>NC_069080.1:76017183-76697670 GCF_025698485.1 Gossypium arboreum
TGTTACAATTTTATTAGTATCAGAGCTACAGTTTAGTCGATTCTAGGACTACCGTACTACGTTTGGGTCTAGCTATACATGCCATTATGTGATTATTTGATAGTGTGGTGATTTCTGACAATTGAAAATGTGTTTATTATAGTAATGGATCCCGATCCCGACCGAGCGGTAGCTGATGATCTTGAGAGTGTAGCGCCTGCTCCTGCACAAGGGACAGCGCTGGCGGACTCTCAACCTAATGCTAGTAATCCGAATGATGAAGCTAGACAAGCTTTCTATAGCGTGATGAATGATTGGTTCAACCAATACATTCAAACTAATACGGCTGTTCCACAACCTCCATTCCCGACAAATACCACCCCCGCACCTACAATACCCTCGGTAACTGACCAAATAAGGTCAAATAAGCCCCCAGTTGATAGAATTCGAAAACACGGGGTACTGAATTTAAGGCTACGGATAGTGATGATGCCGAGCAAGCTGAATTTTGGTTGGACAACACTATCCGGGTACTCGATGAGCTATCTTGCACACCCGATGAGTGCCTAAAGTGTACTATCTCCTTGCTACGTGATTCTGCCTACTATTGGTGGAATACATTGACTTCTGTTGTGCCTAGAGAGCAAGTAACTTGGGATTTTTCCAAACCGAGTTTGGAAAAAGTATATCACCGAGATTTATGGATCAAAACGGAAGGAATTTCTTGAACTTAAACAAGGTTCCATGTCGCCATCGACTATGAACGAAAGTTTGTAAGGCTTAGCCAGACATGACGAGAATGCATTTCCTCGAAGTCGTAATGTGTAAACGTTTGAGGATGGATTGAATGATGATATAAAGCTGTATGTTAGCATATTGGAAATCCAAGAATTTGTGGTACTTGTCGAGCGAGCTTGCAAAGCCGAGGAGCTCAGTATGGAGAAAAGAAAAGCTGATATGGGAGCAAAGGAGTTTCGTAAGAGGTCTTTGGGGAGGCCCTTTCAACACTCATCGAAGAAATTTAGAGATGATTTGGGCCGATCTAGAGACACATTGGGTTTTTCTAGACGAGACCGTGATCGACCCCCTGTGAGTGCACGAGTCACTTCAGTCGCCAGTGTTGGAAATGATCGTCGAGACAGAACGGAGTGTCAGATATGCGGTAAATGGCACTTGGGGAGTCAGAGATTCCATGACCGCTCTGTTACAAGTGCGGGTCACCGACCACTTTATTAAAGATTGCCCGAGATTGTCCGAACAGAATGTAAATCGAGTGGGAAACCGGTGCTACCATCGCTTCGGGTAGACCATCTAGAAATACGGCAATGCTAGTGGTGGTCGAGAGGATCTAGAGATGTCGCGACCAGATCTAAGGCTCGTGCTCTCGCTAGGGCTTATGCTATACGCAAGACGCGAGGATGCTTCCTCGCCAGATGTTATTACCGTACTTTTACTCTCTTTGATACTAATGTGATTGCTTTGATTGACCCTGGTTCTACTCATTCTTATATATGCGAAACCTTAGCATCCAGTAAGACTTTACCTATTGAGTCTACTGAGTTCGTAATTCGGGTGTCAAATCCCTTGGGTCGTTACGTGCTTATCGACAAAGTGTGTAAGAAATGCCCCCTAGTAATTCGAGGTTCCTGTTTTCCGGCGGACTTGATGCTTTTGTCGTTTGATGAATTTGATGTTATTCTTGGTTTAGATTGGTTGATCGTGCATGATGCGGTTGTGAATTGCAAAAGCAAGACTATTGATTTAAGGTGCACAAATAACGAGATAATCCGAGTTGAGTCTACAGACTTAAAGGGGTTGCCAGCTGTAATATCAGCAATGTTGGCCTAGAAATATGTAAGAAAGGGGTGCGAAGCATACCTTGCGTATGTACTTGATGACAAAGAGTTAGAAAAGAAACCCGAATCTGTGCCGGTGGTTTGTGAATACCCGGATGTTTTTCCTGAAGAATTACCAGGTTTACCACCTGTTCGGGAGGTAGAGTTTGGTATTGAGCTTGTACCTGGGACTACGCCAATTTCGATAACTCCGTATCGTATGGCACCAACCGAGTTAAAAGAGTTGAAAGCTCAGTTGCAAGAGTTGACGGATAGAAGTTTCACTCGACCAAGTTTCTCACCTTGGGTGCACCAAGATTGTTTGTGAAAAGAAGGACGGAACCATGAGGTTGTGTATTGACTATCGTCACCGAATAAAGTGATGATAAAGAATAAATATCTCATATCACAGTATTGATGATTTTTTGATGAACTAAAGGGAGCCTCGGTGTTTTCAAAGATAGATTTGAGATCGGGTTATTACCATTCATGAATTCGAGATTCAGATATACCCAAAACTACTTTCGAATCGAGATACGGCCACTACGAGTTCTTAGTGATGCCGCTTGGGCTCACTAATGCCCTCGCGGTATTTATGGATTTGATGAATCGGATCTTCGACAAGATTTGGACCGGTTCGTAGTTGTGTTCATTGACGACATCTTGGTCTATTCAAGAGATGAGACCGAACATGCCGAGCACCGAGATTAGTGTTGCAAATTTTACGGGATAAGCGGTTATATGCTAAGTTCAAGAAGTGTGAGTTCGGTAAGAGAGGTTAGCTTCTTGGGCCATGTGGTATCCGTGATCGGTATTCGAGTTGATCCGAGCAAAATTTCAGCCATACTTAACTAGAAGCCTCAGAAATATTTCGAGGCTCAAGCTTTTTGGGACTTGCTTACACTACCGACGGTTTGTAAAAGGTTTCTCGATGATAGCCACACCAATGACGGCTTACTTCAAAAACATGTTAAGTTCGAATGGACGGAAAAATGTCGAAAAGTTTTGATCAATTGAAAACTTACTTGATCAAGTCTAAATTTTAGTGCGACCCGAATCGTGCAAAGAGTTTGTCATCTATAGTGATGCCTCCCTACTTGGGTTTGGTTGCGTATTGATGCAAGAAGGTCGAGTTGTGGCCTATGCGCCGAGACAATTAAAGCCACATGAGAAAAATTATCCGACCCATGATCTCGAATTAGTCGCCATCGATTCGCTTTGAAAATATGGCGACATTACTTATTTGGTGAGAAGTGCCATGTATTTTCGGATTACAAAAGTCTCAAATATTTGATGACTCAAAGAGACTTGAATCTGCGACAAAGGCGTTGGCTTGAGTTGTTGAAAGATTATGAACTTGTCATTGACTATCACCCGGGAAAGGCTAATGTGGTTGCGGATGCCTTAAGTCGTAAATCACTGTTTGCTTTACGAGCGATGAATGTACACTTGTCTGTTTTATCCGACAATGTATTAGTGGCGGAATTAAAGGCCAAACCATTGTTGATTCATCAAATTCGTGAAGCTCAGAAAGTCGATGATGAATTGGTTGCAAAACGGGCTGAATGTGTTCCGAATATGGAATCAGAGTTTCAAATTGATGAAGACGATTGTTTGAGGTTCAGAAGTCGTTTGTGTGTTCCAAGAAATTCAGAACTCATTTCGATGATTCTGAACGAAGCTCATTATAGCCGAATGTCAATTCACTAGGGGATTACGAAAATGTACCACGACCTAAGACGTCAGTTTTGGTGGCATGGTATGAAACGAGACATTTCCGATTTTGTTTCGAAGTGCTTAGTATGTCAGCAAGTGAAGGCGGAACATCAAGTGCCTACGGGTTTACTCCAGCCGATCATGATACCTGAATGGAAATAGGATCGAGTCACGATGGATTTCAGATTCGGGTTGCCGATGTCGGCAAGTAAGAAAGATGCGATTTGGGTTGTTGTGGATAGACCGACTAAGTCGGCTCACTTTATCCCCGTCGCACGGATTTTTCATTGGATAAACTAGCTGAATTGTATGTTTCTCGATTGTGAGATTACACGGGTAATCGATTTCTATTGTGTCGGATAGAGATCCGAGATTCACCTCGCGATTTTGGAAGAAATTGCAAGAAGCTTTGGGTACCAAGTGCATTTTAGCACCGCTTTTCATCCACAAACCGATGGTCAATCCGAGCGGATAATTCAGATACTTGAGGACATGTTGAGATGTTGCATCCTCGAGTTTAGTGGTTCGTGGGAGCAGATTTACCTTTGATTGAATTCGCCACAACAATAGTTTTCAATCAAGTATTAAGATGGCACCTTACGAGGCTTTGTACGGCGTAAATGCCGACGCCATTGTTTTGGACCGAGCTCGGTGAGAGTAAAATTTTCGAGTGGATTTGATTAAAGATGCTAAATGAAAGTAAGAATAATTCGTGAAAGTCCAAGGCGAGATCGATCGTCGAAGTCGATACTGGATTTAAAACGAAGAGATATTGAGTATCAGGTGGGAGACAAAGTGTTTCTTAAGGTCTCACCTTGGAAAAAGATACTCAGATTTGGCCGTAAGGGCAAATTGAGTCCGAGGTTCATTAGGCCATATGAGATATCCGAACGAGTTGGTCTAGTTGCGTATCGTTTGATTTTGCCCCCTGAACTTCAAAAGATTCACGACGTCTTTCATGTTTCTATGCTTCGACGTTATAGATCTGATCCATCACACGTGACTAATCCATTAGAAGTTGAAATTCAATCTGACTTGAGTTATGAAGAGGAACCGATTCGTATCCTAGCTCGTGAAGTGAAAGAGTTGCGAAACAAAAGGGTTCCGTTGGTAAAAGTGTTATGGCTCAAACACGGAATTGAAGAAGCTACTTGAGAAACCGAGAACTCTATGAAAGAACGATACCAAAACCTGTTTACCGGTAAGATTTTCGGGGACGAAAATTTCTTAAGTGGGGGAGAGTTGTGACAGCCCTAAAGTGACCCTAGTCGGAAAGCGGCTTCGGGACCGCTAAACCGAGTCACCAAATTATTTAAATGTGATATTTATTGTCTAAAATATGTGAATATGAATGTGCAAAAATTTTTAAGCTTCGATTTAGTTAATTGCATGTGAATGGAGTACATAGGACTTGTGTGATACTTTTGAAATGTGATAGGCTAATCTATAAGGATCTAATAGTGCATGTAATCAAAAGGGAGGACTTGCATGTCAATTTCCCCCTAATTACTAGTGGCCGGCCATGACAAAGGGTGATGGGCAAAACATGTCATAAAACATGTTGTGATAATGGTTTGTGTTAGAAAAAAATAAAATAAGGAGTATGGGCAATAAAATAATAATAGGAAGGTAAATGATGACAAAAAAAATGTGTGTGTGGTTGCCCCCCCCATTGCCGAATGGGTGAAAGAGAAGAAGGGGGAAGAGCTTTGAGAAAATCGGCTATGGTGGGTTGCTAGACTAAGGTATGTTTGATGCTGTCCATGAGATTCATGCATGTTTTTAGTTGTTACTTTGAGTTCTAACTAGCCCATGGTTCAAATCTTTACTATGTCATGGAGATGATATTCGGCTAAGGTGGATTTGTGTTGATGTCATTTGCATGCTAAAAGTGAAGCTTTGTAATGATGCATGTGATGGTGGAATGATGACTCTTGAATCTTCTTTTAGCATTTTGAGTGAGACATTAAGTTCTTTGTTTAACCATGACCAAAATTGAAATGGTATGGTGTTGTGATGCATTCGCCATGGTAGGAAGTAGAAGGAAATATGGTTGTTGTTAGATGAAGTAGAGTCTAACAAATGAGCACATATGTGCATTAGTTGCTAGATGGAGAAGAATCGGCTAGCAAGTTGTGTGCCAAGGCCGAATATAATTTTGTATATTAATGAGTAATGCATGTGTTGAATTGATGGAAAGGGAGAGGATGCTTTAATAGTGTATATATGTGTATTAGCCAAGTTTTGAACTTGAAACAAAATGGTGTTTAGTCAAAACAAGTGACCATACTTGTAGAACGTATTAAGTGTTGCAATCGGCCTTAGCATAGATGTGTATGTTCGGCCACATGAATGAGTGCATAAGTTGATGTGTATGTTCGGCCATAGGTAAGCATATTGATGGCTTTATCTTGACTTAGAAAATTCGGCTAAGGGAAATATTAGCTAATATGTTGAATTCGATTCGTGATTTCGTACATATGGGACTTTAATGTCTAATGTATATATGGGCTAAGTACCTTGAGCTTTTCTTTTGATGTTCGAATGAATTGTATTAAATTGCTTAAGGTGATTAAAAATGCGTATGACCATTGTGTATTTGAGCTAGAAGGTGGCTATATGACCTATTAAATTTCTTGTCATATTCGACCATAAGCTAGCATAATGAGACTTTAATAAGTTAAACTTGTGTGAACTAGCTCAAGAGCCTAGAGGAACAAAGTTGGATAAAGGGAAGGAAAAAGTGATTGAATAGCCGTTGAAGCCATTCGACAACATCCGAGGTAAGTTTTCGAGTAATGGAACTTAGATTATGATTTGATTAGATCATGTTTTAAGCAAATCAAAATCATGCTCTTTGTATGTGGCTATTGAGCGAAATTGCAAGTGTGATAAGTGTCTTGTGTTTGAGCTTTGGTAATGAAAATGAAATACGATGTGTCATGATTTATTGATAAATGTGCACGGTTATTCGAATGATGTCCGGCTAAGTCCCAAGGCTTTGTGCTAAGTGACTATATTCGACTAAGATCCAAAGGCATTTGTGCGAGTTACTAATTCGGGCTAAGCCCAAGGCATTGGTGCGAGTTACTAAATCCGGGTTAAGTCCCAAGGCATTTGTGCGAGTTACTATAACCGGCTATGTCCCAAGGCATTTGAACGAGTAGCTATATCCGTTAAATTCGAAGGTACGTGATTCGGGAATGAGCGATCTTGCTGTAAAAATTTCAGTTAATACGCTTGTAAAATCCCAACAATGAGGTATGTTTCAGATGTGCATTGGAATAGTTGATTCCTTCGAATAATATTCGCCAATCGAGTAATGAGCTTCCGTATTTGGCTAAGATGATCCCTTATGTATGAATATAGGGGTTGGAATGTGAAGTAGGAATGATTTGAGAATATGTAGATATGGAATTATCCGTTTAGTTATATGAATGTTATACTTTAGATGTGCTTAAATTCTTTGCTCAAAACTTACTAAGCATTTAATGCTTACTCCATTTATTTAATTCTCTGTTTTATAGATTTTGGTTCTTCAGCTATCGGACTCGGGATTTTTGAAGTCGAAGTCGCCCACACTATCAAAGCTCCTTTTGGTATACTTTTGGTTGAACTTTGAAATGGCATGTATAGGACTACCCTTTTGTTGTTGGTCATGTACCCTTCGGTTTTGTGTAAATTTGGATAGCCATGCGAAAATGGCTTAAATATACTTTGATCATAGCATTATAATCGTTTTGTATGTTGTCCGTCGAGAGGTATGGAAATGTTGGTAACGGTTAGCCATGGGAATGGTTATTCATGATCACTTTTGGTATATGTATGACAAACTCTAGTTGATCCATGGAGGATCATGAAATAGGTAAAGTTTACCTTAAAAATAGATGCTGGCAGCAGTAGTGATGTGGATGTGAAAAATCACTAAAAATAGTAGAAATGAAATTAAATAGTGAATAAATTATGTAATCAAACCTTGATGAATCTATTTTCATAGGAAAGTAACGAAACGTTCATATGAACAGTATATTATGAGATGTTAAAGTTTTCGTGAGATAGGGCCAGAACCGTTTCTGGATCCCCTGATCTGACTTTGGAAATTCATTATAAATTAACCAGAGATATTTAGAAGTCATTCCATATATTTATAGATTCCTTTTTGAGTCTAGTTTCTATAGAAACAAACGGAATCAGTATTGAATCCCTGTACAGGGAGTTATCTAAGTCGCAATGCAAGAAGGTCAGTGTAGTCAAACCCTGTAACAGGGGAGACTTTAACTAATAAACTGTACTAATTGACCCGAGCAAAAATTGTAGAAAAAAAATCTGTAGATGGATATATGAGTCTAGTTTCAGGGAAAATTACGAAACTGATTTTGGAGTTTTGGAACTCAAGTTATGATTTTTAAGGTGACAGTGATGCAGTTAGCCAGTTGTCTGGAAAATTTTCAAATGGACTGTGAAAATGAGTGGATTAAGCCCGTTAACCCCTCGTGTCCGACTCCGGCAACGGTCTCAGGTACGGGGTGTTACATGAGACCCATAATTGATTGTGACATTTTTTGAATGTGTTTAATGTTTATTTATAAGTTTAAATGGTCAAGAAATGTATGATTTCTCGTAGTTTCTCTAATAACGATTGTAGTATGATAAGCTATAAAAGTAACATGTTTTAATCCCATTCTTAATGTGTTTTTGGATGATTAGTTATGCAAATTAGTGAATTTGATGCTCTTAATCTTTTAAATTCATGTTTGTATACTTAGGAGAGCATAAAGAGAGTGAAAGGAGTGAAAAACGAGCCAAAATCAATCAAATAGAGCTATTTTTAGGATCCACACGGCCTGGCCACATACCCATGTGCCAACCAGTGTTGATTTCGCACCCTTCTTCCCAAATACACAAAAATACCCAATTTTTAGGCTTTCTGAGCATTCCAAAGTCTATAAATATCAATTGGAAGAAGACCTAAGATAGAAATTAGAGAAGATTGAAGAAAACACTTGAAGAACGCCATTAGAATCAACTTGAAAGTGGATCCCCCTCAAAATCAAAGATCTCTATTTAATTTCTTTCAAAGTTTTATTGAGTTTCTTTATGTCTTGTGGTTATCCTAACTTTGAGATGTTTTCATTCAAGATTATGAACAAAATTCCCTAGATACTTACGAAGGATGAAACCTATGATGAATCTTATTAATTGATTTCTGATTTACATGATAAATACATGATTCTTATTGTAACACCCCTTACCCTTATTCCATGCTAAGATAGGGCACGAGGCATTACCAAACTTATACTTATACATTCATGCAAAAACTGACTATAAAATTTCTCTTTTCAAAACGACTTCATTCATACATACACAAATTGTCCTTACTATAGGCCCACGAGGCCCAAAATAGCCATCGTAAAAGGATAGGGACTAAATTGGGAACTTTTAGAAAGTTTGGGAAATTTTCCCTAATATAAAGCCACTTGCCCTTGTGAAATAGGGGTCACCCCCGTGTTCTCCAGCTGTGTAACTCTCTGACTATGACGTCAACACCAATTTAGGGTCACACGCCCGTGTGGCCAGACCGTGCGGTCAATTAAAATTAAATGAAATTTCATAAAATGGTGTAGACTTCACATGGCCAGAGTACAAGCCCATGTGGATAAGGTGTGTCTCTCACTCGGCCAAGACACATGCCCGTGTCTTAGCCTATATGTTTACTATTGAGCATATTGACTTGTAAAAATAGGGTGCAGGGGACACACGACCATTCAACATGTCCGTGGGACAAGCCGTGTGTCACACACAGCCTAGACACATGCCCGTGTGTCTACCCGTGTGGACAATTTGAAGGCTATTTTCCAAGCCAATTGCCACCCTTAATCATTCATGCACTTAAGCATAATTCATAGCATGCAACATGAAATACTTAGACACTCAATATTCAACACCATGGCACTTTCACATCTTTATAATATCATCCTATTGCTCATTCCCTTAATCACACCATTTGGAAGCATTTTATACAAACTTAATACCAATCAACTTAATTATCAAAACTTCAAGTTGCACATTTATAACTATTGTCATATTAGGTTATTAAACCATTCTTTATCTTTTAGTATTTAATCCATGCATCTTCATACATCCACCAATCAATCATATTCCAAATCACCAAGACAATATCTCATTATATATCCATCGCACAACCACATAAAACAGCATCAAAGTGTCAACATATGCATGCATGAACAATTATATATTACAAACCAAGAATCAATCATGAGTCATATCACATGGCTATTACAAAATGAATCATCAACATCATGGGCCTTCACAATTTGGCCAAATAGCATGACACATACCACAAAATGACCAAGTCCCCCATACATGCCATATTCAAAAAAAAAATCACTATACCTAATGTTCTTTTGATAGTGTGATCGAATGCTCCGACAACTTCCGATCCTCGAGCTAGCTTGGCGGAACTACAAAGGATGGAAAATAGAGGGAAGTAAGCATTTAACCTTAGTAAGTTCACATGCAAATAATATGCAATTACAGTAAGCAATTAACATGCAAAGACATAAACATATACATAAAAATTATTCATCATTTAAACATTTTGACTTACTTATCATCTATACACATATACTTTCTCATCACAAATCATTCTTTATCAAGGCATTATGCATAGGTTTATCGTACATACCTGTACTTATCGTAGTATATCATATAACCATACCTCTTTAACATGCCATCCTCGGGACTTTCATCATATCTATTGCATTACCTATTGAACCCTCGGAATACTATTAGATACACGAAAAACTTGCACATAAGTGCCACATATACATACGTAGCCAAAGCTACCTCATTACATGTAACGCCCGCAATGGAGTTATTCACGGGCTTGCTTATAAAAGCTATCGGTCAACGTGTAGCTACAAGGGCTGCTCACACAAGCTGTCAGGTATCTGACCAACTCATGGATTACCTAGCCACCGATAGGACATACAAGATCATTGCCTGAAACTCAATTACATGTATCGCATCCATAATGAACTCGGACCAACTAAGCGATCTCGGATGCCTCATACATATCATGAACGCGGACCAACTCAATGAGTTTGGATTTCTAAATTCCTAGTGACATGTCACTTGTATCCTAGACTATTCCCAAGGTTCAAATGGGATTTTCCTCACTTGCACATGGCATAGTTTGTCGTACTTGCTCGTGATGTCGTATGTAATGGCCATAATATCATTTATGCTTTCATAACAACCAATAAGCATATAACTCATAATAACAAGAAAACATTAATCACATAATATAAAAACATTAAAAACATGTTACAACACCACATTATTTGCATATGCACTTACTTCAGTACAAAATGATGGTAATCGATCCTAATCGTTGTATACTTTAAACCTTCCTCGATCAAGACCCGGTTCACGTTTTTCTTGATCTATAATGTCAAATTTAACTTGTTTATTAATCACATTATTCAAATCAATCCATAAAACGAGGACTCAACTTACCTTTTCTACCGAATCTCAAAACCTTTTTCCACAGAGATACTTTCAAGAATACCTTATCACTGACTTGATACTCAATCCCTTTCCTTTTTAAATCTGCATACGACTTCTGTCTATCCGAGGTCGCTTTCAAACAATCACGAATTGCTTTCACCTTTTTTTCGTTTTCCTTAACTAAATCAATTCCATGAATCTTATTCTCCTTAAGCTAAGTCCAATACAATGGTGTACGGCATTTACGTCCATACAATGCCTCATATGGCGCCATCTTAAAGCTCGACTGATAACTATAGTTGTAAGCAAATTCGACCAAAGGTAAGTACTTTTCCCAACTACTTTGGAATTCAAGAACATAACATCTGAGCATATCTTCCAGTGTCTGAATTACTCTCTCAGATTGTCCATCAGTGTGTGGATGAAAAGTGGTACTAAAGTTTAGCTTTGTACCCAAAGCTTCTTGTAACTTCTTCCAAAACCGTGAAGTAAACCTCAGATCCCTATCCAAAATAATCAATAAAGGTACTCCATGAAGTCTCATAATCTCAAAAATATACAATTCGACTAACTTATCAAGTGAATAATCAACGCATACCTGTATAAAATGAGCCGATTTAGTCAATCTGCGACATCTTTCTTTCTTGGTGTCAACGGCAAGCCTGTCACAAAGTCCATAGTAATTCAGTCCCATTTCCATTCGAGAACTAAAATAGGCTGAAGTAAACTTGAAGGTACCTGGTGTTCGACCTTTACTTGTTGACAAATCAAGCATCTCGATACAAACTCGGATATATCTCTTTTCATACCATTCCACCAATACATTTTTTTCAAATCATTATACATTTTCGTACTACCCGGGTGAACTGACATACCTCCGTTATGAGCTTCATGCAGAATATAATCAACTCAGCATTTTTTAGAACACAAATCCTTCCATGGAATCTCAGAAAATCGTCAGAATCTCTCTAAAAATCTGATTCACTGCCCAACTCACACTGAGCTTTCTTAGCTTGTAACTCCTTATCAACTTCCTAAGCATCACAAATCTGTTGAAGGAAAGTCGGTCTAGCTTTTAACTCTACTAGAATTACACCATTATGAGATAGGGTTAGCCGTGCATTCATAGCTCTCAAAGTAAATAAAGACTTTCTACTTAAGGCATCAGCAACCATGTTGGCCTTACCGGGGTGATAATCAATTACAAGTTTATAGTCTTTTCACAATTCCAGCCATCTTCGTTGCCTCAAATTCAAGTCCTTGTCAATCATAAGATACTTAAGACTTTTATGGTCTGTATAGACATGGCACTTCTCCCCAAATAGATAATGTCACCAAATCTTCAAAACAAATACAATGACGGCCAATTCTAGGTCATTTGTAGGATAGTTTTTCTCATGGGGCTTCAGTTGTCTCGAAGCATAAGCTACTACCTTGCCTTCTTGCATAAGTACACAACCTAGTCCACTCAAGGACGCATCAGTGTAAATCACAAATTCTTTCCTGGATTCCGGTTGCACTAACACTAGTGCCTCAGTCAATAACATTTTAAACTTCTCAAAGCTCTGCTGACATTTTTTTGACCATTCAAACTTGACATCTTTTTGAAGTAGTCTCGTCATAAGAGTGGCTATTATAGAGAATCCTTTCACAAATCGTCTGTAGTATTCGACCAAACCCAAAAAGCTTCTAACTTCAGATACATTCCTTGGCAGCTTCCACTCAACAATAGTAGAAATCTTACTGGGATCAACTTGTATACCATCTCTTGAAACAATGTGGCCTAAAAATCTGACCTCTCGAAGCCAAAAATCGCTTTTACTAAACTTGGCATATAACTATTTATCCCTCAAAGTCTATAACACTATTCTCAAGTGCTCAGCATGTTTTGCCTCATCTCTAGAATAAATCAGAATATCATCGATGAACGCCACAACAAACTTATCCAAATATGGTCGAAAGATTTGGTTCATTAAATCCATAAACACGGTAGGAGCATTCATTAACCCAAATGGCATAACAAGAAACTCGTAGTGGCCATACCTTGTTTTAAAGTTAGTCTTAGGCACATCTGACTCCTTAACTCGTAACTAGTAATATCCGGATCTCAAGTCTATCTTAGAGAACCATGTCGCTCCAAGTCATCAATCCTTGGAAAAGGATACTTATTTTTTATTGTCACCTTATTAAGTTGTCGGTAGTCAATGCATAATCTCATGGAACCATCCTTCTTTTTCACAAATAATACGGGAACACCCCATGGTGAAAAGCTTGGTCTCGTAAAACTTTTATCAGTGAACTCTTACAACTGTGACTTCAATGCTTTCAACTCAGTTGGGGTCATCCTATACGGAGCAATAGAGATAGGTGCAGTCCCTGGCATTAGCTCAATATTGAATTCAACTTCCCTAATTGGAGGCAAACTGGCAATTCCTCTAGGAATACATCTGCATTCTCCCATACAACCGGCATTGATTCGATTTTCAATTTGGATTCCTTTGTATTCAATATGTATGCGAAATAAGCTTTATACCTTTTTCTCATACATTTCTAAGCAGTCATTGAAGAAATTACCATTGGTGTCTTATCTGCATCATCTGATTCAACCCAAAGAATCTCACTATTTTCACATTTCAATTCCATAACTTTCTGTCTACAATTTACTATAGCATCATGTAGTGTCAACCAATCCATACCCAGTATGACATCAAATTCATCAAACAGAAACAACATCAAGTCAGCCAGAAAATAATGACCTTTAACCATCAAAGGACATTTCTTACATACTTTATCAACTATCACATCCTTTCCTAACAGGTTGGACACCTTAATCATAAATTCTGTAGACTCGACAGGTATATTCATACTAGATGCCAATTTCAAACACACATACGAATGAGTAGAGTCAAGGTCTACCAAAGCAATAACATTAGTATCATAGAGAGAAAAATTATCAGTGATCACATCAGGAGGAGTTGCGTCTTGACGTGCACGTATGGCATAGGCTCTAGCCGGAGCTCTAGTTTTAGACCTCACTGTTGTACCTCATGTCACATTCTTACTACCGGACCCATTCCCGGTATATCTCGAGGGTCTTCCCCTAGAAGCTGTGCCACTTGGCCTTGAGTTCTAAAATCTTTCTTTCTCTGCCATTTCAGGACAGTCTTTAATATAGTGGTCTTGAGAACCACGCTTGAAACAAGATCCCTCACTCACCCTATAGGTGTCAAAATGACATATACCACATTGTTGGCACTCGGGTTTGGAAGGTTTAGCGTTACCACACTTGTCATAGATATAGCCTAAGATCTAAAGCCCAAATTTTGCGTTCTAAGGTTCCTGTATGAATGTCCAGCTGACATATGTGAACGAGAGTACATCTCTCTAGATTTCTTAGACTAAGATGGCAATGACTTACTCATATACCTCTTTCTTGTATCTCTTACTTTAGACTCGGCTTTCTTCTTTTCTTTGATCAACTCCTTAGGTTTACAAGCCCGTTCTGAGTACCACAAATTCCTTCAACTCAAGAATGCCCACTAACGTCTTAATATCCTCATGAAGTCCATATTCAAATCTTCTACACATCTTAGCCTTAGAAGATACACATTCCCAAGCGTACTTACTGAGTCTGATGAATTCCCTCTCGTACTTATTAACTATCATACGACCCTATTTCAAATCCAGAAATTCCTTGCGTTTATGATCGATGAACCGTTCGCTAATGTATTTCTTTTGAAATTCCTCTTGAAAGAATTCACAAGTAACCCTCTCCGGTGGTACTACAGATATCAGTGTTCTCCACAAGTGGTACACCACATCTCTCAACAAGGATATGGCACATTTCAAGCACTCATCGGATGTACATGATAATTCATCAAATACCCGTATCGAGTTCTCTAACCAGAAGTCCACTCTCTCAGGGTCATCATTGGCATTTGCCCTAAATTCCTCGATACCTTGCTTCTGAATTTTATCAATAGGTGTTCTAGAAAATCTCATGAAATTTATACCTTGAGGCATCACGGGTGCGGGTTGAGGATTTAGGGGAGGTTAAACATTGGGGTTCGGTCCCACGAACTACGTGTACCATGCATTCATCATGTGGAGAAAGGCTTCTCTGCCTCCTTCTCCTCTACTAACAGTTTCGGGACTACTCTCAGCCAGTATCGTCCCTTCAGCGGGAACAAGCGCATTTTTTCTATATCTTCCACCACTGCTCTGTCGGGATCCATTTGCTATATAAAAACACGTTTTAAAATTTTTCAGGAGTCGTTACACTATCATAATATATATATGTATGGCATGTATAACTAGACTCAAATACACCAGGTTAGTTTGAGAATCGACTAAATCATAGCTCTGATACCACTAAATGTAATACCCCTTACCCATATTCGATGCCAGGACAGGGTACGAGAAATTACCAAACTTATAATTATACATTCATACAAAAACCGACTATAAAATTTTTCTTTTCAAAACAACTTCATTCATACATACACAAATTATCCCTACTATGGGCCTACGAGGCCCAAATTAGCCATCAAAAAAGGATAGGGACTAAATCAGGAACTTTTAGAAAGTTTGGGAAATTTTCTATAATACAAAGCCACACGCCCATGTGAGACAGGAGACACGCCTGTGTGCTCTTGACACGCCCGTGTTCTCCAGTCGTGTAACTCTCTGACTATGACGTTAGCACCAATTTAAGGTCACACGGCCGTGTCACAAGCCCGTGTGGCCAGACCATGCGGTCAATTAAAATTAAATAATTTTTTATAAAAACGGTGCAGACTTCACATGGCCAGAGTACACGCCCATGTGGGTAGGCTGTGTCTCTTACATGGCCAAGACATGGCCAAGACACTCAATATTCAACACCATGGCACTTTCACATCTTTATAATATCATCCTATTGCATATTCCCTTAATCACACCATTTGGAAGCATTTTATACAAATTTAATACTAATAAACTTAATTATCAAAATTTCAAGTTGCAAATTTATAACTATTGTCATCTTAGGTTATTAAACCATTCTTTATCTTCTAGTATTTAATCCATGCATCTTCATACATCCACCAATCAATCATATTCCACATCATCAAGATAATATCTCATCATATATCCATCCCATAACCACATAGAACATCATCAAAGCATCAACACATGCATGCATGAACAATTAGATATTACAAACCAAGAATAAATCATGAGCCATATCACATGGCTATTACAAAATGAATCATCAACATCATAGGCCTTCACAATTTGGCTAAATAGCATGGCACATACCACAAAATGACCAAGTCCCTTATACATGCCATACTCAAAATAACAAATTCACTATACCCAATGTTTTTTTGATAGTGTGATCGAATGCTCCGATAACTTTCGATCCCCGAGCTAGCTTGGCAGAACTACAAATGATGGAAAAGCGAGGGAAGTAAACATTTAAGCTTAGTAAGTCCACATGCAAATAATATGCAATTATAGTAAGAAATTAACATGCAAAGACATAATAACATATACATAAAAATTATTCATCATTTAAACCTTTTGACTTACTTATCATATGTACACATATACTTTCTCATCACAAATCATTCTTTATCAAGGCATTATTCATAGGTTTATAATACATACCTGTACTCATAGTAGAATATCATATAACCATTCCTCTTTAACATGCCCTCCTCGGGACTTTTATCATATCCATTGCATTACCCGTTGAACACTCAGAATACTATTGGATTCACGAAAAACTTGCACATAAGTGCCACATATACATACGTAGCCAAAGCTACCTCATAACATGTAACGCTCGTAATGGAGTTACTCACCAACTTGCTTATAAAAGCTATCGGTCGTGGTGTAGCTACACGGGCTGCTCACACAAGCTGTCAGGTATCCGACCAACTCAAGGATTACCTAGCCACTGGTAGGACACACAAGACCATTGCCCGAAACTCAATTACATGTATCGCATCCATAATGAACTCGGACCAACTTAGCGAGCTCGGATGCCTCATACATATCATGAACACGGACCAACTCAATGAGTTTGGATTTCTAAATTCCTAGTGACATGTCACTTGTATCCTAGACTATTCCCAAGGTTCAAATGGGATTTTCCTCACTTGCACAAGGCATAGTTTGTCGTACTTGCTCGTGATGTCGTATGTAATGGCCATAATATCATTTATGCTTTCATAACAACCAATAAGCATATAACTCATAATAACAAGAAATCATTAATCACATAATATAAAAACATTAAAAACATGTTACAACACCACATTATTTGCATATGCACTTACCTTGGTAGAAAATGATGGTAATCGAGCATAATCGTCGTATACTTTATTCTTTCCTCGATCAAGACCCAGTTCGCGTTTTTCTTTATCTATAATGCCAAATTTAACTTGTTTATTAATCACATTATTCAAATCAATCCATATTTCATGCTTTGGTAAAATTATCTTTTTACCTCTAACTTTTCACTTATTTATGATTTAGTCTCTAGGCTCGTTAAATGAAATGCATGCACTTTCTTGGTTACCTAAGCCTAGCCGTACCTTTACTAGGCTCATATCAGCCCATACTTTCCTTTATTTCACATTATTGCAACTCACTTTTACACTTTTACAAACAAGTCCCCCTTTTATGTGTTTTCACTAAAAATCACCTAGTAAAAGATGTTTATCATGCATCAAACATTCATATTCCTCCATTAATCATCAAAATATATGCATGTTACACCTGGGTCAAATTTTATACATGAACCCTAACTCAAAATATAGCTAGAAATGAGTAGATCAGGCTTCAAAGACTTAAAAAATACAAAGAACATTAAAAACAGGGCTAGGGAGCACTTACAATCAAGCTTGAAATGTTGAACAAAAACCCTAGCTATGACTATTGAGAAATTCGGCTAGCACTTGGAAAAGATGGACACATTTTTGCTTTGATTTTCCCTTTTTATTCTTTCAAATTTTTCCTATGCATTCCATTTTTGTCCAAAATTATAGAAATTGGTCAAATTGCTATTTAGGACCCTCTAATTCATAATATAAAGCAATTTCATGCTTAAAGCATTTAGAATGCAAGTTTTGCATCTTATTCAATTTGGTCCCTAAAGTTCAATTAGACATTTTATGCATAGAATTTTTTTCATGAAACTTTCACGTAAGCATGCATTCATATCATAGACCTCATAAGAATCATATAATAATTATTTCTATCTCGAATTTGTGGTCTCGAAACCACTGTTCCGACTAGGCCTTAATTCGGGATGTTACAGTCTCAATTATGTATGCTTATTTCTTGTTATAATATTTCCAGGATGTTAATTCATGTTTAATATGTTTATTTCAGTGGAGTAAAAGTCACTGTTTACAAGTATATCTAGCATAATTGAGTGGAGTTGCATGCAATCCTAGAAATTGGGCAACATAAATCTACCGGATTAGAGTCAAATCTAAAAGGGGAATTCATAGATCGAGTTAATGCTACAATAAGGGTTTTAAGTAGAAAGAGATTTTAATCAATCAACCTAGAGTCAATTATTCTTACTCTTAAAAGAGATATTAACATAATTTAAGGATTTCTAAGGATCAAGATACAAGTGAATAAATCGCTTAATTCATATTCATAATAATAGGTGAAGTCTAGGTGGATTTTTTCATGGGTATTCTCTATATCATTGGTTATCTTCGATTATTTTCCTATTTTATTCTCTATTGCGTTCTTAGTTTAGTTATATTAGTAAATTTAGATTAAAAACAATTACTTCAATTTTTCAGCTAAATAATAGAAAAACAATAATTATTAGTCCTTTTAGTCCTCGTGGATATGATATGTAACACCCGTCACCGGTATTCAATACTTGAATAGGGTTATGGAGCATTACCGGACATATTATACAATTAAACGTACATTTCACATTTCATGTAATCATCATTTAACAACATTCACATTGTCTTTAATACGAGCCTATGAGGCCCTAAACATGCATTCGAGGTGGTTTGAGACTAAACTAATAACTTATGAAATTTCTAAAAAACTTAGAAAATTTTGAAAAATATAGGGGACACACACCCGTATTGCTCGGCCGTGTGTCTCACACGGCCAAAGACACGCCTGTGTCGCATGCTGTGTGGACATTTGAAATGGGACCACATGGCCGTGTCCCAGCTTGTGTCCTATCCAGTGCAACTCCCTCACTTGGGTCACCCGGCCAACCACACGCCCGTGTGACTAGCCCGTGTGCCTTTTGGAAATAGCCTCACACGCCCGTATGCCAAGTCGTGTGCTAGGCCCTGCCAATCCTGTAGGGTATACTGACATATGCCACACGGCCAAGTCACACGCCCGTGTTCTGGGCCTGTGGAGCATACTGACTTGATTTCTAATTACACACTAGGGATAACACGGCCGTGTAATCTGACCGTGTGTCACACAAGGCTGAGACACACACCCGTGTCTCTGCTTGTGTGGACCAAAAATAAGCTATTTACCAAGCCATCTTACCACCCAAATTTACATACACTTATACCAAACCAAATAACACATAATATGGCATAAATAGGCATTCAACCAACCTTAACCAAGCATAAATCATAGCATTTCAATACCAATATATACAAGGCACACAAATACCACAATATGCGATTCAATTTCATCCAAACATCACTTTCACAAATCATTAATGTGGACACTTCCAATTATGCATCATTTTGCTTAAACTCATAAGCATACCAATTCTCAAATATCAACTATTTACCACAATCATTTGCATATAAATTATCTACACAAGACAAAATCCATTTGCATATATATACACAACCAAATCAACCAAAAGAAGCCAACTCTCATGGCTATATACAAAACCAAACATTAAAAATTTACAAGCCAATCCAAATGACTAAATTCATTACTAACATTTACCATATATGCCATATAAAAGTACCAAAGTGATAGCTTGATAGCGTGATGAGGTCTTCGACGATTCCCAAATTTGAGCTAGCTTCGAAATTCACTATAAAACATGGAAAAGTAAACAAAGTAAGCTATAAAACTTAGTAAGCTCCTATAGTTAATAAGTAAAACTCACCATTTGATCACCATTCAAGTAATATAACATAGTATACTTCAAAAACATGTAATTATAAAATCAACATATATTCAATCACATAATTAAATCAAGATCTCATAACTTTCATAGTCTCAATGCTCATATAGATTCCATATATACATGTACTGATATGTATCTATTTTTCACAATTTCATATCTTCGATATACCTGTTGAACCATTCAGAATAATATCAGATATTTGGGAATCTCGTCCTTAAGTACCACATACATGGCCAAAGCTATCTCAATCCCATATCATATATAATGCTCACTCTCGAGCTATCAGCAGGTCTGTTCACACAAGTTGACAGTCATGACGTAACTATACAGTGCTGCTCACGCACGCTGATGAGCATCCGCAACACAAGATGGATAACTCAGCCACTGGTAGGATGTATGGACCAGCACCCAAATCACATAACCCCTAATGACATGTCATTCGTATCCTAATATATTCCTCAGGTTCAACCGGGAATTCACATTTGCCGAATTGTCATCGAACATATCCGTAATGTCGTATACACAAGATGTTCAATATTAAAGCATTTGAAACACAATTATAATAATGCTTATTAACATATGAACTTACCTCGATTGCTAAAACGATGGAACGGATCGACTAGTCCAATACCTTGTTTTTCCCTCGATCTAAATCTGAATTTTGCTTTTCTTGATCTAAATGTAATCAAAATTAACTTATTTAATTATCATTCTATTCAATTTAGTCCAAAACACACATTAAGGCAACATTACACTTTTTTCCCTAATATTTCAATTTCTTTACAATTTAGTCCTTATCTCATAAAAATACAAAGTCATGCAATTAAGTCCCTACCCATGCTAGCTAAATTTCTCTTATTACAATAGCAACCCACATTTTTGTAACACCCCTTACCTGTATCCAATGCCAGAATAGGGTACGAGGCATAGCAATCATACAAAACTGAGACGTTTTAAAACTTTTCATATACATTCATATCGTCCCTAAAACGAGCCTACGAGGCCCAAAACATACATTGCAGTTTGGGACTAAACCTAGAACTTTAGAAAATTTTATGACACTTAGTGTAACACCCCTATCCCATAACCGTCACAGAAATAGGACGAGGTGTTACCGAAAACTAGGAATCCGATCAGGGCAGAAAAATTTTGAACATTTTTTTTTTGAATAAAGATCATTCATTTACTAAATTGCTAGATGCAAACAAAGTTCGAATTTAACACTTATACAAGTAAGTTCCATAAGATACCGTAATCACATGACTTCTACACGAAGGTCAAAGTATCATTCTACTTATTGTCTATCCTATACATGCCATAAGATAATCCAATCTTGTGGTCTGCCGTAATGGTAGATAGTGTGACGGCAATCGACGATCCCCGAGCTAGTAGTCGAATCCACAACCTCTGCACCAAAACATGAACGAACAGAGTAAGCTTTAAGCTTAGTAAGTTTTAAGCAAAACAATAATTTTGTTGAATCAATGACGTTTTTCACATATACTTAATCCAGGTAAAATCTCATTTGACCCAATATAGCTAGCCAAAATTTCACATAATTTAATTCACCTTTCTTTAGCCTTGAGTTTTAAGTCACAAAGTGTTTTCATTCAATATCATTGGTCATTCATTTCAACTATTCGATGAAATTAATCTAGAGCTTCATCTCGAACCATAATATCAATAAACGCATTACTTAGCTATCACATATATATACTTTGAATAATAATGACCTAGACGATTGAATATTTCCAAAGCACATTCTTCATCAACTGAAGTTCGATTCACATGGTAAGCACATTCTTCATCGGTTTACAACTTTCAATAATCCCATCCACTTGTTCATAATCACCTCCATATTTTCAAGTATTTCACATGATAAGTACTAAATTACCGTATTGGCACATAAAGAACCGAACATATTCCTTATCTTGTATTGGCACATCTAGTGAACACAACCCATACTCAAATCATAAGGCCTTTGGGCGTAATATACATTAATACATAAGAATATTTCATCACATACTTCATTATACAAGCATACCATTACCAATTAGATCATTCTCATATTTGGAGTTATAATATTAATCACATATGCATACCTCCTTGATACTAATAATTCACTTCAAATCAATCCACCAATGAGTAAGTAATACGATACTGAACATCTTAAATACCTAATACTTATTTGATGGTAACTTCTGCGGATACTCAATATCAAAGTCTTACTTGAATCCCAAAGATTTAACCTTGGTCTTTAAAACCCGGATATAGTACGAGCTCGAAGCCTCACGGAATTAAATCAGATAATATTCTCAGATAAAGCTGCGGGATCTTAACCGGATATAGTTCGCACAAATGCCCTTCGAACTTATAACATTTATACACTTTCACATTCATCACATTGGCCATTCGGCCTTATCACATATATACACTTTCACATCCATCACATTGGCCATTCGGCCTTATCACATAATTAATACTACACACTTTTCACAATTGATCATTCGGCCACATTATACAAATAAAGATAGCACACATTTTCATAAAGGCCATTCAGATGACTTACACACCTTTGATGTTAGCCATTTTGGCCTCACTACACATACATATCTTGTACATCAATTTCTTCATAACAAATTTGACTAGGTATACTAGTCATTTACGGCTTATAGCTTCACTTTAATACGGATTTGGTGCTTTGATTACCAATATTTAATCGATAGCTTATAAGCAACTCAAATAGTTTTATCAAGGTTTACAACATAATCACAAATTCAGCACAAGCTGTTTTTTTTTCCTCAGCAACAGTCATTAAATTATTCGTAAATGGAGCTACGAAACTCCAAATGAAGTGCCGTTAATTTTCCCTGAAAATAGACTCATATATATTTTATCCATAAAATTTTCCGAATTTTTGGCTTAGCCAATCAATACCAGATTTTTCTTAAAATTTCCCCTGTTTCACTGTTTGACTATACTGACCACTCTTCACTATGAATCAAATTTCTCATTGTACAAAATTCAAAATATGTTTTCGTTTACTTTTTTTGAAACTAGACTCATTAAGGAGTCTAAGCATATAAATCTTATCTTATAATCATTTTTGTACAATTTATAATGATTTTCTAAAAACAGAACAGAGGATTTCAGAGTCATTCTGACACTGTCTCACACAACTTTAAATATCTCATTATTGGCAATTCCTTTGCTTACACGGTTTCTTTTATAAGAAACTAGACTCGTTAAGCTTTAATCTCATATTTTATTCAGCCTCTAATTCAACTCCATCAATTTATGGTGTTTTTTTTCAAAACACGTTACTGCTGCTGTCCTAAGCAAATTTATACAAATTTACTCTTTAAAGTTATCATTCACATATTTAAACATAACATCATATATGCCATCATTTAGAAAAGTCATTGACCTTAACATGTATACATAATTCATATTCATTCCATTTAAATACTTAAAACTTACCTCAGATGTTATCGAATTATCACGAATCGACTATTCAGCTACTTTCTCTTTCCCTTATCCGAAATTTGTGCCCCTTTTTGTCCTTGAGCTTAATTAAACAAATTCAACTTATCACATCTCTATTATTTAAAACTACATTCAGCAATTTATAAAATACTATAATTATCACATCTCAATCATCCAAAAAAAATCACATTTAGCACATTTAAAAAACATTGATAAGTCTCAAAACACAAGCAACACTTATCAAAGTCATGTAATTTACGCACTTTACAAGGCACTACTACATTTATAATCTTACTTTCATACAACCATTCTTCTTTGACCGAATGCTTCCACACTCATGTCTTCATTAACAACCTCTGAAACTACAATTTATTCACATCCTTATTTATGTTACATTCGCTATCATAATAAAAATATATAAATAGTTACACAATAACCACTTTAGCCGATTACTACAATTAAAACAGTCACAAGGACTCAATTAGATTCCACCCAAACATGCTTCAAACACTTTTCAATCAAGTAGCCTGCCCAAATACTCATTTTATAACATACACATTTCATTTGAGGCCATTCAACAACAATTCACTATCCTTTAGACCAAAACCGAATTCTCCTTTATGGATTTAGGCTACCAACAAATAGCATAAATTCCATCCTTATGACATTTTACCTATGACGAATGCTATACTAATATTTTTAAAGAAATATCAATTGGCATATTCACCTTACCACTTCTCAAAATTACAAACAATTCATGTCATCAATTTGGGAGTATATTCGGCATTCAAATAACACATAATAAATTTCTCTTAAAAAAAAAATTCTATAAATTAGCCTCCATTGCTGAATTTACTAATACATTACCCCTTTAGCCTAAAGTCATTTTAGCATATAATGCACAAACATTATACCACCACCATTAAATACATGACATAACCGAATCAACAAAATCACGAGCAACGTGTCAAATATAATTCACACTTATCACTACACTTTGGTCAATTTATCAAAATCATTAATAACCATCATTTGATGAAATCACCATAACCAACTTAACAATATAAACAAGCCATTTAAACCCCAATTTATCAACTTTGACAAGTTTAAAACTCACCTAATGACTAATTACAAATTAAAGCTTCAAGCAATCAAATTTAACTCATCAAGAACTTGGCGAATACACATTCTTTGACCAAAATCGAAATTCAACGTGGGGTTTATAAGGGATTGCATCTAGCTCATAAATTAAGCTCACAATTTCCTATTCATATGAAATTTAACCTCATGGAGTCTATTAAGTACTCTTAATCCCTTTTCTAACAACAAATTTCAAACATAGGATTTTCTATACAAAACCGTACATGCTTCCATAAAAAAATCTAAGAGAATAACTCATGGTTTAAGATAGAACTAAGATACAAACTCAATTTCACAAGTTTTCAACAAAAAATGACATAAACTCATACCTTAGAATCAATCTATGCTAATGGCCAAATGTGTCTTGAGCTTTTTTTTTCCTTTCTTTCTCTTTTCTACTCACGGCAATGGAGAAGAAGAAAAGACCCAACTTTGTTTTTCTCGCCCTTTTAATTATTTAATTCCTCTTATAATTTATGACATATAATAACTTGATTTATTATAAAACTATTTGATATTATTTAACTAAAATATAACATACAAAATGCCAAAATGTGTCATTCATGCTCATCCTTGCCGTCCACTACCAAGAAAAAGGAATGTTTGACATGCAAGTCCCTCATGCTTCAAACCATGCAATTTTTAGCCACTACCAATTAACCTATGACATTTTCAAGATTTTTCACATAAGCCCCTTTTTATTTATTTCACATCCAAATGACAAAATTAAAGCATGAAATTTTCACACATACTTATTCATAAATAATAAGCATAAAATATAACAATTAATTATTTTTGTGACTCGGTTTTGTGGTCCCGAAACCACTTTCCGACTAGGGTCAAATTAGGGGTGTCACACTTAGAGAATTTTTGCTAAAACAGGGGTCACACGCTGGTGTGGCTTGGGACATGCTCGTATGGGCAAGTTGTATGGTGACACACGCCCGTGTCCCTAACCCGTGTAACTCTCTGTTTGTCACCCAAGAACAAATTGAAGTCACATGGCCAAGACACACACCTATGTCTCGAGACCGTGTCCTTCACACAGCTGAGACACACGACCATGTCTCATGCCCGTGTGCTCGATACTGAGCGTTTTGTTTTACAACAATTTATGTGCAGGGGACACACGGCCAAATCACACGCTCATAGGGCTGACCGTGTGTCACATGGCCTAGATACAAGCCCGTGTGTCTACTCGTATGGACAATAATAAGGCTATTTTCCAAGCAATTTGCCACCCTTATTCACACACACACCTACCCCAATTCAAAGGTACAAAACAATGCATACTTAGGAAACCAAAACATCCACATTCATGGTTAAAACATATCAAGTTTATATCTTTATCTAACATATTCACTACATTTATTAAGCCCTAAAACAATCATACAAATCTCACATTCATTAGGCTTCATTTAATTAATATCTAGTTACCAATTTATACTCAAATTCCACATCTCATCAATAGGTCACAATTCCAAATATTACACAATCATCCCATAAATCACATTTCCAAATATTTTACATTCATCAAGCATACCATGATCATATCACCATAGACATTGACACATATATGACTATACTTAGGCTTACAACCATGTTGCTACTATAAGCTAACTTACATGGCCAAATAGCAAGACAAACCTTTGACGATTACAAGCCATTACATTGGCTAAAATCATATGACATATATAACAAAATGACCAAGTCCCTATACATGCCATAACTCAAAATACTTGAATTCATCAATACCCAAAATGATAGCATGATAGTATGATAAGATCTCTGGCTATCTCCAACCCGAGCTAGCTTGACGACACTATAAAACATAATAAAGGAATAGGGGTAAGCAATATAGCTTAGTAAGTCCGTATGAACATAATAAGCAACTCTTACTAATCATTTACCAGGTCTACAATATAAACACAAAACAAAATAGTATAAATTGCTATAAACCTCATAGTTATAAATTATTCAGTCACATTCTTTGCTATATCAATTTGCAAGCATAATTTAACATGTCTTGACTTTAGCCTAACAACCATAATCTCTCCATTATAATCGATTACCACAATCAACCAATCATTTCGAACCTCATAATAAGTATACACATTAATTATGAGTATTCACTTTTCAAGCATATATTTTAACATCTTTCAATTGTTAAAGCTCATATCTTTCCATACTTCCATAGTCATTTTAATAGGAAATTATGTCAATCATTCCTTTTTCTCATATCCGATAGATCACAATTTGTGTGAATAAAACAGCTATATATAACTCAATTTGGCCCGGAAGCATATCACATGATCTTCAATCGAATTTATCATGAGTTTCATACATCACAAGTATAGACCAATAATCATAAGGTTTCCACAAAATCATTCCCATAGAAATCATGAACTCACAATTTCATGAAGTCAATGCTTATAAACTTTAAGTACATACCTGTACAAATTTGTAATACTTACATGCTCTTTCTCTTTTTTGACATACCCATTAAATTACCCGTTGAACCACTTGGAATACTAAAGGATACTCAGGAATCTCATACACACCGTACTGTACCAATGCCATATCCCAAATATGGTTTTACATGTAATCTCGTATCGATGCGAATAGCCCAGCTATGGTCCTACATGAAGTCTCATAGCAATGCCATATCCCAGATATGGTCTTACACATAATCTCAGTAACCCTACTGTCATGACATTTGTATCCTATCTATTCCTAAGGTTTCACCAAGACTTTCTTTGTATCAAATCTCTATCGGTCATTTTCGTAGTATCGTACTCAATAGCACTCACAGTTCATTTCAATAATATAACATTTACCACAGTTATATCAATTAAGCATTTATACATATATAATTAATGCTTATTGAACATACGAACTTACCTCGGCATAAAAATGGCGAAAAGGATCTAACCGTCAAATACTTATTTTTCCCCCGCTCTAGTTCCGAACCTCGTTTTTCTTGATCTATAATATCACAGTTAAGTTATTTAATCATTATACTATTCAAATCAGCCCAAAATCACATTATGGAAAAATTACATTTTTGCCCCTAAAGTTTAACATTTTTACAATTTAGTCCCTAGGCTCGTAAAATGAAATGTACTCAATTTCTTCAACACCCATGCCTAGCCGAACCTTGTACATGCTTATAGCAACCCATAGTTTTCTTTTATTCACATTTTAACACCTACTTTACAACTTTTTACAAATAAGTCCTTTTTAGGCATTTTTATTGAAAATCACTTAGCAAAAGTTGTTTATCATACACCAAACATAGATTTTCTACCATTAGACATCAAAATACACAAATATCCATCATGGGAAAACTTTTAGACTTTGATTATGTCTTAAATTAGTGGTAGAAATAGATAGATCGTGTTACAAGGATTTCAAAAACGTAAAAATCATTAAAAACGGGGCTAGAACAGACTTACAATCGAGCTTGGAAGCTTGAAAAACCCTAGCCATGGTTTCTTCTTGTAAAATTCGGCCATAGGAGGAAGATGGACAAAATTTGGCTTTTAATTTGGCTTTTTAATTCATTTAATTACCAAATTACTAAAATGCCCTTAATGAAAAACTTTAGAAACTTACCTAACCATGTCCATTTTTGTCCAAAAACTTAACCAATGGTATAATTACCATTGAAGGAGCTCCAATTTAAAATTTCATAACAATTAGACACCTCTAGCTTATGGAACTCAAGTTTTGCACTTTTTTCAATTTAGTCCTTTTGACCAAGTTGAGTGCCCAAACGTCAAAATTTTTTAACGAAATTTTCATGAAATCATTCCATAAAACAAGAGACCATAAAAATATAATAAAAAAATTTTTTTTGGGTCAAATTTGTGGTATTGAAACCACTGTTCCGACTAGACCCAAAATCGGGCTATTACAACTCTCCCCCTTTAGGTATTTTCGTCCCCGAAAATCTTACAAGAAAAGAGATTAAGGTAATGTTTCGTATTTTACTCTATCTCATCAAAGAGTGCTCTTCAAGGGCAATAGTTCCAAAAGCACTCTGTCATCGATCTAAAATCTAATATCTTAAATTTTCATATCTGTATACTACTTATGTCAGTCTAAAGTTGCTTTCAACTTTCATGAATCACATTTACCTTTTTCCTCAAAATCACAAATCAATTCTACCTCGTATATCTCTTTCCAATCACCATTGAACTCTAAAACACAGTGTCAGAGCATATAGTCAAAGATCTGAATTACTCTCTCAGGCTTACCATCAATTTAAAGATGAATTACATTGCCAAGATGTAGCTGCGTACTCAGATTATATTCTCATTCATTAGAACATCTTTTTCAAATAACTGCATATTTATTACTCCTTGAATGAACAAATGAGTTACTTCTGAGTTTAGTACAACATTTTCTACATAAGCTCTGGATAATTCATTACAAGAATTCTATCTCGGAGTAATAATAATAGAAATCAAAATCAAAAGTTGTCTCACACTGTACTCATTTAGTTTACCACTCACTATCACTGTAACACCTCAAACTCAGCCTAGACGTTATGGCCGAATTTGGGGATGTCACATTAAGGTGTTTTTCTTAAAGCATGATTTCGTTGAAGGATTAGTTCTATTTTAAAACCCCTTTGTGTTCTTAACAAAGATTTTGGATGTCTCGTTCATTGTTAAAACTCAAGTTGTTTAGCAAAATGATATCATATTAAATTGTTATTACACTTTAAAAAATTGTTGTTACAGAAGCTTTTAAACTATGTTGCGTAAACGTGGTGTTTCGAAAAACATTTATCTTTTTGAAAACCCATCTTTTTCCTACATCTAGCAGTTTCTATCAACGTAAACAAAATCCCAAATTAAAAGTTAAAACTTAAAAGAGGCCTTGTTACATAAAAATACCCAAATTCAAATTACTTATATATTAAAAATCTAGTATAGAGGCACGAGTAGATGTGTGGCCACCTACTAGTCCCTCACAGCATCTATCCACCTAAGGATTACCTGCGCAGACAAGCAGAAGGGTGAGTTTATGAAACTCAGTATGTAATCCCTTAATAAACAAACATTCAACAATGTATAAATCAGGTACAGTCTGGGGCCTAAGCCCGTTTCAGTATCAGTCCAGTCTCGGTTAGGGCCTTAGCCCATTCAGTAATAGTATCAGTACAAAAAGCAAAGAGAAATCCTATCTAGCCAGCCTATACACTCCATGTGGGGATAAAATCAACCCACCCATCCCTACACTCTAGAATATAACATTGGTTGCGACACTAAACAGTAATTGCAGCAGAGTTGCCAGTACAGTACAATTCCTCCAATCATAATAACCCATCCCCATGCAACATGTCATGCGTCATGGCATAATGTCATACATGTATGCAATATAGAAATGGCATGCTCGAATATAGTCATTTTACCTCATAGGGGCATAACAGTCATTTCATTAATTTGGGGTCTAGGTATACTTACTGACCCAACAGTAGGTTCATAGTCGTCTCGGGTGACCTGTGCAACCTTAACAGACAAACAGTGAAAATGGGCCTAAGGCCCATAATGCGGGCCCATGTAGAACCACACACCCGTGTGGCCCACAAAGCCCGAAAATGGCCTTGGTCTTGTGAATTACACAATCTAGACCAATAATCTCCACACGTTCGTATGGTTTACCCATGTGGGGCCCATACGGCCCATTTCGACTAGTCATGGCCCAAATAAGCCTTAGATCATGAAATCGCTCGTGGCCAGCCTTATTGATTTTACGCCCTCATTTAGGCGTTCAGACTACCACACGAGCAAGCACACGCTCGTGTAGTGTCGACGGTCTCCTATTTTGACTTTTATCGACTGACAAATATAGTAGTGTGGTTACACACTTGTTTATGATAACGTGCAAATAGCCCACGAGCACCAAACCTACATTCAGTCAAGGTATTTTGTTGACGCTTGATAATAGAGATAATGACCCTTTTTTCTATCACTTAACTGAAAATAACATTTGATACTTGCCTTGATTGAAAGAGTGTGGTTTAGCCCGTTTAAACAGTTGACGAAGGCTGATTTCACCCTTCTTATCGAATAGCTGCATTATTAGTGAAATCTATTAACGATGATTGCATAAACACATGACTTGAATCAATATACTGGCTTATTGAAAATACAAAACCAGAGATAGGGGAAAATAGGGCAATCGGCCAACACCCTCATATACAAATCATGCCTCAGTTGAACACAATAATTGCAAACAGAGTTACCTTTGATTGAGTGATGAGGGAAAGGTTTCAACTACTTCAGTATCTACTTGCAAACTCCTTCACTCCTCGAGAAGGTCTAGAAACTGAAAGAAGACCACACATAAGAGAAGGAAGATAAGAATCTACAATAAGAGAAAAGGGGTATTCAGCTTAAACAGTGTGAGAGTACTTACCGATTTGTCAGAGAACAAAAGCTAAACTTCAAACAAAAGGGATGGAGTATTCGGCCTGCCTACCAAATAGAAAGAGACAGTAAGAGGAACGGTTTGGAGGGGGTATTCAGTCATAATAGCAAGATGGATAGAAATGAACTCTGTTAACTACGAGAGTCAAAAGAGGGGGAGATTGTATATTCAGTCGAAGGAGAATTGATTAAGGAAGTAACAGGAAGAGTAGAAGAAAATACCCAAATGGTTAATTCGGCCTCAACCAAAACTGTAACGCCCCAATTTTCGGGAATTTGTGAGTGTTGGCAAATTTTAAATTTTGGTGTTCTGTCTGCTTAACGTAGATTTAATCAGGTTAGTGGGTCTCTAGAAGGCCCAAGGTTAAGTTAAAATTCGGTAATTTTAATTAATTTTAATTCAAAAAAATGGGGGTTCTGGTTAGCTGGGCTCTAAAGTATTAATTGGGTAAAATAAAACAAAAGGAAGCCCGTGGTAAGTTGGCTTGTGGCGTCACTTGGGGGCCTGAGAGGTGGCGTGTGGATGACCAAGGAGAGCAAAGGTTCAAGTCCCAAGGTAAGCAAATTGGTGATATTAATTTTTATGTATAGAAAAGGTAAGCAGTGGAACTAAAGTGAAAGGCTGTCAGGAGAAGATTTAGGAACTGATAAGGGAGAGTATTTAGGAGTTGATAAGGGAGAGGATTTAGGAGCTGATAAAGGAGAAGATTTAGGAGCTGATCAAGGAGCAGGAGTTGGCCGGCCAAGGGCCTCTAGCATGGGAAAATTCAGCTAGGATAAGTGCCAGTATAAATTCGGCATGAGGGGGGAAGTTGTGCCGTTTGCTAACCATTCTCCTCTTCTTTCTTTTCTCCTCTCCTCTTCAACTTTTTTCCTTTTCTTCTTTTCCTCCATAGCCAAATCTCTCTATCTTCCTGTTCATCTCCATCTTTTTTTTTCAAACGTTTTTAAAACCTTCAAAGCCATTACCATAAAAAGCCGAAATCCCGAAAACTATACTTTCTTCAGTGCCGATTTCTCCTAGCCAATTTTATTATCTTTTCCATCATTCTTGACCGATTCTCTAGTTCTCTAAACCTCAAGGTTCTGTTGACAAGACCATAGCAAAACCCTCCTATTTCATCTTTCTTTACACAGCTTCAACAAAAGCCGAAAACCCCACTCTCTTAGGGACTTGGCCGAATAATGAAATCACTGAAGGCTCGATTTTTGTTATCATTTGAGGGCTTAGATCGGCATCAGAATTGATTAGAAATTAATTGGGATCATTGACCGAAGGAACCGGTGGTAAGTCTTTTCAATCTAGTCTTTATTTCGTATTTTAGAAAAGCCGAAACCCCTAAAGGTTAAGGAGGCTGTCGACTTGGACTCGTAGCCCTAAGGGGTTATGATAACTGTTTTGTCTTGATAATAATGTGATCTAGAGGCTGCTGATCAAGGGCTTGGACAAGTGGAGCAACGGGATCTAAGTTTAGTCGCAAACTTCGGCAAAGGTAGGATTGCTAGTGTCTAAGTTGTTATGGCCGAATAAGGTAAGGAGTTATTATGTACTTCGTTTCGGTAGTTAGATTAACGTGGTAGTAATATAATTGTAGATAGTTCGTGCATGGATCTCATCAAATGAATCGTCATAAAACAGGTGTGTAACTGACACCCTTCCTTAGTCTAGATCGGCAAAAGCCGAAAAGTCGAAATACCGAAAATCGGTAATTTGTAGATTTACGAGTGTGCGAATGCTCGTGTGGTAAATCGATTAATGTTTTTGGTAAGCTGCAATGTTTGGACTGCAAAGTGCATGATTTCTATGCCCTCGATATTTTTGGGCTTAATGGGACAAAATTGGAAAAATGGGCCAACGGGCCCAATTCGGTAAGAACCTTCAGTAAGTGATTCTGTTAGTACGTGAAAGGTAGGAATATGCATGAAAAACCCTAAAATAGATAAATTACTGAAATACCTTTAAAAAGTGGAAAATTTATAGTTTTACCCCTAGGAGATAAAGTATCGAAATACCCCTAGGAGTAAATTGACCTAAATGCATGTTTGACTGTTGTTATTTACTGCATGCCATGTTGTTATTATCTTATGCATGGGACTGGGATATTGATGGAGGAAGTACTGAAAGTGGCTTGTCCACGTACTGGAGGATTTGCCTCAATTCTTTGTTAATCGAGCGGCAAGGTCAAGCAATGTGGAGTGTAAGGCTGGGTGGGTTGAGTTATTCCCCACATGGAGTGTAGGGTTGGTACGGGTGGAGTGTAGCGGTTGGTGGGTTGAGTAGTCTCCCCAAATGGGCTTGCATATGTTTATTGATGTTGCATGTATTTTGAAATGGGCCTATGGGCCGTACTGTTATCTGAATAAGGGGCTAAGGCCCAGTTTATTGTGATCTAAAAAGGGCTCTGTCCCAGTTTCACTGTTAACTGAATGGGCTTAGGCCCAATGTGTTTGAGCTGACTTGGGCTTTGAATGGGTTTTCCTTACACACTGAGTTGCCAAACTCACCCCTTCTTTAACCTTGCGGGTGGGCCTTGATGTGAGTGTCTTGGAGCCGGAGGGGATTCAGAGTGGCCATGGTGAACACTTTTGGGTTTGAAAAAGAGACTGGTTTTCTTAAGCTATTTTTAATTACTATTTAATTTTTGGGTTGTAATAAGGCCATTTTAACTTTATTTTCTTCTTTGATTTTCTAGGATTATATTATTTCAAATAACTTTAAATTGATGGATAACAATTCAAATGGGCTAGACTTAGGGCGCGATTTCAAAACGATGCTTGTTTTAAAATAACACGACGTCACGAATATTCAGTTTACCAAAGATAACCACTCAAAGAAATTTCAATTTGTTATAACCAAGTGTGGCAATGGATGTGGGCATGTCTAGGATTGGATCGAATCGAAGAGCTTGGTACTTAAGCAACCTTCATGGCTCACCTCCTCTGTTACGGATACCTACCTGGTGCCCAGCTTCCATTCACTTGGTTAGCTTAACAAAAACTCGACTGTTAAAACACTAAAAAGGGAACATGGGTTTTTAAATTCAATGTGCCATGTTAGATTCGGCCATAACGTCTGGCCAGGTTTGGGGTGCTACAAAAATGAAAAAGAAGAAAAAGGGAAAAGCTACCGAAATTTGAGAGCAAAACGAGAACACAATTTTGGCACTCAGAGTAAAAGGTCCTATGACTGATTTTTTCCAAAATGAATTTCCTCCGATCGGCACCCCTAGCACTCTCCTCCTTTGGTTCCTCAAATCTCTCCAACTGATCACTATCCATATCCCTTCAAGATCTCCATATTTTTCTCCCTACACTACTTCTAAATCACTTACCCAATCCGTCCATAACTCTATCCAACATACACTTCTCAACCACCCATTCTAACTCCATTCAAATACCTCAGTTTTGGTCAACCTAGGACACTTCCACGATACTTGTAGCAAAATAAAATGCTCCTTTTGCCTCTGCAAGCCTCAAACCTCAAACCCCAAAGAACACTCCACACGCCACTATCCCTTAGACCTGTAGACATTTTATGACATGTTTTACCCAAATTTATTTAAGGAGCCTACTGACTCGAGACAGGGTTTAATCAAGTAAAAACAAAACTTTGTACAAGCCAAGGCTTGAACCCAAGACTTCTCCGACACTCCCAGAACACATAACCAATGAAGCAGACACACAGTTGTGTGTAACACAACAACAAAAATAAACGCTTAGATTTTGGGGCGTTACAATCACATTTCTGAGGTTCTTAATCTTGCAAAGAAAACATTGCTTTAGCTTTTTAATTTATCCAAATTAAGACTTCCATCAAATAAGATTAATCATGAAACCAACACCCACAAAATGAATAAAGGCTTTCTATTCAAGCATCTACAACTATATCTACTTCCCTGAAGGTTAATCGTTAACTATTCACAATCTTTCAATAGTTCAAGCCATCAATGTTGTCTTAATTTTCAGATTTTTTTGTAACATTAGATACTTTATACTCTTGGAATCAAGAAGCACATGACATTTTTCACCGAACAAAAGATGTCATCAATTTCTCAACACAGACATACTAGTGGCCGACTCTAATTCACTATTCGAACAATTTTTTTAATGAGACTTCAACCATCTAAAAGCATAAACTGTAACTTTACATTCTTACTTTAAAACACATTCCAATCGATTCGATAGTGCATCACTGAAAAAAATCACAAATTCTTTACTCAATTCAAACAGAACCCAGAGCCAGTACTTCGGTTAATAACACCTTCAATTGTTTTCAACTTTGTTAACATGCAACAGACCATTCAAACTATGACAAATGAGATAACTCATTAATCATAACAGCTTTAACTTATAACAACATCATTTGATTAGAATAAATCTAATAAGTATATCTCTGTATCATACTTTCTAGAATATGAATTCTTCCTTCAAATTGTTTTTCCATTCATCCATGAATGTACTAGATTTTATTTTCTTACCTGAGGATAAAATTATATGCATATAACTCAAATTACCTTTCAACTGACTAGCTCGCTCAAATAAAACAACTAAGTCGATCTTAACTATCTAATAGTAACATATCAAAATACTCCTTTCTTCATGCTGTTAAACAACTCAAACATACAATCTTTTATAATTCCCTTAACATGCTAATCAAAGATCTTTACAACTGCATTAGCTCAAGAAAACAAAATATCCTGATTGAACTTATTGACCTTAATCAAACTTACCTGAGAAAAGTAAACCATCATACAATTTGAGCTTGAGCTTCCACTATCTATACATTTGCCGATGTCTATTCCTTTCACGAAAATTAGAGAAATGATACCAGAATCACCACGTTCCTAAGATCGAACCAGAAACACACCCATAATAGACATAGTTATACAATTCAAAGAACACACTTGAAAGATGAGCCATGATTGATAATTTACGAAATAAGGATGATAAGAAAATCGAGATAAAGAAATCGAAGATGTGATACAATACTGGAAGTTCGAGAATATAACTCATAAGAGAATAATAAAGATTTTGATGATTTCTCAGAGAAAACCAGAAGAAAAATAATGCTTACACGCTCTAGAATCCATTGTAACAGAGATAATATATTTTCCAAATATATATATAAAACAAAACAACATTCAGTAGAAACAGAAAAATAGCTCACAAAAATTTTCACCATCAACTTTTATTCCAAGCATAATAGAATAGAACCCCAAAGAGAGATAAGATATGTTGATCATCAACAAATCAGACCAATAGTGCTTTCATCTAACATTATAATCAGCTAGCATTCTTATACTGTAACACCCCAAACCCGAGACCATCGCCGGTGTCGGACTCGAGGGGTTAACAAGCCAAGTTCACATGTTTTGCCCACCAATTTGACATTTCCAGTCAGGCTGGAAAACTGCGTCACTGTCGCCTTAAAAATCATATCTCGAGTTTCAAAACTCGGAAACTGGTTTTGTAAATTTTCCCTGAATTTAGACTCATATATCCGTCCATGGATTTATTTCTAGGATTTTTGGTCGGGCCAATTGGTACAGTTTATTAGTTAAAGTCACCCATGTTACAGGGATTGACTGCTCTGACCTTCGCGCGGTATAACTTGAATATCTCTCTGTACAGGGCTTTAATGCTGGTGTCGTTTGTTTCTAATGAAACAAGACTCAAAATTGAATCTGTACATATAAGGTATGTCTCCTAATTCTTTTGGATAATTTATAGTGAATTTTAAAGTTGCGACAGGGAACCCAGAAACCATTCTGGCCCTGTCTCACAATAGCTTTAATATCTCTTAACCTGTAACTCCTATGACCATTTCGTTTCTTCCATATGAAAATAGACTCATCAAGGTTAATTTACATAGCTTATTCACTATTTAATTCCATTCCTATGAATTTTGGTGATTTTTCACATTCACGCCACTGCAGCTGGCAGCATCTGTTTTAAGGTAGGTCTTACCTATTTGGTAGTCTCCATGAATCAACTAGTCTTGCCATACATAGGTTCATATATGATCATTTTAACCATGCCAATGGCTGATCATATGACCAACATTCCCATTTCCAAGCCATAGCCACATCATGACACCAAATATATACATACAAACCACAATTAGTCTAAGTTCATGCTTCCTTTTCGAGCCATTTTCGCATGGCCGTACATACTTACATTACAACATATTTAACAAACAAGGGTAGTCCTATACATGCCATCTCAAGTTCAACCAAAATTTATACCAAAATGGAGGCTTGATAGTGTGGATGACTTCGACTTCAACGATCCCAAATCCGATTGCTTGAGCGAAATCTAGAAAACGAGAGCCAAAGCAACGGGGTAAGCATTTTATGCTTAGTAAGTCTCAAGGAATATAATCAACTCTAATTACAGCAATACATTCACATAACCAAATGCATCATTTCATTAATACACATTCTTACTTCACACTTCATCATTATATAATTTCACAAAGTATCAATCAATTCAACAACTGAAATTCATTAGTCGATTGAGCGAATGTTGCTCAAACATGTCGACTTTCCAATGCACATATAAACGTACCTCATTCTTTGGGCTTTTTGAGTGTACTCATTGAATTTATTACAGCAGCCAACACTCACCTCCAGCCTAAGATTCTTCGGAACATAACCGGATATAACCATGTGCACAAATGCCTTCGGGTCTTAGCCCGGATAGAATGTCTCGCACGAATGCCTTGGTCTTAGCCCGGATGTAGCCACTAGCACAATTGCCTTGGTCTTAACCGGATAAAATTTCCAGCATAATTGTCTTCGATTTAGCCGGATATCATTCAATTTCCCATGAACACATACATCAATTATCATTGGACATACATAATTCATTTTCGTTACTAAGGCTCAAACGCAATTATAGTCACAAGCATATTCGCCTTGGGACTTAGCCGGGTAGAATTCAAATACTCATGCATACATAATCAATAATCAATACACATCCATACTTTATTTCACATAATTCAAGTAGGGTCACTTCTTGAGGACTTACCTCGGATGTTGTCGAACGGCTTTTTTCGGCTATTCGATCACTTTCTCCTTCCCCTTGTCCAATTGTGGCCCACTAAGCTCTTGAGCTAATTCAAACAAATTCAATTTATTAAAACCTCATTGTGCTAGCTTTTGACCGAATATGACAAGGAGTTTAAATGGTCATATGGCCACCCTTTAGCTTGAATACACAATGGTCATGCACATTTTATACTACATCAAGCAATTCAATACAATTTATTCGAGCATCAAGGAAATGCTAAGGCCTTCAATAGGCTACCCAAGGCTGAATATTCATGTACATGTTGAGGTCAATTTTGCACTTAATACCTCACAAAAACAGCATGCAATTTACTAATTAATGCTTTGCACATTGTGGCCCAAAACTTATAATATAGCATCAAGCACTTATATGTGTGCTAGGCCGAATTGTGCTTGCAATTTCACAAGCATTCTTCCACATCTTCTTCTTTAAACCAATATATTCATCACTTAGTTCATAACCAAAACATAATGTGCAATCATATATATGCATATATGAGCATGGCGAATTTCAAGGTGTCCATAGCCATCCAAAACACAAATTTTAACTAACATGCAAGAAGCATGAATCATGCTCAAGAATGCATCATGGCGAATATGACAATCATGCTCCTTTTCAACTTCAATCATGATAAAACAAAAAGAAAGCTCAAAATCTTACTCAAGAGTAGACAATCCATCATTGCATGCATCATCATCAAGCTTCACACTTAGCATGCAATGGCTTTATCACCATAACAACTTTGGCCAAATGCCATTTCCATGGCATAACAAAGATTTGAGCCATAGCTAACATGCACATCAAATTAGCAACCAAAACATGCATGAAACTCCCAACACAACCTCATACATACCTTACTCTTGTTGCAAGTTTAGCCAAATTTCCTTCTAGATCTCTTCTAAACAAAGAAAATGAAGCAAAAATCCTTCCTTCTTCCTTAGTATTTTCGGCCAAAGAAGAGAAAAATAGGTGAAAAATTTTTTTTCTTTGCTTCTCTTTCACTCACGGCAAAGGGGGAAGGATGAGCAAATTTTGATTTTTGTTTCCTTCCTACATGCTTAATTTTTTATCATTTATCACATCATGCATTAACAAAACATGTCATAACATGTCTTCCTTGCCCATATTCCTTGTCATGGCCGGCCACTATACCATCCTTGGGAAATTTGACATGCAAATCCCTTATTTTTGCATGCATGCTCAACTAGTCATCACACATTTCCCCATCATACTTTCAAAGTTTACTACTAGGTCCTTTCTAGTGAAATTCACATTTATAATTCTAAATTGAAACATCAAAATGTCATACACAATTTAACACATATCATAGGCATCAAAATAAATTTTTAATTATTTTTATGCCTCGGTTTTGTGGTCCCGAAACCACATTCCGACTAGGGTCAATTTTGGGCTGTCACATATACGATAAGAATTTCATCATAATTTGAGGATAGATGAATATATAAAATACCCAGGAGATATTCAGACAACTTTATGATTCAAACATCATTTCTCTGACTAATTCAGTCATCATTAATCTCATATTATTCCGTTCACTAACAAAAATCAATCCGGAAGAAATTCCAGCAAGTACATACTTTAAACATCATACCTGAATAAGTCGATTAGCCGAGATTAACTTTTTCTTTAATTGTGACATTGCGAAATCTGAATAATCTTTAAATTAACTTGGCATCTTTTCCAAAACTGTATTCACTTGCCAAACTATTCTCAACTTTGACCACTTTATTAGTTAGTTCACTACTGAACTCTTTAGTCTCTCATTTGTGATCTCATTCAACATAAATCTCGTGAAATTTCATTATAAAATACCACATTGGTAAGGGGGTGAGATCGTAAAGCCTCTAACTCGACTCTCATATATATACACATATGATTCAACATTCATCGTTATCATAATATCATCACAGTTATATAATTCACTTCAGGTAGATTAACTTTCATATTTATGTTACACGAACTTTCCGAGTGTATTATTCAAACAAGTGCACTTATACATACATTCTATAACTTTTGAGTAAATTTACTTATCGCATTCACTTAATCAAACAAGTCAGGCACATAACATCATATGAATGCCAAACAAACACGGATGAGTTTATCACAATATAAACTATCATTTTATTTCATTAAATCACCATAACCCATCAAAATACAACGTTCAACTGGAACAATGACATTTTACCCATATTTCTCAACTTATGGTTAATTCATTTTGTACATCATCACATACATATCATGAACTATTATTCATACCTTTCTAAGTTTCAACTTATCACAAACACATTTTTAAATATCTTAGTATCACTTTCAGCGTCTTCGAAAGTAGCTTGGTTGGAAAGCATCTCTGTCTCAACAAAACATTTTAATCAAAGTCAGGAGATATCACACTATGACAGATTATAAATAGCATGTATAGCTAGACTCTAACACATGCTAGGTTAGTTCGAGAATTGACTAAACCATAGCTCTGATACCACTAAATGTAACACCTCTTACCCATATCAATGCCGAAATAGGTTAAGAGTCATTGTCAGACTTATACATAAGCAATCATACAAAATCGAGACGTAAATTTTCCTCCAAATTTAAAACGTTTCATATACGTTCATATCATCCCTAAAATGAGCCTACGATGCCCAAAACATACATTGGAAGCGGTTCGAGACTAAACCAAGAACTTTAGAAAATTTATGATACTTAGAGAATTTTTTCTAAAACAGGGGTTACACGCCCGTGTGGCTTGGGACACGCCCGTGTGGTCACACACGCCCGTGTACTGAACCCGTGTAACTCTCTAATTATCACCCAAGAACAAATTGAAGTCACAAGGCTAAGACTCACACCCGTGTCCCGAGGTTGTGTCCTTCACACTGCTGAGACACATGGTCGTGTCTCATACCTGTGTGCTCGATACTGAGCATTCTGTTTTACAACAATTTATGTGCAGGGGACATATGGCCAAATCACACACCCATGGGGTTGACTGTGTGTCACACACGACCTAGATACACACCCATGTGGAAAATAATAAGGTTATTTACCAAGCCATTTGCCACCTTTATTCACATATACACCTACCCCAATTCGAAGATACAAAACAATACATACTTAGGCAACCAAAACATCCACATTCATGGTTAAAACATATCAAGTTTATATCTTTATCTAACATATTCACTACATTTATTAAGCCCTCAATCAATCATACAAATCTCACATTCATTAGGCTTCATTCAATTACTATCTAGTTACCAATTTATACTTAAATTCCTTATCTCATCAATAGGTCAAATTTCAAACATTACATAATCATGCCATAAATCACATTTCTAAATATTTCACATTCATCAAGCATACCATGACCATATCACCATAGACATTGACACATATATGACTATACTTAGGCTTACAACCATGTTGCCACTATAAGCTAACTTACATGGCCAAATAGCAAAACAAACCTTTGGCAATTACAAGCCATTACATTGGCTAAAATCATATGACGCATATAAAAAAATGACCAAGTCCCTATACATACCATAACTCAAAATACTTGAATTCATCAATACCCAAAATGATAGCTTGAAAGCGTGATAGGATCTCCGGTGATCTCCAACCTAAGGTAGCTTGATGGCACTATAAAACATGAGAAAGAAATGGGGTAAGCTCTATAGCTTAGTAAGTCTGTATGAACATGAGAAGCAACTCTTACCAATCATTTACCTTGTCTACAATATAAACACAAAACAAAATAGTATAAATTGCTATAAACCTCATAATTATAAATTATTTAGTCATATTCTTTGCTATATCAATTTGCAAGCATAATTTAACATGTCCTGACTTTAGCCTAACAACCGTAATCTCTCCATTATAATCGATTACCACAATCAACCAATCATTTCAAACCTCATAATAAACATACACATTAATTATGAGCATTCACTTTTCAAGCATATATTTTAAAATCTTTCAATTGTTAAAGCTCATATCTTCCCATACTCCCATAGTCATTTTAATAGGCAATTATGTTAATCATTCCTTTTTCTCATATCCGATAGATCACAATTTGTGTGAATAAAACATGCTATATCATAACTCAATTTGGCCCCAAAGCCGATCACATGATCTTGAACCGAATTTATCACGAATTTCATACATCACAAGTATAGACCAATAATCACAAGGTTTCCACAAAATCATTCCCATGGAAATCATGAACTCACAATTTCATGAAGTCAATGCTTAAAAACTTTACATACATACTTGTACAAATTTGTAACACTTACATGCTCTTTCTCTTCTTTGACATACCTATTAAATTACCCGTTGAGCCACTTGAAATACTAAAGGATACTCGGGAATCTCGTACACACAGTACCGTACCAATGCCATATTCCAGATATGGTCTTACATGTAATCTCGTATCGATGCGAATAGCCTAACTATGGTCTTACATGAAGTCTCATATCGATGCCATATCCCAGATATGGTCTTACACATAGTCTCAGTAACCCTAATGTCATGACATTTGTATCCTATCTATTCCTAAGGTTCAACTGGGACTTTCTCTATATCGAATCTCTATCGGTCATTTTCGTAGCATCGTACTCAATAGCACTCACATTTCATTTCAATAATATAGCATTTACCACAGTTATATTAATTAAGCATTTATACATATATAATTTAATGCTTATTAAACATACAAACTTTGATGCGAACCCGGTCGTATCATGTTATGACGCAACTCGACGCCATCGAAATTGGCCTAAACTTGAGGGGCCCAAGTGCAAGATGAAACATCTCATAGGCCTAATTGATTATTGGGCCAATGTTTTTAAGGACTTTGTATCTTAAATAAGTTTTATTTTAAATTAATAAGCTTGCATATTTTAATTTTAACTTGCACTTTGTGTGTTCTGCATTTAATAAAGTAATGCATTATGTAACTTTCATGTTAGTTAAATATGCATTGTAAAACCCCAAACCCGGCCTAGACGTTATGACCGGATCCGGTGCGCCACATTGATGCGTACAAAACATTCCGTATTACTTAATTTGGAAAACCTTATTGGTGATGTAAAAGATACTTTTAATATAGGTTAAAGTGAATGGGAGCTGTGCACCAGGTAGGAAACCAGAAAAAAGAGGAGGTGAGTTTGTCGGACTGCTTAAGTACCAAGCTCCCTTTGGATCCAATCCTAGACATGCACACTGCCATTGCCACACTCTAACATCTCGTATAATTGTGAGAAAACCATTTGGTTAAGTCCATCCTAATAAAGTGATTAAGTTTGAAAACGTTTGCTTAGCGGAAATCTTACTTGTAATCGTGTTATTTTGAAATCACTTAATGTTTCTAAAAACGCGTCCTAAAGCTAACCCATTTTCCTTAGTTATCATAGTTTTTCATCATAATAAAATAAAATAATAAAAGTAAAACAAAACCATAAAAATAGTTAAGCGGCCTTATTACATTTAAAACCCAAAACCATAAATGAAATTAAAAGGACGTCCAGTTCACCAGAAAGAAACCAGGTTCGTAGAAATAGGTGGCCAGTCCGAATCTCTCACAGCTCCAAGCCCACTATGGTTGAGGATTACCTGCGAGGAAAAAAAAATAGGGGGTGAGTTTTGGGAAACTCAGTGTGTAATTCAACCCAACCATAGCCTAAATCAGTTCAAACCACAGAGATGAATAAGTTGGCCTTAGCCTGCAATGCATTTCGAATAAAGCCCATAGGCCCGAATGGTCGTAACGATATATCATGCTTATGCGAAACCCAACCATATCCAACCATGTGCACCCCATACCATCCTTTCACCATGTGGGAGACTACTCGACCCACCCAACCGCTACACGCCACGAAATATGCAGCATGGCGCGGATCTGAAAATGTGACAGAGTCACCAGATCTGAATATTTTGTGGCGGTGCCACCGTAAGCGAATATATGTGGCAAGGCCACGAGCAGTAATTTGTGGCATAGCCACCGGACGCTTCCTTCATAATATAACCCATGTCCCCATGCAACAGATATACATTCATGGCATACATCATAAAGATTTAATTCATCATGCTTTTCAGACAAAATTAACCCTAGGGGTATAGAGGTCATTTTGCATACATAGGGGTATAATGGTAATTTTGCATACATAGGGGTATAATGGTAATTTTGCATACATAGGGGTATTCTAGTACATCTAACTATTTCTAAGGTTTTCATGCATATCGTAGCCATTACGTTTAGCCAGAAACACTTACCGAGTGTTCTTACCGAATTGGGCCCGTTGGCCCATTAACCTAGTTTTGGCCCATTAAGCCCAAAATATCAAAACGCATGAAATCGCGCGTACTGTAGTTTTATCACTTTCGATTACCAGCAATATTTACCCATACATCTTACAAGCATTCGTACACTCGCAAGTGCCCAAAATACCGGCTTTTCGGCGTTTTGGCTTTTCGGCTTTTGCCGATCTAGCCTATGAGAGGGTGTCAGTTACACACCTGTTTTGGGATTTCCTCGACGAGATCTACACACAAACTGCCTACAATTGAATCACTTAATATTACTCCAAATATCGAAATAAGATTAAGTACATAGTCCCCTACCACATTCGGCCAAACATGCCTAAAACCCTTATTGCTCTTACCTTACTACCGAAAGATGGTTAACTCCAAAGATCCGATCGTTCCACCTGTCCAAGCCCTTGATCAACCGCCTCTAAATCACGCTATTACCAAAATAAAATAGTTATTACGACCCCTCAGGGTTACAAGTCCAAATCGACAACCTCCCTAACTTTTAGGGATTTCGGCTTTTCCTAAAATATGTAAGAAGACTAAGTTTTGGCGAAGACTTACCACCGATTCCTTAGTGACTGATTCCAACGAGTTTCCCACTCGATCCTGATGTAGATCTAAGCCCTCAGATGATAACAAAAGTCGATATTTCAAAGGACTTGATGTTAGCCAAGTCCCTTTTAATGTGGGGTTTTTCGCTTTTTGCAACTTGTGTTTAGAAAGGTAAAACGAGAGGGTTTTGCTATGGTCTTGTCGTCAAAAATTGAGGTTTTAGAGGGCTGGTGAATCGGCCACAAATGATGAAGAGAAGAAATGTGGTTTTGGTTATAAGAAATCGGCACAAAAGAATCAAGCTTTGGGATTTGACTTTTTATGATGTTAAACTTATAAGGCTAAAAATAAAAAGATTAAGGATGTGATGAAGAGTAAAGAGATAGAAGGGTTCAGCTATGGAGAAGGAAGAGGAGAAGGTAGATGGAGAAAAGAAATAAAGAAAAGAGGAGAAGAAAAGATGATCGAATTTGACAACACACCCCAAATGCCAAAATTCCCACTACTACAATACCTAGCCAATTTCCCATGCTAGAGTCCCTTGGCCGCCACCTCTTGCTCCTTGATCAGCTCCTAGATTTCCTCCTTATCTTTATCCTTATTCAACCCCTTACCTTCTTAAACTCTTCTGATGACTTTTATTTCGGTTCCATTACTTCCCTTTCTGTACATAAAATTAATCACTTAATTTGTCATCATTGTGACTTGAACCTGGGTCCTCCCCAAGCTTCCACATGCCACTAACATCCTTCCCAGTGGCGTCACATGCCACTTTACCACTTGCTTTGTAACACCCCATACCCGAGACCGTCGCCGGAGTCGGACACGAGGGGTTAACGGGCTTAATCCACTTACTTGCACAGTTCATTTTAAAAATTTCCAGACAGCCGGCTAACTGTGTCACTGTCACCTTAAAACTCATATCTTGAGTTCCACAACTCAAAAATCAGTTTCGTGATTTTTTCATGAAACTAGACTCATATATGCATCTACAAATTTTTTTGTATAATTTTTAGTCGGGCCAATTAGTACAGTTTATTAGTTAAAGTCCCCCATGTTACAGGGATCGACTGCACTGACCTTTTCGCATTACGACTTGGATATCTCCCTGTACAGGACTTCAATACTGATGTCGTTTGTTTATACAGAAACTAGACTCGAAAAGGAATCTGTACATATATGGCATGACTTCTAATTATCTCTGGTTAATTTATAATGAATTTCCGAAGTCGGAACAGGGACTCCAGAAGCCGTTCTGGCCCTGTCTCACAAAAACTTAAATATCTCTTAACATACTGTTCATATGATCGTTTCGTTACTTTCCTATGAAAATAGACTCGTCAAGGTTCATTTACATAATTTATTCACTATTTAATTCCATTCCTAATATTTTTAGTGATTTTTCACATCCACGTCACTGCAGCTGTCAGCATCTGTCTTTAAGGTAGGCTTTACCTATTTCATAGTTTCCATGATTCAACTAGCCCTTTAACATAAATAGCACAAAATATGATCATGATTAACCATCCCAATGGCTAATCCTTTCCAAACATTTCCATACCTCTTAATGAACAACATACAATGATTATAATACCATGCCCAAAGTATACTTAAGCCATTTTCGCATGGCTATCCAAATTTACACAAAACCAAAAGGTACATGACCTATAACAAAAGGGTAGTCCTATACATGCCATTTCAAAGTCCAACCAAAAATATACCGAAAGGAGCTTTGATAGTGTGGGCAACTTCGACTTCAAAATCCCGAGTCCGATAGCGGAAGAACCAAAATCTATAAAGCGAGAATCAAAGAAACGGAGTAAGCATTTAATGCTTAGTAAGTTTGAGTCATGAATTTAGACACAACCAAAGTATAGCATTCATGTAGCTAAATGATAATTTCATATGCACAAATTCTCAATATCGACTTACTTCACATTACCAACCCTTATATTCATACACAAAGATCAACTTAGCCAAAGGCCGGTAGCTCATTTATCAACCGGCGAATACTTATTTGTAAGGGCTCAACTAATTCAAAGCACATATGAAACATACCTCATTGTTGGGATTTCACAAGCATATTAACTGAAATTTTTACAGCAAGATCATTCATTTCGAATCACGTACCTTGAGTTTAACCGGATATAGCTACTCGTTCAAATGCCTTCGTGACATAGCCCGGTTATAGTAACTCGCACAAATGCCTTCGGACTTAACCCAGATTTAGTAACTTCGCACAAATGCCTTGGATCTTAGTCCGGATTTAGTAACTTCATACGAATGCCTTGGATCTTAGTCCGGATTTAGTAACTCGCACGAATGCCTTCGGATCTTAGTCCGATATAGTCACTTAGCACAAAGCCTTGGGACTTAGCCGGACATCATTCAATAACCATGCACATTTATCAACAAATCATGACACATTCAGTATTTCATTTTCATTAGCAAAACTCAAACACAAGGCACTTATCACACTTGCAATTTCGGCTCAATAGCCACACACAAAGAGCATGATTTTGATTTGCTTAAAACATGATCTAATCAAATCATAATCTAAGTTCCATTACACGAAAACTTACCTCGGATGTTGTCGAACGGCTTCAACGGCTATTCGATCACTTTTTCCTTTTCCTTATTCAACTGTGGTCCTCTAAGCTCTTGAGCTAATTCAAACAAATTTAACTTATTAAAGTCTCATTTTGCTAGCTTATGGCCGAATATGACAAGGAGTTTGATAGGTCATATGGCCACCTTTTAGCTCAAATACACAATGATCATACGCATTTTTAATCACATCAAGCAATTTAATACAATTCATTCGAACATCAAAAGAGAAGCTCAAGGTACTTAGCCCATATATACATTAGACATTAGAGTCACATATGTACGAAATCACGAATCGAATTCAACATACTAATATTTCCCCTTAGCCGAATTTTTATAAGTCAAGCTAAAGCCATCAATAGGCTACCTATGGCCGAACATACCCATCAACTCATGTACTCATTCATGTGGCCGAACATACACATCTATGCTAAGGCCGATTGCAACACTTAATACATTCTACAAGTATGGTCACTTGTATTGACTAAACACCATTTGTTTCAAGTTCAAAACTTGGCTAATACACATATATACACTATTAAAGCATCCTCTCCCTTTACATTAATTCAACACATGCATTACCCATAATATACAAAATTATATTCGCCTTAGCACACAACTTGCTAGCCAATTCTTCTCCATCTAGCAACTAATGCACATACGAGCTCAATTGTTAGACTCTGCTTCATCTAACAACAACCTTATTTCTCTTCTATTTCCTACCATGGCCGAATGTATCACAACACCATATCATTTCGATTTTGGTCATGGTTAAACAAAGAACTTAATGTCTCACTCAAGGATGCTAAAAAGGAGATTCAAGAGTCATCAATCCACCATCACATGCATCATTACAAGCTTCACTTTTAGCATGCAATTAACATTAAAACAAATCCACCTTAGCCGAATATCATCTCCATGACATAGTAAAGATTTGAACCATGGGCTAGTTAGAACTCAAGCTAACAAAAAAAAAAAACATGCATGAATCTCATGGCACAACATCAAACTTACCTTCACCTAGCTACAAGCATGGCCGAATCTCTTCAACATTTCCTCCCTTCTTTCCTTTGAATTTTTGGTCAAGAAGAATGAAAAAAGGATGGACACATTTTTTTTTTCTTTTTCTTTCTTCTATTCACGGCAATGGAGGGGGGGGCAACCACACACATTTTTTTTTTCCTTTTTCCATTTCTTTATTACGCATACTCATTATTTTATTGTTCCTAACATACATCACTACATAACATGTTTGTGACATGTTTCCACTCATAGCATGGCCGGCCATTAGCTCAAATATTGGGCAATTTGACATGCAAACCCACCATTTCTACAACATGCATTATTAGGCCACTTTACATTTGCCTAGCACATTTCTAAATTTTCTCACATAAGTCCTTTTGACTAAATTCGCATGCAATTTACTAAATCGAAGCCTAAAACTTTCACACATTCATAATCACATATTTTAGACAATAAATATCATGTTCAAATAATTTGGTGACTCGGTTTAGCGGTCCCGAAATTGCTTCTCGACTAGGGTCACTTTAGGGCTGTCATAACTCTCCCCCACTTAAGAAATTTTCGTCCCCGAAAATCTTACCGGTAAACAGGTTTGGGTATCTTTCTTTCATAGAGTTCTCGGTTTCCCAAGTAGCTTCTTCGGTTCCGTGTTTGAGCCATAACACTTTTACCAACGGAACCCTTTTGTTTCGCAACTCTTTCACTTCACGAGCTAGGACACGAATCGGTTCCTCTTCATAACTCAAGTCAGATTGAATTTCAACTTCTGATGGATTAATTACGTGTGACGGATCGAATTTATAACGTCGAAGCATTGAAACATGAAAGACGTCGTGAATCTTTTCAAGTTCAGGGGGCAAAATCAATCTATACGCAACTGGACCAACTCGTTCGGAGATTTCGTATGGCCCAATGAATCTCGGGCTCAACTTGCCCTTACGGCCAAATCTGAGTATCTTTTTCCAAGGCAAAACTTTAAGAAACACTTTATCTCCCACCTGATATTCAATGTCTTTTCGTTTCAAATCCGCATACGATTTCTGACGATCTGTGGCTGCCTTCAGACTTTCACAGATTACCTTTACTTTCTGTTCAGCATCTTTGATCAAATCAACTCCAAAAATTTTACTTTCACCGAGCTCGGTCCAAAACAATGGTGTACGGCATTTACGACCGTACAAAGCCTCGTAAGGTGCCATCTTAATACTTGATTGAAAACTGTTGTTGTGAGCGAATTCAATCAAAGGTAAATACCGTTCCCATGAACCACTAAACTCAAGGATGCAGCATCTCAACATATCCTCGAGTATTTGAATTATCCGCTCGGATTGACCATCGGTTTGGGGGTGAAAAGCGGTGCTAAAATGCAACTTGGTACCCAAAGCTTCTTGCAATTTCTTCCAAAATCGTGAGGTAAATCTCGGATCTCTATCCGACACAATAGAAATCGGTACCCATGTAATCTCACAACTCGAGAAACATATAATTCAGCTAGTTTATCCAATGAAAAATCCGTGCGTCTGAGGGATAAAATGAGCCGACTTAGTCAGTCTATCCACAACAACCCAAATCGCATCTTTCTTACTTGCCGATACTGGTAACCCAGATACAAAATCCATCGTGACTCGTTCCCATTTCCATTCAGGTATCATGATCGGCTGTAGCAAACCCGTAGGCACTTGATGTTCTGCCTTCACTTGCTGACATACTAAGCACTTCAAAAAAAAATCGAAAATGTCTCGTTTCATACCATGCCACCAAAACTGACGTCTTAGGTCGTGGTACATTTTCGTACTCCCCGGGTGAATTGACATTTGGCTACAATGAGCTTCGTTCAGAATCATCGAAATGAGTTCTGAATTTCTTGTAACACACAACCGATTTCTGTACCTCAAACAATCGTCATCATCAATTTGAAACTCCGATTCCATATTCGGAACACATTCAGCCCGTTTTGCAACCAACTCATCGTCGACTTTCTGAGCTTCACGAATTTGATGAATCAATAATGGTTTGGCCTTTAATTGCCACTAACACATTGTCGGGTAGAAACGCACAAGTGTACATTCATTGCTCGTAAAGCAAGCGGTGATTTACGGCTTAAGGCGTCCGCAACCACATTAGCCTTTCCCGGTGATAATCAATGACCAGCTCATAATCTTTCAACAACTCAAGCCAACGCTTTGTCGCAGATTCAAGTCTCTTTGAGTCATCAAATATTTGAGACTTTTGTGATCCGAAAATACATGGCACTTCTCACCAAATAAGTAATGTCGCCATATTTTCAAGGCAAATCGATGGCGACTAATTCGAGGTCATGGGTCGGATAATTTTTCTCATGTGGCTTTAATTGTCTCGGCGCATAGGCCACAACTCGACCTTCTTGCATCAATACGCAACCTAACCCAAGTAGGGAGGCGTCACTATAGATGACAAACTCTTTGCACGATTAATTTGCACTAAAATTGAGCTTCCACAAATAAGTTTTCGATTGATCAAAACTTTTCTGACATTTTTCCGTCCATTCGAACTTAACATCTTTTTGAAGTAGCTTCGTCATGGGCGTGGCTATCATCGAGAAACCTTTTACAAACCGTCGGTAGTAACCGACAAGTCCCAAAAAGCTCCGAACCTCAGTAATATTTCTCGGAGGCTTCCAGTTAAGTATGGCTGAAATTTTGCTCGGGTCAACTCGAATACCGATCACGGATACCACGTGACCCAAGAAGCTAACCTCTCTTAACGAACTCACACTTCTTGAACTTAGCATATAACCGCTTATCCGTAAAATTTGCAACACTAATCTCAGGTGCTCAGCATGTTCGGTCTCGTCTCTTGAATAGACCAAGATGTCGTCAATGAACACAACTACGAACCGGTCCAAATCTTGTCAAGATCCGATTCATCAAATCCATAAATACCGAGGGCATTAGTGAGCCCAAACGGCATCACTAAGAACTCGTAGTGGTCGTATCTCGCTCGAAGCGCTTTTGGGTATATCCGAATCTCGAATTACATGGCTCGGTAATACCCGATCTCAAATCTATCTTTGGAAACATTGAGGCTCCCTTTAGTTGATCAAACAAATCATCAATACTGTGATAACGGATATTTATTCTTTATCGTCACTTTATTCGGTGACGATAGTCAATGCACATCCTCATGGTTCCGTCCTTCTTTTCACAAACAATCTTGGTGCACCCTAAGGTGAGAAACTTGGTCGGCGAAACCTCTATCCGTCAACTCTTGCAATGAGCTTTCAATTCTTTTAACTCGGTTGGTGCCATACGATCTGAGCTATCAAAATTGGCGTAGTCCGGTACAAGCTCAATACCAAACTCTACTTCCCGAGCAGTGGTAAACCCGGTAATTCTTCGAAAAACATCCGGTATTCACAAACCACCGCACAGATTCGGTTTCTTTTCCAATTCCTTGTCATTAAGTACATACGCAAGGTATGCTTCGCACCCTTTCTTACATATTTACGGGCCAACATTGCGATATTACAGTGGCAACCCTTTAAGTCCGGAGACTCAACTCGGATTATCTCGTCATTTGCACCTCAAATCAATAGTCTTGTTTTTGCAATTCACAACCGCATCATGCACGGTCAACCAATCCAAACCAAGAATAACATCAAATTCATCAAGCGGCAAAAGCATCAAGTCCGCCGAAAACAGAACCTCGAATTACTAGGGGCATTTCTTACACACTTTGTCGACAAGCACGTAACGACCCAAGGGATTTGACACCCGGATTACGAACTCAGTAGACTCAATAGATAAAGTCTTATTGGATGCTAAGGTTTCACATATATAAGAATGAGTAGAACCAGGGTCAATCAAAGCAATCACATTAGTATCAAAGAGAGTAAAAGTACCGGTAATAACATCTGGCGAGGAAGCATCCTCGCGTGCGCGTATAGCATAAGCCCTAGGTGGAGCACGAGCCTCAGATCTAGTCGTAGCATCCCTAGATCCTCTCTGACCACCACTAGCATTGCCCGTATTTCTAGATGGTCTACCTCGAGCAGTGGTAGCACCCGGTTTCCCACTCTGATTTGCATTCTGTTCAGACAACCTCGGGCAATCTTTAATGAAGTGGTCAACTGACCCGCACTTGTAACAGGAGCGGTCATGGAATCTTCAACTCCCCGAGTGCCATTTACCACAATACTGACACTCCGTTCTGTCTCGACAATCATTTCCAACACTGGCGACCAAAGTGACTCGTGCACTCACAGGGGGTCGATCGCGATCTCGTCTAGATAAGCCCAAAGTGTCTCTCGACCGGCCTAAGCCATCTCTAAATTTCTTCGATGACTGTGGGAAGGGCTTCCCCAAAGACCTCTTACGGAACTCCTTTGCTCCCACCTCAGCTTTTCTTTTCTCCATACTGAGCTCCTCGGCTTTGCAAGCTCGCTCGACAAGTACCACAAATTCTCAGATTTCTAAAATGCCAACATACAGCTTTATCTCATCATTTAGCCCATCCTTGAAACGTTTACACATTACGGCTTCTGAGGAAATGCATTCTCGTGCGTACCGGCTAAGCCTCACAAATTTCCGTTAATAGTCGGTAACCGACATGGAACCTTATTTGAGTTCAAGAAATTCCTTCCGTTTTTGGTCAATGAGTCTCTGACTGATATACTTCTTTCGAAACTCGGTTTGGAAGAACTCCCAAGTTACTTGCTCTCTAGGCACAAGAAGTCAACGTATTCCACCAATAGTAGGCGTAAACACGTAGCAAGGAGATAGTACACTTTAGGCACTCATCGGTGTGCAAGATAGCTCATCGAGTACACGAATAGTGTTGTCCAACCAAAATTCAGCTTGCTCAAGATCATCGCTATCCGTAGCCTTAAATTCATAGCCCGTGTTTTGATTCTATCAATCGGGGCTTATTTGACCTTATTTGGTCGATTCTGGAGGCATTGTAGGTCTTGGGGTTGTGTTTGTTGGGAATGGAAGTTGTGGAACAGTAGTATTAGGTTGAATGTATTGGTTGAACCAATCATTCATCACGCTATAGAAAGCTTGTCTAGCTTCATCATTCGGATTACTAGCATTAGGTTGAGAGTTCGCGGCCTTGTCCCTTGTCTTGCGGAGCAGCGCTAGACTCTCAAGATCATCACTACCGCTTCGGTCGGGATCGGGATCCATTACTATAAATAAACACATTTGCAAATGTCGAAATCACCACACTATCAAATAATCACATAAAATGGCATGTATAGCTAGACCCAAACGCATTACGATAGTCCTAGAATCGACTAAACCGTAGCTCGATACCAATAAAACTGTAACACCTGTATGCCGAGATCGTCACGAGTCGGACACGAGGGTTAACGGGCTTAATCCACTTACTTGCAGTTCATTTTAAAATTTCCAGACAGTAGGCTAAGCGTGTCACTGTCACCTTAAAAATCATATCTTAAGTTCCACAACTCGAAAATCAGTTTCGTGATTTTTCCCTGAAACTAGACTCATATATGCATCTACAAATTTTTTTCTAGAATTTTTGGTCAGGCTAATTAGTACAGTTTATTAGTTAAAGTCCCCCATGTTATTGGGATCTACTACACTAACCTTTGCGCATTACGACTTGGATATCTCCCTGTACAGGGCTTCAATACTGATACCGTTTGTTTCTACAGAAACTAGACTCGAAAAGGAATCTGTACATATATGGAATGACTTCTAATTATGTCTGGTCAATTTATAATGAATTTCCAAAGTCGGAACAGGGACTCCAGAAGCCGTTCTGGCCCTGTCTCACGAAAACTTAAATATCTCTTAACATACTATTCATATGATTGTTTCATTACTTTCTTATGAAAATAGACTCGTCAAGGTTCATTTACATAATTTATTCACTATTTAATTCCATTCCTACTATTGTTAGTGATTTTTCACATCCACGTCACTGCAGCTATCAGCATCTGGCTTTAAGGTAGGCTTTACCTATTTCATAGTTTCCATGATTCAACTAGCCCTTTAACATAAATAGCACAAAATATGATCATGATTAACCATCCCAATGGCTAATCGTTTCCAAACATTTCCATACCTCTTAATGAACAACATACAATGATTATAATACCATGCCCAAAGTATACTTAAGCCATTTTCGCATGGCTATCCAAATTTACACAAAACCAAAAGGTACATGACCTATAACAAAAGGGTAGTCCTATACATGCCATTTCAAAGTCCAACCAAAAATATACCGAAAGGAGCTTTGATAGTGTGGGCGACTTCGACTTCAAAATCCCGAGTCTGATAGCGGAAGAACCAAAACCTATAAAACAGAGAATCAAAGAAACGGAGTAAGCATTTAATGCTTAGTAAGTTTGAGTCATGAATTTAGACACAACCAAAGTATAGCATTCATGTAGCTAAACAGATAATTTCATATGCACAAATTCTCAATATCGGACTTACTTCACATTACCAACCCTTATATTCATACACAAAGATCAACTTAGCTAAAGGCGGTAGCTCATTTATCAACCGAGCGAATACTTATTTGTAAGGGCTCAACTAATTCAAAGCACATATGAAAGACCTCATTGTTGGGATTTCACAAGCGTATTAACTGAAATTTTTACAGCAAGATCATTCATTTCGAATCACGTACCTTCGAGTTTAACCGGATATAGCTACTCGTTCAAATGCCTTGAGACATAGCCCGTTATAGTAACTTCGCACAAATGCCTTCGGACTTAACCCGGATTTAGTAACTCGCACAAATGCCTTCGGATCTTAGTCCGAATTTAGTAACTTCATACGAATGCCTTCGGATCTTAGTCGGATTTAGTAACTCGCACGAATGCCTTGGATCTTAGTCCGGATATAGTCACTTAGCACAAAGCCTTCGGACTTAGCCCGACATCATTGAATAACCATGCACATTTATCAACAAATCATGACACATTCGTATTTCATTTTCATTAGCAAAACTCAAACACAAGGCACTTATCACACTTGCAATTTCGGCTCAATAGCCACACACAAAGAGCATGATTTTGATTTGCTTAAAACATGATTTAATCAAATTATAATCTAAGTTCCATTACTCGAAAACTTACCTCGAATGTTGTCGAACGGCTTCAACGGCTATTCGATCACTTTTTCCTTTTCCTTATCCAACTGTGGTCCTCTAAGCTCTTGAGCTAATTCAAACAAATTTAACTTATTAAAGTCTCATTTTGCTAGCTTATGGCTGAATATGACAAGGAGTTTGATAGGTCATATGGCCACCTTTTAGCTCAAATACACAATGATCATACGCATTTTAAATCACATCAAGCAATTTAATACAATTCATTCGAACATCAAAAGAGAAGCTCAAGGTACTTAGCCCATATATACATTAGACATTAGAGTCACATATGTACGAAATCACGAATTGAATTCAACATACTAGCTAATATTTCCCCTTAGCTGAATTTTCTAAGTCAAGCTAAAGCCATCAATAGGCTACACGTGGCGAACATACCCATCAACTCATGTACTCATTCATGTGGCGAACATACACATCTATGCTAAGGCCGATTGCAACACTTAATACATTCTACAAGTATGGTCACTTGTATTGACTAAACACCATTTGTTTCAAGTTCAAAACTTGGCTAATACACATATATACACTATTAAAGCATCCTCTCCCTTTACATTAATTCAACACATGCATTACCCATAATATACAAAATTATATTTGGCCTTAGCACACAACTTGCTAGCCGATTCTTCTCCATCTAGCAACTAATGCACATACGAGCTCATTTGTTAGACTCTACTTTATCTAACAACAACCTTATTTCTCTTCTATTTCCTACCATGGCGAATGCATCACAACACCATATCATTTCGATTTTGGTCATGGTTAAACAAAGAACTTAATGTCTCACTCAAGGATGCTAAAAGGAGATTCAAGAGTCATCAATCCACCATCACATGCATCATTACAAGCTTCACTTTTAACATGCAATTAACATCAACACAAATCCACCTTAGCGAATATCATCTCCATGACATAGTAAAGATTTTAACCATGGGCTAGTTAGAACTCAAGCTAACAAAAAAAACATGCATGAATCTCATGGCACAACATCAAACTTACCTTCACCTAGCTACAAGCATGGCGAATCTCTTCAACATTTCCTCCTTCTTTCCTTTGAATTTTTGGTCAAGAAGAATGAAAAAGGATGGACACATTTTTTTCTTTTCTTTCTTCTATTCACTGCAATGGAGGGGGACAACCACACACATTTTTTTTCCTTTTTCCATTTCTTTATTACCCATACTCATTATTTTATTGTTCCTAACATACATCACTACATAACATGTTTGTGACATGTTTCCACTCATAGCATGGCGGCCATTAGCTCAAATATTGGGCAATTTGACATGCAAACCCACCATTTCTACAACATGCATTATTAGGCCACTTTACATTTGCCTAGCACATTTCTAAATTTTCTCACATAAGTCCTTTTGACTAAATTCTCATGCAATTTACTAAATCGAAGCCTAAAACTTTCACACATTCATAATCACATATTTTAGACAATAAATATCATGTTCAAATAATTTGGTGACTCAATTTAGCGGTCCCGAAACTGCTTCCCGACTAGGGTCACTTTAGGGCTGTCACATGCTTCCTTGTGATCCATTTTTCACAAATAATTCCTAAAAGCCCAATTAATTAGAACCCCTTTCTCTTATAGAACTACCGGGTTTTATCCTAAGCTTGGGCCTTCTAGAGGCCCACCAACATGATTAATCCTACACATAACAAACAGAACATAGAATTTTAAATTTTACAACTTTTACAGAATTCCCAGAAATTTGGGGCGTTACAACTCTACCCTCCTTAAAGAAATTTCGTCCTCGAAATTTACCTGATCTGAACAGATAAGGGTATTGTTGTTGTATTGTCTCCTCTGGCTCCCAAGTAGCTTCTTCTCTGCCATGGTTACGCCAAAGCACTTTCACTAATGGTACAGATTTCCTCCTCAGAACATTAACGTCTCGATCCAATATTTGTACAGGCTCCTCCTCAAAGGTCAAATCAGTGCGCACCTCAATTTCTGCAACCGGCACGACATGAGTAGGGTCAGAACGATAGCGCCTTAACATGGAGACGTGAAAACATCATGAATCTGTTTAACTCAAGGCAATTCCAAGCGATAAGCCACTTGGGCCTACTAAGCTTCAAAATCCGATAAGGCCCAATGAACCGCGGACTCAACTTGTCCTTCTTACTAAACCTTAGTATCTTCTTCCAAGGTGAAACCTTCAAGAAGACCATATCGCCCGCTGAGTATTCAATCTCCTTACGCTTGGATCTGCATACGACTTTTGCCTATCGACGCTTCTTTTAACCGATCTCTAATTAACTTGACCTTATCCTCGATTCGCCACCAACTCAGTCCAAGAACTTGTTGCTCCCCGATTCAGGTCCAACAACTAGGTGTTCGACACCTTCTCCCATCTGATGCTTCATAAGGTGCCATTGAATACTCGATGATAACTATTGTTGTATGCAAACTCTGCCAAAGGAAAGTAATCTTCCCAACTACCTCGAAATCAATAACACATCCCTCAACATGTCTTCCGAATCAATAACTCTTTCCGATGACCATCGGTTTGGGGATGGAAAAGTCATACTAAAGTTCAATCGCGTTCCCAATGCCTCATGCAACTTTTTCCAAAACCGAGATGTGAATCTAGGATCCCGATCAGAGATAATCGAAACTGGAACTCCATGCAGTCGCACAATCTCCGCCACATACAACTTGGGTAACTTCTAAAGAGAAAACTCTGTGCGAACAGGTATAAAATGAGCCGACTTGGTCAACCTATCCACAATCACCCATATCGAGTCTTTCTTCGATGGTGACAAGGGTAGCCCACTCACAAAGTCCATGGTTACCCTCTCCTACTTCCAAAATGGTATTTTTACTGGCTGCAATAATCCAGAAGGTAACTGATGCTCAGCTTTCACCTGCTGGCATGTCAGACATTTCCCCACAAATTCGATTACCTTTCGCTAAGTCCAAAGCCACTAATACGCTTCTCGCAAGTCATGGTACAACTTATTCCCTCCAGGATGCATGGCACAAAGTCCCCCATGAGCTTCCTTCAAAATTGACTGTCTCAAGTCAGAGTCCTTCGGAACACAAATTCTACCTCGAAAACACAGAACCCCATCATCATTTAACCCAAACTCAAAAGTTTCCCCTTCCTTAACTTGTTGAAAACGAGGGACCAAAGACTCATCCTTCAACTGCTTCTCTTTAATCTGATCCACCCAGGTTGGCCTTACTTGCAATTCAGCCAATAGACTTCCATCGTCAAACAGACTTAGACGAGCAAACATTGCTCTCAGATCAAATACAGCTCTAAGACTTAGAGCATCGGCCACCACATTAGCCTTGCCTGGGTGATATTCGATTGAACAATCATAATCCTTAAGCAACTCGATCCATCTCCTTTGCCTAAGGTTCAGTTCTTTCTGAGTCAACAAATACTTGAGACTCTTATGCTCTGTGTATATAATACACCTTTCCCCATACAAGTAGTGTCTCCAAATTTTAAGCGCAAAGATCACTCCTGCTAACTCCAAATCTTGAGTAGGATAGTTCCCTTCGCTCACCTATCACCATAACCTCATCCCCTTTCGTGGTCCTTAGCATCATTAAGCTTAGCAAAGACAAATCCAAAGTCGCCTTATGCTTAACAAGCCACCCATTCCCGAAATGATGTCAAATTCTCCAAGCGGTAACTCCATTAGATCGCCAGAAAGATCCTACCTTGAGTTTCTAAGGAACATCCTTATACAACTTGTCTACCTAACCGAAAGTGACCCAAAGGACTTAACACGATACCCCACTCACTATCTCCTCGAATGCACTCCCAAAGACCGGATATGGCACACGCAACATAAGAATAAGTAGATCCAATATCCACCAAGGCGATATCGGCATATTAGAAACTAAAACGTGCAGTTATGACATCAAAAGCGTCGCCCTCCTCTCGACGACAATTTGCATAACCAATGTTGGTCTTGAGCCTCGGCATTTTCGGCTCCCCGCCAGCGCCCTCGACCTCGACCATTTCCATTCCCATTTACGCCCTACCTTGTCCACGTCCTCTCGGTGGTTGTGGTCCACCTCTCATGGGTTGAACAACCCTCAGACAAAGAACTTTGAGCTTTGATCGGCTCTCTGTGGGCGATCCTTAACTCAGGCTCTATAGATCCGCGCCGGAAACAAGCACTAGAATGTTTCCTACACTCACCTGTGTACCTTACCACAGTCCCCACAGATTGGCGGTCTAACCACATTCATCGGAACGGCTCGAACTGGCTCCTCCACTCTCGCCCTTTTGACATTCTTGTTTGCTCCACCCGAAGGTCCAGAATCCCTCCGGAAACGGTTCCGATCTTTCTCACAGTTCTGCCTCTCAATACGCTTTACCTCCTCAACGATCTTAGCTTTTTCCACCGAGCTGCAAGTCACGCTCCTCTCTGCGAGCAATCAGACTATAAGGTCATCTCTGAGTCCATCCTCAAAGAGAACGCTACACTCATACTCAGTAGCAACTATTCCCATAGCATACCTACTCACCTCGAAATTCACCTCGTACTCGAAGCAGCTTTTTCCTCCTTGGACCAAATTCAGGAATTCTTTCCTACGGGCGTCCACATAACTTGCCCGACGTACTTTCCTTTAAAGGTCGTCTTAAACAGCTCCCAAGTAACCCTATCACTGGGTTCCATCCTCACGGTGAGCCACCACCGATAAGCCTCATCTCGCAACAACGATCATTGCCCTTCACCTTCTCCATAGAAACGATCCAAGTCATCCATAATTCATTCCGTGGCCTCCAACTAATATTCTGCCACATTCGGGGCTACACCAGATACACCCTTAAAGATCTCCGCTCCGTTAGCCCAAAGTCGTTCAGAAATCGATCCCCGAATTCTGTTGCCCGAACTTGCCCCGGTAACCCTTTCCAGAACTCGAAGCATAGCCTGCGACAGGGCGTCATCCCCGGCACCATGATCATGTGATTCCACTTCCGTTGCCAAAGGTACCGGTGCTTCTACTGCTGGCATATGTCCTGAAGACGAAGATCCCGCTCGAGCTCTTCCTCGGCCTCGTCCACGGCCTCTACCTCGAGCTGCTCGCGTACTCATATCGTATTATCGATTCACAATTTTATGCGATAATATCATTCCAATGTTTATTACGAGATGTTTTATGATTCGATAATAATTGAGATGGTTTCAGTAGAATCGACGTCTAGCTACGATTTGATCTTTTAGCAAGCTTTTCTAGGGTTTCAGTAGCATCCTATCTAGAGTATTTCCGTACAGACAGATAATATATATTCAGAAAATAAAGTTCAAAATACTTACAGACTTGGGCTGGAGATTCGGAATGCCACTCACTGTTCCAGATTTTGAAAACAGAGTTTTACAGTCTCCAAAAACTTTTTTTTTTCAAAAACTTTGTTATTGTAAACCCAATCCACAGCCGAATTGTTGCAACCTAAGCTCTGATACCACTAAATGTAACACCCCAAACTCGGCCTAGACGTTATGACCAGATCTGGTGCACCACATTGATGCGTACAAAACATTCCGTATTACTTATTTTGGAAACCTTATTGGTGATGTAAAAGATACTTTTAATATAGGTTAAAGTGAATGGGAGCTGTGCACCAGGTAGGAAACCAGAAAAAAAGAGGAGGTGAGTTTGTCGGACTGCTTAAGTACCAAGCTCCCTTCGGATCCAATCCTAGACATGCACACCGCCATTGCCACACTCTAACATCTCGTATAATTGTGAGAAAACCATTTGGTTAAGTCCATCCTAATAAAGTGATTAAGTTTGAAAACGTTTGCTTAGCGAAAATCTTACTTGTAATCGTGTTATTTTGAAATCACTTAATGTTTTTGAAAACGCATCCTAAAGCTAACCCATTTTCCTTAATTATCATAGTTTTTCATCATAATAAAATAAAATAATAAAAGTAAAACAAAACCATAAAAATAGTTAAGCGGCCTTATTACATTTAAAACCCAAAACCATAAATGAAATTAAAAAGACGTCCAGTCACCAGAAAGAAACCAGGTTCGTAGAAACAAGTGGCCAGTCCGAATCTCTCACAGCTCCAAGCCCACTATGGTTGAGGATTACCTGCGAGGAAAAAAAATAGGGGGTGAGTTTTGGGAAACTCAGTGTGTAATTCAACCTAACCATAGCCTAAATCAGTTGAAACCACATAGACAGAATAAGTTGGCCTTAGCCGAGCATTTCGAAATAAAGCCCATAGGCCCGAATGGTCGAGCAGATATATCATGCTTATGCAGAAACCCAACCATATCCAACCATGTGCACCCCCAAACCATCCTTTCACCATGTGGGGAGACTACTCGACCCACCCAACCGCTACACGCCACAGAAATTTGCAGCATGGCTGCCAATCTGAAAATGTGACAGAGTCACCAGATCTGATATTTTGTGGCGGTGCCACCTGAATCAGAATATATGTGGCGGGGCCACCGTATCAGATAATTTGTGGCATAGCCACCAGACGCTTCCTCCATAATATAACCCATGTCCCCATGCAATGATATACATTCATGGCATACATCATAAAGATTTAATTCATCATGCTTTTCAGACAAAATTAACCCTAGGGGTATAGAGGTCATTTTGCATACATAAGGGTATAATGGTAATTTTGCATACATAGGGGTATAATGGTAATTTTGCATGCATAGGGGTATTCTAGTACATCTAACTATTTCTAAGGTTTTCATGCATATCGTAACCATTACGTTTAGCCAGAAACACTTACCGAGTGTTCTTACCGAATTGGGCCCGTTGGCCCATTAACCCAGTTTTGGCCCATTAAGCCCAAAATATTAAAACGCACTAAATCGCGCGTACTGCAGTTTTATCACTTTTGATTACCAGTAATATTTACCCATACATCTTACGAGCATTCGCTTTTCGCAAGTGCCCAAAATCTCGGCTTTTCAAGATTTGACTTTTCGGCTTTTGCCGATCTAGCCTATGAGAGGGTGTCAGTTACACACCTGTTTTGGGATTTCCTCAACGAGATCTACACACGAATTGCCTACAATTGAATCACTTAATATTACTCCAAATATCAAAATAAGATTGAGTATATAGTCCCCTACCACATTCGGCCAAACATGCCTAAAACCCTTATTGCTCTTACCTTACTACCGAAAGATGGTTAACTCCAAAGATCCAATCGTTCCACCTGTCCAAGCCCTTGATCAACCACCTCTAAATCACGCTATTACCAAAACAAAATAGTTATTACGACCCCTCAGGGTTTCAAGTCCAAATCGACAACCTCCCTAACTTTTAGGGATTTCGGCTTTTCCTAAAATATGTAAGAAGACTAAGTTTTGGCGAAGACTTACCACCGATTCCTTAGTGACTGATTCCAACGAGTTTCCCACTCGATCCTGATGTAGATCTAAGCCCTCGATGATAACAAAAGTCGATATTTCAAAGACTTGATGATTCGCCAAATCCCTTTTAATGTGGGGTTTTTCGCTTTTTGCAACTTGTGTTTAGAAAGGTAAAACGAGAGGGTTTTGCTATGGTCTTGTCGTCAAAATTGAGGTTTTAGAGGGCTGGTGAATCGCCACAAATGATGAAGAGAAGAGATGTGGTTTTGGTTATAAGAAATCGGCACAAAAAAATCAAGCTTTGGGATTTGACTTTTTATGATGTTAAACTTATAAGGCTAAAAATAAAAGATTAAGGATGTGATGAAGAGTAAAGAGATAGAAGGGTTCACTATGGAGAAGGAAGAGGAGAAGGTAGATGGAGAAAAGAAATAAAGAAAAGAGGAGAAGAAAAGACGATCAAAATTTCGGCTGCAACACACCCCAAATGCCGAAATTCCCACTACTACAATACCTAGCCGAATTTCCCATGCTAGAGTCCCTTGGCCGGCCACCTCTTGCTCCTTGATCAGCTCCTAGATTTCCTCCCTTATCTTTATCCTTATTCAATCTCCTTACCTTCTTAAACTCTTCCTGACAGACTTTTATTTCAGTTCCATTACTTCCCTTTCCTGTACATAAAAATTAATCACTTAATTTGCTGTCATTGTGACTTGAACCTAGGTCCTCCCTAAGCTTCCACACACCACTAACATCCTTCCCAGTGGCGTCACATGCCACTTTACCACTTGCTTCCTTGTGATCCATTTTTCACAAATAATTCCTAAAAGCCCAATTTATCAGAACCCCTTTCTCTTATAGAATTAAATTTAATTAAAACTACCGGGTTTTATCCTAAGCTTGGGCCTTCTAGAGGCCCACCAACATGATTAATCCTACACATAACAAACAGAACACAGAATTTTAAATTTTACAACTTTTACAGAATTCCCGGAAATTTGGGGCGTTACATGCATCATAAATATGACTTGCATTTTGTAACTCCCATGTTAGTTTAAGTCTGCATTATTAAATTAAGTCTTGCATAAACTCATCTGTTTATTTAGTTTGCATTTTAAACCATGCATTTAAGCATTTTAGTTAAATTGAGTTGTTAGAATAAATGCTTATCTTAATTAATCTAGTTGTTGGAATAATTTATTGATGCATATGTTTTGAGTTCATTTATTTAAGTTAAGTGTTTAATGTGTTTTTTGTTTAATAAGTTTAAATGTGTTTAATATGTTTGTTTTAATTTGTTTAATTGCACGTGTCTTTTTAGCTAGAAACCGTTACATTCAAGGGCTGTTACAAATTGATTAATGTGACTTTTCTAGTGAATTTCGGTTACATACAAGGGGGAACATTATTCTTCATTAAAAGGAGTTTTTATCATCATTTAAAGGGATCATTACACATCCTTAAATTAGGCAGCAGCCTTTTCCATCTTCCATAACCGATTGTTGATTAAATGATCACTTCATGAGCTTAATTTCCATCCAAGTTGTTGGTGTCCATTCGGTTGACCAAGGAGACTTCAAAAGTTTTTCTTAAAGCATTCAAGTGAATTTAAATCAAATAAATTGAAAAATTGAATTATCTTAATAGAAGGAGTTACTTAGGCTAGAATTTCAAAAGTTGAGACTTTTCATTTCAGCTTATTAGCTGAATAAAAGTGACTATTCGGCTCGCCTCTTTTAACACTATAAATAGTTGTAATTAGCCTATTGTAAGAGAAACTTTTTGCTGAATTTATGCTAAACTTGAGTTTTGTGAGTTATCCAATTCTCTTTGTTCTTTTGGAACTGATCTGGCTTATCAAACATTGCTTGTGGCGTCTATCCTTTCCATTGTTAACTGAACTTATCACTTTCAAGTGTGGCATTCGTATATCTTTGGTTCCTATCACTAATTGATAGTGGTTCAAGGTTTATCCTTTGCTGTTAGTCTTAAGCCGTAAATCACCTAAGAGCCATTTGAGGTTCGGGTCAACAATCCAATACTGTTGGTTAATTTTCAACCATAGTCTATTTATCCATTGTCTTTGTTTAACCATTTTGTTACCCTATCTTAAACCCATTTCTTTCATTCATTAGCCTTTTCTTTGTTTTAAACCTAGTTCATTTCAAAATGAAACATTCTACTCAAATTCACGATTGGGAAACATTACGACTCGAATCATCACCGAAACAAGTTCGTATCAAACTTACCTCGGCATAAAAATGGCGAAAAGGACCTAACTGTCAAATACTCGTTTTTCTCTCGTTCTAGTTCTGAACCTTATTTTTCTTGATCTATAATATCACATTTAACTTATTTAATCATTATAATATTCAAATCAGCCCAAAATCACATTATGGAAAAATTTACATTGTTGCCCCTAAAGTTTGACATTTTTACAGTTTAGTCCCTAGGCTCGTAAAATAAAATGTACTCAATTTCTTCAACACCCATGCCTACCCGAACCTTATAGATGCTTATAGCATCCTACATTTTTCTTTTATTTGCATTTTAACACCTACTTTACAACTTTTTACAAATAAGTCCTTTTTAGGCATTTTCATCGAAAATCACTTAGCAAAAGTCGTTTATCATACACCAAACATACATTTTCTACCATTAGACATCAAAATACACAAATATCCATCATGGGTAAAATTTTAAACTTTCATTATGTCTTAAATTAGTGGTAGAAATAGATAGATCATGTTATAAGAATTTCAAAAACGTAAAAATCATTAAAAACGGGGCTAGAACGGACTTACAATCGAGCTTGGAAGCTTGAAAAAACCCTAGCCATGGTTTCTCCTTGTAAATTTTGGCCATGGGAGGAAGATGAACAAAATTTAGCTTTTAATTTGACTTTTTAATTCATTAATTAATAAATTACTAAAATACCCTTAATGAAAAACTTTAGAAACATACCTAACCATGTCCATTTTTGTCCAACAACTTAACCAATGGTCTAATTACCATTTAAGGACTCCCATTTAAAATTTCATAACAATTAGACACCTCTAGCTTATAGAACTCAAGTTTTGCACTTTTTGCAATTTAATCCTTTTGACCAAATTGAGTGCCCAAATGTTAAAATTTTTTAACAAAATTTTCACGAAATCATTCCATAAAATCGTAGACCATAAAAATATAATAAAAATAATTTTTTTTTGCATCAGATTTGTGGTCCCGAAACCACTATTTTGACTAGACCTAAAATTGGAATATTACAATTTTTCATTTATTTCACAATTTAACTACAAAATTTCAACATTTCTCAATTTAATCTCTAAATGAAAATTTTATCAAAATTCACTTTACAAATGTTGTTTATCTAACAACAAGCATATATTTTCTATCATCAAACATCAAAATACACATGTATTCATTAATTGCAAAACCTTAACCTTTAACAGTTTTGCAAATTAGTCCTTGGGCTAGCTAGATTAAGCGTAACGATCTCAAAAACATAGAAATCATTAAAAAGCCGAGTCAAAATCGCTTACATGCTAGCTAGAGAAGTGAAGAAACCTTCAAGCTGTAAACATGGCTTCTTACTTGCTAAATTTGATGGTGACGAAGAGAAAATAATTATATTTTTATGTTATTCCTTATTTTAGTTAAGTTATTTATTAATTTACTATATTAACCTTTGTTATAATTCATTAAAATTCATTTAATCATGTCCATATTTGTCCACTAACATTAACAATGGTCTAATTACAACATAAGAACCTCTTCTGTAAAGTTCCATAGCTATTGGACCCTTTTAGCTAATAGAACACAAGTTTAACATTTTACGTGATTTAGTCCTTTTTATCAAATTGAGCATTCAAACGATAAAATTTCTTAACGAAATTTTCACACAATCACACTATCATGCTGAAACATTAAAATAATAATAAAATAATTATTTTGACCTCAAATTTGTGGTCCCAAAACCACTATTCCAATTTGATTAAAAATGGGCTGTTACACGATATTCCTTACTCACCATAGCTATACTATTGTTTGATAGGTGCACTTGCCTTAATCGTATTTGTAGTTAGTTTAGTGACCATCAAGTTTTGGTGTTGTTATCGAGGACTAAAATATTAGGAACACTAGATTTCTATTAATTTAGTTATTTTTATTTTTATTACAATTTTTGTTTTTAGTTTAATTTTATTTTCTAATATCTTTTTTATTTCCTTTTGGTAGGTATTTTTAGTTTATGACTAGAAGAAACCCGTCGGGACCATTTTTATTTGACAATGAGATCGAAATTACTACTAGCAAAAACCGTAGAGAAGCAAAGAAAAGTCGACAGAATATAGTAGACGAGAAAGAGGACATTATTATTACTGAGGAGATGGGTGATAATCAGAATAATCAGCTACCTCCTACAGTTGTTGCAAATCCTGCAAATCCAAATCCTATTCATTATACTATGTACAATTATGCCATGCCCACTCTAACTGGGGCTGAATCGAGTATTGTGCAGCCCACCATTGCTGCGAATAATTTCGAACCAAAGTCGAACACTATTCAGATGATACAACAATTTGTTCAGTTCAATGGTTTGCAAGACGAAGATCCAAAATACTTATTTGGCTAATTTTTTGGAAATTTGCAATACTTTCAAGATTAATGGCGTTATTGATGACACCTATAACACCCAAAATTTGGGCCTAGAAGTTTTGGGCCTTGAGCATGGGAGCGGTTGAAGGCAGCTTATAATATTCTGTTGTGCATGTAAATTTCGTTAATGAAGGCTTGTTTTAGTGGTTAAGTGTGCTGAGAAGTGTTGGAGTAGTCCTGGGTTCAAACCTGGACTCTAGCAAAAATTTTGGTTTAAGGTGAATCAAACCTTGGGTGTAGTAGGTAGGCCTTAAGAATATTGTTGGAGAAATTGTGACACAAAAAGCCTTGTGGCTTAGTGGCAAGTAGCGTGTGGAGCATTTAAGGGGAGGCATGGGTTCGAATCCCATGGCAAGCAAAGAGCATTTATTTTGCTAACAGGGGGCGGCAAGAGTTGGTGTTGAATTTAAACTTTGATGATGGAGGGATCCCACATCGGGAAGCTAACATAAGAGTGGAGGCGAAGCTGGCTTTAAATAGAGAGAACCATGAGGAGAGTAAAGGTACCTTTCTTGGCTGATCCCTTTCGCTTTATGGCGTGCTCGTTTGGGTTGGGCGTCGGTTAAGAGTGCTCGGAGCGCGGATTAACTCCAGTCTCCTATGAGGTGTGTATTTCTCACTACTCTAGTTGTAGGATGGCTACTTCGGGCCGCGATGGGCCAAAAGGGGCCATGTGGGCCTAATGGGCCTACAGGCCCAATTGGATAAGTTGTTTAATTGTGTAGTAAATATTAGACTAGGCTAGGTGAATCTCATATCTGTGGCTAGATTTGGGCTAAAAGGGCCACACGAGCGTTGGGCCCATTTGGGCTGAGAAAGGGCTTTAGGCCCATTCGTATTGTTATCCCAGTTTAGAATACTTTAGTTTATCAAATTACCAAAATACCCCTGGTTTGTAAAATTACTAAAATACCCTTTGTTTATAAAATTACCAAAATACCCCTAGTTTGTAAAATTACCAAAATACCCCTGGTTTGTAAAATTATCAAAATACCCCTAGTTTGTAAAATTACCAAAATACCCCTCATTTGTGAAATTACTAAAATACCCTCGACTTGTAAAATTATTGAAATACCCTCGACTTGTAAAATTACCAAAGTACCCTTGATGTACAGAATTACCATTTTACCCTCGATTTACAAAATTACCGAAATACCCTTGTAGGGTAGAAATGCCGAAATACCCTTGTAGGGTAAAAATACCAAAATGCCCCTGTAGGGTAAAAATACTGAAATACCCCTGTAGGGTAGAATTACTAAAATACCCCTGTAGGGTAGAATTACCGAAATACCCTTGTAGGGTAGAAATACCGAAATACCCCTGTAGGGTTGAATTATTGAAATACCCCTGTAGGGTAGAATTACCGAGATACCCTTGTGGGGTAAAATTACCATGTTACCCCTAGGGTGTTAAATGACTGTTTTGCCCTTATGGGCAAGTGACTGACTTGGACTGTGTGGTTAACGGATTTGATTGTGAATATATGTTGGTGATATGAATGACTTGACTGTGATTGTTTGATTCAAATAAGGACATGATATTTTGATTCTGTATGTTGTATGCCATGACATGTATATTTGTTGCATGGGATATGGGTTATATTAATGGAGGAAGCGTTCTGGCAGCCTCGCTGCAATCTGGTGGCCTCGCCACATATATCTGATACCGGTGACTTCGTCACAATATCCGCGACCTCGTTGCAATCGGTGGCTTCGCCACATATATATATACTGCTCGGTGGCCTAGCCACAATATCAGATCCGCTTCATCACAATATCCGCGACCTCGCCGCAAATTCTGTGGTGTGTAGCGGATAGGTGGGTCGAGTTGTCTCCCCACATGGTGTAAGGTTGGTACAGGGGTGTATACGGATGGATTGGGTTGGGTTTGCATTCACATTCTGATTCTGATTTTGTTACCCGACATCGATTCGATTACCTAATTCGATTACGGTTCGATTCGATTACATTACGACATCGATTACGATTACATTACCTAATTCGATTCGATTTTGATTTTGATTCACACACGATTCGATTACGATTCGATTCTCATTTTGATTCTAGTTCTGATAATGTTTCTTATTCTGTAATGGGTTAAGGCCCATCTGGTACTGTCTGTTATAATGGGCTAAGGCCTAATTGATACTGAAACTGTAAGTAGGGCTAGGGCCAACTTTTAATTCTTTATATGATTGATGCTTTCCTTTTATATAGTAGGGATTTCACATCGAGTTTTCGTAAACTCACCCGCTTTATTAACCTTCGGTAATTTCCAATTTAGATGGATCGGAGTCATGAGGGGCTCGGAGGAAGCCACACACATTGTTTATGTTACAATTTTGATTATTACTTTTAAATGTTTTATGTGGGTTGTAGTAAAGCCGTTGTAATTTTCTGGATTTCAAATTTGGAATTTTATTTATTGTTCTTATAATTGCTAGTACTAGAACACGGTTTTCCAAAGCAACTACTGTTGTTCAAAACATCACGTATCCGCAATTGTTTTTAAATTAAGCTTCCGCAACTACCAAAATTTTTACAAAGTTGTTAAGAATGTTATTCAGCTAAGGTTTTCTAACAAGGTTTAAAAAGGGTATAAGTTTTTAATTATTAAGAAGGGTTTTGGAAACATGGTTTTCGAAAAACACTTCAATGTGACACGCCAGATTCGAGCCAAACTTCCAAGCTGGGTTTGGGCTGTTACAACACCATTCGCCTATGGTTATTCCCTTTCTCATTGACGAACAAAGCTAAAGAGTGGTTGAATAATTTACCACGAGGTTCCATCACTACATGGGATCAAATGACCGAGAAATTCCTACTAAAGTGCTTTCCATCGGCTAAGACATCCAAGTTGAGGAATGATATCTCTTCCTTCATTTAGATCGATTTAGAGACCTTATATGATGCATGGGAGTGAGAATGTGCCCTCACCATGGGTTACCTTTATGGCTACAGGTTCAAACTTTCTACAACGGTTCCCTCAACTAGGCAGTTGATCGATGTAGCAGCTGGTGGAACTCTAAATAATAAAACACCCGAAGTGGCTTATGAATTCATTTAGGAGATGTCACTGAATAGTTATGAGTGGTAAGTCATAAGGACGAAGTCGATGAAAGTAGTCGATGTCTTTAATTTAGATGCAGTCACCATGTTATCAAATCAGGTAGAACAATTAAATAAGAAAATTAATGTTTTATATGTTTCTACATAGGTACATCCAACGATGCAATATGATACAAATAGATGTGGAATAAACAATCCAGAATGTTTACCCTTCGCTCCTAGTACAAAGAACGAGCAGGTTAATTATATGGGTAATAATTCTAGGCCTCAAAATAAGTCTTAGAGTAATACCTATAATGCAGGTTGGAGGAACCGTCCCAATTTCTCTTAGGGTGGTCAAGGAAATCAAAGAGCACAAGTCCCTCCAGGCTTCCAACAATAACCTTTCAAAGAGCACAAGTCCCTCCGGGCTTCCAACAACAACCTTACCGGCAAGAGAAAAAGCCAAACCTTAAGGAGATGTTGACGAAGTTTACCTCGTTGTCAGAAACCCGTTTTCAAAACACTGAAGCAGCACTTAAAAATAAACAAGTATTGAATCAAGGGCTTGAGAACCAAATAGGTCAACTTGCTAAGTTAATCTCAGAAAGACTACAAGGTAGTTTGCCTAGCAATACTGAAACTAACCCAAGGGAGCTGTAATACCCCGGTTTTAGCTAAATTAGAATAGTGGTTTCGAGACCAAAAATCTGAGGTTGTAAAATTATTTTAATATTATTTTTTATGTTTACAACATCTGAATTTATAAGTGTGAAAATTTTGTGAGCTAATTTTATCGTTTAATAGCACAATTTGAGAAAAATGACTAAATCGCGTAAAATGCAAAAGTTGCATTCTATATGATAAAGGTGTCTATTTGCTATGGCTTATTAAATGTGAAGTCCTTATGTTGTAATTGATAAGTTTAATGGACATAAATGGCCTAATGTTTGATGATTAAATGGTTTAATAGCCAAGGGTAAAAATATAAACTATGTATTAATGTATTATTAATTAAAAAACATAAAAATATGGTTTCATTCATCTTTCTTAAATCGAACAACAAAAGAAGAAGAAGCCATTGAATCTTTCTAACATTCGACCATTGCATGATTAAATAGGTAAGTCCATTTTGCTCGATTTTTTATGATTTCTACGTTTTCGTGATCGTTGCTTTGAGTTCTAGCTAGCTCATGCTTCAATTTTTGAAAGTTTTGATGATTTTCAAAGTTAATATTAATGAATGCTTGCACTTTATGATTTTTGATGATGAATTATGCAAGTTCGATGTTTGATATAGATGTTTAATTAAGTGATTTTTGATAAAAATGCTTTTGTGGACTAAATTGTGAAATTTGAAAATTTAGGGGTCTAAATGTGAAATAAATAGAATTAATGGGCTGCTAGAGACGAAAGGAAAATTCGGTCTAACATGAGCATGTTGAAATTTTGTGTATTTTGAGTTGTTTTGAAATAAGGACTAAATTGAATAAATATGAAACTTTAGGGGCTAAAGTGCAAAAATGCCCAAATATGTGTTTGTGGATTAAATTGAATGAATAGGTGATTACATGGGTTAATTTTGAATACATATAGATCAAGAAAGAAAGAACTCGAATTTAGATTGGGGAAAATTGAAGGTTATCGAGTAATTGATCCGATTTGTCAATTCCGAGTACGAGTGTAACACCCCAAACCCGGCCTAGACGTTATGGTCGAATCTGTGATGTCACATTGGAGTGTTTTTCCAACACACAAATTGTGTGAAATTTCGTTCTACATAAAACTTCTTTAGGTTCTTAACAAAAGTCTAGGATGTCCGGTTCATTGTGAAAACTCAAGTTGTCTTAGCAAAATATTAATTATACTAGTTTGTTATTAAATTCTAAAACAGTGTTTGTTACGAAAGCTTTCAAAAAGTGTTGAGTAAACGTGGTGTTTTTAAAAAACTTTTGTTTATACTTTATAGAAAATCCGAGACCTACTACTACTACCAGATTAAAATTCTAGAAACTAAATCCCCAAATTTAAACAAAAATAAAATTAAAGAGGCCTTATTACAAAATAAAAACCCAAAATAAAATATTAATTATAATATTAAAAGAAACTTCGTCGAGTGGCCACCTCTGAGTCCTCCGTCGCCACGATCCATCTAAGTCTAGAGATTTCCTGCACAATTAACAAATGGGTGAGTTTACAAAAACTCAGTGTGTGAAATCCCATAAAAGTATACAGTCAGAGTAAACACAATTTGGGCTTAAGCCTTTCAGTTTTAGTTAGGGGCCTTAGCCCCTCTATCAATAGCAGTAGCAGTCTTGGCCTGAGCCCATTTCAGTAACAGTGTCAGTTTGGGCCTTAGCCCATTTCAGTATAGTATGCAAACAAAGAATCCTACCCAATCCATTCGCTACGCATCATCTCCGTACCAGCCCTACACACCATGTGGGGATAAAATCAACCCACCCAACCCTACACACCAAGTCGTACCGATTGCTGCACTAAAATAATATTTGTAGTAGAGTTGCTAGTAATAGGCTTATAGCCTTTCAGTACACTTCCTCCCAAATCATGTATCCCACCCCATGCAATGCAACATAATATAAATGTACATAAAGTAAAAATGGCATGCTCAAACAGTCATACATCACATAAGGGTAAAATGGTTATCTTACCAAAAATAAAGGCCCAGGTATACATACTGGCCCAACAGTAGGTCCACAGTCGTCTTGGGCGACCCGTGCAACCTATGACAGCCCTATTCTAACCCTAGTCGGGAAGTGGTTTCGGGACAGCTAAACCGAGTCGTAGAAATAATTGAATATAATATTTTATGTCTAAAATATGTGATCATGCATGTGTGAAATTTGAATGCGTTGATTTTTTTCAATTTGAATGTGTTTCTAAATAAAAAGGACTTATGTGAGAAGCTTTGAATATATGTGTGGCTTATTTTAAGTGATTAATTATTGAATGATGCAAATAAGTGGGTTTGCATGTCAATTTGTCACTTTTAATGTTAGTGGCCGGCCATGATGGTTTTGGTGAGCAAAATAAGCATATTTTATATGTATAATAATGAATTGATATTTTTTAAGTAGTTTATTGATATATTCATTATTATACAGTTTATTGACAAAATAAAATAAGAATTTGGTGAAGAAAATAAGAATTCATCTTTGTTTCTTCACCAAGCTGAAATTCATAAAAAGAAGAAGAGTGAAGGATTGTTTTGGGACCGTTCGGTCAATTGGAGACAAATTTGAAGGTAATTTGACGTGGTTTTGTAAATTGTTGATGAATTTGTGTTTCTCTTCTTTTCTAGCCGAAACCCACTTGATAAATTTAGTTTATGAGGCATTTTAGATTCAGCCTTAGTGAAAATGAGTGAGGAAATTTGAGTTGAAGATAGAAGATAGTAAACGAATGTTCAATGGACAATTTGATACCAAAATTCATATGTTTATGAGCTTGTTTTTGAAAAGTATGTTACATGTAAGTGATTAGTTCATGAAGGGATTTTCGGTTATGTTTGTTTTGTATGAGTAATGGATTGTTGAGTTCATGCTATTATGAATAAAATTGATTAAGAGAGGCTTGAGATAATTAAATATGCATGTTGGTGGTAAGATGAGCATTCGGTTTTTATCATGGAAGCATAGGGAGCTTGTTAAAAGTTGAATTTTATAAAAGTTAAATGTGTGTGTGCTTGTGCTAGTGCTGAATGTGCCTCAGGTGATTTAGCATTGAGTTTGGTGTTATATGAATTGAGTTTTATGGTTTTGGATTTTTTTTAAAAAAAATATATAATAATAATAAAGTTTTAGTAATTATACATGTGTTTGCCGAATCTAGAACTAAGGAAATGCATAATGAACATTCAGTTTTGGACTTTTAAGTGTTGTTAAATACTTTGAATAATATATATAAGTGGCTTTGATATGTGAAATTCAGCCAAGTGGTTATAAGCATGATTTTAGAAATTTAATGATATTCGGCCAATTTGAATAATTCATGGCACCTCAAGCAAATTAGTTTTAGATGTTATTAAATATTGAAGATTATTTAAGCATATTACCAAATGTGATTTTAGTTAATGATTCGGTTATGAGTGCTGATTTTGTTTTATAATTAGCCGAATGTGTATATGTATGCTATGAGGTGGTTTAGCTTAAAGAAAATTAAGGTGCTCAGAAGGTGATTGTTGTGGATAGTTTAAGTAATGAAATTTAATTTCTGTTATGTAAAGTGATAACATTGCCGTTTGTAAATTGAGTAGTTAAAATTGTTGATTGAGCATCAAGAGCTTAAAGGGACAAACTCGGATCGAGGAAAAAACGAAGGTAGTCGTGTAGTCGATATAGCCGTACGATAACTTTTGAGGTAAGCTCTTAAACGATTAAGTTGAATTTATGTGTTTAAAGATTAAATGAATATAGAATAAAGTTTTAGTATATGTGATATATAAATATATATATTTTCGAATGATTAATAATGTTCATAATATGAGCCGAAAATGGCTAACTTACTCGATTGAATTGTGCATGGAAATGAGGTATATGCTAAAAGAGTTTTAGAGAATGATATATGATCTCTGTGTTTCGGTTAAGTAATGGTAAATAGAATGAGTATGAATTTAGTGAGGGCTATGCGTGATAGCCAAATGTCTTATGAACTAATATGTGTGAATGGTATTTTGAATACATGAGATAAGATGGAATAACCGAAAGCATCATGAGTTAAGACGTGAATAAAATACTATGAATTTCTTGTAAATGCCGAATAGTGATTACATTAGGCTATGAAATTATGCTTTAAATTCTTGAATGTATTTGAAATCAATATAAGGAAATGGTATTTTAATAAATTATGTGATGAAATTACCGAATGAATTATGAGATGAATTGTGGATTAATGTTACAAAGTAAGTGAAACTACCAATGTGATTAGGAAATTGAAGAAGGGAAAATTGAGATCTTAGTAAGTTTTTAAGTGTTTGAACTTTTGGAAATTTAAGAGTAAATTGTAATAGATCTGCTTGGGACAGTAGCAATAATGTGATTTTAGAAAATCACCATAAATTGTTGGAGTTGATTTAGAGGCTGAATAAATTATGTAATTAAAGCTTGATGAGTCTATTTCTAGGGAAAATTAACGGCACTTTATTTGGAGTTTCGTAGCTCCAGTTACAAATAATTTAATGACTGTTGCTCAGGAAGACAACTTGTAGTGAAATTGTGATTATGTTGTAAACATTGATAAAACTGTTTGAGTTGCTTATAAGATATTGATTAAAGCCATATGTGAATTTTGAATTGTGACGTTAGGAAATGATATATAAGTGTTAGATGGATCTTTGATGTTAAAATTTGTGAAATTATAAGTTTATAAGTATTGAATTATTGGAGATGAACATGTCATTGCCGAATGTAAATTAAAATGTTAAATAATTGTAATTAAGAACATGTTTGATTAAATATTGGTAATCAAAGTACCGAATCCATATTAAAATGAGGCTATAAGCCATGAATGACTAGTATACCTAGTCGATTTTGATATGATGAAATTGATGTACAAGATATGTATATGTGGTGGGGCCGAAATGGCTAATATTAAATGTGTGCAAGTTATCTAAATGGTCTTTATGAAAATGTGTTCTATCTTAGTTGTATAGTTAGGCCGAATGGTTACTTAGAAATGTAATATGGCTGAGTGGTTATTTAAATGAAAGCAAAGTATATGATGTATTAGCAAGTAATGATAAAAGCATTATCTTATATATGTGCTTGTGTATGTGGTGTGACCGAATGGGCAAGTGTGAAATGTACATATTTTTATGTGTATATAAAGTGGCCGAATGACCAATTGTGAAAAGTGTGTATTATTAGATATTTGATGAGGCCAAAGTTAGTAAAAAGTATATAAAATAAATTGTGTTGAGATTGTATCCGGGTTTAAAGTCCCGTAGGCTTCGTGCTGGTGTTATGTTCTGGCTTTATACCTCGCAGGCTAAGTGCTAGTGAATTTGACCCTAGTCGGGAAGTGGTTTCGGGACCACAAAATCGAGACACAAAAAAATAATTAAATGTCATATTCCATGTTTATTGTGTGTGCACATGCATATATGAAGGTTTTATGCTTTAATTTTGACAATTGAATATGAAATTGTAAATAGGACTTATGTGTGAAAAATGTGAAAGATGATGGGTAATTTTTAAAAGTGGTTTATAATAAAGGTACTAAAAGGAATGGTTTTGCATGTCAAATTGCCCATTTTATTGTTGGTGGCCGGCCATGTTGCTAGTTAATAAATAATATATATATTTTCTATTATCAATATGTTAATTAAATGGCTTTTATTTATTGAATAATAACAAAAGAATAAAGAGAACATGGGTGATAAAAACAAAGTGTTCATCTTTGTTTCTTGAAGAACCGAATGTGAAAGAAGTTTAGGGGAGGAACATCATTCGGTCATCCTAGTCTTAATTAAGGTAAGAAGTTTTGGTTAATTCTTGAAATTTTAGTTAACTTCTAGTAAATTACTAAGTTCCTTATTAGACCCATGTTAAATTTTTGATATTTGGTGAATGAATATGGTTTTCGGTCATGGTAAATAATAAAGAATGTGGTTGTTGTTCTAGTTAACTTGGATGAATTTTGGTGGATAGGTGTTTGAATCAAACAAATGATCATGTGTGTACACTAGATGCTAAGTGAGAAGAATCGGTCATTATATTAGAAGCCATTGCCGAATATGAACTTAGTTATTGTGAGTGATGAGTGTGTTTTGAGTTGATGAAAAAAAATGCTTAAAATTGTGTTATAAGCAAATTATATGCTAAGCTAAGGTTGTTAAATTATCAATTTTTCTTCCTTGCCGAATATGTGGTGTTGAACGTTTTAAATAATTTAGATGATTATTAATCTAGGTATAAGCTAGGTAATATTAATTGATTGTGACTTAATTGTTTTATAGCAAGTGCCGATTATGGAAATTTCAAAATTCGGTCTTAGATCTTAATGTATATATATTTTTTATTCCATTAAGTTGAATTGGAAAGTTGTTACATGCAAAGAAGATGATTAGGACTTATATAGACAATCGGCATTAGCTAAGGAGTGAGAATGTTGATTGGTAATGTATATGTAAATGAGTAGTGTTATACACATATGATCTATTTGGTAATAATCGCATTGGCTACACTAGTGTATAAGAAAACGAAGTAAACTATGTGAGTTTTGCTTATGTATGCGAAACTAGTATAAGATGAATGATCGGTTACTAGGGTTATAAAATCATTTTGAGTTGAGTTATAAGTGACTATCGTGGCTTGATGAGTTCTTACCATTTTCGTTACAAATAAGTATGAAGTTTGAACCATGGCATAATTATAAATATTAATACATATTGAAATTGTTATGTGATTGCCGAATGTGAATTATGAGTAAACAATATGGGTTAAGATATTAAACAAATCTATTTGTATTTATTAAGCTAAAGAGCAAGGAGGATCAAGTCGGATAGGGGAAAAGAGAAGGCAATAGAGTTGCCAATCTACTACCGTTTCCATATACCGAGGTAAGTTTTTAAGTAGGCTCTTCTAGTATACATAATTAAAGATGCCTATAAGAATCTGGTAAATGAATCGAAATTTTTGGTTGGCACTTGAATAAAATTGTTCATTAATTAATGTGGGTATGCGATTCATAGTGAGGATCATTCGGAGTTAAGCTGTAATGGTGTTATGAACATGTGAATTTGAGTATAACTTTGGAGTTGAAATGTGAATGATGATATGTATATTGATAGAATCTATCCGGACTAAAGGTCCGCAGGCTATGAGCTGGAAAAAAATATAACCGGGTTAAGTCCCGAAGGCATTCGTGCGGGTTATTATAACCGGGTTAAGTCCCAAAGGCATTCGTGCGGGTTATTATAACCGGGTTAAGTCCCGAAGGCATTTGTGCTGGTTGTTACATCCGAGCCAAATTCCGAAGGTATTTATGTTTGGAAAGGTGCGACTCTGTCGTAATAATTCCGATTAATGTGCTCATAATCCCTAATATGACCATGTATGGATCGTATATACATTGGAAAAAAAAAATTGGTACAGTGTCAGTTGTGATTACGAAATCGAATAATGCTCTTCCGGCCATTTCTTAGGATTATATGAAGTCTATAGCTCACTCGAGCTACATGAAATTGAATCAAATGAAATTTAGTTAAGTTTGACTTCGAATGTATAAACCTATTGATAAAAGTGTAAATTAAAACGAATACGTGATCTTGTGCATAGGCATTTATTTATCCTTATGAATGTTATTTCTTTTGTGTTTTTGTTACAAATGAGTTCCTTACTTATAAACTTACTAAGCATTGAAACGCTTACTCTGTTGCTAAAATTCTCTGTATTATAGATTTTGTTCGTCAGCTATCGGACTCGGAGGTGTCAAAGTCGAAGTCATCCACACTATCTAAGCCACTTTTTGGTACTCTTCAATTGAACTTGATAATGGCATGTATAGGGCTGACCCTTGTTGTTAATTAAGTATCCTTTGGTAATGTATATTCGTATAGCCATGCGAAAATGGCTTGCATATTTTGAGTATAACATTATGATCATTTTGTATATATGGTCTTATGATATGGTTATTAAGTGGTGTGGAAATGCTTGGTAATGATTAGCCATTGGAATGGCCAATCATGGTCCTATTGGTGCTACGTATGTCATGGCTAATCATGATTATACTTGGAAATAATGTATGTCAAATTACTAGTTGATTCATGGAAAACTATGAAATAGGTAAAATTTACCTTAAAATAGATGCTGACAGCAGCAGTGATGTGAATTTGAAAAATCACTAAAAATAGTAGAAATGGAATTAAATAATGAATAAATTATGTAATCGAATATTGATGAGTCTATTTTCATATGAAAGAAACGAAACAACCATATGAGCCATATTTTATGAGATGTTTAAGTTTTCGTGAAAAAGAGGCCAGAGCGATTTCTGGATCCCCTGTTCTGACTTTGGAAATTCACCATAAATTAACCAGAGATAATTAGAAGTAATTCTTTATATGTACAGATTCTTTTTTGAGTCTAGTTTCATTAGAAATAAATGAAATAAGTATTGAAGCCCTGTACAAGGAGATATCTAAGTCGTAATGCATGAAGGTCAGAGTAGTCGAACCCTGAAACAGGGGAGAATTTAACTAATAAAATGTACTAATTGGCCCAACCAAAAATTCTAGAAAAAAATTAGTAAATATATGTATCAGTGTAGTTTCAGGAAAAATTTACGGAATTGGATTTCTAGTTTTGGAACTTGAGATATGATTTTTAGAGTGACTGTGATGCAGTTAGCCAGCTCGTCTGGAAATTTTAAAAATGAATTGTATGAGCTGTTTAAGTAAGGAGTTAAGTCCGTTAGCACCTCGTGTTCGACTCCGGCAACGGTCTCGGGTACGGGGTGTTACAGCTAAGATGATAAATTGAACTCGTATTACACATTAAGTGATTCAGGTATGTGATATATATATTATATATGTGAGATTGATCTGACGGGAATTAAGAATGCGTAATGAGAAGCATATGAAAAGATGTTGTAAATTCATATGTATATTTGTATATGTGTGCATTCAATTATTATGCAAAGTTACAAGATAGTTTTCGATATGCCATTTAGCTATGAATGTTGAAAGTAAGTTTGGGTAAGAAATGATACACTAGTGAAATTTGAAAGAATTAAAGTTAATCCGGAAGCTTGTAAATACTATGTTTATATGAGTTTGAGTATAAACGGAGTAAAATGATATGTGTTTGTGCATAATCGGCCAAATAGTATTGTACTCAGAAAGTTTTATGTGATTTCAAACATTTGGTTTGTTTTTAAGTTCAACTGTTTAAATTGCTTAAGACTTACTAAGCTTATGAAAGCTTACTTTGAATGTTATGTTTCTCTGTTTATTTTATAGATCGTTGACTCTTACTATTAACTCGGGGATCGTCAGCACTTCGTCACACTATCTACTATTGTGGTAATCATGTGATTTGGACTTAGCTTATGGCATGTATAGGATAGACTATAAGTAGAATGATATTTTGACTATTGTATATAAGCCATGCGAATATGGCATCTTATGGAAGTTTACTTTTATAAGTTTTAAATTCGATATTTGTTTGTGTCTATTAATTATATAAATAAATGATCTTTTATTTAAGAAAAGGTTTAAAATTTTACTGTTCTGATCCGATTCTTAATTTCTGGTAAATTCTCGTCCTATTCCGGCGACGGTTACGAGATAGGGGTGTTACACAACCCTAACAGTCAATCAGTGATAATGGGCCTACAGTCCATATTACGGCCTATGAAGGCCCACACACCCGTGTGGCCCAGTAAGCCCAAAAATAACCTTGGCTGTGTGACTACATAACCTGATCAACTAATATCCACACGTCCATGTGGTTTACTCGTGTGGGGCCCACACGACCCATTTTCGGCCTAACGTGGCCCACATTGGCCAAAGCCTATGAAATCGCTTTTGGTGGCCTTTTATGATCATATGTCCTCGTTTGAGCATTCAAAGATGAACAAAAGCGTGGGCACGTTTGTATGGAGCATAGTTACCGGCTTTTGCCGATATATGAATATTGAAGTGTGGTTACACACCTGATTGAGAAAATGTGCTACCGGCCCACGAGTATTCCGCGCCTAGCACAGTAAAAAATTTGATTAGTCATTTATCATCATTAGGGTTAAACGCCCTCCTTTTTTACTCTTAATCTAACTAATATTGATACTTGTCTTGATTGGCCAACTATGGCTTAGTCCTCTTAGGTCACTGACTAAAATTGATCCCTTGCTCCTTACATAAAATCTGCATTATCAGCGAGTTACATTAACTTTGGCTAACTTATAGTATCACATACTCAACATTTAAAACCCTATATATGCCATAGACTCGAAATACTAAGATTTCTTACACCAATAGCGTGAGCTCGACAGTGCGATAATATCTCCGGCGAACTCCAACCCGAGCAAGTAACTGGAGCCAACAATCTATAAAACAAAGGAATGTAACAATGGAGTAAGCTTTCATAAGCTTAGTAAGTTTTAAGCAATGCAAACAAATAAACGCAATTATACTTCGATTATTCAATTTCTCAAGAGGCCATATTCTAGGTATATTGCCATCTGGCCGAATACATACAAACACATAATGCACGTTCAGCATTCTTATCACACTTAATCTGAATTTGTATAACATAATTAAATCAAATACTTTCATATACTTTCACACCCTGACCCGGTGTATCATGATCATAGGTATAGTTATAACATTTATTCACGTATGTATCACATTACACACTTATGATTCACTTCAAATCAAACTCACATATGAGTACATAATGTGTACCTGGCCCACTTAACATATTGAATGTATTCATTTGTCAATCTAATACGAGGTACCTTAGTCTTAGATTTTCTCAAATCACCGGCATTTCACCGCTAGGCTCGAGGCCGATTATCATTTCACCAAGCATTATAGCACGCTAGGCTCAAAGGCCGAATAATCAAATCAACAAGTTCCATATAACATATTCATATCAATTAAGTACTAACATCATTCGATCGTATATAATTATACATCTCAAACACTTTTCTTTCATCTCATTTTCACATTTAGCATTTGATAGCTTAAGTAGAACATTTCACTCACATTCATTTCAAGCTTATCATTCGATTATAAAAGCACATTGCATATTTACCAACATGATTATACTTGCCATTAGGCCATATAAGCATGATATAATACACTATCATTTCATCTTTAACATTCGGCTAAACCCTTATCTTACAAGGAACACCGAATTCACATAAAATATCATTTCACCGGCATTACGCCTGCTAGGCATGAAGGCCCGAATACACATCACTGGCACGAAGCCTACTAGGCACGAAGGCCCGAATATAATACCAGCACTAGGCCTGCGGGATTTAACCCGGATATATTACCAAAGACGAAGCTGCAGATTTAACCGGATATATTACAGCACAAAGCTCATGGATTTAACCGGATATATTACCGAAAGACGAAGCTCTGCGAATTTAACCCAGATATATTACCAAAGACGAAGCTTTGTGGGATTTAACCGGATATAATTCCAGATATAGCTCATGGGTCTTTAGGCCCGATACACATCAAATATCATGCATATTTAATCATATATTAACACATCTCATTCAACATATCACATTAGTAGTCATTTGCAACACTCGAATATAAGCTCCATATGAACACCATCATTTACATTTCGATTCAAAAGTCTTACATAAATATCACATATCCATTTCACCATTCAAACTTAACCCATAGTGACCATTCGACTATAAGTCATATACATAAATTATTTATCGCACAACTTAATTCAAGTAGAACCAAAAGGTCACGATTCACCTAATATATACCTATTGCTCATCGATTCGTACACAACCTTTCAAATTAGCAATTATAAGATGGTTCCATATAGCCCATCCTTATCGATAATTTACAATGGTTTTACCCTTACTCACATATATGTCATAGGCATTTTTACCTATGCTTCTCAATTCACATTCATGATTCAATTCCAATCGATTTAACATGCATAAGTACATATCGTATACCTGAATAATTTACTTTACGGAACGAATCCACGTATCATATTAGCCCATAGTCTTATAGCACCACACTTTTAATAGTTTGCCTCGTCGAAGTTCACATTTAATCACTTTAGTGCCAAGCCATATTCGGCTACCACAAAGGACTAATAATAATAATTTTATACACATCATGGTTTCCATTAGGTATTTAATAATCACAACTCGTGATATCTCCACCAGCATATATACGGCATAGTTTATTCATTGTAACACTCATTTAGTGCATCAAATTTCCAAATCCAATTCAACTTAAGCATAATAGCCATAATCGGCTTATAGCCTTAAATCACTACATATTCGGCACATTAACTAAATAAAATTTACATTCCCTTTTCCATATTAATTTAACTCTTGGGCATGTAAAAATGAATCAAGCTTAAACACTTAAGAACTTACCTTGAATGTTGCCGAACGATTACAACGGCTATTCGATTACTTTCTCTTTTCCCTTATCCGAATTTTGCCCCTCTATGCTCTTGAGCTTAAATTCAAAGATTTTAAACTAGTCATTATTCGAGCATCACTTTCAAAATATAATATATATATTTGACTTTCACACCTACTGATCATAGTAAGCTTATAAGAAATCATTAAGCAACTCATTAACAAATTTTTGTCAATGTTTACCACATAATCATAATTTCACTGTGAGCTATCTTCCTGAGCAATAGTCACTAAATCATTTATAAATGGAGCTACGAAAATACAAATCAAGTTCCGTTAATTTTCCCTGAAAATAGACTCATATATATTTTATCCATAAAATTTTCAGAATTTTTGGTTTGGCCAATCAATACCAGATTTTTCTTAAAGTTTCCCCTGTTTCACTGTCTGACTAATCTGACCACTCCTCACTACGAATCAATTTTCTCATTGTAAAGAATTCAAAATATGTTCTCGTTTATTTCTTTTGAAACTAGACTCATTAAGGAGTCTAAGAATATAAACTTCATCTTATGAACGTTTTTTTACAATTTATAATGATTTTATAAAAACAGAACAGAGGATCTAGAAGTCATTCTGACCCTGTCCCACATCACTTCAAATATCTCATTATCGGTAATTCGTTTGCTTACACGGTTTCTTTTATAAGAAACTATACTCATTAAGATTTAATTACATAATTTATTATGCTTCTAAATCATCTCCCACAATTTATGGTGATTTTCCAAAATCATGTTACTGCTGCTGTCCCAAGCAGATTTATTACCAAATCACTCTTTCACACATATATACCTTGCATGCATGTTATTTAAACATGCATATCACAAATCAATCATCACATACCTATAACTTCACTTAAGAATAATCTCCATTTCAGCATTTTAAAGCAGAAACATTACTCAATATTATCCAAGTTCACATTCGGCCATAATACACACAACATGTTAGCCGATTTTCCCCCTTAGCATCTAAGGCACATGCATCCTCATTTGCTTGGCTCAACTTCACCTATCTTTCATTATTCATCAAAAGAACATGAAACAACAACCATTTCCATTATTTCAATTCATGACCAAATGTTCACAACACAACCAAAAATCAAAAATATGCTTCATGAGTTAAGGTAGAATCAAGATGAACTCATGAACATCCAGATAGAAGTAAACTACCATGAACTTACCTTGGATTTTTCTTCCCCTAGTGACCAAAATTTTCAAGAGCTTTTCCCCTCTTGCTCTCCTCTTTTCGGCTATGAAGAACAAGGACAAACAAAAAAAACCTTGTCCTTTACTTCCTTTTGTTATTTTATTACTAACATTTTATGACACAAAATAACATATATTATTTGTGCCATACTTATGCCATAACTTCAATAAAAAAAATTGCACAAATGCTTATCATGCACATCATGGCCAGCCACTATGTTTTAAGGTGGGAAATTTAACATGCAAATCCACCTATTTCATACTATAAGTTATTTGGCCACTACAAATTAGCCTATAGCATTTTCAAAAATTTTCACATGAGTTCTATTTCATAATTTCACTCACAAATGGCAAGATCAAAGCATGAAATTTTCACACATGCACTTTCACATGAAATAAACATAGAATATAACATCTAATTATTTTTGTGACTCGATTTTGTGATCCCGAAACCACTTTCTGACTAGGGCCAAATTAGGGTTGTCACAGGTATGGTTATGTGTTGCCTATTTTGGATAGTTGTAAGTTGTATTGTTGCTTAAAGTATGACATTTTGAGGTTTGATTTTGAGATGATAGTATGGTGTGGTTTGTGATATGAAACAGATGTGTTTTTAGTATGTTTTATATATGGAATTTAGTAGTCGAATTGGTGGTTGATAGATGACTTAATATATGTTTGATTTGGCATGTTTTGGTTGCCTATATTTGTGTTGAAATGGTATCAATTTGGTTGCTTTGTGTACTTGAGAGTAGGATGGCAAATTGGCTTTACAAATGACCTATTTTTGTCTACACAGGTAGAGACACGGGCGTGTGTCTCAGCCGTGTGCAACATATGGTCATGTTACACGGCCGTGTGTCCCCTGGGGTAGCCCTACAAATTTAAGTCAATCTCGAGCACGGCTTAGACACACGGGCGTGTGTGATGACCGTGTGAGGCACACAGCCTTGGCATATGGGCGTGTGTGGCCATTTTGAAGGGTACACAGGCTAGACACGCGGGCGTGTGGTTGGCCGTGTGACCCAAGTTAGTAACCTCTCCAGTTTTCCCACAGCCAAGGCACACGGGTGTGTCTCTGGCCGTATGGTGCAAGTTAGCATGTATGCTTTGTTTTCACACAGCCTAGGACACGGGCGTGTTTGGTGGTAGTGTGAGGCACACGGCCTGCTTACACGAGCGTGTGACCTATGATTTCATGAAATTATTCTAAGTGTTCAAAAATTTTTATATGTGATCGGTTTAGTCCCGAACCACTCTTAAACATGTTTTAAGGTCTCGTAGAACCTTTAAGGGACAATGTGAATGTTTACGAATGGTTTTTGATAATGAATGTATAAATGTATGTGAATGGGATGTATTATTCGGATATGGGTTAGGGTTGTTACAGGAGTAGCTTCATGCAATTACTATTCAAGATGAAGAAGGGTTAGTCGAATCTGAACAAGAATCGAGGCAAGAAATTGTGGTAAATAACGGTAAGGTTGAGGTAAGCCAGAATGAACAAAACTCGATTGCTATAGAATATAAACCTCGAGTGTCATACCCTAACACGACGAAAGAGACCACACGAATGAACAATTTGGTAAATTTCTTAAACTTTTGAAAAAACTACATATTAACTTACCATTTGTTGAAGTTCCTTCGCAGACACCCAATTCTGTTAAATTTTTAATGGAGCTTTTGGCGAACAAAAGGAAGTTAGATGATTCATTGACTATGGAGCTAAATGCAGTTTGCTCGGCCATTTTGCAAAATAAACTACCCAACAAATTGAAAGATCTGAGGAGTTTTACTATTCCTTATTTAATTGGTAGTTTGGATATTAATAATACTTTGGCTGATTTATGGGCTGACATTAATATCATGCCTTATAAAATATTTAAACAATTAGGTATTGTTAAACCCAAACAAACTAGGATGAGTATTCAATTAGCAGATAGAACCATTAGATTTCCTAGGGGTATTATTGAAGATGTTCTTGTAAAAATTGATAAATTCATATTCCTAGTTGATTTTGTTGTTTTAGACATGGATGAGGATAGAAACGTACCTCTGATTCTAGATCAGCCCTTTTTAGCAACTGCCAAAACTATAATTAATGTTGGTACAAGTGAGTTAGTACTTCATGTAGGTGATGAAATGATTACTCTCCAAGCTCGTGATTCTGTTAAGACATCTAGTTATCAAGATGATTTTACAAGTTCTGTTAATATGAGTAACTATGTGGCTCAACCTTCTTTGTAGGAAACCCCTCGGAAAAACATAATAGAGCCACGTTTCAGTCCATGCGATAGAAACAGAATGATTCATGAAGAACAAATGTTACAAATCGATAAATTGGATGAATGGCGGACACATGTTAAGGGGAAACCAAAAAAGCACGATGAAGAGCCAAAATGGCACCATGATGAGCATGTGGATAAAATGAACCAATTTAAGGCTGGAGACAACGTACTGTTAGATAAAACGGATCCACGAATGGTCACATTGGAGCTTGATGCAAATAGGTCAAACCCTTTTACGGTACTGAACGTCTTCCCATACAGTACAGTTGAGGTAATTCATTCTAAATTTGGCACATTTAAGGAAAATGTCCTCGACTAAAACATTACTTTGATAATAGAATTGATAGCGAGAAAGAGGCACCTCGACTCCGCGAACCACCATAATCGTGCGTGCACAAGGTAAGTCAAGCTTAGACTCTAAATAATCGCTTCTCAGGAGGCAACCCAAGTGTTAACACTCCACTAATTCTTTTTCTTTTATTTCATGTTATTTTAAAACTAATTAATTTTTGTTTAAAAAATTGTTTTTGACCTACATGGCCTGGACACACAGGCATGTCCCAAGCCATGTGCACTATAAGGGGTTCGATAGTGAGCTACACAGGCTAGCGACATTGTAACACCCCTAACCCGTATCCGTTGCCGAACTAGGGTTAAAGGCATTATCGGACAAAATCGAAACATTAACATTCATTTTATAAACATCGAAACATTAAAGATCAATCATCAATATAGACTCCTTTATATAGGTCATCGAGACCTTAAACATGTATTGAAAGGGGTCAGGACTAAACCAAATACATACAAAATTTAAACATTTTTCAAACAAGTACAGGTCACACGCCCGTGTGAATAGGCCGTGTGCCTTACATGACATTAGAGATGCCCGTGTGTCTAGTCCGTGACAAAATAGGGCATACATACTGACTTGCTCACACGGCCACAAGACACGCCCGTGTGTTTTGGCCGTGGTCGAATCTGACTTGGGCTACACTGCTAGCCACATGCTCGTGTGCCTTGGCCGTGCTCGAGCTTGAATCACAATTGTAGGGTACCCTAGGGGACACACAGCCGTGCAACATAGCAGTGTGTCGCACACGGCTGAGACACACGCCCGTGTAGACAAAAATAAACCATTTGAATAGCCAACTTGCCACCCTAATTGGGTCAAACCTACAAGCACCAAACCAAGCATATTTGCACAACATTTTATGACCAATTCACAACCAAAACATAAGCCATTCATGACATATCATTGCCAACCAAATTTCCATCTCAATACATCAACCAAATCATAGAAAATCTAAAATAAAATCATTCAAACATAAGTTTCAATTTCATGACCAAACATTATCATTTACCATAGCTAACACATGCTAAAAGCTTACATATCTTACCATTTCTTATATTCATACACAAATACACTAAATATATCATATTGCCTCATAATTCATATATCAAAACCATATCATAATCATATCCATACCAAGCCATATCACATGGCTAAATATATACAATCACAAAACATAATCTAAACACTTCTAGCTTATACATTCCATACATTAATATATACATTTTCAAAGTACCAAACTGAGGTTTGATAGTGTGGTGATGATCCTTACTGATCCTTAAAATCACAGTAGCTTTGATATCTATAAAACAATGCAAACACACATACAAAGTAAGCTTTCAAAAGCTTAGTAAGTTCGTACCAAAATCAAAAACAGTATATAAAATATGAAACAACAACACATAAGTACTTATAAATTCTCTACTCATCTATCAATTTTATGCCAACATCATCCATATATTTACACCAATTCAATAAACTTTATATGCATAATACCATCTACCACATAGGTATTAAACTTACCTGAACATTTTCGTATTCATTTATTTTCATTCTCACCTCTTGTTTGGATATTGTAAGACTTTCCGAAGATTACAAATGCCTTAACATCCGCACACTTAGTGCTTTAAAAAGTTAGCCGAAGCTATAATAATTTCGCACACTTAGTGCTTTCTCAATTAACCGAAGCTATCTTAGTATCGCACACTTAGTGCCTCATATATTCGAAGCTAGTTTAAATCGCATACTTAATGCCAAATACCATTGATTTATCATCGTATTTATCCAAACTAAATGTATATACAATCTATGTATAAACAAAGCATCAAAACATACTTATAACATCATGTTTTATGTACGAACTTACCTCGTACTTGGAGTTGTGGACTCGGATTGTTTACTTAATAACCTTCGACTGTCATCGGTCTAAATCTGAATTCCTCTTTTCTTGATTTATATATATATTCAAAATTAACCTTTTTTTTCACTAAATCATTCAAACCAATCCATATACACACAATTAAGCATATTACAAACTAGCCCTCACATTTTTACATTTCTATACTTTAGTCCCTAATTCACAAAATCACAAAATACACAAAGTTTGATTGTACACAAGCTTAGCCGAATTTTCATAGCTCTCATACAAGTCCACACATTTCATTTATTTCACATTTTAGTCCTCAGTTTATAGATTTCACAATTTAGCCCATTTTACTCAAAATCATCAAAAATCCAAAGACAAAACATATAAACCCAACATCAAACTTTCATATTTCATCATATAACAACATAAAACTCATGAATTTATCCATGGAAAATTTCAAATTCATCATCAAAATTAGAAATTGAGGCATGGGCTTAGTAAAACACAAAGCAACGATCACAAAAACATAAAAATTATCGAAAACGAATCAAAGACGAACCTTGAATTAAGCCTTGTGGGTTTCGAAACCCTAACTCTCTTTTTCTTTTCCTTTACTATGATTTTCAGTTGATTATGAACACAAAATGACCATATTTTCATGCCTTTATTTTATTTTAATTCATTTAATAAACGATTTACTAATTTACCATTTTAATAAACATTATAAAATCACCTAATGGATTGTTATTAATGTCTATTCAAACTTCTAATGGTTAAATAACCACATAAGGACCTCACAGTTAATAAGCCAAATCAAATAGGCACTTTTAACATATAGTAGGCAACTTTTACATTTTACGCGATTAGATCCTTTTATCAAATTAAGCACACAAACGGTTAAAATTTCATACGAAACTTTCACACATACTAATTCACACTTCATAAGCACGAAAAATAATATTTAACTGTTTTTTTGACTCAAATATGTGGTCCCGAAACCACTGTTCCGACTAGGGTCTAAACCAGACTGTTACAGTTCTCCTCTATTAGAGATTTTCGTCCCCGTAAATTTTACTGTTAAACAGATTCGGATATTGTCGTCTCATAGCATCTTCAGGCTCCCAGTGGCCTATTCAATACCATGTCGATGCCACATTACTTTTACTAATAGATTTTTCTTATTTTGCAGCTCTTTAACCTCGCGAGCTAAGATACGGATCGGCTTTTCTTCGTAAGTCATATCAGATTGAATTTCAATCTCAGAAGGGGAAATCACATGTGATGGATCATATCTGTATCGTTGAAGCATTGATACGTGAAACACATCATGAATCTTTTCTAACTCTAGTGGTAACAACAATTTATATGCTACCGGTCCAATACGCCCAATAATCTCATACGGTCCAATGAACCTCGGACTCAATTAGCCTTTTCTACCGAACCGAAGCACTTTTTTCCATGGAGATACCTTTAAAAACACTTTGTCGCTGATCTTAAATTCAATGTCTTTTCTTTTCAAATCTACATATGATTTCTAATGATCAGAAGCTGTTTTCAGATTATCTCGGATCACTTTCACTTTCTATTCAGTTTCTTTTATCAATTCAATCCCATGAATCTTATTTTCGCTGAGCTCCGTCCAATACAAAGGTGTACAGCATTTGCGACCATATAAAGCTTCATACGGTGCCATTTTAATGCTCGATTGAAAACTACTATTATAGGCGAATTCAATCAAAGGCAAATACTGTTCCCACGTACCTTCAAACTCAAGAATACTACATCTCAACATATCCTCGAGTATCTAAATAATCCGCTCGGATTGACCATCCGTTTGCGGCTAAAAAGCAGTATTGAAATACAATTTAGTACCCAGAGCATCTTGCAACTTCTTCCAGAATCATGATGTGAATCTCAAATCTCTTTTTGATACAATAGATAATGGCACACCGTGCAATCTCACAATATCAGAAATGTATAACTCAGCCAACTTATCTGTGAGTAATCAGACTGCACTGGAATAAAATGGGTTGATTTCGTCAATCGATCAACTACAACCCAAATAACATCTTTCTTTCTCGAAGACAGGGGTAAACCCGAAACAAAATCCATTGTTTCTCGCTCCCATTTCCACTCCGAAACCATGATCGGTTGTAATAAACCAGATGGCAGTTGATGTTCAGCTTTAACTTGCTGATAAATTAAACATGTTGAAACAAAGTCAGAAATATCTCTTTTCATTCCGGACCACCAGTAATACTGTTTTAGATCATTATACATTTTCGTACTTCTCGGATGCACAGATAACCAACTATTGTGAGCTTCACTCAAAATCATCTGAATTAACTCCAGATTTTTCATAACACAAATTCAATCCCGAAATCTCAGACCATCATCTTTATCAACTCTGAATTCTGAATAAGACTCTAAATCACATTGAGCTCTTTTAGCTAAAATCTCATTATCAATCTTCTAAGCTTCGATAATCTACTGTAAAAACAAAGGTCTTGCTTTCAATTTAGCTAAAACTGAACCATCATTAGATAGAACCAAATGAGCATTCATCACACGCAAAGAAAATAATGATTTTCGACTCAAGGCATCAGCAACAACATTTTCTTTTCCTGGATGATAATCAATCACAAGTCCATAGTCTTTTAGCAGTTGTAACCATCTTCTTTGTCACAGATTCAGATCTTTTTGAGTCATCAGATATTTCAAAATCTTATGATTAGAATATACATGACATTTCTCACTAAACAGGTAGTGAAGCCTTTAGAGCAAACACAATCGCGGCTAACTTAAGATCGTGTGTCGGATAGTTCTTTTCGTGCGACTTCAACTGTCTCAAAGCATAAGCAATGACTTTGGCTTTTTTCATTAAAACACGTCGTAGATCAATCAACGAAGCATCACTATATATCATAAATTCTTTACTCGATTTGGGTTGTACCAATACCAGAGCTTCAGTCAACAAAGTTTTCAACTGATCGAAGCTGTTTTGACATTGTTCAAACCACTCAAATTTAGCATCTTTTTGAAGCAACTTTGTAAACGAAGTCACAATGATAGAAATTTTTTTTACGAACTTTCTATAATAACCAACGAGTCCTAGAAAACTAGGGACTTCAGAGACATTCCTCGGAGGTTTCCAATTCAAAATAGCCAAAATCTTACTCAGATCAACTTCAATGCCAGATGCTGATACAATATGACCCAGAAAACCAACTTCTCGCAACCAGAATTCACATTTACTGAACTTCACATATAACTGTTTATCTCATAGAATCTGTAGCACTGATCTTAGATGCTCGGCATGTTCGAATTCATCACATGAATAAATCAATATGTCATTAATGAATACAACAACAAATTGAGCTAGATACAGTCTGAAAATTCTATTGATCAGATCCATAAAGATAGTAGGTGTTAGTTAATCCGAAAGGCATCACTAAGAATTCATAATGGCCATACCTCGTTCTGAAAGTAGTTTTCAGAATGTTTGAGTTTTTACTCGCAACTGATAATAGCCTGATGTCAAATCTATTTTCAAAAACACAGCAGCTCCTTTCAACTGATCAAACAAATCATTAATTCGAGATAGAGGATACTTATTCTTGATAGTCACTTTATTCAACTGACGATAATCTATACATATTCTCATCGTACCGTCTTTCTTTTTCACAAATAGAACAGGAGCACCCCAAGGTGAGAAACTCGGTCTAGCAAATCCTCTATCGGTCAACTCTTGCTACTGAGATTTTAATTCTTTTAGTTCGGTCAGAGCCATTCTATACGGAGCTATCAAAATTAGAGTAGTACTAGGTACCTATTCAATGCCAAATTCTACTTAAATAACCAGAAGTAATCCCAAAAGTTCTTTAAGAAACACATCAGAGAACTTACAGACAACAGTCATAGATTCAACTTTCTTTTCTAACATTCTCGAATCAATTACATATGCAAAATAAGCTTCATAACCCTTTTTCACCATACTCAAAGCTTTTATCGAAGATATTACAACAGGCAATCTATTCAAATTAGTAGATTCAATTTTGACTATTTCATCATTCTTGCATCTCAAATCAATAGTTTTCTGTTTGTAGTTTACAACAGCATCATGCAAAGTTAACCAATCCATACCCAGAATTATATCAAATTCATCAAAAGGTAATAGCATCAGATTAGCCGGAAAACAAGTGTCTCAAAACAATAACGGAAAATTCTTGCAGACTTTATCAACCAAAACACATCTACCTAAGGGGTTCAAAACTCTAATTATAAATTGAGTAGACTCTACAGGCGAAGTCTTAATGTTCACTAAGTTCATCCATATATACGAATGAGTTGATCTAGGATCTATCAAAGTAATCACAAAAGTATCATAAAGAGTAAATGTACCCGTAATCACATCTGGCGAAGAAACTTCCTCACGAGCTCGAATAGCATAGACTTTAACAAGTGCACGAGCCTTTGATCTAACAGCTGTATCTTTTGTCCCTCTCTGACTGCCACTTACATTTCCCGTATTTCTGGGAGGTCTACCACGAGAAGCGTTGCCACTCGGCCTCGAATTCTGAACATTATCTTTTTTAGCTAAATCTGGGAAATCTTTTATAAAATGATTTCGTGAACCACTACTGTAACAAGCTCGGCTATTACTCTTTCCCCAGCACTCTCCAAAATGTCGTCTTCCACATTGATCACACTCAGGTTTTTCATTCTTTGCATTACCAACATTGGCAACAGACGTAGCTGGAGCTTTAAAGCTCGATTGCGATCTAGCACGATCTCTATTCGAATGTCCCACAGTAGTCTTTGAACGGCTATTATCATTTCTGAATTTCTTTGTTGCAGACTGAAATGACTTGCCCGATGATCTCTTTCGTACATCTCTAGCCTCAAAATCAGCTTTTCTTTTCTCTTTCCCGAGATCTTCAGCTTTACATGCTCGCTCAACAAGCACAACAAATTCTTTGATTTCCAGAATTCTGACTAACAAATGAATATCTTTGTTTAAGCCATCCTGGAATCTTTTGCACATTATTGCTTCCGTAGATACACAATCACGAGCATACTGACTTAATCTTACGAATTCCCATTCGTATTCTGTGACAGACATACGACCTTGTTTAAGCTCAAGAAACTTTTTATGTTTTTGATCGATGAATCTCTGACTGATATATTTCTTCCAGAATTTAGCTTGAAAGAAATCCCAAGTAACCTATTCACTCGGAACCACAGATGTCAAAGTCTTCCACCAATGGTACGCTTTATCTCTCAGAAGGGAAACAACACATTTTATGCATTCTTCAGGATTTAATGATAATTCGTCAAACACTCTTATCGTGTTCTCTGGCCAAAACTCGACTTTGTCAGTATCATCGCTCGTTGTAGCTCGAAACTCTTCAGCCCCATATTTTCTAATCTTATCGACTAGTGGTTTACTTAACTGAACCTGATTCACTGGTGGCATAATAGGAGTTTGAGGAGAATTAACTGGGGGTAGAGGTTGTTGTGCAGTTGGATTGGTTCTAATATATTGGGTGAATCAATCGCTCATCATATGATAGAAGGCTTGTCTAGCCTCACCATCATGACTACTCGTACCCGATCGAGAATCAGATAGCATTGTCCCTTGCGCGAGAGCAGGCGCATTGCTTTCAACATCGTCCGCTACGGCTCTTTCGGGATCCATTTGCTATATAAAAGCACATTTCAATATCAGGATTCATTACACTATCGCAGTTCAAAAATATGGCATGTATAGCTAGACTCACATATGCTATGGTAGTCCTAGAACTGACTAAACCATAGCTGTGATACTAATAAAATGTAACACCCCTAACCCGTATCCATTGCCAAACTAGGGTTAAAGGCATTACCGGAAAAATTAGAACATTAACATTCATTTCATAAAAATCGAAGCGTTAAAGATCAATCATCAATATATACTCCCTTATATAGGTCATCGAGACCTTAAACATGTATTAGAAAGGGGTCGGGAGTAAATCGAACACATACAAAATTTCTCCAAAATTTAAACATTTTTCAAACAAGTACAGGTCACGTGCCCATCTGAACAGGCCGTGTGCCTTACACGACATTAGACACGCCCGTGTGTCTAGGCCGTGACAAAACAGGGCATATATGCTGATTTGCTCAAACGGCCACAAGACACACCCGTGTGCTTTGGCCGTGGTCGAATCTGACTTGGGCCATACGGCTAGCCACACTCCCGTGTGTCTTGGCCGTGCTCGAGCCTGACTTACAATTGTAGGGTACCTCAAGGGACACACAACCGTGCAACATAGCCGTGTGTCACACACGGATGAGACACATGCCCGTGTCCCTTCTCGTGTAGAGAAAAATAGGCCATTTGAATAGCCAACTTGCCACCCCAATTGGGTCAAACCTACAAGCACCAAACCAAGCATATTTGCACAACATTTTATGACCAATTCACAACCAAAACATAAGCCATTCATGACATATCATTGCCAACCAAATTTCCATCTCAATACATCAACCAAATCATAACAAATCTAAAATAAAATCATACCAAACATAAGTTTCAATTTCATAACCAAACCTTATCATTTACCGTAGCTAACATATGCCAAAAGCTTACATATCTTACCATTTCTTATATTCATACACAGCTGCACCAAAATATATCATATTGCCACATAATTCATATACCAAAACCATATCATAATCACATCCATACCAAGCCATATAACACGGCTAAAAATATACAATCACAAAACATAATCTAAACACTTCTAGCCTATACATGCGATACTTTAATATATACATTTTCAAAGTTCCAAAATGAGGTTCGATAGTGCGGTGATGATCCTTGATGATCCCCGAACTCATAGTAACTTCGATATCTTTAAAACAATGCAAACATACACATAAAGTAATCTTTCAAAAGCTTAGTAAGTTCGTACCAAAATCAACAATAGTATATAAAATATGAAACAACAACACATAAGTACTTATAAATTCTCTACTCATCTATCAATTTCATGCCAACATTATCCATATATTTACACCAATTCAATAAACTTTATATGCATAATACCATCTACCACATAGGTATTAAACTTACCTGAACATTTTCGTATTCATTTATTTTCATTCTCACCTCTTGTTTGGATATTTTAAGACTTTCCAAAGATTACAAATGCTTTAACATCCGCACACTTAGTGCTTTAAAAAGTACCCGAAGCTATAATAATTTCGCACATTTACTGCTTTCTCAATTAACCGAAGCTATCTCGGTATCGCACACTTAGTGCCTCATATATTCGAAGCTAGTTTAAATCGCATACTTAGTGCCAAATACCATTGATTTATCATCGTATTTATCCAAACTAAATGTATATACAATCTATGTATAAACAAAGCATCAAAACATACTTATAACATCATGTTTTACGTACGAACTTACCTCGTACTCGGAGTTGTGGACTCGGATTGTTTACTCAATAACCTTCGACTGTCATCGGTCTAAATCTGAATTCCTCTTTTCTTGATCTATATATATATATATATATATTCAAAATTAACCTTTTTTTTCACTAAATCATTCAAACCAATCCATATACACACAATTAAGGCATATTACAAACTAGCCGTCACATTTTTACATTTCCATACTTTAGTCCCTAATTCACAAAATCACAAAATACACAAAGTTTGATTGTACACAAGCTTAGCCGAATTTTCATAGCTCTCATACAAGCCCACATATTTCAATTATTTCACATTTTAGTCCCTCAATTTATAAATTTCACAATTTAGCCCATTTTACTCAAAATCATCAAAAATCCAAAGACAAAACATATAAACCCAACATCAAACTTTCATATTTCATCATATAACAACATAAAACTCATGAATTTTGTAACAGCCCGATTTAGACCCTAATCGGAAAGATGGTTTTAGGACCACGAATCCAAGTTTGAAAAATATCTTTAATTTTTTTGTGTGTTTATTTTGTGCGAATTTATATCTGTGAAATTTTCGTGATTTAATTTTGTCGTTTAGGTGTCCAATTTAATAAAAAGAATTAATCGCTTAAATTGAAAATAGCTAGTTTTAATTGTAAGGACTATTTTGGTAATGGCTTCTTAAATGTAAGCACTCATGATGCAGAAAGTCCAATTTTTTTCTATATATATTAGTGGACGGCATTAGCTAAGTTGAATATATTTTCTTATTTAATATGTACAATATATATATAAATATATATGCTATAATAATAAAATGTATATAATTATATGTATATAATATAAGTTATGAGTTGGAAACCATGTGCATGTGACATGGACGAATATGTCCTTGGCTTATAAGCTTTAGTTGTTAATTTTTAAAAGGGTAATTTAAGAGGCCAACCTTTAATTTATATAATATATGTTATAAAATAAAATAAGCCTAAGTGCTCTTATAATATCACCATAGCCAATTATAAACAAAAGAAGAAGAAAAGAGAAGAAACTAGGTTCGGCCATCTCCCAAGTTCAAATTCAAGGTTCGTTTTTAGTCAGTTTTTGATAGTTTTTACGTTTTTGAGATTGTTGCTTCGAGTACTACAAAACCCATGCTTAAATTTTTAATTTTGATGAATATTTTGAGTTATGCTATTGATGAGAGCTTGTGATTTTTATTGTTTGATGGCGAAATATGAAAGATAGGTGTTGGTTCAATATATTTTGTATTAGAATTTTTGATGATTTTGAGTAATTAGGACTTAATTGCAAAAATAATAGTTAGAGGGACTAACATGTGAATAAATGAAGTTTATGGACTTGTATGAACTTAATAAAGATTCGGCTTGAGCATCGTAAAGTCAAATTTTGAATATTTTGTGTTTTGTGTAAATTGGACTAAACTGTAAAAAGTGTAAAATATTAGGGGCAAAATGGTAATTTTTCCATTTGTGTGTGTTTGGATTAAATTGAGTGAAAATATATTTGAATGAGCTTAATTTGAATATGTTTAGATCAAGAACTAAAGAAATCGGGTTTGGATCGGGGAAATCGAAAGTTATCGACTAGTCGTTCCGTTCCATTTTTCATTGACCAAGGTAAGTTCGTAAGCAAATTGACGTACCTATTAAGGTGACGGCAGTAAGTGTGCGATATGTCACAAGACTGTGCCACTAAGAGTGCAAGATGTTAATGTAACGACACTAAGTGTGCGATACGTTACAAGGAATTGGCACTGAGTGTGCGAGTTTACAGATCCCTTAGAATGACCTAAATATAATTGTGGTGTATACGTAGCCTTTGCTAAAAATATGCATATGATATCATAGTGTGATTCATAAGTATAAATATATGTGTTTTTATAATGGTGACCTTGAAATTGAAGGATATATTTTATTTACATGTGTATGTGTTCGGCCACATACTATAAATATATCTGTGATTATTATTCATTGACTTATGAACTTATGCACATATGAGTATAGGTACTAGTCATGATAAAGATAATTTAGTTTGGAAATTGAGCAATATATGTTAGAAGAACCATGTAAGTACTCGGCCCAGGTGAGTAATTGTGAAACATATCTGGATATATGTTAAGTGCAATTATGTGGTATAAAGATTTGATACATGAGTGTGCATAAAAAAATGGCTAAAGGTTCAGCTTTAGGTATTTGATAACATGGCTTTAATAGTATATAATACTTTGGTATAGACATATGTATATTCGGTTGCATAATTAACATGTACATGAAATATTATTTGGGTACAATAGCTTACGCATATGAGTGCGTATGGACTAAAATTCCTTATGTCCAACCGATTTTGAAAAGTTGGCTAATAATGTGCTAAGGTAATTATGAGGGTATTCGACAATGTAGATACCATTGAATAAGTCTTAATTATATGTATGTGTGATTGTGTAAAACCGGCCACATAGCTAATATAAAGATATGAAATTGTATAGTGACACATGAGCTTATGAATCTTATGGGTTTGTGAATTGGGTCTATAATTGTAACACCCCAAACCCGGCTCGGACGTTATGGCCGAATTCGGTGTGTCACATGGAAGTTATTTAGAAAAAACCGTGTTTTCATTGAAAACCCTTCTTAAAATAAAAGAAACCTTAATTAACTAAAAAAAACCTTTCAATTACGAAAGCCTTGTTTAAAATATTTGATTTTTTTTAACAAAACTTAGTTGCGGAAACATAGAAAACATACTATAATTTAAGAAATCCATGTTCAACTTCTCGTAATTACATTGAAAATAATAATAATAATTCAGGTTATAATATCATAATGAAAACCTTATTACAACCTAGTCTGAATACACTTAAAAAGAAATAAAAACTTAAATGCTTAAAAAAAAACAAGTTCAAATTATCTTGCTAGCCGGCCACCCAAAGTCCCTCCAAACATCGAGCCTTCTACTGAGCATCACCTGAAAATAAAATAAAAAAGGGGGTGAGTTTTTGCAAACTCAGTGTGTACAACCCTCGATGAAAAACAAGCATTCAAAGAGAAATCATCAAACACACAATGCAATCCCATAGAAATTATCCATCCGCTACACACCAGCTCCGTCCCTTGTCACACCATGTGGGGATATAGGTATCGACCCACCCAGCCCACACACCAATGGTATCCCGGTTGCGGAACTACCTTCATTTACATATTGGGCTTTAAAAGTCGTCAGTGGATCCATGGTTGTCAGGCAACCATGCGATCCTTATATACTTCCTCCGTTCCATAGTTCCCACCCCATATGCAACCTAAGCAGAACATCATATGTATGCATGTCACATCCATAAAACTTACATTCAACATCTAAGGGCATTTTGGTCATTTTTTCCCTTAGGGGCATTTCGGTAATTTTCCCTTAATTATGGTTTTCATTTACCTGGACCCGTTAACAAGTCCCGCGAGCTAAGATGAACGAATACTATGCACCAGGTAGGATTCTAGAGAAGAGGAGGTGGGTCATTAAGACCGCTTAAGTACCAAGTTCTCCCTTGATCCAATCCTAGACATGCACATACCCGTTGCCACACCTTAACCCTATGACTTGTCCACGGTCCTTAATAAATTAATTAAGTTTTATGCAGTCATCATATACTAGGCCTACAACCTCTTACAAAACCCAGACAAATCCACAAACCTATATATATATGGCCCACTAGGCCCAATCTCTTTCATATAGCCCATTAGGCCCATTCACATTTATGTGGTCTATTAGGCCCAAATCACATTCATATGGCCACTAGGCCCAAATCACATTTACAGTCATGCTCAAATACAATTTTCCATCACATAACATCAAATATCAATTTTTGCCTATTATGGGCCTAACAACCCATCGGGTCGATTTAGCCCATTCCGGCCCGTTTGGCCAATTCACAACCTAGATCCATGGAATCGCCCATGGACCCCAGGCAACATATCAGTTTCCCCCTTGCGAGTGTTTGCACACTCACAAGACTATCGTAGCCAAACTTTTGGCTTTTCAGCATTTCAGCTTTTCGACATTTCAGTTTTTCAGCATTTTGGCTTTTCGGGGATTTGTCGATCTACTTGTGTGTGCAGTGTATGTACACACCTGGTAAGCAAGCGTGTTACGATTCCCTTAGTCACCAACCTACAACGATATCACCCTTTAATTAATCGCATGCCTAATACATATCTTTACTAAAACCGAAACCTCACCTTAACCTTACCTTGAAGACCAATCCCTAATAGCTTGTCCTTGATCACGTACTCCTTAGATCTGCATTAATCTTACTTATTAAAACCAAAATAATAGGTGACTTGTATCCTACCTTAACTATGACCATTCAGCCAACCAAGATCAAGAGCACTTACCAATGTCTCTCACTTGAGGAGCAAATTGGTAGAGATCCAAGGACTGAGATTCGTTACCTATTCCTACCCAAAACTGATTAGAAGAAGTGAGGGATTGTATACTTGATACTTAGCAAAAATCGATTATGAGAACAAAGCACTTACACTAGGCTTGATAGATTAGAAAGGGTACTAGCGGCACCAAGAGTATTCGGCCAAGAAAGTTTCTACCCTTGCGATTTGTATGGCAAAAGAGAGTTATTCGGCTTTAAGAAAGAAGAAGTCGTCTAAACTAAAAAATATGAATCAAAAACCTCAGTAGAAGAAGAATAGAAAATGGCACAATGAGAGAAAGAAAGAAGCAAGGGTTTTTAGCTTTTTGGATCTTAAAGAGAAAAGGGTTTCCGGTAACAGGGTGACAAAGATTTCAGCATCAGCCTGGCAACCTTGCATTCAAAACCTATTTATAGCCCCTATAGCCGAATTCCTCATAGCTAAATTCCCATTTCGGCTCCATCACTTCCCCCTTCTCATCTCCTTATTTTTCTCCCTGATAACTCCCCAATCTATTTCCTAAATTTTCTCTTATGAACACTCCCCTTAGAGTCCATCTTCACCCCACTTCCAACCTTCTAGATGCCCCAAAATTAAACTCCTAAAAATACTAAGCTAGGATTCGAACCTTGGATCTCCTTGCTAGCCACTAACGCCACCTCTCTACACCCTAAGTGGCGTCACTTAGCCACTTCACCACAAGGCTTTTTGATGCCATTTTCCCCTATTTTTATTTAAAAGCCCAACTACTCACAACCCTGGTTCTTTTAATAATTAAATTAAAATTCCTCCACCACAAAACTCAAACCCAGAATTTCTCCAACATACCTAGACACTCCAAGTTCCTTAAACCTTTAAAGCCAACATGTCATTTGTCATTTTCTTGCTCACTTAAAAATTTTATGAGACCCAAAGCCTAAAGCCCAAAGCCCAATCCATGTAGGCCGAAAATTCGGGGTATTACAACTCTACCACCTAAAAAAAATTTCATCCTCGAAATTTCCAACTACCCAATAGTCGCACCACCTAGGTTACACCACTACGCTTCTGCTGCGCACTCTATTTCTAATTCTGAAATAGATAGATCGCATACTACGGATAAAGTACGTACTAGTATTTGCTTCTGGAGCTTCTTCGTCTTCTTGGTGACGAGCAGCATAAACCAAAGATGGCTGTCTCGCCTCAGCATGGCCTGCATTTTCACCTAGTGCTCCATGTCCACGTCCATTGCCGTCACCACCCCTGGCCTGGCCACGACCCCTTGGCGGCTGACCACAACCTTGACCCACTACTGGCTCTCGACCTAGCATTCGAGGGCAATCCTTGAACCTATGCTCCATAGACCCACAAGCTAAACAGGCTCCCATCCACTTCCAACACTCGCCTCCATGGCTTCTCCTACAATCAGCACAAGGTGGCACCCTTGGATTAATAGCAGGGGGCCTTGCTCTATCTGTGTAATGCCCCGTACCTGAGACCGTCACCGGAGTCGAACACGAGTTGTTAACAGACTTAATTCATTACTTAAACAACTCAAACAATTTATTTTTAAAATTTCCAATCAAGCTAGCAATCTGCGTCACAGTCGCTTAAAAATTCATATCTCGAGTTCCGAAACTCAAAATCCAATTCTGTAAATTTTCCCTGAAACTATTCTCATATATCTATTTAATAATTTTTTCTAGAATTTTTGGTCAAGCAAATTAGTACAGTTTATTAGTTAAAGTCTCCCCTATTTCAGGGTTCGACTGCTCTGACCTATATATATTACGAATCAGATATCTCTCTGTACAGAATTTCAATGACTATGAAGTTTGTTTCTCTTAAAACTAGACTCAATAAGGAATCTGTACATATAAAGCATGACTTCTAATTATTGTTTTACAATTTATGATGAATTTTTAAATTCAGAACAGGGGATCCAGAAATCACTCTGGCCCTATTTCAAAAAAATTCAAATATCTCATAAAATATAATTTATATACCTGTTTTGTTCAATCCATATGAAAATAGGCTTATTAAGCTTCAATTTCATAACTTACTCATTATTTAATTCCATTTCTACTATTTTTAGTGATTTTTCAAATTTACATCACTACTGTTGTCAGATTCTGTTTTATGGCAAATTTCACTTTACTAAGAATTTTCATGGACTAAATAGCATTTTAAACATACATAAAATCAAATATGACTTCGATTGGCCATTCCAATGGCTAATCATTTACAAACCCTTTTCTTACCAAACCATAGCCATATCATAAGATCAATTACACAAAGTGAGTGTTTTGCCATACGTGCCACATTCAAAATACACAAGCCATTTTACCAATTTAAGCCTTCGGATAGTGTGAACAAGTCTTCGACCTATCCAAATTCTCAAGCTGGCTTGTCAAAACTACAATGAAAGAAAAGGAGGGAGTAAGCATAAATGCTTAGTAAGTTCACATGCAAATAGCAGGTAACATAATCACACAATCTCACATAAAACATCATTTGCATAAACAACACCAAGACATTCATGTTTCATTTACATTTAATATCTTTCTACGATTTCATCATACCAAGTTTTCAACCCGAGGGTTTAAGCACATACCTATCAAATTTTCTCATTTACCACACTTACCAACATGTCACCTTCGTTTTAGGCCTTCTTCTTATTCACTTAAGATTCACCCGTTGAACACATCGGAATATAATTCGAATATGCGGATCTCATGAACATAAGAGCCATACCCGTAGCTAGACAAAATCAATAGCCTGCGGAACTTATGTAGCCAAGCTACCATGTAACCCGCCCATAAGTGAACTCCTGACTCAACTCAACGAGCTCAGGCGTCAGATCCATAAGTGAACTCGGACTCAACTCAACGAGTTCGGAACTCAACCATCCTAGTGACATGTCACTTGTATTCTAATCTATTCCCAAGGTTCAAACTGGTGTTTTCCTCGATCACACATCTTTCTCGTCTTCCACGGAATAACGAAATCAATACTTTGGTGATAGTTCATACTCATCAAGTAATTCACATAATTACATATTATTCAACAATAACCACAAAGCATAATATTTCATGATAATAATCAGCATCATATCATATAAACAACATTAAATTGCTTAAAATGACAATTATGTTACTACATTTACACATGAACTTACCTCAGTACAAAATTATTAGCAATCGAGCCTATTCTTCGTAAACTTTGTTTTTCCCTCGATCGCGACTTGAATCTCATTTCTCTTGATCTATAATGCCAAATTAATCTTATTTAATACACACATTCATCAAAACAGCATTTAATACCAACTTTGGCAAAATTACATTTTTACCCCTAAACTTTTGCAAAATTACACTTTTGCCCCTAGGCTCAGGAATTAAACTTCATCCCTTATTCTTATGTTTTATGACATGCTGATCATTTTTCCCTTCTATGACAACATCAAATTCACACTCTAACATGTACTTATGACTATTAGGTATTTTTACCGATTAAGCCCTTTTACTCGTTTTCGCTTAAAATCGAGTAGTACAAGTTGTCTAACATAATTTAAAACCTCATATTCTATCATAAAACACCAAAATACACAAATTTCACCTATGGGTATTTTTCCAAATATGAACCCTAGGTTGAATTATTGCTAGCATAAGCTTAATCGAGCTACTAGGATTCCAAAAACGTAAAGAACATTAAAAACGGGGCTTGGAATCACTTACTATGAAGCTTGGAAGCTTGAAACAAACCCTAACTATGGAGAACCCTTGAAATTTCGGCCTAATGAAGAAGATGGATAAAAATTGGCTTTTAATTTTGTTTTTAATTCATTTTAATAACTAAATTACCAAAATGCCATTACTACTAAACTTTCCAAAAATTCCATCCATGTCCAATTTTTGTCCATAGACTTAGAAATTTGTCAAATTGCTATTTAAGACCTCCTCATTAATATTCCAAAACAATTTCATACTAAAAACTCCTAGAATGCAAGTTTTGCAAATTATTCGATTTAGTCCCTAATTTCAATTTAAACACTTTAGGCATAGGATTTCATCACGAAATTTTCACACAATCATGCAATCATATCATAAAGATCAAAATAATTATAAAATAATTATTTCTATCTCAGATTTGTGGTCATGAAACCACTATTCCGATTAGGCCCTAATTCGGGATATTACAACTCTCCCCCCTTTAAGGATTTTCGTCCTCGAAAATCTTACCGGTGAACAGGTGTGGGTATTGGTTTCTCATAGTTTCTTCAGGTTCCCATGTAGTCTCTTCTACCCTGTGCTTTTGCCACAATACTTTCACGAGAGCGACACTTTTATTTCTTAATTGTTTGACTTCTCGAGCTAAAATCTTAATCGGTTCTTCTTCGTAAGTCATATCCGGTCGTAGTTCAATTTTTGTCGGTGAAATTTTATGTAAAGGATCCGAACGATACCAACGTAACATAGATACGTGGAACACATCATGAATCTTCTCTAATTCAAGTGGTAATACTAGCCGATATGCTACCGGTCCAACTTTTTCAATTATTTCATATGGTCCAATAAAACGCAGACTTAACTTGCCCTTCCGTCCAAATCTAAGGACTTTCTTCCATGGAGACACTTTCAAAAATACCTTATCACCAACTTGAAACTTGATTTCCCTTCATTTCAAATCCGCAAAAGATTTCTGTCTATCTGAAGCAGCTTTCAAGCAATCTCGAATCACTTTCACCTTTTCTTCGATTTCTTTTATTAGATCAACTCCATAAATCTGATTTTCCTTGAGTTCAGTCCAATACAATGTCGTCTGACATTTACGACCATACAATGCTTCATAAGGTGCCATCTTCAAACTCTTCTGATAACTATTATTATAAGCAAATTCTACCAACGGTAAGTACCTTTCCCAAGTACCTTGAAATTCCAATATGCAACATCTGAGCATGTCTTCATGAATCTGAATTACTCTCTCTGATTGTCCATCAGTTTGTGGATGAAAGGCAATGTTAAAATTTAACTTTGTACCTAATGCCTCTTGCAATTTTTGCCAAATCCGTGAAGTAAATCTTGGATTTCTATCCGAAATGATTGACAAAGGTATTCCATGAAGTCTAACAATCTCACGGATATACAATTCAGCCAACTTATTAAGAGAATAATCCGTACGTACCAGAATAAAATGAGCCGATTTAGTTAGTCTGTCAACTATTACCCAGATGGCATTTTTCTTCCCCGGAGTTAACGGCAACCCTGATATAAAATCCATAGTAATCCGATCCCATTTCCATTCAGGAACCATGATAGGCTGGAGTAATCCCAAAGGTACTTGGTGTTCAGCTTTCACTTGTTGACAAACTAAGCACTTTGATACAAACTCGGAAATATCTCTTTTCATTCCACTCCACCAGTACATTTTCTTCAAGCCATTATACATTTTCGTACTGCCCGGATGAACCACCAAACAACCATTATGTGCTTCATGCAAAATCTTTTGAATCAACTCATCATTTTTTGGTACACAAATCTGATTTTTAAACATCATGCAACCATCAGAACTGATTCTGAAATCTGATCCCGTATCAACTTCACACTGCTTTCTCTTGGCTTGCAAATCTTGATCATTTTTCTGAGCTTCAGAAATCTCTTGTAAAAACATCGGTCTTGCTCTTAACTCTGCTAGAATCGAACCATCATTTGATATCTTTAACCGAGTGTTCATAGTTCTCAAAGCAAATAGCAATTTTCTGCTTAAAGTATCGGCAACCACATTCGCTTTTCCCGGATGGTAATCAATAACAAGCTCGTAATCTTTCAATAACTCCAACCATCTTCGCTGTCTCAAATTCAAGTCTTTTTGTGACATCAAGTACTTAAGACTTTTGTGGTCGGTATATTAAGACTTTTGTGGTCGGTATATACTCGGCACTTTTCACCATACAAAAAATGTCGCCAAATCTTCAAAGCAAACACTATAGCAGCCAATTCCAAATCATGAGTCGGATAATTTCTTTCGTGAGATTTTAACTGCCTTGAAGCATAAGCCACCACTTTTCCTTCTTGCATAAGTACACATCCTAAGCCATTTTGAGAAGCATCACTATACACCACAAATTCTTTACCTGATTCGGGTTGTACCAACACTGGTGCTTCAGTTAATAACTTTTTCAATTCTTCAAAACTCTGTTGACATTCTTCCGTCCATTCAAATTTAACATTCTTTCGGAGTAGTCTAGTCATACGAGCAGCAATTATAGAAAATCCATTTACAAACCGCAGATAATATCCAGCTAGTCCCAAGAAACTTCTAACCTCAGTTACATTTTTCGATGGTTTCCAATCAACAATGGCTGAAATCTTACTAGGATCAACCCGTATACCATCTCCTGAAACAATATGACCCAAAAATCCAACTTCCCGGAGCCAAAATTCACTTTTACTAAACTTAGCATACAGCTACTTATCTTTCAAAGTTTGCAAAACTGTCCTCAAATGCTCAGCATGCTCTATCTTATCTTTTGAATAAATTAAAATATCATCTATAAAAACCACAACTAATTTGTCCAAGTATGGCCGAAATATGGGATTCATTAAATCCATAAACACAGCAGGAGCATTTGTCAACTCGAATGGCATAACTAAAAATTCATAATGACCGTACCTTGTTCTAAAAGCAGTTTTAGGCACATCCGACTCTTTTACTCGCAGCTGGTAATACCCAGATCTCAAGTCAATCTTTCAAAACCATGTCGCTCCTTTTAGCTGATCAAACAAATCATCAATCCTTGGCAACGGATACTTGTTTTTGATTGTCACCTTGTTTAACTGCCGATAGTCAACACACAATCTCATAGAACCATCCTTCTTTTTCACAAATAACATGGGAGCACCCTAAGGTGAAAAAATCGGTCTCACAAAACCTTTATCAGTCAACTCTTGCAACTGTGACTTTAATTCTTTCAACTCTGCTGGTGCCATTCTATATGGAGCAATCGAGATCGGAGCTATTCCCAGATCAAATCAATACCAAATTCTACTTCCCCGATCGAGGCAAACCCAAGAATTCTTCCGAAATACGTCGCAAATTCACACACAACCAAGACTCGATTCAACTTTCTTTTCAACTTCTTTTGTATTAATTACATAAGCCAAATAAGCTTCATAACCCTTTCTCAAATATCTCTGAGCCGACATCGAAGAAATCATACTAGATAATGCCTCTGATTTGTCTGGTTCAACCCGCAAAATTTCACCACTTTCACACTTTAATTCTATAACCTTTTCTTTGCAATTTATTATAGCATCATGCAATGTCAACCAATCCATACCCAAAATAACATCAAATTCATCAAACGGCAACAACATCAAGTCGGCCAGAAAGTAATGACCCCGAATCATTAAAGGGCATTTCTTGCATACTTTATCAACTATCACACATTTGCCTAACGGATTCGATACTCTAATCATAAATTTTGTGTTCTCAACAGGTATATTCATACTAGACACTAGTTTCATGCATACATATGAATGAGTAGAACCGAGATCAATCAAAGCAATAACATTAACATCATAAAGAGAAAATATACCAGTAATCACGTCGGGTAATGAAGCATCTTCACGTGCCTTTATAGCATAAGTTCTAGCTGGAGCCCTTGCTTCAGATTTAGCTACTGGATCTCTGGCTACATTTTTGCTGCTTGCTTCATTTCCAACTTTTCTCGAATATCTTCCCCTCGGGTCTGCACCACTAGCTTTTACATTCTGAAATTTTTCTTTCTCACTCTCTCTCAAGCGTCTCTAATAAAATGATCCAGAGAACCACACCGAAAACATTCATTCGCTCTACATGGGCCAAAATGATTTCTGCCACACCACTGGCACTCAGGCTTAACAAATCTCGTATTTCCTACACTAGTCGCAGAAGTAGTCTGAGATTTAGGACCCACATTTTGCTTCTTAGAATTTTCATATGATTGTCCAGCCGAAACCTGTGAACGAGGATTCATATTTCTAGATTTTCTGGATTGCTGTGAGAATGAACTGCTCGTCGGTCTTTTCTTCCAATTTTTAGTCTCAGCCTCTACCTTTTTCTTTTCTTTAAGTAGTTCTTCAGCCTTGCAAGCTCGATCAACCAGTACTACCATTTCTTTTAATTCAAGAATCTCAACAAATACTTTGATGTCTTCATTGAGTCTATCTTCAAATCGTCTGCACATTTTAGCTTCTGTAGGAATATATTCTCTAGCATACTTACTCAACCTGACAAACTCCCTTTCAGATTCAAGAATCGCCATGTTCCCTGCTTTAATTCAAGAAACTCTTTACACTTCTGATCAATAAATCTTTCACTGATATATTTCTTCTGAAATTCTTCTTGAAAGAACTCCCAAGTTACTTTCTCTTTCGATACTACTGAAATCAATGTCTTCCACCAATGATAAACTGGATCCCTCAACAATGATATAGCACATTTCAAGCATTCCTCAGGTGTACAAGACAATTCATCAAATACTCGAATAGAATTCTCGAGCCAAAACTCTGCTTTCTCGGCATCATCATCAATATTTGCCCTGAATTCTTCAGCCCCTTGTTTACGGATTCTGTCAACTAGAGTTCTGTGAAATTTCATCAAATCTACACCTTGAGGCATCGGGGGTACAGGTTGAGGAATCGAGGGAGGTGGGGGAGGTTGTGTATTCGGGTTCGTACGAACGAACTCAGTATACCAGGCACTCATCATCTGGAGAAAGGGTTCCCGAGCCCCTTCTCCTCCTTCTTGATCAATAGTAGGTGTAACACCCCGAACCCGAGACCATCGCCGGTGTCGGACACGAGGGGTTAGCAAGCCAAGTTCACTTGTTTTGCCCATCCATTGGACATTTCCAGTCAGGCTGGAAAAACTGCGTCACTGTCGCCTTAAAAATCATATCTCGAGTTTCAAAACTCGAAACTGGTTTCGTAAATTTTCCTAAATCTAGACTCATATATCCATCCATGGATTTATTTCTAGAATTTTGGTCGGGCCAATTGGTACAGTTTATTAGTTAAATTCACCCATGTTACAGGGATCGACTGCTCTGACCTTCGCGCGGTATAACTTGAATATCTCTCTGTACAGGGCTTTAATGCTGGTGGTGTTTGTTTCAAATGAAACTAGACTCAAAATGGAATCTGTACATATAAGGTATGTCTCCTAATTCTTTCTGTATAATTTATAGTAAATTTGTAAAGTTGCGACAGGGAACCCAGAAACCGTTCTGGCCCTGTCTTACAATAGCTTTAATATCTCTTAACATGTAACTCCTATGACCATTTCGTTTCTTCCATATGAAAATAGACTCATCAATGTTCATTTACATAGCTGATTCACTATTTAATACCATTCCTACAAATTTTGGTGATTTTTCACATTCACGTTACTGCAGCTGGCAGCATCTGTTTTAAGGTAGGTCTTACCTATTTTGTAGTCTCCATGAACCAACTAGTCTTGCCTTACATAGGTCCACATATGATCATTTTAACCATGCCAATGGCTGATCATGTGACCAACATTCCCATTTCCAATTCATAGTCACATCATGACACCATATATATATATACAAACCGCAAATAGTTTAAGTTGATACTTCACTATTACGAGCCATTTTCGCATGGCCGTACACATATACATCATAACATATTTAAACCAACAAGGGTAGTCCTATACATGCCATTTCAAGTTCAACCAAGAATTTATACCAAAATGGGGTCTTGATAGTGTGGATGACTTCGACTTCAACGATCCCGAATCCGATTGCTATCGAGCGAAATCTAGAAAACCGAGAGCCAAAGCAATGAGTAAGCATTTTATGCTTAGTAAGTCTCAAGGAATATAATCAACTCTAATTACAGCAATACATTCACATAGTTAAATGTATCATTTCATTAATGCACATTCACATAATCATACTTACTTCACCATCCCAACTCTTATGTTCATACACAAATAACGGCTTCATTAAGGCCGATAACTCGTTCCATCATAGGAGCGGATATTCACACGCCTACTCCTAGCGCAAAGCACACACCCGCACTTACCTTGTCATTGGGAAATTTCACAAGTGCATTAGCTGAAATTTTCCAGCAAGCTTATAATTTTCAAATCACATACCTTCGAGTTTAACCGGATGTCGCTACTCGATCAATCGCCTTCGGACATAGCCCGTTATGGTAACCCGCACCAAGGCCTACGGACTTAACCCGGATATCACGATTTGCACAAATGCCTTCGGGTCTTAGCCCGGATAGAATGACTCGCACGAATGCCTTCGGGTCTTAGCCCGGATGTAGCCACTAGCACAATTGCCTTCGGGTCTTAACCCGGTTATAATTTCCAGCATAATTGTCTTCGGGGCTTAGCCCGGATATCATTCAATTTCTCATGCACACATACATCAATAATCATTGGACATACATATTTATTTTCGTTACTAAGGCTCAAACACAATTATAATCACTAACATAATCGCCTTCGGGACTTAGCCCGTATCATTCAATACTCATACACACATAAATCAATAATCAATACATCCATATTTCATTCCACATAATTCAAGTAAGGTCACTTCTTGAGGACTTACCTCGGATGTTGTCGAACGGCTTTTACGGCTATTCGATTACTTTTTCCTTCCCTTGTCCAATTGTGGCCCTCTTAGCTCTTGAGCTAATTCAAACAAATTCAATTTATCAAAACCTCATTGTGCTAGCTTATGGCGAATATGACAAGGAATTTAAATGGTCATATGGCCACCCTTTAGCTTGAATACACAATGGTCATGCACATTTTATACTACATCAAGCAATTCAATACAATTTATTCGAGCATCAAGGAAAAGCTAAGGCCTTCAATAGGCTACCCAAGGCCGAATATACTTGTCCATGTTGAGGCCAATTATGCCCTTAATACCACACAAAACAGCATGCATTTTACTAGTTAATGCTTTGCATATTGTAGCTCAAAACTTACAATATAGCATCAAGCACTCATATGTGTGCTAGGCCGAATGTGCTTACAATTTCACAATTATTCTTCAACATCTTCTTCTTTAAACAAACTTATTCATCACTTCCTTCATAACCAAAACATCATGTGCAAACATATATATACATATATGAGCATGGCCAATTTCAAGGTGTCCATAGCCATCCAAAACACAAATTTTAACTAACATGCAAGAAGCATGAACCATGCTCATGAATGCATCATGGCGAATATGACAATCATGCTCCTTTTCAACTTCAATCATGATAAAACAAAAGAAAGCTCAAAATCTTACTCAAGAGTAGACAATCCATCATTGCATGCATCATCATCAAGCTTCACACTTAGCATGCAATGGCTTTATCACCATAACAACTTTGGCCAAATACCATTTCCATGGCTTAACAAAGATTTGAGCCATGGCTAACATGCACATCAAGTTAGCAACCAAAACATGCATGAAACTCCTAACACAACCTCATACATACCTTAATCTTGATGCAAACTTAGCCAAATCTCCTTCTAGATCTCTTCCAAACCAAGCATGAAGCAAAAATCCTCCTTCTTCCTTAGTTTTGGCTCAAAGAAAGGATGAACAAAATTTTTTCTTTCCTTCTCTACAACTCACGGCAATGGGGGATTACCACACTCACACACATTTTTTTTCATTTTTTATCACCCATACACCTTTGTTTATTATTTCACCCTAATGCACCAACAAAACATGTTTCATGACATGTTTAGCCCATCCTCCTTGTCATGGCCGCCACCACCTATAAAAGGGGAATTTGACATGCAAGTCCATTATTTTGCATGCATGCTTTAATTAGTCATCACACATTTCCTATCATACTTTCAAAGTTCATTACTAAGTCCTTTCTTGTGGAATTCACCCTTATAACACTAAATCAATCATCATAAAATGTCATACATGAGCACACACATATTATAGGCATCAAAATAAATTTTAATTATTTTTATGCCTCGGTTTTGTGGTCCCGAGACCACCTTCCGACTAGGGTCAATTTTGGGCTGTCACAACTCTCCCCACTTAAGAAATTTTCGTCCCGAAAATCTTACCGTAAATAGGTTTGGATATCGCTCTTTCATAGAGTTCTCGGTCTCCTAAGTAGCTTCTTCTATCCCGTGCTTGAGCCATAACACTTTTACTAGCGGAACCCGCTTGTTTCACAACTCTTTCACTTCTCGTGATAGGATACGAATCGGTTCTTCCTCATAACTCATATTAGCTTGAATTTCAATTTCGATGGACTAATCACGTGCGATGGATCGGATCTATAGCGTCAAGCATCAAACGTGAAAGACATCGTGAACCTTTTCGAGTTCGGGGCAAAATCAAACGATATGCCACCGGATCGACTCGCTTCGGATATCTCATATGGCCCAACGAACCTCGGCTCAACTTGCCCTTACGGTAGAATCGAGTATCTTTTTCCAAGGCGATACCTTGAGAAACACTTTATCACCCACCGATACTCGATATCCTTACGCTTCAGTGTCTGCGTCGACTTCTCGACGATCGAGGCTATCTTCGACTTTCACGGATTACTTTCACTTTCTGCTCAGCATCCCTAATCAAATCCACCGAAAATCTTGCTTTCACCGAGCTCATCAAAACAATGGTGTACGGCATTTACGAATCGCATAAGGCCTCGTAGGGTGCCATCTTAATACTTGATTGAAAGTCGTTGTTGTAAGCGAATTCAATCAACGGCAAATACCGCTCCCATAAACCACTAAACTCGAGGACGCAACATCTTAACATATCCTCAAGTATCTCGAATTATCCGCCGGATTGACCATCGGTTTGGGGTGAAAGGCGGTGCTGAAATGCAACTTGGTACCCAAAGCTTCTTGCAACTTTTTCCAAAATCGCGAGGTAAATCTCGGATCTCTATCCGACACGATGGAAATAGGTACCCGTGTAATCTCACAACTGAGAAATGTACAATTCAGCTAATTTGTCAATTGAAAAATCCAGACGACGGGACAAAGTGGGCCGACTTAGTCAATCGATCTACCACGACCCAAACCGCATCCTTCTTACTTGTCGACAATGGCAATCCGGATACAAAGTCCATTGTGACTCGATCCCATTTCCACTGGGTATCGTGATTGGTGAAGTAATCTCAAGGCACCGATGTTCCGCTTTCACTGTTGACATATTAAACATCTCAAACAAAGTCGGAGATGTCTCGCTTCATACCATGCCACCAAAACCGACGCTTCAAATCATTGTACATCTTCAGACTCCCGGGTGGATTGCCATTCGGCTACAATGGGCTTCATTCAGAATTATCGAAATGAGTTCAATTCTTTGGAACACACAGACGACTTTTGAACCTCAAACAATCGTCATCATCGATTTGAAACTCAATCCTTGTTTGGAACACACTCACCCGCTTTTGCGCCCAACTCGTCGTCGACTTTCGAGCTTCTCAAATTTGATGTATCAATAGTGGTTTGGCTTTCAATTCAGCTACTAACACACTATCGGATCGAATGCATAAGTGCACGCTCATCGCTCAGAAGCGAATAATGATTTACGACTCAAGGCATCCGCAACCACATTCGCCTTTCCCGGTGATAGTCAATGACCAGCTCGTAATCCTTTAATGTACTCGAGCCAACGCCTTTGTCGCAGATTTAAGTCTCTTTGGATCATCAAATATTTGAGACTTTTGTGATCCGAGTATACATGGCACCTTTCACCAAATAAGTAATGTCGCCAAATCTTTAAGGCGAATACGATGGCGCCAATTTGAGATCATGAGTCGGATAATTTTTCTCATGTGGCTTTAATTGCCTCGACGCATAGGCCACAACTCGACCTTCTTGCATTAATACGCAACCTAACCCAAGTAGAGAGCGTCGCTATAGATGACAAGCTCTTTGCGGACTCGGGTTGCACTAGAATTGGGGCTTCACCAAATAAGTTTTCATTGATCGAAACTTTTTGGCATTTCTCCGTCCATTCAACTTAACATCCTTTTGGAGTAAGCCGTCATCGGCGTGGCTATCGTTGAGAAGCCTTTACAAATCGTCGGTAATAACCTAAGAAGCCCCAAAAAGTCTCAACCTCAAGAATATTTCTGAGGCTTCCAATTAAGTATGGCTGAAATTTTATTCGGTCGACTCAAATACCGATGCAGATACCACATGACCCAAGAAGCTAACCTCTCTTAACCGTAACTCACACTTGCTTAACTTAGCATATAATTGCTTATCCCGTAAAATTTGCAAAGACTAACCGCAGTGTTCAAAGATGTTCGGTCTCATTTCTTGAATAGACCAAGATGTCATCAATGAACACGACTACTTAATCGATCCAAATATGGTCTAAAGATCCGATTCATTAAATCCATAAATACCGTAGGGCATTAGTGAGCCCAAACGGCATCACTAGGAACTCATAGTGACCATATCTCGCTCAAGGCGCCTTGGGTACGTCCAAATCTCGGATTCGCAATTGATAATAGCCCGATCTCAAATCTATTTTCGAGAACACCGAGGCTCCCTTTAGTTGATCGAACAAGTCAACGATACGTGGCAACGGATATTTGTTCTTTATTGTCGCTTTATTAAGTCGACGATAATCGATGCACACCGCATGGTTCCATCCTTCTTTTCACGAACAATACTGGCGCACCCCAAGGCGAAAAACTCAAGGCGAGCAAAACCTCTATCCACCAATTCTTGCAACTGAGCTTCTAACTCCTTTAATTCCGTTGGTGCAATACGATACGGAGCTATCGAAATTGGAGTGGTACCGGTACCAATTCGATGCCAAATTCTATTTCCGAACAGTGGTAAACCGTAATTCTTCAGGAAAACATCCGGTATTCACAAACCACGCACAGATTCGAGTTTCTTTTCGATTCCTTGTCATCGAGCACGACGCAAGGTACGCTTCGCACTCTTTTCTTACATATTTTCGGGCCAACATTGCCGATATTACAGTGGCAACCCCTTTAAGTCCGTGAGACTTAACCCGAATTATCTCGTTATTCGCAAGACCTCAAATCGATAGTCTTGCTTTTGCAATTTACGACCGCATCGCATGGTCAACCCATCCAAACCAAGAATAACGTCAATTCATCGAACGGCAAAAGCATCAAGTCCGCCGGAAACAAGAACCTCGTAACACTAGGGGACTTTTCTTGCACACTTTGTTGACAAGCACGTAATGACCCAAGGGGTTTGACACCAATTACAAACTCAAGAGACTCAATAGGCAAAGTCTTACCGGATGCTAAGGTTTCACATATATAAGATTGAGTAGAACCAGGTCAATCAAAGCAATCACATTAGTATTGAAAAGAGTGAAAGCACCGTAATGACATCCGAGAGGCAAGATCCTCGCGTGCGCAGATGGCATAAGTCCTCGCAAGAGCACGAGCCTCGATCCGATGGTAGCATCTCTAGATCCTCTCGACCGCCATCGACATTGCCCATATTTCTAGGTGGCCTACCTCGAGCAATGGTAGCACCCGAGTTTCCACTCGACTCACATTCTGCTCAAGCATCCTCGGGCAATCCTTCCTAAAGTGGTCGGCCGATCCACACTTATAGCAGAGCGATCACGAAACCAACAGCTCCCGAATGCCATTTGCCACAATGTTGACACTCCACCCTCTCTCGGCGATCATTTCCACCATCGGCGATCAAGTGACTCGTGTGGTCACAGGGGTCGATCGCGTCCTCGCCTAGAAAAGCCCAAAGCGCCTCTAGACCGGTTCATATCATCTCGAAATCTCTTCTGTGCTGTTGAAGAGACTTTCCCGAGGACCTCTTCGAATTCTCCGGCTCCCACATCGCTTTTGGTCGATGAATCTCGATCGATATACTCTTTTTTTTTTTCGAACTTGGTTTGAAAGAATTCCCAAGTCACTTGCTCTCTAGGTACCACAAGTCGAGTACTCCACCAATAGTAGGTGGAATCACGTAGCAAGGAGATGGTACACTTTAAGCACTCATCGGGTGTACAAGATAGCTCATCGAGCACCGGATAGTGTTGTCCAACCAAAATTCAGCTCGCTCGCATCATCATCATCCGTAGCTTTAAATTCAGTGGCCCCATGTTTTCAATCCTATCGACCGGGGCTTACTTGACCTTATTTGGTCGATTCGGAGGTATTGTAGGTGCGGGGTTGCATTTGTCGGGAATGGAGGTTGTGGGACAGCCGTGTTAGTTCGAATGTATTGATTAAACCATTCGCTCATCACACTATAAAAGGCTTGCCTAGCCTCATCATTCGGATTGCTGGCCATAGGTTGAGAGTCCGCCGCGCTGTCCCTTGTGCGGAGCAGCGCCACACTCTCCACATCATCAGCTATTGCTCGGTTGGGATCGGATCCATTGCTATAAACAAACTCAAAGTCAAATTGTCGAAATCACCACACTATCGATTCATCATTTAATGGCATGTATAGCTAGACCCCAAACACCTCACGGTAGTCCTAGAATCGACTAAACCGTGGCTCGATACCAATAAAATTGTAACACCCGAACCCGAGACCATCGCCGTGTCGGACACGAGGGGTTAGCAAGCCAAGTTCACTTGTTTTGCCCATCCATTGGACATTTCCAGTCAGGCTGGAAAAACTGCGTCACTGTCGCCTTAAAAATCATATCTCGAGTTTCAAAACTCGGAAACTGGTTTCGTAAATTTTCCCTAAATCTAGACTCATATATCCATCCATGGATTTATTTCTAGAATTTTTGGTCGGGCCAATTGGTACAGTTTATTAGTTAAATTCACCCATGTTACAGGGATCGACTGCTCTGACCTTCGCGCGGTATAACTTGAATATCTCTCTGTACAGGGCTTTAATGCTGGTGGTGTTTGTTTCAAATGAAACTAGACTCAAAATGGAATCTGTACATATAAGGTATGTCTCCTAATTCTTTCTGTATAATTTATAGTAAATTTGTAAAGTTGCGACAGGGAACCCAGAAACCGTTCTGGCCCTGTCTTACAATAGCTTTAATATCTCTTAACATGTAACTCCTATGACCATTTCGTTTCTTCCATATGAAAATAGACTCATCAATGTTCATTTACATAGCTGATTCACTATTTAATACCATTCCTACAAATTTTGGTGATTTTTCACATTCACGTTACTGCAGCTGGCAGCATCTGTTTTTAAGGTAGGTCTTACCTATTTTGTAGTCTCCATGAACCAACTAGTCTTGCCTTACATAGGTCCACATATGATCATTTTAACCATGCCAATGGCTGATCATGTGACCAACATTCCCATTTCCAATTCATAGTCACATCATGACACCATATATATATATACAAACCGCAAATAGTTTAAGTTGATACTTCACTATTACGAGCCATTTTCGCATGGCCGCATACATATACATCATAACATATTTAAACCAACAAGGGTAGTCCTATACATGCCATTTCAAGTTCAACCAAGAATTTATACCAAAATGGGGTCTTGATAGTGTGGATGACTTCGACTTCAACGATCCCGAATCCGATTGCTATCGAGCGAAATCTAGAAAACCGAGAGCCAAAGCAATGAGTAAGCATTTTTATGCTTAGTAAGTCTCAAGGAATATAATCAACTCTAATTACAGCAATACATTCACATAGTTAAATGTATCATTTCATTAATGCACATTCACATAATCATACTTACTTCACCATCCCAACTCTTATGTTCATACACAAATAACGGCTTCATTAAGGCCGATAACTCGTTCCATCATAGGAGCGGATATTCACACGCCTACTCCTAGCGCAAGCAGCACACACCGCACTTACCTTGTCATTGGGAAATTTCACAAGTGCATTAGCTGAAATTTTCCAGCAAGCTTATAATTTTCAAATCACATACCTTCGAGTTTAACCGGATGTCGCTACTCGATCAATCGCCTTCGGGACATAGCCCGGTTATGGTAACCCGTACCAAGGCCTCACGGACTTAACCCGGATATCACGATTTGCACAAATGCCTTCAGGTCTTAGCCCGGATAGAATGACTCGCACGAATGCCTTCGGTCTTAGCCCGGATGTAGCCACTAGCACAATTGCCTTCGGTCTTAACCCGGTTATAATTTCCAGCATAATTGTCTTCGGCTTAGCCCGGATATCATTCAATTTCTCATGCACACATACATCAATAATCATTGGACATACATATTTATTTTCGTTACTAAGGCTCAAACACAATTATAATCACTAACATAATCGCCTTCGGGACTTAGCCCGGTATCATTCAATACTCATACACACATAAATCAATAATCAATACATCCATATTTCATTCCACATAATTCAAGTAAGGTCACTTCTTGAGGACTTACCTCGGATGTTGTCGAACGGCTTTTACGGCTATTCGATTACTTTTTCCTTCCCCTTGTCCAATTGTGGCCCTCTTAGCTCTTGAGCTAATTCAAACAAATTCAATTTATCAAAACCTCATTGTGCTAGCTTATGGCCGAATATGACAAGGAATTTAAATGGTCATATGGCCACCCTTTAGCTTGAATACACAATGGTCATGCACATTTTATACTACATCAAGCAATTCAATACAATTTATTCGAGCATCAAGGAAAAGCTAAGGCCTTCAATAGGCTACCCAAGGCCGAATATACTTGTCCATGTTGAGGCCAATTATGCCCTTAATACCACACAAAACAGCATGCATTTTACTAGTTAATGCTTTGCATATTGTAGCTCAAAACTTACAATATAGCATCAAGCACTCATATGTGTGCTAGGTCGAATGTGCTTACAATTTCACAATTATTCTTCAACATCTTCTTCTTTAAACAAACTTATTCATCACTTCCTTCATAACCAAAACATCATGTGCAAACATATATATACATATATGAGCATGGCCAATTTCAAGGTGTCCATAGCCATCCAAAACACAAATTTTAACTAACATGCAAGAAGCATGAACCATGCTCATGAATGCATCATGGCGAATATGACAATCATGCTCCTTTTCAACTTCAATCATGATAAAACAAAAGAAAGCTCAAAATCTTACTCAAGAGTAGACAATCCATCATTGCATGCATCATCATCAAGCTTCACACTTAGCATGCAATGGCTTTATCACCATAACAACTTTGGCCAAATACCATTTCCATGGCTTAACAAAGATTTGAGCCATGGCTAACATGCACATCAAGTTAGCAACCAAAACATGCATGAAACTCCTAACACAACCTCATACATACCTTAATCTTGATGCAAACTTAGCCAAATCTCCTTCTAGATCTCTTCCAAACCAAGCATGAAGCAAAAATCCTCCTTCTTCCTTAGTTTTGGCTCAAAGAAAGGATGAACAAAATTTTTTCTTTCCTTCTCTACAACTCACGGCAATGGGGGGATTACCACACTCACACACATTTTTTTTTCATTTTTTATCACCCATACACCTTTGTTTATTATTTCACCCTAATGCACCAACAAAACATGTTTCATGACATGTTTAGCCCATCCTCCCTTGTCATGGCCGGCCACCACCTATAAAAGGGGGAATTTGACATGCAAGTCCATTATTTTGCATGCATGCTTTAATTAGTCATCACACATTTCCCTATCATACTTTCAAAGTTCATTACTAAGTCCTTTCTTGTGGAATTCACCCTTATAACACTAAATCAATCATCATAAAATGTCATACATGAGCACACACATATTATAGGCATCAAAATAAATTTTTAATTATTTTTATGCCTCGGTTTTGTGGTCCCGAGACCACCTTCCGACTAGGGTCAATTTTGGGCTGTCACAGTAGGAGGTGGATTTTTAGTTAGCACCGCCCCTTCAGCAAGAGCTGGTGCATTACTCTCTACATCATCAGCCGCAATTTGATCGGGATCATTTACTATAAAAAAAATCATTTAAAAGGTCAGAATTCGTCACACTATCACAATATATATATGGCATGTATAGCAAAACCCGTACATACAACACATTAGTCCGAGAACCGACTAAACCTACTCTGACACCACCAAATGTAATGCCCCGTACCCGAGACCGTCGCCAGAGTCGAACACGAGGTGTTAACAAACTTAATTCATTACTTAAACAGCTCAAACAATTTATTTTTAAAATTTCCAGTCAAGCTAGCAATCTGCATCACAGTCACTTAAAAATTCATATCTTGAGTTCCAAAACTCAAAATCCAATTCTGTAAATTTTCCCTAAAACTAGACTCATATATGTATTTAATAATTTTTTTCTAGAATTTTTGGACAAGCAAATTACTACAGTTTATTAGTTAAAGTCTCTCCTATTTTAGGGTTCTACTGCTCTGACCTCTATATATTTCGAATCAGATATCTCTCTGTACGGAATTTCAATGACTATGAAGTTTGTTTCTCTTAAAACTAGACTAAATAAGGAATCTTAACATATAAAGAATGACTTCTAATTATTATTTTAAAATTTATGATGAATTTTTAAATTCAAAATAGGGGATCCAGAAATCACTCTGACCCTATTTCAAACAAATTCAAATATCTCATAAAATATAATTTATATGCCTGTTTTGTTCAATCCATATGAAAATATACTAATTAAGCTTCAATTTCATAACTTACTCATCATTTAATTCCATTTCTACTATTTTTAGTGATTTTTCAAATTTACATCACTGCTGCTTTCAGATTCTGTTTTATGGCAAATTTCACTTTACTAAGGATTTTCATGGACTAAATAGCATTTTAAACATACATAACATCAATTATGACTTCGATTGGCCATTCCAATGGCTAATAATTTACAAACCCTTTTCTTACCAAACCATATCATAAGATCAATTACACAAAGTGAGTGTTTTGCCATACATGCCACATTCAAAATACACAAGCCATTTTACCAATTTAAGCCTTCGGATAGTGTGAACGAGTCTTCGACCTATCCCGATTCTCAAGCAGGCTTGTCAAAACTACAATGAAAGAAAAGGAGGGAGTAAGCACAAATGCTTAGTAAGTTCACATGCAAATAGCAAGTAACATAATCACACAATCTCACATAAAACATCATTTGCATAAACAGCACCAAGACATTCATGTGTCATTTACATTTAATATCTTTCTACGATTTCATCATACCAAGTTTTCAACCCTGTGGTTTAAGCACATACATCAAATTTTCTCATTTACCACACTTACCAACATGTCACCTTCGTTTTAGGCCTTCTTCTTATTCATTTAAGATTCACCCGTTGAACACATCGGAATATAATTCGGATACGCGGATCTCATGAACATAAGAGCCATACCCATAGCTAGACAAACAAAATAGCCTGCGGAACTTATGTAGCCAAGCTACCATGTAACCCGCCCATAAGTGAACTCAGACTCAACTCAACGACCTCGTATGCCTAGTTACATCTCACGAACTTAGACTCAACTCAACGAGTTCGGAACTCAACCATCCTAGTGACATGTCACTTGTATTCTAATCTACTCCCAAGGTTCAAATGGGAATTTTCCTCGATCATACATCTTTGCCGTCTTCCACGGAATATCGAAATCGATACTTCGGTGATAGTTCATACTCATCAAGTAATTCACATAATTACATATTATTCAACAATAACCACAAAGCATAATATTTCATGATAATAATTGCTTAAAATGACAATTATGTTACTACATTTACACATGAACTTACCTCGGTACAAAATTGTTAGCAATCGAGCCTATTCTTCGTAAACTTTGTTTTTCCCTCGATCGCGACTTGAATCTCGTTTCTCTTGATCTATAATGCCAAATTAATCTTATTTAATACACACATTCATCAAAACAGCATTTAATACCAACTTTGGCAAAATTACATTTTTGCCCCTAAACTTTTGCATAATTACAGTTTTGCCCCTAGGCTCGGGAATTAACCTTCATCCCTTATTCTTATGTTTTATGACATGCTGATCATTTTTCCCTTCTATGGCAACATCAAATTCACACTCTAACATTTACTTATAACTATTAGGTATTTTTATCGATTAAGCCCTTTTACTCGTTTTCGCTTAAAATCGAGTAGTACAAGTTGTCTAACATAATTTAAAACCTCATACTCTATCATAAAACACCAAAATACCAAATTTCACCTATGGGTATTTTTCCAAATATGAACCCTAGGTTGAATTATTGCTAGCATAAGCTTAATCGAGCTACCGGGATTCCAAAAACGTAAAGAACATTAAAAACGGGGCTTGGAATCACTTACTGTGGAGCTTGGAAGCTTGAAACAAACCCTAACTATGGAGAACCCTTGAAATTTCAACCTAATGAAGAAGATGGACAAAAATTGGCTTTTTGTTTTTGTTGTTAATTCATTTTAATAACTAAATGACCAAAATGCCCTTACTACTAAACTTTCCAAAAATTCCATCCATGTCCAAGTTTTGTCCATAGACTTAGAAATTGGTCAAATTGCTATTTAAGATCTCCTCATTAATATTCCAAAACAATTTCATGCTAAAAACTCCTAGAATGCAAGTTTTGCAAATTATTTGATTTAGTCCCTAATTTCAATTTAAGCACTTTAGGCATAGGATTTCATCATGAAATTTTCACACAATCATGCAATCATTTCATAAAGATCAAAATAATTATAAAATAATTATTTCTATCTCAGATTTGTGGTCATGAAACCACTTTTCTGATTAGGCCCTAATTCGGGATATTACAATCTGGCCCATTAACTCTGGCCCTAACCCTAGGTATATGTCCAATACCAGGAGTCTTAGCCTCTCTTTTATTCTTACCCCTTTCTTTCTTCCGATTTAGGCACTCTGTGCGCTTCATCTCCTCTGCCATCTTTGCTTTCTCCACCAACTCCGAGAAAACTCACTCCCTTTGTGGAGCTATTAGTACCCTGATGTTATCTCTAAGTCCAGCCTCAAACCTAACACAACGTTCATAGTTCGTTGCCACCATTACTCCTGCATACCTACTAAGGCGAAGAAACTTCGCTTCATACTCCGCCATTGATTTGTTTCCTTAGGTTAAGTTCAGGAACTCCTTTCTTCTTGCATCCACATAGCTTGCACCACATACTTCCCTTGGAATGCAGCTTTGAAAAACTCCCAAGTGACCCGCTCCGGTTGGGTGCCTTCTTTCACTGTCAACCACCATTGATAGGCTTCTTTCGTAAGTAGTAACACTGCTCCTTTTAGCTTTTGTTTCGGTGAACAGTCCAGGTCCTCCATTATCCTTTCCGTAGCCTCCAACCAATATTCAGCCATGTTAGGAGCCACACCAGCCACGCCCTTAAAGACTTCAGCCCCGTTCGATCGAAGTCGCATCGGAATGGACCCCTGATTTTTAGTGCCATTATTGGGCCCAACGACCCTTTCCAAAATTCTCAGCATTGCTTGCAACAATGCATCTTCACCCGTAGCCCGATCATACGGTCCATTCCAAGCCATAGGTGAGGCCACAGCCTCTTCTACTCCAACATTGGGCATATGGCCTGATGCCGACGATTCAGCCCTAACACTTCCGCAGCCTCAGCCACGACCTCTCGCACCTCTTCTAACACTCATCGTCGATCCACGTATTTTACGGATTAAAAATTTTATGAAGTTTTAGTTAGTGTCAATAATTAACCCAATGTTTTATGAAAGTATTTAAAGAGAAGATTGTTTTCAAAAATCCTCTACAGTTTCAAGATCCTAGGGGCTTCAGTTTCATCCTACATAATCATCTAGAGTAGCCCTCTAACTATCTACTGGATAACAATTTAAACAAGTTTAAGAATAAGAGAACTTACTTGGTTCGACGTCGGAGACTCAGTAACGTTGTAATTCAATCAAATATATATATTTTTAAACACAAAAAGAAATCAAGTAATAAGGCCCCTGTCAACCTAGGCTCTGATACCACTAAATGTAACACCCCAAATCTGGCCCAAACGTTATGGCCGAATTCGGCGTGTCACATTGAAGTGTTTTAGCAAAAACCGTGTTTTAATTGAAAACCCTTCTTAAAATAAAAGAAACCCTAATTAACTAAAAAAAAACCTTTCAGTTACGAAAGCCTTGTTTAAAACATTTAATTTTTTTAAAAAAACTTAGTTGCGAAAACGTAGAAAACTACTATAATTTAAGAAATCCATGTTTAACTTCTCGTAATTACATTGAAAATAATAATAATAATTCAAGTAATAATAACATAATGAAAACCTTATTACAACCTGGTCTGAACACACTTAAAAAGAAATAAAAACTTAAATGCTTAAAAAAAAACCAAGTCTGCTTAAAAAAAAACCAAGTCTGAATTATCTTGCTAGTTGGTCACCCAGAGTCCCTCCAAACACCGAACCTTCTACTGAGCATCACCTGAAAATAAAATAAAAGAGGGAGTGAGTTTTCGCAAACTAAGTGTGTACAACCTTCGATGAAAAACAAGCATTCAAAGAGAAATCATCAAACACGCAATGCAATCCCTTCCAAATTATCCACCCACTATACACTAGCTCCGTCCCCTGTCACACCATGTGGGGATATAGATATTGACCCACCCAGCCCATACACCAATGGTATCCCGGTTGCGGAACTACCTTCATTTACATATTGGGCTTTAAAAGCCGTCGGTGGATCCACGGTTGTCGGGCAACCATGCGATCCTCATATACTTCCTCCGTTCCATAGTTCCCACCCTATATGCAACCTAAGCAGAACATCATATGTATGCAAGTCACATCCATAAAACTTACATTCAACACCTAGAGGTATTTTGGTCATTTTCGCCCTTAGGGACGTTTTGGCAATTTTCCTTTAATTATGATTTTCACTTACCTGGACCCGTTAACAAGTCCCGCGAGCTAAGATGAATGAATACTATGCACCAGGTAGGATTCCAGAGAAGAGGAGGTGGGTCATTAAGACCGCTTAAGTACCAAGCTCTCCCTAGATCCAATCCTAGACATGCACATACCCGTTGCCACACCTTAACCCTATGACTTGTCCACGGTCCTTAATAAATTAATTAAGTTTTATGCAGTCATCATATACTACGCCTACAACCTCTTACAAAACCCAGACAAATCCACATACATATATATATGGCCCACTAGGCCCAATCTCTTTCATATGGCCCATTAGGCCCATTCACATTTATGTGGCCCATTAGGCCCAAATCACATTCATATGGCCACTAGGCCCAATCACGTTTACAGTTATGCTCACATACAATTTTCCATCACATAGCATCAAATATGAATTTTTGCCTATTATGGGCCCAACAGCATATCGGGCCCATTTAGACCATTCCGGCCCGTTTGGACATATCACAACCTAGGTCCATGGAATCGGCCATAGACCCCAAGCAACCTATTGGTTTCCCCCTTGTGAGTGTTCGCACACTCGCAAGACTACTGTAGCCAAACTTTCGGCTTTTCAGCGTTTCGGCTTTGCAATATTTTAGCTTTTCGGCATTTTGACTTTTCGGGATTTGCCGATCTACTTGTGTGTGCAGTGTATGTACACACCTAGTAAGCAAGCGTGCTGCGATTCCCTTAGCCAGCAACCTACAACGATATCACCCTTCAAATAATCGCATGCCTAATACATATCTTTACTAAAACAGAAACCTCACCTTAACCTTACCTTGAAGACCAAACCCTAATAGCTTTTTCTTGATCACGTACTCCTTAGATCTGCATTAATCTTACTTATTAAAACCAGAATAATAGGTGACTCGTATCCTACCTTAACTATGACCATTCGACCAACCATGATCAAGAGCACTTACCAATGTCTCTCACTTGAGGAGCAAATCGGCAGAGATCCAAGGACTGAGATTTGTTACCTATTCCTACCCAAAACTGATTAGAAGAAGTGAGGGACTATATACTCAATACTTAGTAAAAACTGATTATGAGAACAAAGCACTTACACTAGGCTTGACTGATTAGAAAGGGTACTGGCAGCACTAAGAGTATTCGGCCAAGAAAGTTTCTGCCCTTACGATTTGTATGGCAAAAGAGACTTATTCGGCTTCAAGAAAGAAGAAGTTGGCTAGACTAAAAAAAATGAATCAAAAACCTAAGTAGAAGAAGAATAGAAAATCGGTACAAGAAGAGAAAGAAAGAAGCAATGGTTTTTGGCTTTTTGGATCTTGAAGTGAAAAGGGTTTCCAGTAACAGGGTGACAAAGATTTCGGCATTAGCTTGGCAACCTTGCATTCGACACCTATTTATAGCCCCTATAGCCGAATTCTTCATGGCTAAATTCCCATTTCGGCTCCATCACTTCCCCCTTCTCGTCTCCTTGTTTTTCTCCGTGATAACTCCCCAATCTATTTCCTAAATTTTCTCTTCTGAACACTCCCCTTAGAGTCCATCTTCACCCCACTTCCAACCTTCTAGAAGGCCCAAAATTAAACTCCTAAAAATACTAAGCTAGGATTCAAACCTTGGATCTCCTTGCTAGCCACTAACACCACCTCTCTACACCCTAAGTGGCATCACTTAGCCACTTCACCACAAGGCTTTTTTATGCCATTTTCCCCTATTTTTATTTAAAAGCCCAACTACTCTCAACCCTGGTTCTTTTAATAATTAAATTAAAATTCCTCCACCACAAAACTCGAACCCAGAACTTCTCCAACATACCTGACACTCCAAGTTCCTTAAACCTTTAAAGCCAACATGTCATTTGTCATTTTCTTGCTCACTTAAAAATTTTATGAGACCCAAAGCCTAAAGCCCAAAGCCCAAAGCCCAATTCATCTAGGCCCAAAATTCAGGGCATTACAATAATGATTATTCGATTTTTGAAATTATATGACAATATGATAATATGGTTATGTGGGCATTTAGCCAAAGTGGCATTTACAAATGAATATATATATATGTATACTTAGAATATAAGTTTATGCGTGTTTGGCTCTACATGTGTTATGATAATTTAACTCTGGTTTGGTGTAGTCAAGTTGATAATATTATCTTATGTGTTTATCTGCTTATGACTTACTAAGCTAAGGTAGCTTACTGTGTATAATTATCTCTATTTTATAGATCCTAAATTTAATCTACGAGCTCGGGGATCGTCAGAGAAACTTATCACACTATCGACCACTTTTGGTATTTTATAAGTTACATTTTGGAACTATGCCATGTATAAGCTAGAATATGTTATGTTTGATTTTGGATTTGTAACTCATATAGCCATGCGAAAATGGCTTGAACAAATCGTTGTGTTCAGTTTTAAGGTTTGAATATGATGTGAACATGTTTAGTTGTGGTCTTAGTTGAATTAAATTAAGGTATGGGAATGAGTATAAAGTATGCGGTAAGGTTGACTTAGGGTTTGATAATTTAGTCGAGGCATGTATTTAAATGTATTAATGTGTAACTTGTTTTGTTTGATTGTTGCTATGAATTTAGAAAATAAGGTAAGTTGGTCTGGGTACTTTATAAAGGTAAGTTTTAAAAAGGTTGAATTAAATAAATGTTGGAAGATACTTTTGATTCGGCTTTAGTATGTATACATATAAGCTTGGGATGTATTTAGTGAATATCTTAATTGAGAACATATGTTGTGATGAATTGGTTACATAAAATGTTTGAGATATATATATATATATTTATCCATGTGTTTAATTTTATAATGCATGAATATGTCATAATTGATATTTGTATACTTTGTAATCCTATTTTGGAAGGCGAAATCATAGTATTAAATACTAGACAGTATAAATGGATATATATTCGGCAATGGAGTTTGAAGATGAACTATTGTGCAATATGGAGTAAACATCTTGTAAAGGTAGTAGTAGTTTTATTTAGTTGATACGCAATATTGGTTTAAAATAGTTGGAATATGAATGTATGTCTAAATTCGGTTCCCAAGTGAATGCTACTAAACTTGGGTCACGATGTTAATAAATGATTTACAACTTGTGCTGTCCGAACATTGTCTGCATTTGAGTGTTGCTTATGCAATTGTCAGAATATTAGTTAGCATAAGTAATAAGTGTGTGTATTTTGATGAATTAGGTTCATAAATTGATTAAATTAATTAAGTTCACATGCGCATAAATACTAATGACGAAGCAAAAACATATGTATGATACTTAATGATTAAAACTTATAAAGGAGTATATGTTATGCATGATTATTTTTTTTCCGTGTGGATATTTTCAATTTGACTTAAAGTGTAAAGTATGTGAGCCTTATTAACCTTGACCTGGGTCGCATATGTATTGGTTTCAAGGCTTGTATTATGACTTAATAAATTACAAAGACAAGTATATGGTTTTGATGAATTTACATTTAATAAAAAAAAGTGTTTCAGTAACTTGTTTAACCATTTGGTGATTAATTTTTGTTGTGCTTATTGATGCATTACATGTTGTGAGTAATACCTCGAAAAATTTTACGGTGTGTGTAGTCTGTGATTTTAATGAAGCCGAATGTTGCTTAGTATTAAAGTCACTTACGTCATATATATAATTATATGGATATGAAGGGTAATTTAACTTGCGGTTAAGTGTAAATTTATTTGATATTCGTACTAGAATGGTCTTAGCCAATTTGGTCCTATGTGTATGAACCTTTGATTTATGAGATATGAGTTTTATTAATAATATGACTTATGATATATGTTTAATGATTAATTAGTGATATGTTTTAATTAAACGGATATTGCATACGTGCTGATGGGACTCGATCGAATGTTGTGTCATATCCGGTAATACCTCTTAACCCTGGTTCGGCGACGGACACTGGTTACGAGTGTTACATTTGTTTGGTATCAGAGCCATGGTTTAGTTGGTTCTAGGACTACTATAGTATATGTGTGTCTAGCTATACATGCCATAAATAACCTGCGATAGTATGATATCTTCTGACTCTGACAAAAATTATTTTGTTGAGACAGATAAAATTTTTCAACCGAGCTGATGTTGATAGTACAAAATGTGTACTCGAATGTTGAATGGAAATGTGTTGATGATGAGTTGAAATTCATAATGGTATGGAGTAGAGAGTGTGCTGATGTTGATAAATTTTATGATTATATGAGCATATTGATTATGACATTTGGGATATGATTGCTATCTAAAATGTTTTGATTATGAATTAGTGATTTGATTTGGTATATGAATTAAATGTTAAGAACAAAAGTGATTAAAAGCAAATGTCTATTAAATGTTTGGATAATATGAAATTATTAAGGAATTGATTATTTGTGAAAGTGCGTGTTATGTGTATTTATGTGTAAGCTAAATTTAAGGCTTTATTACCCTCACCCCCTTATTAGTGAAATGTTAATGTGAAATCCGTAAGATTTGGGTTGAATAAGCTCACAAGGGTGAATGAATCAGCAAATGAAGACAGTATTAAAAGAGACATTGGATGGCTTTGAAGATCACTCAAATTATGTGACGTTACCGTTAAGGAAGAAGTTAGTTTTGATCAACTGACCTATTCAGGTATGTTATCTAAGGAAAATAATAGTTAGAGACTTCTCTAAATTAACTTTCGTCAGTGAAAGGATAATGTTTGAATTGATTTGATGGATGAGTGTAGTAGTTATAGTCAGGCAGTTATTAGGATTTCTTTTGGGCATTCTATGTGTGCATCATTCTCAGAAGTATCTGCGACTGTTTAATTTAAAAAGGAATTCTTATCGTATGAGAATATTAGCTAAACATACTCATAGACGAAAGCATCGTTGATCTGTTTGGATTATGTTTGACAGTGCTCGGTCTTTCTTTGATATTTATTCCATTGTGTGGATATTAGAATCGTCGGTAAAATCCATATAATGCTAATATCTTATTTCTACTGGAAATTTTTATGTTGAAAATATGCAAGGATTATATTGCTTCTATTACTGTGGATCTCAATATTTATGAGAGACATTGTTCTTTCCAGACATTTTTTGAGATATTATCGAAGCTAATGTTATTCTATATGGATTATAATTTTTTGATATTCTGTGTAGCTTCATGTATTAGAAATTTTGCTATTCCGGTCTTCTTATGATCCCATGTGCTTATCTATAAGGGGTTTCTACCTGACAGAAATGGCTATATCTATTATAATTATAATTTCAGTTTTGAAATCTGAGAAGTACTGCAGCATTGTTATTAGAGTTATAAAAGTTGTGTTTCTGCCTTGGTTGCTGTCCAAATTGTTGGAACATCGGTTCCTTCAAGGTGCAACGGAAAAATAAAATAATTAAAGATATTCCGACTATCCAAACCATGGATCCATGTGTAAGGAACGTATCGGGGTGATAAAAGGTTTCGAAATTACCAAAACTTCAATCTGAGTAGACAGCGACGCCTAGGCAACGGGAATCTTGAACCACTGTCGAACCAAGCTGCAACCTTTCCGATGTCAGCCTCTACGTAGTCCACCCAGTTGATAATAAACGCTAGAAAAATCTCTGAAACTATTTCAGTGATTTTTATGCTTGACGGCTGCTAGACCCTTTAGCATAGTTTTGGGCTTATTTATATATATTATCTCTTTAGGGTTTTTACCCTTGCCATATATAACACCCTTTTAATTAGTATATCTTTTTAATTAATATTAATTCATTAAAATTAATCTGAACATAATAGTCATTATTAAAATAAATATAATAATGTTTATAATAAAGATTTTGGTAAACTATATTTATTTAAACTTATATACGAACGAAGTTCATATACTAATGAAATTATGTTCTGATTATGTGTACAACATCCATGTACGTATACTATGTTCAACAATTTGATTGCCCAATTAAATTAATTCTATAATTAATTTAATTCATCTAACAATCAGAATACAATACCAACTATGTTTTACACCATTCATTTCAACCATAGGGTGTGACCCTATAGGTTCTTGTAACGTTAGCAGTAATATTAGAACGATTCTAATGTTACAAACAATGAGTGGCATCTAGCGATGCATCATCGTTACCTAAGTTACGAGAAGTCATGATTCGACATAACCTTTTATGATTAACCTTTCATGCATTAATCCTTAAGTCCTATATTTTGGAATGGACACAAGTCATGGAATAGTCACACTTGCATAGTCCATCCCATGTTTTTTGATACCTTAAGTGAACTATGATACACAAATAAGTATGACATCTCATATCAACTTATTTGAGCATGGCCATGTGTAACACCCCGTACCCGAGACCGTTGCCGGAGTCGGACACGAGGGGTTAACGGGCTTAATCCACTTACTTGCACAGTTCATTTTAAAAATTTTCAGACAGCCGGCTAACTGTGTCACTGTCACCTTAAAAATCATATCTTGAGTTCCACAACTCAAAAATCAGTTTTGTGATTTTTTCCTGAAACTAGACTCATATATGCATCTACAAATTTTTTTCTAGAATTTTTGGTCAAGAAAATTAGTACAGTTTATTAGCTAAAGTCTCCCCTGTTACAGGGTGCGACTACACTGACCTTCCTGCATTACGATTTGGATATCTCCCTGTACAGGGCTTCAATACTGATGCCGTTTGTTTCTACAGAAACTAGACTCGAAAAGTAATCTGTACATATATGGAAATACTTATAATTATCTCTGGTCAATTTATAATGAATTTCCAAAGTCGGAACAGGGACTCCAGAAACCGTTCTGGCCCTGTCTCACAAAAACTTAAATATCTCTTAACATACTATTTATATGATCGTTTCGTTAATCTCCTATGAAAATAGACTCGCCAAGGTCCGTTTACATAATTTATTCACTATTTAATTCCATTCCTACTATTTTTAGTGATTTTTGACATCCACATCACTGCAGCTATCAGCATCTGTCTTTAAGGTAAGTTTTACCTATTTCATAGTTTCCATGATTCAACTAGCCCTTAAACATAAATAGCACAAAATATGATCATGATTAACCATCCCAATGGCTAATCGTTTCCAAACATTTCCATACCTCTTAATGAACAACATACAATGATTATAATACCATGCCCAAAGTATACTTAAGCCATTTTCGCATGGCTATCCAAATTTACACAAAACCGAAAGGTACATGACCTACAACAAAAGGGTAGTCCTATACATGCCATTTCAAAGTTCAACCAAAATAGTATACCAAGAAGGAGCTTTGATAGTGTGGGCGACTTCGACTTCAAAATCCCGAGTCCGATAGTGAAGAACCAAAATCTATAAAATGAAAATCAAAGAAAACGGAGTAAGCATTTAATGCTTAGTAAGTTTGAGCCATGAATTTAAACACAACCAAAGTATAGCATTCATGTAGCTAAACAGATAATTTCATATGCACAAATTCTCAATATCATACTTACTTCACATTACCAACCCTTATATTCATACACAAAGATCAACTTAGCTAAAGGCCAGTAGCTCATTTATCAACCGAGCGAATACTTATTTGTAAGGGCTCAACTAATTCAAAGCACATACGAAACATACCTCATTGTTGGGATTTCACAAGCATATTAACTGAAATTTTTAAAGCAAGTTCATTCATTCCCGAATCACGTACCTTCGGAGTTTAACCGGATATAGCTACTCGTTCAAATGCCTTCGGGACATAGCCCGGTTATAGTAACTCGCACAGATGCCTTTGGGACTTAACCCGGATTTAGTAACTCGCACGAATGCCTTCGGATCTTAGTCCGGATATAGTGTAACACCCCGAACCCGAGACCATCGCCGGTGTCGGACACGAGGGGTTAACAAGCCAAATCCACATATTGCACCCACCAATTTGACATTTCCAGACAGGCTGGAAATCTGCGTCACTGTCGCCTTAAAAATCATATCTCGAGTTTCAAAACTCGGAAACTGATTCCGTAAATTTTCCCTGAATTTAGACTCATATATCCATCCATGGATTTATTTTTAGAATTTTTTGTTGGGCCAATTGGTACAGTTTATTAGTAAAAGTCACCCATGTTACAGGGATCGACTGCTCTGACCTTCGCGCGTTACAACTTGAATATCTCCCTGTACAGGGCTTTAATACTGGTGCCGTTTGTTTCTAATGAAACTAGACTCAAAATGGAATCTGCACATATAAGGAATGACTTCTAATTTTTTCTGGATAATTTATAGTAAATTTTTAAAGTCGCGACAGGGGACCCAGAAACCGTTCTGGCCCTGTCTCACAATAACTTTAATATCTCTTAACATGTAACTCCTATGACCGTTTCGTTTCTTCCATATGAAAGTAGACTCATCAAGGTTCATTTACATAACTTATTCACTATTTAATACCATTCCTACAAATTTTGGTGATTTTTCAAAACCACACCACTGCTGCTGCCAGCATCTGTTTTCAAGGTAACCATTACCTATTTCATGATTTCCACGATTCAATTGGCCCTTTTTGCATACATAGCACAAAGTGTGATCACGATTAACCATTCCAATGGCTAATCTTTTCAAACAATTCCATACCTTCATAATGATCATCATACAAACGATTATAGAATCATACTAAAACGATATAAGCCATTTTCGCATGGCTATCCAAGCTTACACAAACCGAAAGGTACATGACCTTCAACAATAGGGTAGTCCTATACATGCCATTTCAAAGTTCAACCAAAATTATACCAAAATGGAGGCTTTGATAGTGTAGATGACTTCGACTTTAATGATCCCGAATCCGATCGCTAACGAGCAAAATCTATAAAACAGAGAGCCAAAGCAACGGGTAAGCATTTTTTATGCTTAGTAAGTCTCAAGCAATAAAATCAGCTTTAACTAAAGCATTACATTCACATAGCCAAATGAATCATTTCATTAATACACATTCACATAATCATACTTACTTCACACTTCATCATTATACACTTTCACAAGATATCAACTAATTCAATAGCTGAAAACTCGTTAGTCGATTGAGCGAATGTTACTCAAACATATCGACTTTTCCAATGCACATATAAACATACCTTATTCTTTGGGCTTTTGAGCGTACTAATTAAATTTATTACAGCAACCAACGCCACCTCCAGCCCAAGCTTCTTCGAATACAACCGGATATAACCACATGCACGAATGCCTTCGGTCTTAGCCCGGATAGAACGACTTGCACAAATGCCTTCGGTATTAGCCCGATTTAACAACTTGCACGAATGCCTTGGTCTTAGCCCGAATGTAGTCACTAGCACAATTGCCTTCGGTCTTAACCGGATATAATTACTAGCATAAATGTCTTCGGGACTTAGCCGGATATCATTCAATTGCTCATGCACACATATACATCAATAATCATTACACATCCATATTTCATTTTCGTTACTAAGGCTCAAACACAAACATATCACTAGCATAATCGCCTTCGGACTTAGCCCGGTATCATTCAAATACTCATACACATAAATCAATAATCATTACACATCCATATTTCATTTCACATAATTCGAGTAGGGTCATTTCTTGAGGACTTACCTCGGATGTCGCTCGGACGGCTTCAACGGCTATTCGACCACTTTTCCTTCCCTTTATCGGATTTAGCTCCCTTTGCTCTTGAGCTTAACGAATACAAGTAGAAGCATTCAATATTTTTATCAATAATGTTTACTTGTCAATCACATTCGCATCTCATATCATCTCGCTTTATTATAATTTATCATTCAACCTTTAAACCAAAACGCCATTATATAACCACATATACAAACATCCATATATTTAAGCTCAAGAATTTTAATATAACATCAAGTGCTCAAATTACTCATGTGGCCGATTATACATGGTCATAATACACAAAATCAAAAATAAATTCCAAGACTTTCACATCATATATGTACTAAGCCGAATACGTTGGCCAAGTTCACATACATTCTTCAACAATTCCTTCTTTAAACAAACACATCTAAGCCTTCCTTTCATATTATCAACTACAACCATATACATTATTCAAGTATAACATTTTCATATTCGCAATAGTATTACACATAATAGCCGATTCTTCTTACTTTGTATTTATGCATCTACTTGATCATTCGTTTAGTTCAAGCACCCATACACCAAGATTCATCAAGTTTAGCATGAAACATAACCTTAATCCTCAATAACCATTATGGCGAAAGTTCTAGTCACCCCAAAATCACAATTTCTAACATGGGTCACCTAAAAAATACTTGGTAACTAGCTCAATTTCATCTAAAATTTCAAGGATTCATATGAATTTCTCACCTTATTTATGGCTTAGAAACCAAATGGTTGCTCTCTTTTCTCCCTTAGAATCGCCAAGAAGAATCAAGAACAAAGACTTGTTTCTTTCACCCATTTCTAATTATTCCTTAAATCATAAAGGCAACAACCATTTCCCTAAACATCTTCCATGGTCAACACTTGTATTACTACCACCTTCAAAATTTTTGACATGGGCAAGTAAAGGACTTAGTAACTAGCTTCATATATGCAAAGATTTCAAAGACTAACATGGATTCCATACCTTAGTTCAAGCTCAAGTGATCGAATGCTAACTCTTCCCTTTTCTTCTTGAAGGATCGGCTAAGCTAGGAGGAAGATGAACCAAACTTTTTTTTTTCTTTGCTCAATACACGGCAATGGGGAGGGGGCAACCACACATACCCATTTTTTTTTTTTTCTTCCTACTAACACCAATATAATAACCATTCTAACATCAACCATTAGCAAAACATGTTGGAAACATGTTCCTTTGCCCATAATTTGTCATGGCCGGCCACTAACCTTAGGAAATGGGATAATTGACATGCAACTCCATTTATTTCACTTCATGCATTATTAGGCCACTTAAAAATTCACCTATCACATTTTCAAGTCCTAACACATGGGTCCTTTCTTATAAATTAGCACCTAATTAATAAAAATCAAGACACAAAATATTTACGCATACAAATTCCACATACAATAAGCACAGAATATAACACCTAATTATTCTTGTGACTCGGTTTTGTGGTCCCGAAACCACTCTCCGACTAGGGTCACATTAGGGGTGTCACATATAGTCACTTAGCACAAAGCCTTCGGGACTTAGCCCGGACATCATTCGAATAACCATGCACATTTATCAATAAATCATGACACATTCGTATTTCATTTTTATTAGCAAAGCTCAAACACAAGGCACTTTTCACACTTGCAATTTCGGCTCAATAGCCACACACAAAGAGCATGATTTTGATTTGCTTAAAACATGATCTAATCAAATCATAATCTAAGTTCCATTACTCGAAAACTTACCTCGGATGTTGTCGAACGATTTCGATGGCTATTCGACCACTTTTTCCTTCCCTTTATCGGATTTAGTTCCCCTTTGCTCTTGAGCTTAAATTGACAAACAAATTGATTTAATCATTTGAGTATCAAAAAGAGGAACTCAAGGTACTTAGCCCATATATATTCATTAGACATTAAAGTCACATATGTACGAAATCATGAATCTAACTCAACACAATAGTCCACACTCTCTTTAGCCGATTATCTAAGCCAAGAATAGTCATCAATATGCTTGCCTCTAACCGAATGCATGCACACCAATCCACCTCATGTGGCCGAATATGCATGTCCATGTTGAGGCCAATTATATACTTAATATCACACATAAATGGCATACATTTTACTAACTAACGATTACATATTGTAACTCAATACGCATCAATCATTTACTTCATAACCAAACATCATCATATGTAAATATATACCTTGAGATAGTATATATGTCATACCAATACATCATGTGCAAACATATATATATATATATATATATGTGCAAGAGCCAATCACAAGTTGATTATAACCAAATATAAACATATATCCAAAACAAAAATCTTACCTATCATGCAATAAGCATAAATCATGCTTATGGATATACCATGGCCGATACTTCCAACAACACCAAATAAAAATATACTTCATGGATCTAAGGTAGACCCAAGAAAGGAACTCATAATCATCAAGATTTAGCATGAAACACAACCATCACCCTTATTAATCTCCATAGCCGAAAACCTTACTTATTCCAAAATCACAATTTCAACATGGGTTACCAACAATAACTTGATATCTCACTCAAAATCAATTAGGATTTCAAGAACAAGTATCAACTTCCTTACCTTAATATCGACCTAAGATGACCGATTACTTCACTCCTTTCTTCCCCCTCTCAAATCGGCCAAGAAGAACCAAAGAACATAACTTGTTTTCTTTCTTCCTTAGAATTTTCAGCCAAAAGAAGTGAAAAATGATGGACACTTTTTTTTTCTTCTTTCCCTCAACTCACGGCAATGGGGGGGGAACACTCACACCATTCTTTTTTTTTTCCCATTTCTTTATTACCCATACTCCTTATTTTATTTTTCCTAACATACACCATTGTCACAACATGTTTTATGACATGTTTTGCCCATCACCCTTTGTCTTGGCCAGCCACTAGCAACTAAAAAGGGGGAAATTGACATGCAAGTCCACCCCTTTGATTACATGCACTAATAGATCCTTATAGATTTACCTATCACATTTCAAAAGTGTCACACATATGTCCTATCGACTAATTTCACATGCAATTTACTAAATCGAAGCTTAAAACCTTCACACATTCATAATCACATATTTTAGACAATAGATATCATATTCAAATAATTTGGTGACTCGGTTTAGCAGTCCCGAAACCGCTTTCCGACTAGGGTCACTTTAGGGCTGTCACACCATGCATTTCTAGTCTCACTCAATCAAGTGGCCTAAGATATTACTCCCATTATGTAGGAGGGACTTATCCTATATTGATCAACCATATCCCTCTACATAGATTGTGGTATATCCAACATCAGTCTTTATAGAACAACCAGTTACGATGTTCGTTTGACTATATCAAAATATACAACTCACGATGTTGGGATAATGATGGTCTCAAGTATGAGGTTCATATACATAATAATCACTATGAGTAATGCTGTGACAATTACATAATAATCCAAGAAACATACTCATAGCAGGTCAGTCCAATATGTTGTTCTCTAGCACACATATTCATACATTGATTTTGACACTCCATATCAATGACAACTCTTTATCATCAATCAACTACATGTTAGTCTTAATGCATTATTGTTGTCCTAGCCAACAATAATACTTGACTAAGGATGTTTTAAGAATAATCATATTATTCTCGTGACATTATTATAAAATCGGTTTATTTATGTACACGTAAAAGAAATCGAAATAATAATGGCAACGCCTTATATCAATAAACATGATAAATCAAGTATGTTATTACAACCATCTCGTGATTGATCTTTGGGCATACTCTTACAATCTTCCACTGGCACTAAGACCAATCACTCATATATCTAATACCAAGTGACTTAGTGTGACGATCATGCTTCTGCTGTGTTAGAGGCTTGGTCAAGGGATCAGCAATGTTATCATCTATAGGTACTCTACATATCTCTACATCCCCTCGATCGATAATCTCTCGAATAAGATGATAGCGCCTAACATATGTTTAGATTATGGTGAGATCTGGGTTCTTTAGCTTGTGCAATAGCTCCATTGTTATCACATCGAAGTTCTATAGCATCTGATATGCTAGGGACAACCCCTAGTTTAGTAATGAACTTCTTGATCCAAACAGCTTCTTTCGCTGCCTCACTAGCTGCAATATACTCGGTCTCTGTTTTAGAATCGGCTACTGTACTTTACTTTAAACTCTTCCAGCTCACAGCACCACCATTAAGGAAAAACACAAAACCTGATTGCTATCGAGAATCATCCTTGTCGGTTTGGAAGCTGGCATCAGTGTAACTTTTTACACTTAAATCTTCCTCACCTCCATATATTAGGAACGTATCCTTAGTTCTTCTCAAGTACTTAAGGATATTCTTGACTGTGGTCTAGTGACTTTCACCGGGATCTACTTGGTACCTGCTCGTCATACTTAAGGCATATGAGACATCTGGATGGATACATAACATGGCATACATGATAGATCCAATAGCAGAAGCATATGGAATTTTACTCATGCGTTCTCTCTCTTGTGGAGTTGGACACATTTCCTTTGAGAGTGAAATACAATGTCTCATAGGTAGGAATCCTCTCTTAGATTCTTCCATATTAAACCTTTCAATACTTTATCTATATATGTACCTTGGCTTAGACCTAGTAGTCGTCTTGATCTATCTCTATAGATCTTGACTCCTAAGATGTAAGTGGCTTCGCCCAAGTCCTTCATAGAGAAACAACTTCCTAACCAAGTCTTAATAAACTGTAAGGTAGGTATGTCATTGTCCATGATAAGTATGTCATCCACATACAGTACCAAGAATGTGATTGTGCTCCCACTAACTTTCTTGTAAACACATGGCTCATCTTCATTTTTGATAAAACCAAACTCTTTGATTGCATCGTTAAAATGAAGATTCCAACTTTGAGAAGCTTGCTTTAATCCATAAATGGATCTTTGTAACTTACATATCTTTCCAGCGTCCTTTGGATTGACAAAACCTTCAGGTTGTGTCATGTACACATTCTCTTCAAGTTTCCCGTTAAGGAAAGCTGTTTTGACATCCATCTGCCAGATTTCATAATCATGAAATGCAGCTATGGCGAGCAAGATCCTGATGGATTTAAACATAGCTACAGGAGAAAAAGTTTCATCATAGTCAACACCATGAATTTGACGAAAACCTTTAGTGACTAATTGCCCCTTGTATGTTTGTACATTACCATCCATGTCCATTTTCTTTTTGAAAACCCACTTGCACCCTATAGTTTTAACCCCTTCGGGTGGGTCAATCAAAGTCCATACTTGGTTTTCATACATGGAATCCATCTCAGATCTCATGGCCTCGAGCCATTTCTCAGAGTTTGGGCTCGCCACCGCTTCTTGATAAGTCCTAGGCTCATCTTGATCTATAAGAAGAATGTCACCATGCATTGTAATGAGAAATCCATATCTCTCAGGTGCATGGCGTTCGCTTAAAGATCTACGCGGTGGTTGTGTTTCTACAGTAGTTACTTGTTCCTCAATTTCTTGTGGAATTTACTGTTGTTCTATCTCTGGTTCAGTGGTATCTTGTGATTCTCAAATTTCTTCAAGTTCAATCTTTCTCCCACTTTTCTAGAAAAAAATTCTCTCTCTAGGAAGACACCAGTCCGAGCAACAAACACTTTGTTCTCAGTGAGATTAAAGAAATAATATTCTTTGGTTTCTTTCGAATACCCCACAAAGATACACCTTTTAGATTTGGGTTCAAGCTTAGTAGATGTCTGACATTTAACATAAGCTTCGCAACCCCAAATTTTCATAAAAGACATATTGGGATGTTTCCCAGTCCACATCTCATATGGCGTCTTTTGAACCGATTTAGATGGAACACGATTTAGTGTGAAAATAGTTGTTTCAAGTGCATGTCCCAAAAAGGAAGTCGGTAGATCAGCATGACTCATCATGGATCGAACCATGTCTCATAGAATTCGATTTCTTCTCTCAGAAACTCCATTCCATTGAGGAGTACCAGGAGCAGTAAGTTGTGAGACAATCCCACATTCCTTCAAAAGATCATCAAACTCTAGGCTCAAATACGCTCCACCTCGATCAGATCGAAGTGTCTTAATAGTTTGTCCTAGTTGATTTTGTACTTCATTTTTGAATTTCTTGAACTTTTCAAGGGCCTCAGACTTATGGTGCATGGGATAAACATACCCATATCTACTAAAATAATCAGTAAAAGTAATGAAGTAGTGAAATCCACCTCAGGCTTGTGTATTTATTGGTCTACATACATCTGAATGTATTAAGCCCAATAAATCACTAGCTCGTTCACTTTTTGTAAAAGGAGATTTAGTCATTTTTCCTAATAAGCAAGATTCACATACTTCAAATTGTTTAAAAACAAATGAATCCAAGAGACCATCTTTATGGAGTTTGGATATGTATTTCTCACTTATGTGGCCCAAACGATAATGCCAAAGATAAGTTTGATTTGAGTAATTTATTTTAGATATTTTAGTATTTATGTTGTAAATGGGATTCATTTGATCTAAAATATAGAGGCCATTAATCAATTGTGCCGAACCAAAGAAAACATTATTGAGATAAAAGGAACAACAATTATTCTTAATTATTATCTCAAAACCAATTTTGTCTAAACAAGAAATTAAAATAATGTTTTTAGTCAAACTGGGCACAAAATAACAATCCTCTAAAATTAAACCAAGTCCACTAGGCAAAGATAAAGTATATGTTCCCACAGCTAATGCAGCAACTCTTGCTCCATTTCCAACTCATAGGTCCACATCTCCTCTAGCCAAAGTCATACTCCTTTGTAGTCCCTGTACAGAAGTACAAATATGAGAACCACAACTAGTATCTAATACCCAAGAAGTAGTAGTTGATAAATTAATATCAATAACATAAATACCTGAAGTAGACATTCCGCTTGCTTTGGCCTTCTTGATTTCCTCAAGATAGACAGGGCAGTTCCGCTTCCAATGTCCAGTCACACCACAATGAAAACAGTTTCCTTCCTTAGACACCCTACCTTTAGGTTTCAGTGCAGCCTTTCCTTTTCCAAGATTGGGCTTACCTTTGCCCTTAGGCATTGTCTGGACTTTAGCCTTTCCCTTGCCCTTATTGTTACGGACCATCAGTACGGGCTTGGGTCCAACCTTTTTCATGTTGCCTTCAGTAGTTCGTAACATGCTAAGCAATTGTGGCAGAGTCTTGTCAATTTCATTCATATTGAAATTGAGGACAAACTGGCTGTAGCTATCCGGCAACATTGCAGAATAACATCAGTGGCCAACTCTTGGCCCAATGGAAACCCAAGCTTAGACAGGCTTTCAATATAACCAATCATCTTAAGGACATGAGGCCCTATTGGGCTTCCTTCAGCCAACTTACATTGGAATAGGGCTTAGAGCTATCGAACCTCTCTTGCCTTGCTTGCCCTTGATATAGTTCTTTCAAGTGCTCGATTATATCATAAGCAACCATATCCTCATGTTGCTTTTGAAGCTCAGGATTCATAGTGGCAAGCATAAGACATCCAACGTCTACCATATCATCGAGATGCTTCTTGTAAGCATCTTTATTAGCCCTCGAGGTATTAGCAGGTGGTTCATCAGGAAGTGATTTTTCAATGACATAATTTTCGTTCTTGTTTGAGGACAATCCTCAAGTTACGGAACCAGTCAAGAAAGTTCAAACCATTCAATTTGTCCTTCTCAAGGACCGATCACAATGAGAGTGTATTAGTGTTTGCAGCCATAATATATCTACAACAATAAAATATGCGTGGGAATAAATTTACCAAGTTTATATCAATCATTAAAAGGACTTTATTATATGATGTTTCCCACTATTCTATTTCAAAATTAATAACCCTCATATATTAATTTCGGAAAGACTTTGTGACAACCCGAATTAGGGCCTAATCGGAATAGTGGTTTCGTGACCACAAATCCGAGATAGAAATAATTGTTTTATAATTATTTTGGGGTTTATGATATGATTGCATGATTGTGTGAAAATTTCGTGATGAAATTCTATGCCTAAAGTGCTTAAATTGAAAGTAGGGACTAAATCGAATAAGTTGCAAAATTTGCATCCCGGAAATTTTTAGTATGAAATTGTTTTGGAATATTAATTAGGATGTCTTAAATAGCAATTTGACCAATTTTAAGTTCATGGACAAAATTAGGACATGGAAGGAATTTTTGAAAGTTTAGTAAGGAGGGGCATTTTGGTCATTTGGATATTAAATGAAATAAAATGGGAAAAATAACACAAAATTGATCATCATCCTCCTTAGTTGCTGCCGAATTCTCCTCTCTCCATAGCTAGGGTTTCTTCAATTTTCAAGCTCCATAGTAAGTGATTTCAAGCCCGCTTTTAATGTTCTTTACGCTTTTGGAATCCTAAGCTCGATTAAGCTTATGCTAGTAATAATTTAACCTAGGGTTCATATTGGGAAAAATACCCATAGGTGAAATTTGTGTATTTTGATGTTTTATGATAGAATATGAGGTTTTAAATTATGTTAAATAACTTGTACTACTCGGTTTTAAGTGAAAACGAGTAAAACAAGAAAATCGGTAAAAATAACTATTGTTCATAACTATATGATAGAGTGAGAATTTGATGTTGTTGTAGAAGAGAAAATGTTCAGCATATCATAAAACATAAGAATAAGGGCTGAAATTAAATTCCGAGCCTAGGGGCAAAATTGTAATTTTGTAAAGTTAGGGGCAAAATGTAATTTTTCCATGATGTGATTTTGGATTGAAATAAATAGTATGAGTATTAAATGAGCTAAATGTGTTATTATAGATCAAGAAAGATGCGAATTGATCTCGAGCGGGAAGGAAAAAGTTTTGGACTAAATTGCAAAATTTCCACATTTTGCACCAAGGTAAGTTTGTATGTAAATATTACAATAATTTCATGTACATTCTTATATTTCAGCCTATTATATAAATATACTAGCTGATGTTAAAATATAAATCGACTATTGGAAGAATGGAAATAAATATAGAGAGAGATCCGGTTGAACATTCTGGAGAGATCGAATGAAATAGAGGGAGCGTAGCTAGGTCACATGTATGATGCCGAGTGCACATCATGTGTACAAGAAAGCTACGAGACACCTCAGAGTAGCTAGGTCACATGTGTGATACGAGATGTATCCCATGTAGACAAGAGATCTACGTGAAAGATAAATGTAGCTAGGTCGCATGCGTGATTCCAAGTGAAGGACACCATGTAGTAAAGAGAGCTACGAGACAAATCGGCTAGGTCGCATGAGTGGTACTAAGTGTTCACCATGTGTACAAGAGAGCCGAACTAAATGAAGTATGATGGTGGGGATGTGTCAAACCATTAAATATCGAGGATTGATCCGAATTGTTCAACGAGATGGTTTTGTGGTGATATTGTGGTTTGGACCTACACTTTTGGTGAATGAAATGTGGTGAAAATGATTTGTGGTATATACATATATAAGATAAAATGAGGTTAGCATAAAGAATGTGTGAAAGAGTGAAATTAGCATTAAAACTGTTTTTAGATGGTAGCAGTGACGTGATTTTGAAAAATCACCAAAAATAGGAGGAATATAATTAGAAGTTGAATGAGATGTGAAATTAAAGTTTAATGAGTCTACTTTCATGTAAAAGAAACAGAGCAAGCAAAGGAATTCTATATTTTGAGATATTTACAATTGTATGTGACTTGCTCAGGATGAATACGTGATCCCCTGTTCCAACTTTGAAAAATCATTAAAAATTGTACAAAGCAAATTAAGAAATATAGTTTACATGCCTAAATTCCTTATTGAGACTAGTTTTAAATGAAATAGACTTCAGGGTTGTTTGAATTGTGTATTGAGAGAAATTCAATTCGTAGTGAACAGAGGTCAGATCAGTCGAGCTGTGTAACAGGGGAAACTTTAACTAATAAACTGTACTAATCGGCTGAACCAAAAATTATAGAAAAAAATTATCAAAAATCTTTATGAGTCTAGATTCAGGGAAATTTTACGGATTTGAATTTCGAGTTTTGTAACTCGAGTTATGATTTATTTAGTGAATATGACGCAACAAAGACAGCTTAATCAAAGTGGAATGAATAGTGAAATTAAAGTAGATATACTTGAATTGTTGTGTAAACATGTTAGATTCTTTAATTAGTATTTACATACTTACTTACTAAGCTATAAGCTTACTTTGTTTCTCTCTTTTGTCTTATAGTGTCCTCCGGCTTGCTCAGGAGTTAAGGATCGTGAAGATCTACCCGCACTATCATACTTTAGGGTATTTGAACTAAACGTTTTGAATTATGGCATGTATAGTAGGCTTAATTATTTTGTTACGTGTCATATTTGTCTATGTTTAAAATATTAGTTACAATTTTCGACCAGCTACTTTGTACAAGTCATTAAAGTTGGCTAATATTGTTCAAGACATATGTTATACGATGCACTATCAAATTGGATGACATATTTATATCTCGGTTATGTTTAATGGTATGTGTTATGTTCGTAATACCTTGTATCTGTTCCTACGACAGTAACGGTAAGGGTGTTACATTTAGTGGTATCGAGCTATGGTTTAGTCGGTTCTCGGACTAATAAAGTGTGTGTAAAAGTCTAGCTATGCATGCCATAAAAATATTGTGATAGTGTGGTGACTCGATTATTCTAAACTGTGATTTGTTTTAATATAGTAATGGATCCCAAGGAACTGCGTACGATGATGTTTGCTAGTAATGCGCCGCTCCCGCAAGGGACCGCTACTGTGGAAAGTAGACTGAGACATTGAGACAAGGAGATGAGGCTCGGATGCCTTTCTCCAAATGATGAACAATTGGTATATCAATTTATTCGAGCAAATCCAAATGCTCAACCTCCCCACCCCTCCTATACCTCGGGCGATTCCTCAGAGTGCTCAAGGTATAGATTTGGTAAGAATGAACAAGCCTCCGGTTGACAAGATTCAAAACAAGGGGTCAAGAGTTTAGAGCAAAGGTCGATGATGATCCCGAGAAAGCGGAATTCGGCTTGAAAATTCTACCCGTATTTGATGAGCTCTCATGTACACCCGAGGAATGCTTAAAGTGTCAGATCACTTTTGAGAGATTCTGACTTACCAACGGTGGAAGACTTTGGTTGCAAGTGGTGCCAAAAGTAAAAGTTACTTGGGATTTCTTCCGGAAGAATTTAGAAAGAAATACATAAGTTAGCGATTTATTGATCAAAACGAAAGGAGTTCCTTGAATTGAAGTAGGGAAAATGTCTCAGAGGTGGTATGAACGCGAATTTGTAAGACTCAAGAAGTATGCCCAGAATGTGTGTCCACCGAGGCTATTATGTGTAGAAGATTTGAAGATGGGCTGAATGAGGATATTAAAGTGCTTGTAGGAATTTTGGAGTTGAAAGAATTTGTAGTATTGGTTGATCGAGCTCTTAAAGCCAAGAATTGAACAAAGAAAGAAGAAAAGTCGCTATTGAGGCTCGAGATGTCGAAAAAGACAGATAAGCAAGCCATTTCAATCTCAACCAAAGAGGTCCAAAGAGACAAACCCTCGAATGACAGCTTTCAATTGGGGATTCACAGAGATCGTGGTAGAGCATATTCGGGTCTAAAGCTCAAGCTACTTGATGGCAAGTGTGGGTAATGTGCGACCTAGAAAGCCCGAGTGTCGACAATGTGGCGAGCAACATTATGGTGAGTGTTGGGGACCGAGCGAGCTTGTTTCAAAGTGTTCTCGTGAGCATTTTATTAGAGATTGTCCGAGAAAGTTAAAGAAGAAAGATTTCAGTGCTAGATGTAATACCACCGCTAGTAGAGGTAGACCACCGAGAAATACCGAGGTGGGACTAGTAGTAAACTGTGATGAAAGATTTAACGGCAAGATCGAAGCTAGAGCACTGCTAGAGCTTATGCTATACGTGTTCGAGAAGATGCATCATCTCCGATGTCATTATCGTACATTTTCTCTATGATACTATTGTTATTGCATTGATTGATCCCGGTCCACTCATTCCTATATTTGCATGAATTTAGTATCCAATAAAAAGTTGCTGTTGAATTTACTAAGTTTACGATTAAAGTGTCGAACCCTTAGGCCAATATGTGCTAGTTGACAAGGTTTGCAAGAATTGCCCATTAATGATTCAAGGTCACTATTTTCCGCCAACTTGATGTCATACCATTTGGTGAGTTTGACGTTATCTTGGGAATGGACCGGTTAACATTGTATGATGCTAAGGTAGATTGTAAACAAAAGACACTAGAGTTGAAATGTGAAAATGGAGAAATTTCGTGGGTTGAAACAGATGAATCAAATAAATTGCCTATGGTGATTTCGCACATGTCTGTCTGTAAATATATGAGAAAAGGGTGTGAAGCTTATCTGCTTATGTAATGAATATTGAGTTGCCTCAACTGAAATTTGAATCGATCTGATAGTCTGTGAGTTTCGGATGTATTTCCAGAGGAATTACCTAGGTTGCCTCCGAACGAGAGATAGATTTTGCCATTGATTTGTTGCTGGCATCGCACCGATCTCGATTGCTCCATATAGAATGGCTCCGTGAATTAAAAGAATTGAAGGCTCGATTGCGAGGAGTTAACGAGAGAAGGGATTTGTGAGACCGAGTTTCTCTCCCGGGTGCTCTGTATTATTCAGAAGAAGAAGGATGGTTCAATGAGACTTTGCATTGATTACCGTCGACTTAATAAGGTGACTATAAAGAATAAGTACCCATTGCCGAGGATTGATGATTTATTCGATTAGTTAAAGGGGCCACAGTGTTTTCAAAGATTGATTTGAGGTCCGGTTACTACCAAATTGAGAGTTAAGGAGTCGATGTCAAAAACCGCCTTTAGGACAAGGTATGGACATTATGAGTTTCTTGTAATGCCTTTTGGCTTAACAAATGCTCCAGCTATATTTATGGACTTAATGAATCGGATCTTCTGGCCATATTTGGATAAGTTTGTAGTAGTGTTTATAGATGACATTTTAATTTATTCTCGAGATGAGTCTGAACATGCGAACACTTGAGAACTATATTGCAGATCTTGAGAGAAAAGAAACTGCTTGCCAAGTTTAGTAAAAGTGAGTTCGCTTCGTGAAGTCGATTTTGGGGCATATAGTCTCGGTGATGGTATTCGGTGGATCCAAGCAAGATTTCGCGATCGTTGATTGAAACCGCCAAGAATGTATCCGAGGTTAGAAGCTTTTTAGGCTTAGCCGGGTATTATAGCGTTTTGTTGAAGGATTTTCGATGATTGCCTCTCCTATGACTAAGTTGTTGCAAAAGAATGTTAAGTTTGAATGGACTGATAAATGTCAACAAAGTTTTGAAAAGTTGAAAGCACGATTGATCAAGCACCAATTTTAGTACACCGAGTCGAATGGAGTTCGTAATTTATAGTGATGCATCGTTGACAGGCCTTGGATGTATGTTGATGTAAGAGGGTAAAGTGGTAGCTTATGCTTCGAGACAGTTAAAACCGCATGAGAAGAACTATCCTACACATGATTTGGAACGGCATTGTTGTTTTTGCCTTGAAGATTTGGCGACATTATTAATACGGTGAAAATGCCAAATTTTTACCGATCACAAAAGTTTGAAGTACTTGATGAATCAAAAGGATCTGAATCTGCGACAAATAAGATGGCTTGAATTATTAAAGGATTATGATCTAGTGATTGATTATCATTCGGAAAAGCAAATGTAGTTCTTGGCGCCTTGAGCGTAAAATTTCTTTTTACTTTGAGAGCCATGAACACGGGTTAGCATTGTCGATGATGGGTCAATCTTAGCGAGATGAGAGCTAAACCATTATTTCTCCGATTGATTTGTGATGCTCAAAAGAATGATAGTGAGTTGCGGATCAAGAGAACTCAATGCGAATCGATTCGACTCGATTTTCGAGTTGGACCAGATGACTGCTTGATGTTTCGAGACGGATATGTGTGCGAAAAATGATAAATTGATTCGAAAATATTACATGAGGCGTACAATGGTCGTTTATCGTTCATCCCGGTAGCACAAAATGTATAATGATTTAAAGAAGTCAGATTGGTGGCGTATGAAAAGGACATTTCAATTTGTAACCAAGTGTTTGATCATCAACAAGTAAAAGTTGAACATCAAGTGCCTTCGAGATTACTTCAACCGTAATGGTGCCCGAGTGGAAATGGGACAAGATTACCATGGATTTTGTAACCGGTTTGCCTTTAACTCCTAAAAGAAGGATGCTGTTTGGGTAGTGGTTGATAGATTAACAAAGTCAGCCCACTTTATACCAAGACGCACTGATTACTCACTTGATAAATTAGCCGACTTATATATTGCTGAAATTGTGAAGTTGCACGGAGTACCTATGTCTATAATATCGATAGAGATCCAAGATTTACCTCGAGATTTTGGAAAAAGTTACAAGAAGCTTTGGGTACAAAATTGAACTTTAGTACCGCATTTCATCCACAAACAGATGGTCAAACGGAAAGAGTAATCCGGTACTCAAGATATGCTTAGATGTCGTGTTTTAGAATTTGGAGGTAGTTGGGAGAAATATCTATCTTTGATTGAGTTTGCCTACAATAACAGCTTATCAATCAAGTATACAAATGGCACCGTCTGAAGCCTTGTATGGTCATAAGTGTCGGACTCCTTTATATTGGACCGAGCTTAGTGAGAAAGCAGATTCACGGAGTTGATCTAGTTAAAGAAACCAAGAGAAAATAAAAGTAATTCGGGATTGCTTGAAAGTCGCCAGATCGACAAAAGTCATATGCGATTTAAAAGGAAAAGAGATTGAATTTCGTGGGTGATAAAGTGTTCTTGAAGGTGTCACCATGGAAAAGATTCGAGATTTAGTCGAAAAGGCAAGTTGAGTCCGCGTTTTATTGGGCGTCGCACGAGATTATCGAGAGAATTGGACCAGATGGCATATCGGTTGGCCTTACCGCAGAGTTAGAAAGAATTCATAACGTGTTTCATGTATCAATGTTATGACGTTATCGTTCGGATCCTCACATGTGATTTCCCAATGAAATTGAGATGCGATCGGATATGACCTATGAGGAGGAACCAATAAAGATTTTGGCTCGAGAAGTTAAACAGCTTAAGAAATAAAAGTATAGCCTTAGTGAAAGTATTGTGGCACGACATGGGATAGAAGAGGCTACGTGGGAACCCGAGAAGCTATGAGGAAACAAAGACCCAAACCTCTTTATGGGTAAGATTTTCTGGGACGAAAATCTCAAAAGGGGGAGAATTGTGACAACCCGAATTAGGGCCTAATCGGAATAGTGGTTTCGTGACCACAAATCCGAGATAGAAATAATTGTTTTATAATTATTTTGGGGTTTATGATATGATTGCATGATTGTGTGAAAATTTCGTGATGAAATTCTATGCCTAAAGTGCTTAAATTGAAAGTAGGGACTAAATCGAATAAGTTGCAAAATTTGCATCCCGGAAGTTTTAGTATGAAATTGTTTTGGAATATTAATTAGGAGGTCTTAAATAGCAATTTGACCAATTTTAAGTTCATGGACAAAATTAGGACATGGAAGGAATTTTGAAAGTTTAGTAAGGAGGGCATTTTGGTCATTTGGATATTAAATGAAATAAAATGGGAAAAATAACACAAAATTGATCATCATCCTCCTTAGTTGCTGCGAATTCTCCCTCTCTCCATAGCTAGGGTTTCTTCAATTTTCAAGCTCTATAGTAAGTGATTTCAAGCCCGCTTTTAATGTTCTTTACGTTTTTGGAATCCTAAGCTCGATTAAGCTTATGCTAGTAATAATTTAACCTAGGGTTCATATTGGGAAAAATACCCATAGGTGAAATTTGTGTATTTTGATGTTTTATGATAGAATATGAGGTTTTAAATTATGTTAAATAACTTGTACTACTCGGTTTTAAGTGAAAACGAGTAAAACAAAAAATCGGAAAATACCTATTGTTCATAACTATATGATAGAGTGAGAATTTGATGTTGTTGTAGAAGAGAAAATGTTCAGCATATCATAAAACATAAGAATAAGGGCTGAAATTAAATTCCGAGCCTAGGGGCAAAATTGTAATTTTGTAAAGTTAGGGGCAAAATGTAATTTTTCCATGATGTGATTTTTGGATTGAAATAAATAGTATGAGTATTAAATGAGCTAAATGTGTTATTATAGGTCAAGAAAGACGCGAATTGATCTCTAACGGGGAAGGAAAAAGTTTTGGACTAAATTGCAAAATTTCCACATTTTGCACCAAGGTAAGTTTGTATGTAAATATTACACTAATTTCATGTACATTCTTATATTTCAGCCTATTATATAAATATACTAGCTGATGTTAAAATATAAATCGACTATTGGAAGAATGGAAATAAATATAGAGAGAGATCCTGTTGAACATTCTGAGAGATCGAATGAAATAGAGGAGCGTAGCTAGGTCACATGTATGATGCCGAGTGCACATCATGTGTACAAGAAAGCTACGAGACACCTCAGTAGTAGCTAGGTCACATGTGTGATACGAGATGTATCCCATGTAGACAAGAGAGCTACGTGAAAGATAAATGTAGCTAGGTCGCATGCGTGATTCCAAGTGAAGGACACCATGTAGACAAGAGAGCTACGAGACAAATCGGCTAGGTTGCATGAGTGGTACTAAGTGTTCACCATGTGTACAAGAGAGCCGAACTAAATGAAGTATGATGGTGGGGATGTGTGCTGAAACCATTAAATATCGAGGATTGATCCGAATTGTTCAACGGGATTGTTTTGTGGTGATATTGTGGTTTGGACCTACACTTTTGGTGAATGAAATGTGGTGAAAATGATTTGTAGTATATACATATATAAGATAAAATGAGGTTAGCATAAAGAATGTGTGAAAGAGTGAAATTAGCATTAAAACTGTTTTTAGATGGTAGCAGTGACGTGATTTTGAAAAATCACCAAAAATAGGAGGAATATAATTAGAAGTTGAATGAGATGTGAAATTAAAGTTTAATGAGTCTACTTTCATGTAAAAGAAACAGAGCAAGCAAAGGAATTCTATATTTTGAGATATTTACAATTGTATGTGACTTGCTCAGGATGAATACGTGATCCCCTGTTCCAACTTTGAAAAATCATTAAAAATTGTACAAAGCAAATTAAGAAATATAGTTTACATGCCTAAATTCCTTATTGAGACTAGTTTTAAATGAAACAGACTTCAGGGTTGTTTGAATTGTGTACTGAGAGAAATTCAATTCGTAGTGAACAGAGGTCAGATCAGTCGAGCTGTGTAACAGGGAAACTTTAACTAATAAACTGTACTAATCGGCTGAACCAAAATTATAGAAAAAATTAGCAAAAAGCTTTATGAGTCTAGATTCAGGAAATTTTACGTATTTGAATTTCGAGTTTTGTAACTCGAGTTATGATTTATTTAGTGAATATGACGCAACAAAGACAGCTTAATCAAAGTGGAATGAATAGTGAAATTAAAGTAGATATACTTGAATTGTTGTGTAAACATGTTAGATTCTTTAATTAGTATTTACATACTTACTTACTAAGCTATAAGCTTACTTTGTTTCTCTCTTTTGTCTTATAGTGTCCTCCGGTTGCTCGAGTTAAGGATCGTGAAGATCTACCCGCACTATCATACTTTAGGGTATTTGAACTAAACGCTTTGAATTATGGCATGTATAGTAGGCTTAATTATTTTGTTACGTGTCATATTTGTCTAGGTTTAAAATATTAGTTACAGATTTCGACCAGCTACTTTGTACAAGCCATTAAAGTTGGCTAATATTGTTCAAGACATATGTTATACGATGCACTATCAAATTGGATGACATATTTATATCTCTGTTATGTTTAATGGTATATGTTATGTTCTGGTAATACCTTGTTTCCTGTTCCGGCTACGGTAACGGGTAAGGGGTGTTACAGACTTTCTTGAAAGTATTCTAGTAGGTCAAGGATCTATATTTCACCTCCTCTTAAGTCAGCTTTGGCTTTACTCTCAAGATTATGGTTATTTAGGTAAGCAACACTTGCTAATTACATCATATGTAACTCCTACAATTTGGTGAGCAACTCTTGTTCTAATCATCTTATGATTTATCCAAATTACTTGCCTCTAGGTTTCTAATCCTATTAGAGTAACCTAGTTAAGTCATTAACCAATTTTTAACCAGCGAATATCACTTGCTTATTCTTTGCGTTTAACCAAGATAAATACTAGTACTTCACTTTGGCAAAACCTACATTGTATTGATCGAGGCCTTAATGAGGGCATTTATTGGAAGGCCATGTTGACTTAATATTTTAATAGAAGGATTTTATTAGAGTGTTACATCTCACCAATTATGGTCTACTTTAGTCCATTTAATCTTTTAATTGATCTCATCAATTAATGGGGTTTATTATTACCAAATTTGCATGCTTTAGACATCCATAGCATCTCATACATGAATAAGTAAAGCAATAAATAAATGTAGTATTATAGCCCATAAACTATGGTGGTTCAACCAAAGCCAATGGGAGAACCAAAAGGGAACCTAAAGGTGTAAGTCGTTTCACAAGCTGTCGATCCACACTAGTTGGCCCATCTTCCTTCTCGTCTAGTCCATAGCAATTTTTACAAATTACAAAATTCATAAACTCATTTTACATATGAGGGAGTAAGATGAGAAGAGAAATACAAAAGCATGGTAGTAAAGCACGACACGCAGACCGTATTTATAAAATTACAACCTTTTATCAAATGGGTCATCGGGCTATAACTATGCATTTGAAACACCGTGCATTTCAAAAATAGCATATATCATTCAACGTTTTTTTCAAGTGAAATATTAAAATATCCTTTCAACCTTTTTATGGCCCATTAAGTGTTATTTATTACAAAACATACTAGAAGATGATGGGGATCTAAGGTGGTTGAAGGGAGTGTGCTGAAGACTTGCGACCGTAGCTACCTGATCCGTATCCCCGGGGGTGCGGGGGTGGAGCCCCCGCGGTATGGACCAAGGGTGCGGGGGCAGAGACCCTGCGGTACGAACCGCATACCCTAGTCGAATGAAACCTCACGATTTGATAACTTTTATCAACAGTCGTGTTTTTAAGATTTTAATCCTTGAGGTTTCATATCGGAACAACCCTTTGTTCCACTGGCCAGTAAACTCTTACCGAAAATTGTAAAATCACTGCTACAACATAACAGATTTATTAAGGTTTACAGCAATAACATAAAACTGAATAGGCCATAACACCATGATTAACATTTAATCACTTATCGAAAGGAACAGTTATCAAATTCTGCTTAAAGATTTAAACATAAAAACATAATAAAATTAAAACATGCATCTCATACAATTGCATCGCCCAAGTATTTAAACTCGAGTCTGTATCACACAAGTGGCTCTGATACCACTGTTGGAACGCCGGTACCTTCAAGGCACAGCGAAAAAATAAAATAATTAAAGATATTCCGGCGATCCAAACCATGGATCCAAGTGTAAGGAACGTATCGGGGTGATAAAAGGTTTCGAAATTAACGAAACTTCAATCTATAATTAATTTAATTAATCTGATAATTAGAATACAATACCAACTATGTTTTACTCCGTTCATTTCAACCATAGGGTGTGACCCTATAGGTTCTTGTAACGTTAGAAGTAATATTAGAACGATTCTAATGTTACAAACAATGAGTGGCATCTAGCAACGCATCATTGCTACCTAAGTTACGAGAAGTCATGATTCGACATAACCTTTTGTGATTAACCTTTCATGCATTAATCCTTAAGTCCTATATCTTTGGAATGGACACAAGTCATGGAATAGTCACACTTGCATAATCCATCCCATGTTTCTTGATACCTTAAGTGAACTATGATACACAAATAAGTATGACATCTCATATCAACTTATTTGAGCATGGCCATGCATTTCTAGTCTCACTCAATCAAGTGGCCTAAGATATTACTCCCATTATGTAGGAGGGACTTATCTTATATTGATCAACCATATCCTCTACATAGATTGTGGTATATCCAACATCGGTCTTTATAGAACAACCCCATTCTGACGTTCGCTTTGACTATATCAAAATATACAACTCACGATGTTGGGATAATGATGATCTCAAGTATGAGGATCATATACATACTAATCACTATGAGTAATGTTGTGACAATTACATAATAATCCAAGAAACATACTCATAGCAGGTCAGTCCAATATGTTGTTCTCTAACACACATATTCATGCATTGATTTTGACACTCCATATCAATGACAACTCTTTATCATCAATCAACTACATGTTAGTCTTAATGCATTATTGTTGTCCTAGCCAACAATAATACTTGACTAAGGATCTTTTAAAAATAATCATATTATTCTCAGGACATTATTATAAAATCAGTTTATTTATGTACACAAAAAAGAAACTGAAATAATAATGGCAACGCCTTATATCAATAAACATGATAAATCAAGTATGTTATTACAACCATCTCGTGATTGATCTTTGGGCATACTCTTACACAAATCATATCTGGTTTTCTTTTTGTTTCTAATACTTCCTTAACAATTGGAATGTTATCTATTATTTCAAGTAAGACGCCAGTCTCATTATGATATTACAATTTCTATTGGATGATTGTGATTTCTGTATAATAGTATATTTGAGTTGTTCCTTAAACAGAAATAAATAATTTCTTCGAAAAGACTGATCCAGTGGTTTAGTTTGACCTGAATTATTTGATTTAAAAGAAGATTGGATTATATTTATTTGAATCTATTCACTGGACTGGTAATAAATTTTGAAGGTATATGTGAGATCTAAGGAGTAGTCCGAAAGGAGAATTTGTATTCCTGAGGATTTGATACAGAACTATGTTTACTAGAACAATTTTATCTGAGAAATGTTGTGGTAAAATTAATGTTAGTTTGATCGACGAAGTATCCATTTTTATGCGAATATATTGTTAATCGAAACATCAGCTCAGGTTCAGCCGATTATAATACCTGAATAGATATGGGACAGAGTTACTATGGATTTCGTTTATGGGTTTCCGTTGATATCAAGCAAGAAAAAGGCAATCTGGTCTATTGTGGATAGATTGACTAAATTGGCTCATTTTATTCTGGTTCGTATAGATTATTCATTTAACAAGTTAGCTGACTCGTATGTTTCTTAGATTGTGAAATTATACAGTGTAACTATTTCTATTGTTTCGGGTATAAATCTAGAGTTTATCTTTCAGCACTACTTTCCATTCGTAGACAGATGGTTAATCCGAGCGAATCATTCAGATACTTGAAAATATGTTGAGATGTTGCATTCTCGAGTTCGAAGGTACGTAGGAATGGTACCTATCTCTGATTGAATTTGTGTATAATAACAACTTTTAGTCGAGTATAAAAATGACACCTTATGAAGCTTTCTATGGTCGTAAATGTCATACACTATTGTATTGGACTGAGCTCAGTGAAAATAAGATACACGGGGTCGGTTTGATCAGAGAAACTGAACATAAAGTGAAAGTGATTCGTGAAAGTCTGAAAATAACGTTAGATTGTCAGAAATTGTATGCGTACTAAGAAAATATTGTTGGTTAAGGTGTTGTGGCATAAATACAGAGTTGATGTAGCAACGTGGGAATTAGAGGATATAATGAGGGAACGTTATCTGCACCTATTCACCAGTAAGATTTTCGGGGACGAAAATCCCTAGGGGGAGAGTTGTAACAGCCCGATTTAGACCCTAATCGAAACGATGGTTTTGGGACCATGAATCCAAGTCTGAAAAATATCTTTAAATTATTTTCTGTGTTTATTTTGTGCGAATTTATATCTGTGAAATTTTCGTGATTTAATTTTGTCGTTTGGGTGTTCGATTTAATAGAAGGACTTAAATGCTTAAATTGAAAATTAGCTAGTTTTAATTGTAAGGACTGTTTTGGTAATGGCTTCTTAAATGGAAGCACTCATGATGGAAAAAGTCCAATTTTTTTTCTATATATATTAGTGGACGGCATTAGCTAAGTTGAATATATTTTCTTATTTAATATGTACAATATATATATTTTATAATAATAAAATGTATATAATTATATGAATATAATATAAGTTATGAGTTGGAAACCATGTGCATGTGACATGGTCGAATATGTCCTTGGCTTATAAGCTTTAGTTGTTAATTTTTAAAAGGGTAATTTAGGAAGCCAACCTTTAATTTATATAATATATGTTATAAAATAAAATAAGCCTAAGTGCTCTTATAATATCACCATAGCCAATTATAAACAAAAGAAGAAGAAAAGAGAAGAAACTAGGTTCGGTCATCTCCCAAGTTCAAATTCAAGGTTCATTTTTAGTCGGTTTTTCATAGTTTTTATGTTTTTGAGATCGTTGCTTTGAGTACTACAAAATCCATGCTTAAATTTTTAATTTTGTTGAATATTTTGAGTTATGCCGTTGATGAGAGCTTGTGATTTTTATTGTTTGATGGTGAAATATGAAAGATAGGTGTTGGGTCAATATATTTTGTATTGGAATTTTTGATGATTTTGAGTAATTAGGACTTAATTGCAAAAATAATTGTTGGAGGCACTAAGATATGAATAAATGAAATTTATTGACTTGTATGAACTTAATAAAGATTCGGCTTGAGATAGTAAAGTAAAATTTTGAATATTTTGTGTTTTGTGTAAATTGGACTAAATTGTAAAAAGTGTAAAATGTCAGGGGTAAAATAGTAATTTTCCCATTTGCGTGTGTTTGGATTAAATTGAGTGAAAATATATTTGAATGAGCTTAATTTGAATATGTTTAGATCAAGAACTAAAAAAATCGGGTTTGGATCGGGGAAACCGAAAGTTATCGACTAGTCGTCCCGTTCCATTCTTCATCGACCGAGGTAAGTTCGTAAGAAAATTGACGTACTTAATTTTTAGTTAAATGCAAAGTATCTGTGCTAAATGGAAAAAATATGATTTTATATAAATTATAGCCGAATGTGACAAAGTGTGATTACAAAGTGTTATGAATTCATTTCGACGGAATAAACCTATTAAGGTGACGACACTAAATGTGTGATACGTCACAAGACTATGGCACTAAGTGTGTAATACGTTACAAGGAATTGGCACTGAGTGTGCGAGTTTACAGATCCCTTAGAAGAACTGAAATATAATTGTGGTGTATACTTGGCCTTTGCTAAAAATATGCATATGATATCATAGTGTGATTCATAAGTATAAATATATGTGTTTTTATAATGGTATTTGACCTTGAAATTGAAGGATATATTTTATTTACATGTGTATGTGTTCGGCCACATACTATAAATATATGTGTGATTATTATTCATTGACTTATGAACTTATGCATATATGAGTATAGGTACTAGTCATGATAAAGATAATTTAGTTTGGAAATTGAGCAATATATGTTAGAAGAACCATGTGAGTACTCGGCCCAGGTGAGTAATCGTGAAACATATCTGGATATATGTTAAGTGCAATTATGTGGTATAAAGATTTGATACATGAGTGTGCGTAAACAAATGGCTAAAGGTTCAGCTTTAGGTACTTGATAACATGGCTTTAATAGTATATAGTACTTTGGTATAGACATATGTATATTCGGTTGCAAATTAACATGTATATGAAATATTATTTGGGTACAATAGCTTACGCATATGAGTGCGTATGGACTAAATTTCTTTATGTCCAACTGATTTTAAAAATTTGGCTAATAATGTGCTAAGGCAATTATAAGGGTATTCGACAAGTAGATACCATTGAATAAGTCTTAATTATATGTAGGTGTGATTGTGTAAAACCGGCCACATAGCTAATATAAAGATATGAAATTATGTAGTGACACATGAGCTTATGAATCTTATGGGTTTGTGAATTGGGTCTATAATGATTATTCGATTTTGGAAATTATACGACAATATGATAATATGGTTATGTGGGCATTTGGCCGAAGTGGCATTTACAAATGAATATATATATGTATACTTAGAATATGAGTTTATGCGTGTTTGGCTCTACATGTGTTATGATAATATAATTCTGGTTTGGTTTAGTCAAGTTGATAATATTATCTTATGTGTTTATCTGCTTATGACTTATTAAGCTAAGGTAGCTTACTGTGTATAATTGTCTCTGTTTTATAAATCTTGAATTCAATCTACGAGCTCGAGGATCGTCAGAGAAGCTTATCACACTATCGACCACTTTTGGTATTTTATAAGTTACATTTTGGAACTATGCCATGTATAAGCTAGAATATGTTATGTTTGATTTTGGATTTGTAAATAATATAGCCATGCAAAAATGGCTTGAACAAATTGTTAAGTTTTAAGGTTTGAATATGATGTGAACATGTTTAGTTGTGGTCTTAGTTGAACTAAATTAAGGTATGGGAATGAGTATAAAGTATGCGGTAAGGTTGACTTAGGGTTTGATAATTTAGTCGTGGCATGTATTTAAATGTATTTATGTGTAGCTTGTTTTGTTTGATTGTTGCTATGAATTTAGATAATAAGGTAAGCTGGTCTGGGTACTTTATAAAGGTAAGTTTTAAAAAGGTTGAATTAAATAAATGTTGGAAGATACTTTTGATTCGGCTTTAGTATGTATACATATAAGCTTGGGATATATTTAGTTAATATCTTAATTGAGAAATATGATGTGATGAATTGGTTGCATAAAATGTTTGAGATATATATATTTATCCATGTGTTTAATTATATAATGCAAGAATATGTCATAATTGATATTTGTATACTTTGTAATCCTATTTTGGAAGGCAAAATCATAGTATTAAATACTAGACAGTATAAATGGATATATATTCGGCAATGGAGTTTGAAGATGAACTGTTATGCAATATGGAGTAAACATCTTGTAAAGGTAGCAGTAGTTTTATTTAGTTGATACGCAATATTGGTTTAAAATAGTTGGAATATGAATGAATGTCTAAATTCGGTTCCCAAGCGAATGCTACTAAACTTGGGTCACGATGTTAATAAATGATTTACAACTTGTGATGTCCGAACATTGTCTGCATTTGAGTGTTGCTTATGCAATTGTCGGCATATTAGCTAGCATAAGTAATAAGTGTGTGTATTTTGATGAATTAGGTTCATAAATTGATTAAATTAATTAAGTTCACATGCGCATAAATACTAATAACCAAGCAAAAACATATGTATGATACTTAATGATTAAAACTTATAAAGGAGTATATGTTATGCATGATTATATTTTTTTCCGTGTGGATATTTTCAATTTAACTTAAAGTGTAAAGTATGTGAGCCTTATTAACCTTGACCTGAGTCGCATATGTATATGGTTTCAAGGCTTGTATTATGACTTAATAAATTACAAAGACATGTATATGGTTTTGATGAATTTACGTTTAATAAAAAAAAGTGTTTCAGTAACTTGTTTAACCATTTTGGGATTAATTTTTGTTGTGCTTATTGATGCATTACATGTTGTGAGTAATACCTCGAAAAATTTTACAGTATGTGTAGTCTGTGATTTTAATGAAGCCGAATGTTGCTTAGTATTAAAGTCACTTACGTCATATATATAATTATATGTATATGAAGGGCAATTTAACTTGCGGTTAAGTGTAAATTTATTTGATATTCGTACTATGTGTATGAACCTTTGATTTATGAGATATGAGTTTTATTAGTAATATGACTTATGATATATGTTTAATGATTAATTAGTGATATGTTTTAATTAAACGGATATTACATACGTGCTGATAAGACTCGATCGAATGTTGTGTCATGTCAGGTAATACCTCTTAACCCTGGTTCAGCGACAGACATGGGTTAGGAGTGTTACAAATTTATCCATGGCACATTTCAAATTCATCATCAAAATCAGAAATTGAGGCATGGGCTTAGTAAAACACAAAGCAATGATCACAAAAACGTAGAAATTATTGAAAACGAATCAAAAACGAACCTTGAATTAAGCCTTGTGTGTTTCGAAACCCTAACTCTCTTTTTCTTTTCTTTTACTATGACTTTCGGTTGATTATGAACACAAAATGACCATATTTTCATGCCTTTGTTTTATTTTAATTCATTTAATAAACAATTTACTAATTTACAGTTTTAATAAACATTATAAAATCACCTAATGGATGGTTATTAATGTCTACTCAAACTTCTAATGGTCAAATAACCATATAAGGACCTCACAGTTAATAAGCCAAATCAAATAGGCACTTTTAACTTATAGCAAGCAACTTTTACATTTTACACGATTAGATCCTTTTATCAAATTAAGCACACAAACGGTTAAATTTTCATACGAAACTTTCACACATAGTAATTCACACTTCATAAGCACGGAAAATAATATTTAACTATTTTTATGACTCGAATATGTGGTCCCAAAACCACTGTTCCAACTAGGGTCTAAACCAGGCTATTGCAGACATGGCCATGTACCCACACAGCTTGGACACACGGGAGTGTCCTTTGCCGTGTGGATCCTGGTACTTATTTTTTTTCAAAAATTTGACAGTTATACAGCCTGAAATATTCCACATGGGCGTGTCCTAGGTTGTGTGAACCTTGGAGCTAATTTTTTTCAATTTTATTCGAAGTTAGAGAGTTACATAGGCAAGAGACATGATCGTGTCTCGCACATGGTCGAGCCACATGGGTGTGGGAGAAACGAAGGAGATCACATACGGCCTAGATGCATAGGCATGTCCCAGGCTGTGTGAATATTGGGCTGGTATTTTGAATCGACTGTGGGCTGGTAAAGCCCCACACAGGCGTGTAACACGCCCATATGGGCCAACACGGGCCTCACACAGCCGTGTTACCCTTAAAACCCTAGCCCCCCCTTTTTGTTTTATCTTCTTCTTAACCAATTCCTAAAACCCTAACCGCCGCCCACCATCCCTCACCACCGATCTACCTTACCTCACCACTTCGACCACCATCGTCGCACCACCACCCTCACGCCCTCTCCTTCTTTTCTCCTTTCCTTCTCCTTTCCCCAGTTAGCCGAGCCACGATCTCTCTTCTCCTTCTCTTGTTGAGCACCTACGCCTGTTGCCCTCTACTCTTCCCCTTACCCCAACCGAACCCTCTCGCCCTTCACCCTCATCGAACAAACCACGACCACCTTCCTTCCTTTCTCCCTCACCTGAACCACACTATTTTCCCTTTCTCCCTTACCACACTCCCACATTGCAGCCACCATGCCCTAGCCCCACCTCATCCTTCCTTGCTTCGAGCCGCACCCAACACCCTTCCCCTTTTGAACCACAACCCACTTTGTAACAGCCCGTTTTTAGTGAAATCAGAATAGTGGTTTCGAGACCACAAGTCCAAGTATGAAAAGAAAAATTATTTTAATATTATTTTATGGTCTAAATTATGATAGAAATATCGTATGAAAATGTCATTAAGAAAATTTTACCGATTACATGTTTAATTGATAAAAGGACCAAATTGCATGAAATGCAAAAGTTGAGTTCTAGTATATATAAGTATCAAATAGCTATGGAATTCAAAACTAGTGGTCCGTATATGGTAAATAGACCATTAAGAGGAGTTAGTAGATAAGTATGATGATTCATCCATGGAAAATTAAGAAAAGAAAAGGATAAAATTGGAAAGATGATAAATAAAGATAATAAATGATAAAATAAAACAAAATACCATCATTTATCATCTTTCCTAAAATCAAAATACATGGAAGCCCTAGCTAAGAGAAGACAACTCAAGCAAGCTTACTTGGCATAATTGGGTAAGTAATCTTGTCTCGTTTTTAGTAATTTTATGTTTTCGAGATCGTAATAGCTTAATTTAGTTATCTTGGGGATTAATTTGCAAAGTTATCAAAGTATTAAAGTTTTTCCATTGATGAATATGTATGAATTATGAAATTTATTGTATAAAATGAAAGGTTGTTGATAGATAAACAATTTTTGTAAAGTGAATTTTGATGAAATTATGATTTAGGGACTAAATTGAAAAGTTGTAAAATTCTTGGAAAAATTTTGAATTTTATGAAATACATGGGCTGCTATTGTGACATGTAAAAATCGACAAGGCTTGGAACAAGGATTAAATTGCATGAATTTCATTTTTCGAGCCTAAAGACGAAATCGTAATTAAATGAAAGTATAGGGGTAAAATGGTAATTTTGCATAAGATGTGAATTGGATTGAATTGAATTGAATTGTATTAAATTGAGTTAAATTTACTCGTATAGATCCGAATAGAACAAATATGAAATTGGATCAAAGAAAGGAAAAAATATCGAATCAGTAGATTACAATTCACGAACACTTGCCAAGGTAAGTTCGTGTAGCTAAATTGAAAATTCATATGTGTTAATTGAATTATATGTATGTGAATGTAATGTTGCTATGTATATGAAATTAATCTTATAGCCAACAATTCCTAACAAACATTAAGTCCCGATTGAATAAATAAAATTCGATGGATACAGGTTCCCATATTGGTTGTGGTACTGCATACGTTGCGGACACATCATAGCTTGATAGAGCGTCCTGTTATGAGCCCTCTCTAGCTTCCTGTTATGTGGTTCTTACGAGCTTCCCGTTAATAGCTCTTCGGAGCATCCCGATTGGTTGTGATTCTATATGTGTTGTAGACACACCACAACTCTTATGAGGTCCCAATATATGGCTCTTCGTGAGCTTCCCGATTAAAGGATCTTTGTGAGCTTCCTAATTAATGGCTCTCTGAAACTTCCCAATATGGGTCGCTTGAATTTCCTAATATATGGCTATCTAGAGCTTCCCGATTAATGGCTCTTCGGAGCTACCCGTTATTGGCTCGCATGAGCTTCTTAATTAATGGCTCTCCAGAGTTGCCCTATATGGCTCGCTTGAACTTCCTAATATATGGCTATCCGGAGCTTCTCAATTAATGGCTCTTTGGAGCTACCAGTTAATGGATCACATGAGCTTTTAAATATGGCTCTTATGAGCTTCCCGATATACAGCCCGGATAAGTTTCCTATTACATGGTTCATATGAGCTTCCTGTTATAAGGCTTTAATGAGCTTTCAGATTATGTGCTTTAATGAGCACTCTCGAATATGAATTGACGGATTACTAATTCATACACTTCATGTGTATTGCCGTGTATCCATCTATTTTTCAAATGGTTCAACGAACAAAGTTTTGATATAAGTTAAGGTGAATTTTGAATGAGATATTATCTGTATACACCTGAAAACACTTGGAACTATGATTTTTGATGAGCTCATCCCTAATTCTTGATATTTACATGAAATACAAGACTAACATGTTGATGAAGTTGTGTGTTTAGGCTATTAGCCGAATTGCATAGATGCATTTTGTATTCTTACCTTAAATGTAAATGAATGGTAAGTTTATTTCCTGTTATACGAACTTACTAAGCATTGAATGCTTACTCTATTTTATTTCCTCTATTTTATAGTAGCTTGGAAGCTCGTTAAGGTTGGAAGCTGGTCAGAGACACATCACACTATCCATTGGCTCATTTCGGTATAAATAGTAAATTAACTTTGGTTATAATGGCATGTATAGGTTTAAATAGCCAATATTGGCATATAACTGTTTTGGCTATAATTAGCCATTGGAATGACTTCTGATAAATGTGTTTTGATGTAAATATTATAACACTCCAAACCCAGCCCAAACGTTATGGCCGAATCTGGCGTGTTACATTGAAAAGTTTTAGCGAAAACCTTGTTTCATTGAAAACCTTTCCTTAAAAAGTTACATCTCAATTACTTAGTAAAATCTCTTTTCTATTGCGAAGCTTTGTTTAAAATATTTGATTTACGAAAACTTATCCTTTAAAAATTTAGTTGTGGAAACGTAGTATTAAAAGAAAACTATGGTTGAAAAATCCATGTTCCACTTCTTATAATTACAACACACGAAATTAATAATCCAAACAAAAACGAAATGGGAGGCCTTATTACAATCTCAACAAAATAAAAGATTACTTAATAAACCAATAACCTATATGCTTTTAAAACAAGTCCAAGTCGTCTTGCTAGCTGGCCACCCAGAGTCCCTCCAGCCACCAAACCTCCTACTGAGCATCACCTGAGAAAAATAAAAGAAGGGGTGAGTTTTCAAAAACTTAGTGTGTACAACCGTCGACGAGTAATAAGCATTCATTATTCACCATAAAACCACACATGTAATGCAGTGCAACCCACCCCAATAATCCATCCGCTACACACCAACTCCGTCTCCCAGTACACACCATGTGGGGATATAAATATTGACCCACCCATCCGATACACTCCAATGGTAACCCAGTTGATGAACTTCCTTTATTGCAGCAAGCTGCCAATCACATATTGGGCTTAAAAGCCGTCGGTGGATCCACGGTTGTTAAACAACCATGCGACCCTCATATACTTCCTCCGTTCCATAATTCCCAACCCTTATGCAACCTAAGCAGAATATCATATGTATGCAGCAATTATACATGTAACATCCATAAATCTTACATTCAACACTTAGAGGTATTTTGGTCATTTTCGCCCTTAGGGTCATTTTGGTAATTTTCTTTTATTATGGGTCTTTACTTACCTTGGCCCGTTAACAAATCTCATGAGCTAAGATGAACGAATACTATGCACTAGGTAGGATTCCAGAGAAGAGGAGGTGAGTCATTAAGACCGCTTAAATACCAAGCTTTCCCCAGATCCAATCCTAGACATGCATATGCCTGTTGCCATACCTTAACCCTACGACTTGTCCACGGTCTTTAATTACTTAACTAAGTTTTATGTCTGTTTAAGCAGTTGTCATATACTAGGCCCAAAAAAACCCCTTACAAACCCAAACAAGTCCACATACCTGTATATGGCCCACTTGGCCCAATCTCTTTCATATTGCCCATTAGGACCAATCACATTTATGTGGTCCATTAGGCCCAAATCACATTCATATGCCCTTTAGGCCCAAATTCATTTACAGTCATGCTCACATACAATTTTCCATCACATAGCATCAATTACAATTTTTGCCTATTATGGGCCCAACAGCCCATCGGGCCCATTTAGCCTATTCCAGCTCGGTTGGCCAATTCACAACCCAAGTCCATGGAATCGTCCATGGGCCTCAGGAAACCTGTCGGTTTCCCCCTTACGAGTGTTCGTGCACTCGCAAGACTACCGTAGCCAAACTTTTAGCTTTTTGGCATTTTGACTTTTCAGCATTTTGGCTTTTTGGCTTTTCGGCTTTTACCGATCTACTTGTGTGTGCAGTGTATGTACACACTTGGTAATAAAGCGTGTTACGATTTCCTTAGCTCTGAACCTATGTTTGATATCACCCTTCAATTAATCACATGCTTAATACATATTTTTACCAAAACCGAAACCTCACCCTTCACTTTACCTTGCGCGACAAGTTATAATAGTCCCTTCTTTAATCACTAACCACGATCAACCCCTAAATCTACACCAATCTTAATTATGAAAACCAGAATAATAGGTGACTTGTATCCAACACAAGTCCCCCTTCCCTTAACTAAGACCATTTGGCCAACTAAGATCAAGAACACTTACCAAGGTCTCTCACCTGAGAAGCAAATCGGAAGGGATCCGAAGGACTGGAATTTGATACTAATCCTACCAAAACTGATTGGAAGAAGTGAGGAACAGAGTAATCGATACTTACCAAAAATCAATTGGGAGAGCAAACACTTACATTAGAACCAACTAAGTGGAAAGTACAGTGGCGGCACCAAGGGTATTTGGCCAAAGAGGTGTTCGGCCCTTGCGATTTGTATGGCAAACAAAAGGTTATTCAGCACCAAGGGAAAAGGGAAGAAGAAGTCGGCTAAACTAAAGGTGAATCAAAGAAAATTGTGTAGGAGAAGGATAGGAAATCGGCACAAGGAAAAGAAAGAAAAACAAAGGTTTTTGGCTTTTAGGAAAAAGGATTTCTAGCAACAAATTGAAGGAGAATTCGGCATTAGCCTGGCCACCTCCCATTCGTCACCTATATATAGCCTCTATAGTCGAATTTCCTAAGCCCTGTAACACTCCAAACTCGGCCTAGAAGTTAGGCCCGAATCTGGCATATCACATTGAAGTGTTTTTTGAAAACCATGTTCTCATTGAGAACCCTTATTACTACTCAAAACATTTTAAAACTTGTGAAACGTTAATTCCCTTACAACCTTACTTGCTGCGGAAGCTTACTTTTAAACAGTTGTGGAAACGTGATATTTTGAAAACTAGTTGTTGTTTTGGAGAACTGTGCCCCACTTCTAACAGATATTAAGCATACTAAATAAATTTCCTAAATAAAAAGTTAAGAAAATAAAGAGGCCTTAAAACAACCCAAATCAAAAACCAAAGTGCTTAACTAAATAAACGAAATAGAAAAACATGTGCAGTTGTGTGGTCGTCTCCAAGTCCCTCTGTGACACCGATCCACTTAACGCTGGGGATTACCTGCACAGTTAATAAATAGGGTGAGTTTACGAAAACTCAGTGTGTAATCCCCTTACTAGAGGAACAGTCAGTAAATAGATAGAATTTAGAATCAGTCTGGGCCAGAGCCCATTATAGTAACAGTACAATCTAGTTCAAAGCATACGTGGGCCAAAGCCCGTTACAATATCATTTGGGTCACAGCCCATAATAGAATCAATTGGGCCTAGCCTATCTTAGCCTCAATTGGGCTGAAGCCCATATCGCAATAATGTCACAATAATATCATACATGCAATGCTGTGCAACCTACCCCCATAATCTAACCGCTACACACCAACTCCGTCCCCCGGTACACATCATGTGGTGATATAAATATCGACCCACCCATCCGATACACATCAATGGTAGCCCGGTTGCGGTACTACCTTCATTGCAGTAAGCTGCTAATCAAATATTGGGCTTAATAGCCATCAGCGACGATAATATAATTGGCACATAGCCTTCAGAAAATATGATCGACACAGAGTCATTAATAAGTACGTTAGGCACATTGCCACAGGTAATACGTTTGGCACACAACCATAATCAGGTTGGCACAGAGCCATATATACATTAGCGCAAAGCCATAATCAGAATAATTGGCTTTAAGCCATTGGTAACTATATCATGTTAGGCACTTAGCCATCAGTGACGGTAGTATAGTCGGCACACAGCCTCGGGTAAATATGATCAACACAAAGTCGTCAACAATCATATATTGGGCTTAAAAGCCACCGGTGGATCCACGGTCGCCAAGTAACCATGTAATCCTTAATCGATCGATCAACGGTCGTCAAGCAACCATGCGATCCTCAATCGGTGGATCCACGGTTGTCAAGCAACCATGAGATCCTCAATTTCTTCCTCCGTTTCATAATTCCCAACCCATGCAATATGTTGTGTATGTCATGCTCAATCATCACATGTGTATGCAGAATGACAATACTCAGTAACAATCTTTTAAACATATATTAAGAGCATATCAGTCATACAACCGCAGTCAAGTCAATTAAAATGTAGTCATACATTCATAATCAAATCAGTCAAAATCGAAGTCTAAGTCGGTCATTTACCCTCAAGGGCAAAACAATCATTTTACCCTACAGGGGTATGTCGGTCATTTTACACTACAAGGGTATTTCAGTAATTTTACAAATCGAGAGTATTTTTTGTAATTTTACAAATCGAGGGTGTTTCGGTAATTTTAGGAATCGAGGGTATTTCGGTAATTTTACAAATCGAGAGTATTTTTGTAATTTTACAAATTGAGGGTGTTTCGGTAATTTTACAAATCGAGGGTATTTTAGTAATTTCACAATCGAGGGTATTTCAATAATTTTACAAATCGAGGATATTTTTGTAATTTTACAAATCGAGGATATTTTAGTAATTTTACACTCGAGGGTATTTTGGTAATTTTACAAATTGAGGGTATTTCGATAATTTCACAATCGAGGGTGTTTTGGTAATTTTACAAATCGAGGGTATTTCAGTAATTTCACAATCGAGGGTATTTTAGTAATTTTACAAATCAAGAGTATTTCGGTAATTTTAAAAATCGACGGTATTTCAGTAATTTCACAATCGAGGGTATTTCGATAATTTTACAGATCGAGAGTATTTCAGTAATTTCTCAATCGAGGGTATTTCGGTAATTTTACAAATTAGGGGTATTTTGGTAATTTCTCTTTATTATGGGTTTACTACTTAACTTGGCCCGTTAACAAGTCCTCATTGCCTAACCTTATGACTCGTCCACAGTTGCGATTAATTAATTATGTAAGTTCTATGTCTGCTTGTATAGCAAAAACTAGGTCCATAACCCCTTTACTAAAACACTAACAATCCACACTTATTCATTTGGCCGCTGTAGGCCCAATCTCGTTCACATGGCCCATCAGGCCCAATCACATTCATATGGCCCATCAGGCCCAACTACTTCCCACCTAATAGTTAGATTTACACAAGCGGGCCCACAGTCTTATCGTGGCCCAGAACAGCACCAGCACACGAGAACACTTGTGGCAGCTTTCAGCTTTTGCCAATTTCTAACAAAGAAAGGGCGTGAATACACAAATGTTTATGAGAACACGCCAAAGTCCACGACCACTAACCTTGGCACATCCTGCATTGGGTCTTAATCACCTTTTTTTTCTTTTTCACCAACTCATCTGGTTCACTCTATTTAAAGTTAGCTTTTCACCAATTCCCATGTTAGCTTCCCGATGTGGGATTACTTTCAACCATTAGGTTGAAAAATTCCTTATTTTCTTATGACCACCTCAACCACAGAGTTCTAGTCCAACTCCACCTCCTACACAGCTCAAACAGCAAAATAAATACTCCATTGCGCATCCCAAGACTTGAACCTTAGACCTCACAGTTACCACAACACGCCACCTTGCCACTCCACCACAGGCTCTTTCTGGTCATATTTTATCCTCAATTAAATATAAGGTCTATAGGCCAGAGTCCAGGTTCCTTTATAAGAAAAACCAAAATAAATTGCAAGATCCAAGACTTGAACCTAAGCTCCCTTGCAACCTTAATGACGCCACAACCACTAGACCACAAGCTTCCTCGTGTCATTTATTTACCACAATAATTTAAAAGGCCTTCATCCAAGCACCCAGGGTTTTATTCACTTATTACCAAAATTTTTGCTAAAGCCCAGGTTTGAACCCAAGATTTCTCCAACACTTCTCATGTCCATTAACCACTAAAGCAGACATTTAATTGTGTCATTTCCTTTGAACAATTAAATTCTTATAGACAACCTCCTTATGGGCCCCTTCTAAAGGCCCAATACTTTTAGGTCCAAATTCGGGACGTTATAATTCTACCCCCTTAAAGAAATTTCATCCTCGAAATTTCCAACTATCTGAATAAACGCTTAGCTCAATCTACACCACTATGCTCCTGTTGCGCACTCCAATTTCAAACTACACGAATACACTTTTAACTTAATCTCAAAACCTCTCACACCCAACCAAAATATCTAACCACAGAAGCAAACATATGTTTATCACACATGCCTACAATTTCTATATTCAAACATCACATCCAAACAAAACACACCTGACTTAAAAGGAACTGTGATCCCTCTTCCTGCTGCACTCCAAGTGCCTAACCTAAAGTGTTTCACCATACGCCTTAACTCTTGCCTCGAACACTTCTTCTAGCACTTCCCTTACCAACCGAATTAGTGCCTCCGTACCAAGCTCCGGGTTATTGTTACCCGAAGTTAGCGGACTTACCTTGACTACAGTTTTCTGAACCATCTCATGTTCCGGGGAGACGGGCAACTCCTCGCGATCTTGCTTGCCTTTGAAATCCATCACAGTATTGTTGCTAACTAAAAAAAAATCTAATTTCCAGAACATACACTGAATAAATACAAAATCTAACTTTAAGTACAGTCTAACAGAAAACTTACGGATTCGGCGCCGGAGACTCGGTTACCACACTTTTAGGAAAATATTCAGAAAAACATTTCAAATACTTCAAATCTTTTTAAACCTTTTTGAAACAATTCTTTCAAAAATCCAATTTTAAAACCCATTCCACAGCTGAGTTTTGCAACTAGGCTCTGATACCACTAAATGTAACGCCCCAAACTCAGCCTAGAAGTTGGGCCCGAATTTGGCGTGTCACATTGAAGTGTTTTTCGAAAACCATGTTCTCATTGAAAACCCTTCTTACTACACAAAACCTCTGGCAATTTTAAAACTTGTGAAACTGATAAACCAGAATTTATACATATTTTTATCTCATGCTTAACACATTTTATGGATGGTTTCTCCTTAGAATTGGTGAATTCAATGCTCCTAATCCTTTAATTTCATGTTTTATACTTAGGTGAGCATAGGAGAGTAAAAAAGGCGAGAAATGGACCGAAAATGGAGAAAATAGACCAATGCGGGAAATCAACACGGCCTACACTTCGTCACACAAGCGTGTCACATGGTCGTGACCCTTTGGTAAGATCGAAGCATGATTTACATGGGTAGATCACACGCCCGTGCCCATTTAACAGCCTTGACCACGGCCTTAAGTAATCGCACAGGGGCGTGTCATATGGGCGTGTCCTTGCCGAGTCCAAGTTTAGTCCAATTCAAAAAATGCCAATTTTGAGGGCTCTTAGGCATTCTAAAGCCTATTTAAACACCTAAGGAGGCACTTAGAAGGGGACGCAGAGTAGGAAGCAAGGAATTACTAAAGGAAAGCCGATTGATCCATCTCAAGAGCCGGATTCATCATTAAGACTAAAGATCTCCCTTCAAGTTCCTTCAGGAGTTTTGGGTTTTCTTATGTTTTGTTATCTTTATGCTTTTGAGATGTTTTCTTTCATAAATAAGAACTAAACCCCCTAATACCTAAGGAGAATGAAACCTAAGATAGATCTCGTTATTATTATCTGAATTGTATGATAAATATTTGACTTGTTCTTAATTATGTGTTCCTAATTCTTGTTTTAATATCCAGGATATTGGTTCAAGTTAACGCTCTTATTCAGAGGAGGAATAGACCCTGTCTAAGAGTAAAATTGTCATAATTAAGCGGAGTTGATTGCGAGCCTAGAGATAGGGTGACAAGCTTTTTCTAGATTAGGGTGAAACCTAATAAAGAAATCCATAGATCGAGTTAATGCAATTCTAAGGTGTTAATTAGAAATAGATTTCAATTATTGAACCTAGGGTTAGACGTTATTTATCTCGAGAGGGATAATAATATAACTTAGGGATTTCTACGGATCAAGTCAAATGAATAAATCATCTGATTCAGAGTCAAATAACAAATGAAGTCTAGGTGGATTTTTCCTTAGGTATTGTCTTAATCAATCGAATTTTCCAAAAAGTATTTTCCCAAGTTCTTTTTCTATGTATTCTTTGTTAGTAATTAGTTTAGATAACCAAACCTCTTAATTTTTAGGCTAGATAATAAAAAGGAAGTAAATACTAGTACTCGTATTTCCTTTGGGTTCGACAATCCAGTCTTGCTAAACTATACTACTGTTCGATAGGTACAGTTGCCTTAATCATGATAATAAATTAGTCTCAAGAACGAGTCATTTATAAATCTTTAAAACCTGTTATGAATATCATGCATCAGAAACGTTAATTCCCTTAAAACCTTACTTGCTGCGGAAGCTTACTTTTAAACAGTTGCGAAAACGTGATATTTTAAAAACCAGTTGTTGTTTTGGAAAACCGTGCCCTACTTCTAACAGATATTAAGAATACTAAATAAATTTCTCAAATAAAAAGTTAAGAAAACAAAGAGGCCTTAATACAGCCCAAATAAAAAACCAAAGTGCTTAACTAAATAAACAAAATAGAAAAACATTTGCAGTTGTGTGGTCGTCTCTGAGTCCCTTTGCGACACCGATCTACCTAACGCTGGGGATTACCTGCACAGTTAATAAATGGGGTGAGTTTACGAAAACTCAGTGTGTAATACCCTTTCTAGAGTAATAGCCAAGAAATGCATGTAATTGAGAATCGATGCAGGTTGGAGCCCATTACGATGTGATGCAGTCTAGTTCAGAGCATACGTGGGCCAAATCCTGTTACAATATCATTGGGGTTACAACCCATAACAGAATCAATTGGGCCTAGCCCATCTTAGCCTCAGTTGAGCTGAAACCCACATCGCAATAATGTCACAATAATATCATACATGCAATGCTGTGCAACCTATTCCAATAATCCAATTGCTACACACCAACTCCGTCCCCCGGTACACATCATGTGGGGATATAAATGTCGACCCACCCATCCGATACACATCAATGGTAGCCCGATTGCGGTACTACCTTCATTGTAGCAAGCTGCTAATCCAATATTGGACTTAATAGCCATCAGTAACGGTTATATAATTGACACATAGCATTCAGTAAATATAATCGACACATAGTCATCAATAAGTATGTCAGGCACATAGCCACAGGTGAATACGTTTGGTAAACAGCCATAATCAGGTTGGCACAGAGCCATCTGTACGTTGGCGCAAACCAATAATTAGAATAATTGGCTTTAGGCCATCGGTAATTGTATCATGTTAGGCACATAGCCATCAGCGACACAGAGTCGTCAACAATCATATATTGGGCTTAAAAGCTACCAGTGGATCCACGGTCGTCAAGAAACCATGCGATCCTTAATCGGTCAATGCACGATCGTCAAGCAACCATGCGATCCTCAATCAATGGATCCACGGTCATCAAGCAACCATGCGATCCTCAATTTCTTCCTCCGTTTCATAATTCCCAACCCATGCAATATGTCGTGTATGTCATGCTCAATCATCACACTTATATACAGAATGACCATACTCAGTAACATCTTTTAAACATGTATTAAGAGCATATCAGTCATACAACCACAGTCAAGTCAATTAAAACGCAGTCATACATTCATAATCAAATCAGTCAAAATTGAAGTCTAAGTCGGTCATTTACCCTCAAGGGCAAAACAGTCATTTTACCCAACAGGGGTATGTCAGTCATTTTACACTACAAGGGTATTTTAGTAATTTTACACTACAAGGGTATTTTGATAATTTTACAAATCGAGGGTATTTTGATAATTTAAAAATTGAGGGTATTTTGGTAATTTTACAAGTCGAGGGTGTTTCGGTAATTTTACAAATCGATGGTATTTCAGTAATTTCACAATGGAGAGTATTTCAGTAATTTTACAAATCGAGGGTATTTCGGTAATTTTAAAAATCGAGGGTATTTCAATAATTTCACAATTGAGGGTATTTCAATAATTTTACAAATTGGGGGTATTTCGGTAATTTTACAAATCAATGGTATTTCAGTAATTTCACAATCAAGGGTATTTCGGTAATTTTATAAATCGAGGGTATTTCGGTAATTTTACAAATCGGGGTATTTTGGTAATTTCTCTTTATTATGGGTTTATTACTTACTTTGGCCCATTAACAAGTCCTCGTTGGCTAAAGTGAACAGATACTATGCACCAGGTAGGATTCAAGAGAAGAGGACGTGAGTCATTAAGACCGTTTAAGTACCAAGCTCTCCATAGATCCAATCCTAGACATGCATATACCCATTGCCACACCTTAACTTTATGACTCGTCCATGGTCGCGATTAATTAATTATTTAAGTTTTATGTCTGCTTGAGTAGTTACCAAAAACTAGGTCCACAACCGCTTTACTAAAACACTAACAGATCCACACTTATTCATTTGGCCCCTTTAGGCCCAATCTCGTTCACATGGCTCATCAGGCCTAATCACATCCAGCCCCAGCACATTAGAACGCTCGTGGCGGCTTTCAAGTTTTGCCGATTTCTAACAAAGAAGGGCGTGAATACACACCTGTTTATGAGAACGCGCCGAAGTCCACGATCACCAACCTTGGCACATCCTGCATTAGGTCTTAATCACCTTTTTTCTTTTTCACCAACTCATCTGGTTCGCTCTATTTAAAGTCAGCTTCTCACCAATTCCCATGTTAGCTTCCCGATGTGGGATTACTTACAAACTTTAGGTTGAAAAATTCCTTATTTTCTTATGACCACCTCAACCACAGAGTTCCAGTCCAACTCCACCTCCTACACAGCTCAAACAGAAAAATAAATACTCCATTGCGCATCCTAAGACTTGAACCTTAGACCTCACAGTTACACAACACGCCACCTTGCCACTCCACCACAGGCTCTTTCTGTGTCATATTTTATCCTCAATTAAATATAAGGTCTATAGGCCAGAGTCCAGGTTCCTTTAAAGGAAAAACCAAAATAAATTGCAAGAGCCAAGACTTGAACCCAGGCTCCCTTGCAACCTTAATGACGCCACAACCACTAGACCACAAGCTTCCTTGTGTCATTTATTTACCACAATAATTTAAAAGGCCTTCATCCAAGCACCCACGGTTTTATTCACTTATTACCAAAATTTTTTCTAAAGCCCAGGTTTGAACCCAAGATTTCTCCAACACTTCTCAGAGCCATTAACCACTAAAGTAGACATTTAATTGTGTCATTTCCTTGTACAATTAAATGCTTATATACAACCTCCTTACGGACCCATACTAAAGGCCCAAATTCGGGGTGTTACAAGCCCAAATTCCCAATTCAGCTCCACCTCTTCCTCACTCCTCATCTTCTCGTTTTTCTCCCTGATAACCCCTTGATCCTCTCCTCAAATTTCTCCTCTTATCACTCCTTACAGAGTTCAAATCCAATGGCACCTTCGCCCATCTTTTAGCAAAAATAAATCCCTCTTTTGAGGAAAGTGGGATTCGAAACCCATACCTCTGACATTAACCACACGCCACTTATCCCCTAGGCTAGCAGGCTCTTTTCTGTCCAATTTTCCCTTCATTTATTCAAAAGCCCACCTACTTGCCATAAGGGTTCTTTTAATAATTAAACTATAATTTTTTTTACCCCTAGGTTCGAACTCAAACCTTGACTGAGACCTACCATCACATAATTAACACTTAACTGAGAATGCTAAGCACAAAAGAAAGAAAAATTCGAGATTTTGAGATTTTTGGCGGTTTCGGGATTTTTGGGGCGTTACATATATATAAGATAATGTCATGTTTGATATGAGTGTTTAGTATGGTTAATTGATATTAAACTTCATAGTTATGCCTATTGCATTTTTGGTCAAATTGGTAATTTTGGATATATAGATTTATGAAGTGATATGTCATGCATAAGACTTGATTTTGGCTTGGTATAAATGTCTTGGTTTGGCTTGAGAATATGTTTAAGTGTTTATGTAGGTGGAAGGCAAGAGAAATAAGGCATGGAAATGGCCTTATTTTGTCAACACGGGTTAAGACACAGGCGTGTGTCTCAGCTGTGTGTGACACACGGCCTAGCACATGGGCGTGTGATCTGGCAGTGTGTCCCCTGCATCATTTAAATTCAAAACAGAATGCTCAATATTTTTCACACGGTCTGACACACAGGCGTGTGGCTTGGCCGTGTGACCCAAGTCAGAGAGTTACACGGGTACGGACACGGGCTGGGACATGACCGTGTGTCTATTTCGAATGCCCACACGGCCTAGGACATAGGCGTGTTACATGGTGGTGTGAGCCACACGGCCTGACCACACGAGCGTTTGTCCCCTACACTTTGGAAAATTATGAGATTTTGTGAAAAATTCTCTGAGTTTTGGGCCTCGAGGGCTCAAATAATGGACTTTAAGAATAATATCTGACATGATTGTTAAATAATATGAAATATCTAAATTTGATATGTTAATTTTGGTAGTGCTCTGTAACTTGTTCCGGCAATGGATACGATTTAAGGGTGTTACACACTTTACTCTCAACCCCCCTGCATCCGCGTCGTACCCCCATCACAGCCACCCCCTCTCCTCTTCCGTGCTGCACTACCACGAGCCCACTCTCTCCCTCTCGTGACCACCGTACTCCTTTTACTGTCAGCGCCTCCTTCCCCACCTCTTTCGATCGCCGGCAACTCCGGTCACCGCCCCATTGTTTGCTTTATTTTATTTATTATTATTATTATTATTATTCTTTGTTATTTATATTTTCTTTCTCTAGTTATTATTATTATTTTAAGTTTCTTATTATTCTTAATTTCATTATGTCTATTACTGTTTTGGCTTAGTATTATTCTAGTTATTACTATTATTCGTTTTTTTCTTATTATTCTTAATCTTCTTATCATTAGTCTATTATTTTTATTACTTTTTTACTATTTTTATTCCTAATTTTGTTTTTGTTCTTAGTATCCAAATCATGTTTTTATGTCTTGATTATCATTTTTAGTTTTCTATTTAGTTTCTTATTTTATTTTCCTTCATTATTGTTTTTCTTACTTCGAATTAGTTTGCATATTTAGTAGAATTAGCACCTAATTTTTGCATGATTGATACTAGTACATATTAGTTTAGGAGTCGATTTTCTATTTAGGCTGTTTAGATTTCGCTGTATGTCATATGATGATTCTTAGTTTCATAGTTTCTATTACACGATTGTTCTTTCGGCTTATTTGTTTGTTTATTTGGTATTGCTTATGTTATTTTTCTCTTAGTGAATTATTTTCTTTTTCAGGCATACCATGACAAACACTCACAGTAAATCCAAGGTCGTCGTTCTTGCTTTGAAAAAGAAGAAGACGCTGGGCGCGACCTCTTCTCTGGGCGCTTTCGCCAAGGCACGCCATCCATTCCTCTGCTTTTCTCAAGGTCCCTAGGAGGACTTATATCAACTTCTTTGACTTCGGCCACTCGTGTAACACCTATTACCCATATTCAATGCCGGAACAGAGTACGAGGCATTATCAGACTTACAACACAAGCATTCACACAATCCCGAGACATAAATTTGCGTCCAAATTAAAACCATTTAAAGTAAATCATAAAGTCCCTAATACGAGCTTACGAGGCCTAAAATATGCATTGGAAGTGGTCTGGGACTAAACGAGAAAATTAGAAATTTTTACAAAACTTAGAAAACTTTTCCACTAAACAGGGGTCACACGCCTGTGTGGATATGGGACACGCCCGTGTTATCTATCCGTGTGGTCACACACGTACGTGTCCCAACACAGTGTAACTCTCTGACTTGTAACCATGAACAAATTGAGATCACACGGCTAAGTCACACGCCAGTGTGCTAGGCTGTGTGGAAAATTAATTTTCATAAAATAGGTGCAGACTTCACACGACCATGACACACTCCCGTACCTGAGGCCGTGTCAACCACACAAATGAGACACACACCCGTGTATTTTCCCGTGTGCTCAATTCTGAGCCTTCTATTTCTCAAAATTAAGGTGCAAGGGACACACGTCCAGACACACGGTCTAGACATACGCCCATATGTCTACCCGTTTGGACAAAATAAAGGCTATTTACCAAGCCATTTGCCACCCTTATTCACACATACACATACACCAATTCAATGGCACAAATCATAATATAATTAGGCAACCAAAGCACCCACAATTAAGACTATTACATGTCGATACAATACCATCCACTATCATGCTGACAACATTTATTGTGTCCCAAATTAATCATGCTAATTTCACATATACTAAGTATCATTAAACTACTTTCATGACACCTATTTGTGTATAAGATAATCATCTCACCAATAAATCACATTTCCAACATAACACATTCATGCTATGATTCAAATTCCTTCATTCATCAAATTTATCATAACCACATCACCAATGATATTGGCACATATATCAATATACTTAGGCTTACAACCATGTTAGCCAAAATAAGCCAATTAGTATGACAAGGTACCAAATCAGCCAATTTTACAAGCCATTAGATTTGTCCAATCATAATGACACATATAACAAAATAACCAAGTCCCTATACATGCCATATTTCCAAAACACTAAGATCATCAATACCCAAAATGAGAGTTTGATAGTGTGATTCGAATCTCTGACGATCTCCGATCCGAGCTAGCTTGGCGACATTATAAAAAAATGGAAAATAAATGGAGTAAGCTATATAGCTTAATAAGCTCATATGCAAGAAATAAGCAACCTTACCATGCATATAACATTCAAATAATATAACATAATTAAATGTAAATTTACTATTGTCTCATGATCATAATTCATTCCATCACAATACTTACCTCATTTTCATCATTTCAAGTATTTAATAAACATGAGTTTTACATACATACCTGAACCATCTCGAAATGAATTTACACATACTCTCATCTTTGACATACCCGTGAACCACTCGGAATAATAATGTCAGATACTTGGGATTTTTACACACTAAGTGCCACATGCATAGCCAATGCTACCTCAATCTCATATCACATAATCGCTCGCTCTTGAGATATAGACAAGCCTGCTCACACAAGCTGTCAGTCAAGACGTAGCTACATGGTGCTGCTCATACAAGCTGTCAAGTATCTGCAACATATGCCGGTATACTCAGCCACTGGTAAGACGTACAAGACCAGCAACCAGATCACATAATCACATAACACATAATGACCCTAGTGACATGTCACTTGCATCCTAATATATTCCTAAGGTTCAACGGGACTTCTCACTTGCCGAATCATCGTCGAACTCATTCGGAGAATTATACTCATTCATATAATCAAACATACAGTTCATGAAATATTAGAGCATATAAGTACAATTATTCTAAATCTTATTTTTAACATACGAATTTACCTCGATACAAAATGGCTAATAGTTTGATTTATTCCACAACCTTGTTCTTTCCCCGGTCGAGGTCAAAACCTCGTCTTTCTTGATCCATAATACCACATTTAACTTATTCAATCATCACATTATTCAATTTAATCCCAAAAACCCTTATGGCAAAAATTACATTTTTGTCCCTAACTTTTTAACTTTTTACATTTTAGTCCCTAGGCTCGTAAAATGATTTTCAGCCAATTTCTTCACACCTAAGCCTACCGAACCTATTCCTTACTCATAACAGCCCACATTTTTCATTTATTCACATTTTTACACACATTTTATAACTTTTACAAATAGGTCCCTATTTGACATTTTTATCAAAAATCACTTGGTAAATGTTGTTTATCTAACACCAAACATGCATTTTTTACCATTAAACATCAAAATACACAAATATTCAACATGGGTAAAATTTTAGACTTTGATTTTCTTTCAAATTAGTCCTTAGAATAGCTAAATCAAGTTACAACATTCATAAAAAAAGGTAAAAATCATTAAAAATAAGACCAAGACGGACTTACAATCGAGCTTGGAAGCTTGGCCAAAAACCCTAGCTATGGTTGCTTGAGAAATTCGGCTATAGGGGACTAAATTGGAGAAGATGACATCTTTTTATTAGTTAATTTATCTTTATTAACCAAATGACCAAAATGCCCTTAATGCCAAACTTTGAAATTTCACCTAACCATGTCCATTTTTTTCCAACTTAAAGTATAATAGTCTAATTACCATTTAAGGACTTTCAATTTAAAATTTCATAACAATTAGACACCTCTAGCTTCTAGAACACATATTTTTCACCTATTACAATTTAGTCCTATTATTCAAATTGGACACTCTATCGATAAAATTTCTGAACGAAATTTTCACAAAATCATTCAATCATATTGTAGACCTTAAAGTAACAATAAAAATAAATATTTTTACTTCGTATTTGTGGTCCTAAAACCACTATTTCGATTTGACCCTAGAAAGGGCTGTTACACTCTCCCCTTTTAGGGATTTTCGTCCTCGAAAATCTTACTGGAAAAGAGGTTTGGGTACTATTTTCTCATAGCTTCCTCGGTTTCCAACGTAGCATCTTCGACCCCATGTCTTTGCCACAAAACTTTCACTAGGTCTATATTTTTATTTCTCAACAGTTTAATTTCCAGGGCTAGAATCTTGATCGGTTCTTCACCATAAGTCATATCGGGTTGAATCTCAACCTCAATTGGTGAAATTATGTGCGAAGGATCTGATCGATAATGGTGTAACATCGATACATGAAATACATTGTAGATTCTTTCCAACTCTGACGGCAAAGCTAGTCGATAAGCCACAGGTCCTATTCCTTCAATAACCTCATATAGACCAATAAAGCGCGGACTCAGTTTACCGTTGCGACCGAATCTAAAGATTTTCTTCCACGGAGACACTTTTAGAAATACCTTATCACTGACTTGAAATTCAATTTCCTTTCGTTTTAGATCTACATACGATTTCTGTCTATCTGTAGCTGCTTTCAAACAATCATGAATTACTTTTACTTTTTCTTCAGTTTCTCTAATCAAATCAACCCCATGGATTTGTCTCTCACTGAGCTCAGTCCAGTACAATGGAGTTTGACACTTGTGACCATACAATGCCTCATACGGTGCCATCTTTATACTCGACTGAAAATTATTGTTGTAAGAAAATTCAACTAAAGGTAGATATTTTTCCCAACTACCTTTGAACTCTAAAACACAATAGCGAAGCATATCTTCGAGTACCTGAATCATCCTTTCAGATTGACCGTCAGTCTGCAAATGAAATGCGATACTAAAATTCAATTTTGTGCCCAAAGCCTCTTGCAACTTTTTCCAAAGTCGAGACGTAAATCTCGAATCTCTATCCAGAATAATAGAAATAGGCACTCCTTGCAATCTAACAATTTCAGCTATGTACAACTTAGCTAGTTTATCAAGTGAATAGTCGGTATGTACCGGAATAAAATGAGTCGATTTCATCAATCTATCAACAACGATCCAAACATCATCTTTCTTCTTCAGAGTCAGAGGTAATCCAGTTACGAAATCCATTGTAATTCTGTCCCATTTCCACTCGAGAATCATCACAGGCTGAAGTAATCCCGAAGGTACTTGGTGTTCAGCCTTTACTTGTTGACAAATCAAACATCTCGATATAAATTTAGAAATATCTCTTTTCATACCTGACCACTAATACAACTTCCTCAAATCATTGTACATCTTTGTACTTCCTGGGTGAACAGACAGACAACCACTGCGTGCCTAGCGAAATTTTTTTTGAATAACCTCGGTATCTATTGGTACACATATTCTACCTTGGAACATCAAACAATCATCGGTCCCAATTTGAAAATCTAAATCACAAGTCGATTCATATTGAACTCTTTTAGCTTAAAGTTCTTTGTCACTTTTCTGATCTTCACAAATCTGCTGAAGAATTACCGGTCTAGCTTTTAACTCAGCTATAATCGAGCTAACATCAGATAAAGTTAGCCCGTATTCATTGCTCTCAAAGCAAACAAAGATTTCCTACTCAAAGCATCGGCAACTACATTCGCCTTTCCCGGATGATAATCGATTACTAACTTATAGTCTTTCAACAACTCGAGCCATCTCCGGTGTCGCAATGTAACACCCTGAACCCGAGACCATCGCCGGTGTCGGACACGAGGGGTTAACAAGCCAAGTTCACATGTTTTGCCCACCAATTTGACATTTCCAGTCAGGCTGGAAAACTGCGTCACCGTCGCCTTAAAAATCATATCTCGAGTTTCAAAACTCGGAAACTGGTTTCGTAAATTTTCCCTGAATATAGACTCATATATCCATCCATGGATTTATTTCTAGAATTTTTGGTCGGGCCAATTGGTACAGTTTATTAGTTAAAGTCACCCATGTTACAGGGATCGACTGCTCTGACCTTCGCGCGTTATAACTTGAATATCTCTCTGTACAAGGCTTTAATACTGGTGCCGTTTGTTTCTAATGAAACTAGACTCAAAATGGAATCTGTAAATATAAGGCATGACTCCTAATTCTTTCTGGATAATTTATAGTAAATTTTTAAAGTTGCGACAGGGGACCCAGAAACCGTTCTGGCCCTGTCTCACAATAGCTTTGATATCTCTTAACATGTAACTCCTATGACCATTTCGTTTCTTCCATATGAAAATAGACTCATCAAGGTTCATTTACATAGCTTATTCACTATTTAATACCATTCCTAAAAATTTTGGTGATTTTTCACATTCACGTCACTGCAGCTGGCAGCATCTGTTTTTAAGGTAGGTCTTACCTATTTTGTAGTCTCCATGAACCAACTAGTCTTGCCATACATAGGTTCATATATGATCATTTTAACCATACCAATGGCTGATCATGTGACCAACACTCCCATTTCCAATCCATAATCACATCATGACACCATATATATACATACAAACCACAAATAGTCTAAGTTCATGCTTCCTTTTACGAGCCATTTTCGCATGGCCGTATACATATACATCACCACATTTTTAAACCAACAAGGGTAGTCCTATACATGCCATTTCAAAGTTCAAACAAAATTTATACCAAAATAGAGGCGTTGATAGTGTGGATGACTTCGACTTTATTGATCCCGAATCCGATTGCTATCGAGCGAAATCTATAAAACAGAGAGCCAAAGCAACGGGGTAAGCATTTTTATGCTTAGTAAGTCTCAAGGAATATAATCAACTCTAATTACAGCAATACATTCACATAGCCAAATGCATCATTTCATTAATACACATTCTTACTTCACACTTCATCATTATATACTTTCACAAAGTATCAATCAATTCAATAACTGAAATTCATTAGTCGATTGAGCGAATGTTGCTCAAACATGTCGACTTTCCAATGCACATATAAATGTACCTTATTCTTTGGGCTTCTCGAGTGTACTAATTGAATTTATTACAGCAACCAACACTCACCTCCAGCCCAAGATTCTTGAATATAACCGGATATAACCACGTGCACAAATGCCTTCGGTCTTATCCCGGATAGAATGTCTCGCACGAATGCCTTGGTCTTAGCCGGATGTAGCCACTAGCACAATTGCCTTGGTCTTAACCGGATATAATTTCCAGCATAATTGTCTTGGGGCTTAGCCGGATATCATTCAATTTCTCATGCACACATACATCAATAATCATTGGACATACATATTTCATTCTCGTTACTAAGGCTCAAACACAATTATAATCACTAGCATAATCGCCTTCGGGACTTAGCCCGGTATTATTCAATACTCATACACACATAAATCAATAATCAATACATCCATATTTCATTCCACATAATTCAAGTAAGGTCACTTCTTGAGGACTTACCTCGGATGTTGTCGAACGGCTTTTATGGCTATTCGATCACTTTTTCCTTCCCTTGTCCAATTGTGGCCCTCTTAGCTCTTGAGCTAATTCAAACAAATTCAATTTATTAAAACCTCATTGTGCTAGCTTATGGCGAATATGACAAGGAGTTTAAATGGTCATATGGCCACTCTTTAGCTTGAATACACAATGGTCATGCACATTTTATACTACATCAAGCAATTCAATACAATTTATTCGAGCATCAAGGAAAAGCTAAGGCCTTCAATAGGCTACCCAAGGCCGAATATTCATGTACATGTTGAGGCCAATTATGCACTTAATACCTCACAAAAACAGCATGCATTTTACTAGTTAATGCTTTGCATATTGTAGCTCAAAACTTATAATATAGCATCAAGCACTCATATGTGTGCTAGGCGAATGTGCTTGCAATTTCACAATCATTCTTCAACATCTTCTTCTTTAAACAACCATATTCATCACTTAGTTCATAACCAAAACATCATGTGCAAACATATATATACATATATGAGCATGGCGAATTTCAAGGTGTCCATAGCCATCCAAAACATAAATTTTAACTAACATGCAAGAAGCATGAACCATGCTCATGAATGCATCATGGCGAATATGACAATCATGCCCTTTTCAACTTCAATCATGATTAAACAAAAGAAAACTCAAAATCTTACTCAAAAGTAGACAATCCATCATTGCATGCATCATCATCAAGCTTCACACTTAGCATGCAATGGCTTTATCACCATAACAACTTTGGCCAAATACCATTTCCATGGCATAACAAAGATTTGAGCCATGGCTAACATGCACATCAAGTTAGCAACCAAAACATGCATGAAACTCCTAACACAACCTCATACATACCTTAATCTTGATGCAAACTTAGCCAAATCTCCTTCTAGATCTCTTCCAAACCAAGCATGAAGCAAAAATCCTCCTTCTTCCTTAGTTTTGGCTCAAAGAAAGGATGAACAAAATTTTTCTTTCTTTCTCTACAACTCACGGCAATGGGGGGAATACCACACTCACACACATTTTTTTTCATTCTTTTCTTACCCATACACCTTTGTTTATTATTTCTCCCTAATGCACCAACAAAACATGTTTCATGACATGTTTTGCCCATCCTCTCTTGCCATGGCGGCCACTTCATGTTGGGGGAAATTTGACATGCAAATCCTTATTTTTGCATGCATGAGCAATTAGTCATCACACATTTCCCCATCATACTTTCAAAGTTCACTACTAGGTCCTTTCTAGTGAAATTCGCATTTATAACACTAAATCGAAACATCAAAAATGTCACACACAAATTAACACATATCATAGGCATCAAAATAAATTTTAAATTATTTTTATGCCTCGGTTTTGTGGTCCCGAAACCACATCCCGACTAGGGTCAATTTTGGGCTGTCACACGTAAATTCAAATCCTTTTGAGTCATCAAGTACTTTAAACTATTGTGATCGATATAGATGTGGCACTTCTCACTGAATAAATGATGTCGCCAAATCTTTAAAGCAAACATAGTGGCAGCTAATTTCAAGTCGTGCGTCGGATAATTCTTCTCATGGGGTTTCAACTGTCTTAAGGCATATGCTATCACTTTGCCCTCTTGCATCAACATACATCCAAGACCGTTCAATGATGCGTCATTGAAAATTACAAACTCTTTTCCCAATTCAGGTTGCACTAATACTGGTGCCTCGGTTAATAATGCTTTCAACTGTTCAAAACTCTTTTGGCATTTCTCTGACCACTCGAACTTAACATTTTTTGTAACAATTTTATCATAGGTGTAGCAATCATCGAGAATCCCTTAACAAAACGTCGATAATAGCCGGCAAGGCCCAAAAAGCTTCTAACCTCAAATACATTTGTTGGCATTTCCCAATCAATAATTGCCAAAATCTTATTTGGATCAACCCGAATACCTTCTGCTGAGATAATATGCCTCCAAAATCTGACTTCTCGGAGCTAAAACTCACTTTTGCTAAACTTAGTAAACAATTTCTTATCTCTCAAAGTCTGTAATACAATTCTTGAATTTTCGGCATACTCAGCCTCATCTCTAGAATAAATCAAAATGTTATCAATGAACACAACTACAAACTTGTCTAAATACGGTTGGAAGATCTAATTCATCAAATCCATAAAAATAGCAGGAGCATTAGTTAATCCAAAAGGCATAACAAGAATTTCATAATGCCCATACCTCATTCTGAACACGATTTTTGGCACATCCAAATTTTTAACTCTCAGCTAATAGTAGCCGGATCTCAAATCTATCTTTGAAAAAATTGTTGCCCCTTTCAATTGGTTGAACAAATCATCAATTCTCGTTGAAGGATACTTGTTCTTTATCGTAACCTTGTTAAGTTGACGATAATCGATACAAAGTCTCACGGATCCATCTTTCTTCTTGACGAATAATACCAGTGCACCTCAGGAAGAAAAACTCGGTCTCACAAAACCCTTAATTGTCAATCCTTGCAACTGATACTTCAATTCTTTCAATTCAGTCGGAGCCATCCTATACGGAGCTATCGATATTGGTGCAGTCCCCGGTACCAAATCAATAGCGAACTCCACCTCTCTGACCGGTGGTAACCTTGGCAACTCTTCTGTGAACACATCCGGATATTCACAAACTACCGGCATAGATTCGATCTTCAATTCAGAAACCTTAGTATTTAGTACATACATGAGAAATGCTTCACAACATATAGCATACATTTATCAAACATAAAGCATTCATTCTCATAAATCATTCAACATAATTACATTGTCCCTTATAAGGGCCCACGAGGCCTTAAACATGCTTTAGTAGTAGTTCGGGACTAAACCAATAACATATGAAAATTTTGGAAACTTAGAAAAATTTCAACCATACAGGGGTCACACGCCCGTGTAAACAGGCCATGTGCCTCACACCGCTCTAGACACGATCGTGTCTCAGGCCGTGTAGAAACAGGGCATACATACTGACTTGGGTCAAACGGCCAACCACACGCCCGTGTGTATAGCCCGTGTTCCCTTCGAAGTGGCCACACACACCCATGTGCCAGGCCGTGCCAAACCTGTAGGGTATACTGACTTATACAACACGGCCAGGTCACATGCCCGTGTGCTAGGTCATGTGCCAATTAGGGGGTATACTGACTTGTACCACACAGCCAGTCACACGCCCGTGTGTGAGACTGTGTAGAGCATACTGACTTCAATTCAATTTGAACACCAAGGGACACATGGCCGTGTAACATGACCGTGTGTCACACACGGCTGAGACAAACGCTCGTGTCTCTACCCCTGTGGACAAAAATAGGCTATTTGCCAAGCCAATTTGCCACCCTTACTCATGCTCACCTAAACAAAATCATCATACAATTAGGCAGCCAAAATTATCAACCAAATGCACAAATTCATACCATTATAATTTTATCTATTCTAAATCTCAAACCACTACCATTTACTTAGCCAAATACATGCCAAGATAAGCCATCACTCATGGTTATTTATACAAACCAAAACATATACATTTACAAGCCATTTCTAATAGCCATACACACATCAATATTAACATCATTTACAAGCCAACTCTCATGGCTATAATCACAACCAAAATACCACATCTAGCCTATACATGCCATATACTACAAATGCATAACTCAAAAGTACCAACTTAGATGTTTGATAGTGCAACGATGTTCCTGACGACTCTCGGATTCGAGCTAGCCTTGATTCACTATAAAACATATGAAAAAAAACACAAAGTAAGCTTCATAGCTTAGTAAGCTCGTATGTGAACAATAAGCAACTATCACCATTCATTCATCATTCATCATTCAAATAATAGAAAACAATGTAAAACAATTCTATTAAATCTCAAAGCTATCAAATGGTCATTCACATAACTTACCAAGGAACTCATCAATTCTATAGTTTTAATACTCAATTCATTATCGTACGTACCTGTACCATCTCATACCAAATCCATATTCAACCACATCTTTCATTTACTCGTTGAACCATTCTGAATGGAAGTCAGATACTCAAGGATCTCAATCGATAAGTACCTATACCATAGTCCATAACCAAATCAAGGTAACTGATCCCTGGAGGAGTACCTATTGTAACACCCCTAACTTGTATCCGATGCCGGAATAAGGTGACGAGCCATTATCGATCAATACACATCTTTCATATACATTTATGCATTCATATATAAAACCCATCCAACACATTCACATTGTCTCTTATAAGGCTCTACGAGGCCTTAAAACATGCTTAGAAGAGGTTCAGACTAAACCAATAACATTTGAAAACTTTGGGAAATTTATAAAATTTTCAATCATTCAGGTGTCACACGCCCGTGTGAACAGACACGCCCATGTGAACAGGCTGTGTGCCTCACACGGTCGCCAGACACGCCTGTGTCACAGACCGTGTGAAAACAGGGCATACATACTGACTTGCACTACACGGCCGAGGACATGCCCATGTCCATGGCCATGGGACATCTGGAGGGGTTATTGACTTGGGTCACACGGTGGCCACACGCCCATGTTCTAGCCCATGTCTCACACACGACCAATATACACGCCCGTGTGTCTAGACTGTGTCAAACCTATAGGGTATACTGATTTAATATCAAAGGGCTACCCCAAGGGACACACGACCGTATAGCATGACCGTGTGTCGTACACGGTTGAGACACACGCCCGTGTCTCTGCCTAGTGGACAAAAATAGGCTTTTGCATAACCATTTTGACACCCTATTTTCACAAGCATACACAAGTATAATTTGCATCAATAACTCAACCCAATTGGCAGCCACATCATAACAATTCATGCACACATCATGCCATTTAGAAATCATCCTATTAACTACTCAAATACATGGCTAAAACATACAAATCAATATGTCAAAATCATCAAATTTGCATAACTTCTAAATGCATTTCTTCATCATTTCAATTACTAATTCTTGTCACAAAATACCATTTCATCATCTCAAAATCAAGCCACAACTTGCTATCTTCCAATCATTAATATACCAATTATCAACTAGCTACTCAAGCAAACATATAACCATCACAAAATATGCCAAAAAATAAGGCCATATATATATCTACACCACATATATCACTTATCAAACACATAATTCAAGCCAACTTAAATGGCCATGCACATCACCATTTACAAGCCAAATCTCATGACTAATATCATAACTCAAAGAATATCAAAATGACACTAGCCTATACATGCCATATACCATATATACAAAGCTTCAAAAGTACCAACAAAATGATCAATAGTGTGACAACGTTTGCTGACGATCCCCGGGTTCGAGTTAGCTTTGATAATCTATAAAATAAGGAAAGAACGCACAAAGTAAGCTTTTAGTAAGACATACACAAATAACCTACCACATGAATCAATATTATTTCCATCAATAAGCAAAGTATGAGTAAGCATATATAAATACACAAACCTTTCTCTTTGTACACATATTCAATATCATAATTGAATTCATCAAATAATTCCCTTTCAATACTTGTACGAATCTCATACGTACCTGAGTCATTTAACTCATTCACATATTCTTTCTCGACTTTACTTTTCCTATTGAACCATTCAGAATTGTTAAGGATACTCGGAAATCACAATAGCTTGAATAAAGCCATATCCCAGATATGGTCTTACATGTCATCACATATCGATGCCACTGTCCCGGACAGGGTCTTACATGAAATCGAATAACGATGCCAATGTCCCAGACATGGTCTTACATGTAATCGCATCTCGGTAACCTAATGTCATGACATTTGTATCCTATACTATTCCTAAGATTCGTACGGGACTTTCGGATGTCATAATTCTGTCGATTCTTGCTCGTATTTGCCCATTCAACATTTATAGCAATTCAGTGACAAGTAAACGCATATAATTCAATTTAAAGGTATTTATTTGCATATGAACTTACCTCGTATTAGGGATAAACGTACTGGATCGACTATTCGACAACTTTTGATTTCCCCCGGTCTAAATCCAATTTCTTTCTTTCAAGATCTATATGAATTAAAAATTAATTTATTTATTCATCAACACATTAAATTTAGTCCACAAACACATATTTAAGCCAATTTGCACTTTGGCCCCAAACTTTCACATTTCTTACAATTTAGTCCTCAATTCATAAAAACACAAATTACACAATTTCTTTCAAAATTCATGCTAGTCGAATTCTTCATAGGCTCCTAGTAGCCCATTATTTTCATTTATTTCACATTTCAAACCTTCAATTTACAATTTTCACAATTTAATCTATATTTGACTTTTTTGTCAAAAATCTCTTAACAAAAATTTAAAATCTATCATCAAATAGTCATTTTCCATCATTAACATTTAAAAAAAATCAAGCTGTCATCAATGGCAGCTCACAAATTCATCAACCAATCCTAAAATTAAGGCATGGGCTAGCTAGAACTCAAAGTAACGATCACAAAAACATAGAAATCATTAAAAATTGAACTCAAAACATACCTTAATCAAGCCAAGAATGTGCCGAACCCTAATGTTCTCCCATGGTTTCTTTCTCCTTTAATTTTTGGTGAAGATGATGATAATTTAGGCTTATTTTAACTTTGTTTTATATATTATAACCTTATTAACCAACTTACTAAATTAATCTTATTATAAAACATTTAATATATCCATTTAATGCCCATTTATGTCCATTTTAACTATCCATGGTCTAATAACATCATAAGGACCTCACATTTAATCAACCATAGCAATTAAACACCTTTAACATATTGAATGCCACTTTTGCATTTTACGCGATTTAGTCTTTTTTGTCAAATTGAGCTATTAAACGATAAAATTAGCTCACGAAATTTTCACACAAATATAATCACATGCTGTAAACACATAAAATAATATTAAAAATAATTTTTCCGAGATCGGATTTGTAGTTCCAAATCCATTGTTCCGGTTTAGCTAAAACTGGGCTGTTACACCTATACCATGGCCCGTAGCCAAATCAAGATAACTCATTTCCGAAATACCTATACCATGGCCCTAGCCAAATCAAGGTATAACTCACACCCGAAGGGCTGATATCGTGGTCCGAAGCCAACTCAATAACCAGATGACATGTCACTAGTATCCTAAACTATTCCTAAGGTTCAACCGAGATTTCACGCTTGCCGAATCATCGTCGAATCATTTCTAAACTTATTCGTAATTGCATAATCACAATTCATGCTATATCAAAGCATATAAAATACAATTATAAATAAGCTCATTCTACACGAACTTACCTCGTATTAGGAGTTGACAGATCGGGTCGATTACTTGATAACCTTGCTTTTCCCCCGATCTAAATCTGAATTCTTTCTTCCTTGATCTATATGAATCCAAAATTAACTTATTTATTCAACCATTCATTCAATTTAGTCCAAAGCATACATTTAGGCATATTTGCACATTAGCTCCTAAACTTTCACACTTTTAACAATTTAATCCTTATTTCACAATACACAAAATTCACATAATTTCAATAAAACCCATACTTGGCCAAATTATATATAGGTCCCTAGCAGCCAAAAACTTTCATTTATTTCACATTTCAACCACACAATTTGGACATTTCACAATTTAACCCCTATTATGCATTTTCATCAAAAATCACTTAATAAAACATGTAAAACTATCATCAAGCTTTCATATTTCAACATTAAACATCAAAGAACACATAGATTCAACAATAGCAACTCTCAAAATATTTAACAGTTTTGAAATTAAAGGTACGGGCTAGCTAGATTGAGCTGCAACGATTACAAAAACATAGAAATCATCAAAAACTGAGCTAAAACCTTACCTTAATCAAGCAAAGAGTTGGTCGAATGCTTTAAAACCTAAGAATGGTTTTCTTCCTCTTCAATAATCGACTATGTAAAAAGATGATAGCAGCAAATTGTTTTATTTCTTTTGTTTAATAACATTAATACATAATTTACTATTTTAACCTTACTAATATAACATAAGAATCATTAATGATTGTCCAATATTGTCCACTCATCTTTCAAATGGCTTAATTGCCATTTAAGGCCATCATATTTAAAAGCCAAAGCTATTTGACACTTTTAACTAATAGCACACGCATTTTACATTTTACGTGATTTAGTCATTTTTATCAAATTAACCATCCAAATGATAAAATTACTTTACGAAACTTTCACACAATAATTATATCATGTTGTAAACACATAAAATAATATTAAAATAATTTTTTCAACATAAAATTTATGGTTTCGAAACCACTATTCTAATTTAGCTAAAATTGGGCTGTTACAATTCTCCCCCTTAGGGATTTTCCTCCCCGAAAATTTTACCAGTGAATAGGTTCAAGTATTTTTTTCTCATAGCATCCTCGGGTTCCCATGTAGCTTCTTCAACCCTGTGTCGATGCCATAATACTTTCACTAATGCGATTCTCTTATTTCTCAGCTCTTTGACCTCACGAGCTGAAATTCGAATCTGTTCTTCAACATATGACATATTACACTGGATTTCAACCTCGATGTAGGAAATGACATGTGAAGGGTTGGATCGATATCGTCAAAGTATCAACACATGAAACATATTATGTATTTTCTTAGTCTCAGATGGTGAAGATAGTCGATAAGTAACTGGCTCGATTCGCTCGATAATCTCGTACAGTACGAAGAATCTCAGACTCAATTTCCCTTTTTGACCAAATTGCAATATCTTTTTCCACAGTGACACTTTCAAAAACACTTTATCCCTGATCTGAAACTCAATATCTTTCTGTTTCAAGTCTGTGTACAATTTCTGTCAATCCGAAGTTGTTTTCAAACTATCGTGAATTACTTTCACTTTTTCTTCAATCTATCTGATCAGATCAACCCCGTGAATCTTATTTTCGCTGAGCTCACTCCAGTACAGTGCTGTTCGACATTTATGACCGTATAGAGCTTCGTACGGTGCCATCTTTATACTCGACTGGAAACTATTATTATAAGCAAATTCAATCAGTAGTAGATATTTCTCCCAGCTACCTTCAAACTCAAGAATACAACAACGCAACATATCCTCAAGTATTTGAATAACTCGTACGGATTGACCATCCATTTGTAGGTGAAACGCAGTGCTAAAATGCAACTTTAAACCCAAAGCTTCTTGTAATATCTTCCAAAATTGTGAAGTAAATCTTGGATCTCTATCTGAATCAATAGATAGAGGAACACCCTGTAATCTCACAATTTCAGAAATATACAACTCAGCTAACTTATCAAGCGAGAAATCTATAAGTATTGGAATGAAATGAGCTGATTTCTTTAATATGCCTACAACAACTATCACATCTTTCTTTTTCAGAGATAAGGGCAAACCTAATACGAAATCCATAGCTACCCTATCCCATTTCCACTCGGGAATCATAATAAGCTGTAATAAACCTGAAGACACTTGATGCTCAGCTTTGACTTTCTGACAAATCAAACATTTCAAAACAAATTTTGAGATATTTCATTTCATGCCGTTCCATTAATAAAGCTGTTTCAAATCGTTATACATTTTTGTGTTTCCAGGATGTACTAATAAACAACTACTGTGTGCTTCATTTAGAATCTTTCGAATGAGCTCAGAATTTATTAGGACACATATTCTATCACGAAACATCAAACAGTCATTAGGCCCTATTTGAAATTCTAAATCAGAAGTCGACTCACACTGAGCTCGTTTTGCTTGCAATTCATTATCAAATTTTTGACCCTTACAAATCTACTGTAGAAATAACGGTCTCGCTTTCAACTCGGCTACTATCGAACCATCGTCAGACAAAGCTAATCGTGTGTACAAAGCACGTGAAGCAAATAAGGACTTTCGACTCAAAACATCATTAGCTACATCCGCTTTCCCTGGTTGATAGTCAATCACTAATTTAGTTTTTTTAGAAATTCTAACCATCTCGGCTTCGCAAATTCAAATCTTTCTGAGTCATCAGATATTTCAAGCTTTTGTGGTCGATATAAATATGGAATTTCTCGCCAAACAAGTAATGACACCAAATTTTCAATGCGAACACTATCGCGGGTAACTCTAGCTTGTGCATCGGATAATTCTTTTCGTGCGGCTTCAACTGTCCTGAAGCATAAGCTATAACTTTGCCTCCCTTCACCAAAACACAACTTAGCCCATTTAGCAATGCATCACTGAAAACTATGAATTTTGTACCCGACTCAGGCTGAACTAACACTGGTGCCTCTGTCAATAATGCTTTCAACTGCTCAAAGCTCTGTTGACACTTTTCGGACCACTCAAATTTAACATCTTTTTGAAGCAATCTTGTCAACAGAGTCGCAATCATTGAGAAGCCTTTCACAAATTGTCTATAATAATCTGCTAGTCCCAAAAAACTACGGACTTTGAATACATTTCTCGGAGGCTTCCAATCTATAATCATAGAAATTTTGCTCGGGTCAACTCGAATACCTGCGATTGAAACTATATGTCCCAGAAACCAACCTCTCGTAGCCAAAACTCACATTTGCTAAACTTTGCAAACAACTGTTTATCTCTCAAAGCTTGTAACAAGATTCTCAAATGTTCGGCATGCTCAGATTCATCACAAGAGTAAATAAAATTGTCATCAATAAACACAACTATGAATCGGTCTAAGTATAGCCTAAAAATTCGGTTCATCAAGTCCATAAAAAACAATAGCTGCATTTGTTAGTCCAAAAGGCATAACAAGAAATTTGTAGTGTTCGTCTACCTTGTTCTAAATGCAAACTTTGGCACATCGAGTCTTTAACTTGCAACTGGTAATACCCCGATCTCAACTCAATTTTTGAAACACTGTTGTCCCCTTTTACCTGATCAAACAAGTTATCTATTCATGGTAAAGGGTATATATTCTTGATTGTCACTTTGTTGAGCTATCGATAGACTATACACATTCTCATCGTGCCATCTTTCTTTTTCACAAATAACACCGCTGCACCCCAAAGAGAGAAACTCGGTCTAGCAAAACCTCTATCTGTCAACTCTTGCAAGTAAGCTTTCAATTCTTTTAACTATGTAGGAGTCATTCTGTATGGAGCTATCGATATCGGCGTTTTTCAATACCAAAATCAATCTCTCTGATAGGTGGTAAACCCGGTAACTCTTTGGGAAATACATCTGGATACTCACACACAACTGGTACTAATTCAATCTTTATTTCTTTAACTTTCGTATCAAGTACATAAGCAAGATAAGCTTTACACCGCTTTCTCACAAATTTCTGAGCTAACATAGACGAGATCACAACTGGCAAACTATTCAGATCATCAGATTCAATTCTAATAGTCTCATTATCCTGACATTTCAGTTCAATTGTCTTTTGTCTACAATTCACTATAGCATCATGCATCGTTAACCACTCCATATCCAAAATCACATCAAATTCATCGAATGGAAACAACATCATATTAGCCAAAAAACAGAAATCCCGATTCATTAACAGAAAATTCTTGCAGACTTTGTCAGCCAAAACACATATGCCTAATGGGTTTGATACTTTAATAACAAATTCAGTAGATTCTACAAGTAAAGTCTTACTAGATACTAAATTCATACATATATAAAAATGAGTTGATCCTGGATCTATCAATGCAATCACATTAGTATCATAAAGAGTGAAAGTACCGATGATAACATCTGGAGATGATGCGTCTTCACAAGCACGAATAGCGTAGGCTCTAGCAGGTGCTCTGACCTCGGATCTCACTGCAGAGTTCTTTGTCACCCCTCGACTACCACTCACATTTCCAGCATTTCTTGTTGGCCTTCCTCTAGTTGACATATTACTTGGTCTCATATTCTGAGGTCTATTTTTCTCAATCATCTTAGGACAGTCTTTAATAAAATGATCTGACGAGCCACATTTGAAACAAGCTTTAGTACTCTTATTCCAGTATTCACCAAAATGTCTTCTCCCGCACTGTTGACACTCAGGTTTATTATTTCTCACACTGCCAACACTCGAAACAGAAGTACCTTGAGCTTTAGAATCCGAGTATTGTTTTCTACGATCTCTGTTCGAGTATTTGTTTGAAACATTTGGACGAATATACGAATCTCTGGATTTCTTTGATGAAGATTGATACGGCTTATTTATTATCCTTTTCTCGAGCCTCTAGCTTCTGAATCTACTTTTCTCTTTTCTTTGCTAAGATCCTCAGCTTTACAAGCCCTTTCAACCAGAACGACAAATTCTTTCAACTTTAGAATTCTGACTAGAAGTTTAATATCTTCATTCAGCCCATCAACAAACTGCTTGCACATTATTTCCTTAGTAGACAAATACTCTCGAGCATACTGGCTCAACCATACAAATTCTCTTCCATATTCTCTCACAGTCATTTGGCCTTATTTTAATTCTAGAAACTCTTTGTGCTTTTGATCGAGAAACCTTTGATTGATGTATTTCTTTTAGAATTCTGATTGAAAGAACCCCCAAATAACTCATTCTTTCAGAACCAAAAATATCAACGTGTTCCACCATTGATACATGGTGTCTTTCAGCAAAGATACAACACATTTAATACATTCATCAGGAGTACAAGACAATTCATCGAATACTTGAATCGTATTTTCGAGCTAGAACTCAGCTCTTTTAGTATCATCATCAGCATTAGCTCTGAACTCTTTAGCCCTGTGTTTTCAAATCTTTTCAACTAGAGGCTTATTCAACCGTATTAGATCTATAACTTGAGGAATAATAGGGATTTGTTGAGGAATAGGTGGGGGTGGAGGTTGCTGAGCAACCGGGTTTGTACGAATGTATTGAGTGAACCATTCATTCATTATTTGAAGAAGGCTTCTTTAGCCTCTCCTCCCTGACTACCCGTTTCGGGTCTAGAATCAGATGGCACTGTCCCTTGCATGGGAGCAGGCGCATTACTAACAACCTCATTGGCTATAGCTCAATTGGGATCCATTCCTATATGAAAACACAGTTTAAAACATCAGGATTCATCACACTATTTCAATTTATATATATGGCATGTATAGCTAGACTTACATACACTACATCAGTCTTAAAATCGACTGAACTATAGCCCTGATACCAATAAAATGTAACACCCCTAACCCATATCCGTAGATGTAGGAGGGTTACGAGGTATTACCGATCAATTCACAATATATAGCATACATTTATCAAACATAAAGCATTCATTCTCATAAATCATTCAACACAATCACATTGTCCCTTATAAGGGCTTACAAGGCCTTAAACATGCTTTAGTAGTAGTTTGGGACTAAACCGATAACAAATAAAAATTTTAGAAACTTAGAAAAATTTCAACCATACAGGGGTCATACGCCCATGTAAACGAGCTGTGTGTCTCACACGGCTCCAGACACGCCCGTGTCTCAAGCCGTGTGGAAACATGGCATACATACTGAATTGGGTCACATGGCCAACCACATGCCTGTGTGTCTAGCCTATTTTCCCTTCAAAGTGGCCACACACGCCCATCTGACAGGCGATTTGCTAGGCCATGCCAAACTTGTAGGATATACTGACTTATGCAACACGGCCAAGTCAAACGCCCGTATGCTAGGCCGTGTGCCAATTAGGGGGTATACTGACTTGTACCACACAGCCAATCGCACGTCCGTGTGTGAGACTGTGTAGAGCATACTGACTTCAATTCAATTTGAACACTAGGGGACACACGGCCATGTAACATGACCTTGTGTCATACATGGCTGAGACGCACACCTGTATCTCTACACTTGTAGACAAAAATAGGCTATTTGCCAAGCCAATTTTCCACCCTTACTCATGCTTACCTAAACAAGAAAAATGGTACTATTTTATCATACAATTAGGCAGCCAAAATCATCAACCAAATGCACAAATTCATACCATTATAATTTCATCTATTTCAAATCTCAAAACCACTACCATTTACTTAGCCAAATACATGCCAAAACTATATCAAGCATGCCGAAATAAGCCATCACTCATGGCTATATATACAAACCAAAACATATACATTTACAAGCTGTTTCTAATAGCCATACACACGTCAATATTAACATCATTTACAAGCCAACTCTCATGGCTACAATCACAACCAAAATACCACATCTATCCTATACATGCCATATACCACAAATGCATAACTCAAAAGTACCAACTTAGATGTTTGATAGTGCGATGATGTTCCCGATGACTCCCGGATCTGAGATAGCCTTGATTCACTATGAAACATAGGAAAATAACACAAAGTAAGCTTCATAGCTTAGTAAACTCGTATGTGAACAATAAGCAACTATTACCATTCATTCATCATTCAAATAATAGAAAATGATATAGAGCAATTCTATTAAATCTCAAAGATATCAAATGGTCATTCACATAACTTACCAAGGAACTCATTAATTCCATAGTTTTAAAACTCAATTCATTATCCTATGTACCTATACCATCTCGTACCAAATCATATTCAACCACATCTTTCATATACTCGTTGAACCATTTAGAGTAGAAGTCAGATACTCAACGATCTCAATCGATAAGTACCTATACCATGGCCCGTAGCCAAATTAAGTAACTTATCCCCGGAGTACCTATACCAAGGTTCGTAGCCAAATCAAGGTAACTCATTTCTGAAATACCTATACCATAGACCCTAGCAAAATAAAGGTATAACTCGCACCTGAAGTGCCGATATCGTGGCCCGTAGACAACTCAATAACCTAATGACATGTCACTAGCATCCTAAACTATTCCTAAGGTTCAACCGGGATTTCACGCTTGTCGAATCATCATCCAATCATTCCTGAACTTGTCTGTAATCACATAATCACATTTCATTCTATATCAAAGCATATAAAATACAATTATAAATAAGCTCATTGCATACGAACTTACCTCGTATTAGGAATTGACAGATAAGGTCGATTACTTGATAACCTTGCTTTTCCCTCAGTCTAAATCTGAATTCTTTCTTTCTTGATCTATATGAATTCAAAATTAACTTATTTATTCAACAATTCATTCAATTAGTCCAAAACATACATTTAGGCCTATTTGCACATTTGCCCCTAAACTTTCTCACTTTTAACAATTTAATCTTTATTTCACAAAACACAAAATTCACATAATTTCAATAAAACCCATACTTGGCCGACTTATATATATGTCCCTAGCAGTCCAAAACTTTCATTTATTTTACATTTCAACCACACTATTTGCACATTTCACAATTTCATCTCTATTATGCATTTTCATCAAAAATCACTTAACAAAACATGTAAAACTATCATCAAGCTTTCATATTTCAACATTAAACATCAAAGAACACATAGATTCAACAATGGCAACTCTCAAAATATTTAACAGTTTTGAAATTAAAGGTACAGGCTAGCTAGATTGAGCTGTAATGATTACAAAAACATAGAAATCATAAAAAAACCAAGCTAAAACCTTACCTTAATCAAGCTAAGAGTTGGCTGAATACTTTAAAACCTAGGAATGGTTTTCTTCCTCTTCAACAATCGGCTATGTAAAAAGATGATAGCATCAAATTGTTTATTTCTTTTGTTTAATAACATTAATATATAATTTACTATTTTAACCTTACTAATATAACATAAGAATCATTTAATGATTGTCCAAAATTGTCCACTATCTTTCAAATGACATAATTACCATTTAAGGCCACCATATTTAAAAGCCAAAGCTATTTGACACCTTTAACTAATAGCACATGCATTTTACATTTTACTCGATTTAGTCCTTTTTATCAAATTAACCATCCAAACGATAAAATTACTTTACGAAACTTTCACACAATAATTATATCATGTTGTAAACTTATAAAATAATATTAAATAAATTTTCCAACATTAAATTTGTGGTTTCGAAACCACTATTCTGATTTAGCTAAAATCAGGCTGTTACAACTCTTCCGCTTAGGGATTTGTTTCCTCAAAAGTCTTACCAGTGAATAGGTCGGGTGTTTTTCTCATAGCATCCTCAGGTTCCCATGTAGGATCTTCAACCCCATGTCGATGCCATAATACTTTCACTAACGCGTTTCTCTTATTTCTCAGGTCTTTGACCTCACAAGCCAAAATTTGAATCGATTCTTCAACATATGACATATTAAATTGAATTTTAACCTCGGTCGAGGAAATGACATGTGAAAGGTTGGATCGATATCTTTGAACCATCAACACATGAAACACATTATGTATTTTCTCTAACTCAGACGGTAAATATAGTTGATAAGCAACTGGCCCTATTCGCTCGATAATCTCGTACAATCCGATGAATCTCAAACTCAATTTCCCTTTCCGACCAAACCACAATATCTTTTTCTACAGTGACACTTTCAAAAACACTTTATCCCCGATCTGGAACTCAATATCTTTCCGTTTCAAGTCTGCGTATAATTTCTGTGAATCTGAAGCTATTTTCAAACTATCGAGAACTACTTTCACCTTTTCTTCAATCTCTCTGATGAGATGAACCCCATGAATCTTATTTTCACTGAGCTCACTCCAGTACAATAGTGTTTGACATTTATGACCATATAGAGCTTCGTACGGAGCCATCTTTATACTCAATTGGAAACTATTATTATAAGCAAATTCAATCAGTGGTAGATATTTCTCCCAGCTACCTTCAAACTTAAGAATACAACAACGCAACATATCCTCAAGTATCTGAATAATTCATTTGGATTGACCATCCGTTTACGGGTGAAACGTACTGCTAAAATGCAACTTTGAACCCAAAGCTTCTTGCAATATCTTCCAAAATCGCGAAGTAAATCTTGGATCTCTATCTGACACAATAGATAGAGGAACACTGTGCAATCTCACAATTTCAGAAATATACAACTCATCTAACTTATCAAGCGAGAAATCTAATAGGTATTGAAATGAAATGAGCTGATTTCTTCAATCTGTTAACAACAACCTAGATCACATCTTTCTTTTTCTGAGATAAGGACAAACCTAATACGAAATCCATAGCTACTCTATCCCATTTCCACCCGAGAATCATAATAGGCTATAATAAACCTGACGGCACTTGATGCTCAGCTTTGACTTGCTAACAAATCAAACATTTCGATACAAATTTTGAGATATTTCATTTCATACCGTGCCACCAATAAAGCTGTTTCAAATTGTTATACATTTTCGTGCTTCTAGGATGTACTAATAAACAACTACTGTGTGCTTCATTTAGAATCTTTCGAATGAGCTCAGAATTTCTTGGTACATATATTCTATCATGAAACATCAAATAGTCATCAGGCCCTATGCGAAATTCTGAATCAGAAGTCGACTCACACTGAGCTCGTTTTGCTTGCAATTTATTATCTAATTTTTGACCCTTACAAATCTACTGTAGAAATAATGGTCTCGCTTTTAAGTCAGCTACTATCGAACCATAGTCAAACAAAGCTAATTGTGTGTTCAAAGCACACAAAGCAAATAAGAAATTTTGACTCAAAGTACAACTACTACGTTCGCTTTCCCATATGATAGTGAATCACTAATTTAGTCTTTTAGCAATTCTAACCATCTCCGCTGTCTCAAATTCAAATCTTTCTGAGTCATCAGTTATTTCAAGCTTTTGCGGTCGGTATAAATATGGCATTTCTCACCAAACAAGTAATGACGCCAAATCTTCAATGCGAACACTATCACGACTAAGTCTAGATCGTGCGTCGAATAATTCTTTTTGTAGGGCTTCAACTGTCTCGAGGCATAAGCTATAACTTTACCTTCCTCTATCAAAACACAACCCAGGCCATTTAACGATGCATCATTGAAAACTACGAATTTTATACCCGATTCAGGATGAACTAACACTGGTGCCTCTGTTAATAATGCTTTCAACTACTCGAAGCTCTGCTGACACTTTTCTGACCACTCAAATTTAATATCTTTTTGAAGCAATCTTGTTATTGGAGTCACAATCATTGAGAAGCCTTTCACAAATCATTTGTAATAATTGGCTAGTCCCAGAAAATTACAGTCTTTGAATACATTTCTCAGAGGCTTCCAATCTATATTCGCAGAAATTTTGCTCGGGTCAACTCGAATACCCACAGATGAAACAACATGTCCCAAAAAACCAACCTGCCGTAGCCAAAACTCACATCTGCTAAACTTTGCAAAAAACTATTTTTCTCTCGAAGTTTGTAACATGATTCTCAAATGCTCGGCATGCTCAGATTCATCACAAGAGTAAATCAAAATGTCATCAATAAACACAACTATGAATCGGTCTAAGTACGGCCTGAAAATTCGATTCATCAGGTCCATAAAAATAGCAAGTGCATTTATTAGTCCGAAAGGCATAACAAGAAATTCATAGTGTCAGTACCTCGTTCTAAATGCAGACTTTGGCACATCTGAGTTTTTAACTCGCAACTGGTAATAACCTGATCTTAAATCAAATTTTGAATACACTGTTACCCCTTTTAACTGATCAAACAAATCATCTATTCGTGGAAAAAGGTACTTATTCTTGATCGTCACTTTGTTGAGCTGTCGTTAGTCTATACGCATTCTCATCGTGCCATCTTTCTTTTTCACAAATAACATCGGTGCACCCCAGGGAGAGAAACTCAGTCTAGCAAAACCTTTATCTATCAACTCTTTCAACCGAGCTATCATTTCTTTTAACTCTATCAAATCCATTCTATACGAAGCTATCGATATTGGTGTTGTTCCCGATACTAATTCAATACCAAACTCAAACTCTTTGATAGGTGGTAAACCCGGTAACTCTTTGGAAAATACATTTGGATACTAGCACACAATTGGTACTAATTCAATATTTGTTTCTGTCACTTTCGTATCAAGTACATAAGCAAGATAAGCTTCACACCCCTTTCTCACAAATCTCTGAGCTAACATAGACGAGATCACAACTGGCAAACTATCCAGATCATCAGAGTCAATTTTAATAGTCTCATTATTCTGACATTTCAGTTCAATTGTGTAGCACCTCTAACCCATATCCATCACCAGAATAGGGCTACAAGGCATTACTAATCAATTACAGCATACAACATACATTTCTCTTACATGAATTTACTATCACATAAATATTAATCAAACATAATCATATTGTCCCTTATAAGGCTCTACGAGACCTTAAAACATGCTTAAAAGAGATTCGGGACTAAACTTATAACAGTTGAAAACTTTGGGAAACTCATAAAATTTAAACGCATACGGGGATCACACGCCTAAGTGAACAGGCCATGTGCCTCACACCTCAACCAGACTTGCCTATGTCACAGGCCGTATGGAAATAGGGCATACATACTGGCTTGCATCACATGGCTGGAGACATGTCTGTGTGCCATGATCGTGTGAAAACTGGAGGGTATATTGACTTAGGTCACACGGCTGACCACACGCCCATGTGCCAACCCGTGTGCCACACACGGCCAATAGACACACCCGTGTGTCTAAGCCGTGTAACTCTTTGACTTGTTTTAACAAGGTTACAGCAGACACACAGTCGAGTCACACGCCCGTGCGCTCAACCGTGTAGGGCAAAATTAGGCTTGGTTTAAGCCACATTTCTCATCCTCCTCAAGCATACCTATACCACATCATTTCATTCCATTTCAATACATTCAAAGGCAACCAAAGAATGCTATTTCATAAACATTTCATGCCATTTATAAACCATTCATTCAACCCCTAAAATCGTAACCTAAAACATACCACATCAATATTTCGTAAGCAATATTTTTCACCTAACTTAGTTATTTATATTCTCATCATATTATCAACTAATTCATGCCTCAAAACGTTCCATTTCATCATCTCAAAATCAATCCACAACATGCCATCTTTCAAGCAATAATACACCTATTAACATCTAGCTAGTTGAGCAACTCATAACCATCACAAGAACCATATCAAATATGCCAAAACACAAGGCAACTATTACCACATGTATCACTTATCAAACTCATAAATCAAGCCAATTCTAATGGCCAAATACACACCAACATTACATCACTTCACAAGCCAATACACATGGCTAATATCATAACTCAAAAACCTATCATCAACTCACTAGCCTATACATGCCATATACCATAATTACAAAGCATCCAAAAGTACTAACAAGTAGTCAATAGTATAATGACGATTCTTGATGATCCCCGATGTCTGAGCTAGCTTCGTAATTTATAAAACAGGGAAAAAAACACATAAAGTAAGCTTTAAAAGCTTAATAAGCCATATACAAATAAAATTACCACATGAATCAACACCATTTCCATCAAATAGGCAAACTATGAATAAGCACATATAAGTTCACAAACCTTTCTCCAATGTATACATATTCAATGTCACATGTAAATTCATCAAATACTTCCCTTTTTAATACTCGTATGAATCTCGTACGTACCTGAGTCACTTAACTCATTTACACATTCTTTCTCGACTTGACTTTGCCCGTTGAATCCTTCAGAATTGTTAAGGATGCTCAGAAATCACATATAGCTAGTACAATGCCATATCCTAGATATGGTCTTACATGTTATCACATATCGATACCAATGTCCCAGACATGGTCTTACATGAAATCATATAATGATGCCAATGTCCCAGACATGGTGTGACAGCCCTAAAGTGACCCTAGTCGGGAAGCGAATTCGGGACCGCTAAATCGAGTCACCAAATTATTTGAACATGATATTTATTGTCTAAAATATGTGATTATGAATGTGTGAAAGTTTTAGGCTTCAATTTAGTAAATTGCATGCGAATTTAGTCAAAAGGATTTATGTGAGAAAATTTAGAAATGTGCTAGGCAAATGTAAAGTGGCCTAATAATGCATGTTGTAGAAATGGTGGGTTTGCATGTCAAATTGCCCAATATTTGAGCTAATGGCCGCCATGCTATGAGTGGAAACATGTCACAAACATGTTATATAGTGATGTATGTTAGGAACAATAAAATAATGAGTATGGGTAATAAAGAAATGGAAAAGGAAAAAAAATGTGTGTGGTTGCCCCCTCCATTGCCGTGAATAGAAGAAAGAAAAAGAAAAAAAATGTGTCCATCTTTTTTTCATTCTTCTTGACCGAAAATTCAAAGGAAAGAAGGAGGAAATGTTGAAGAGATTCGCCATGCTTGTAGCTAGGTGAAGGTATGTTTGATATTGTGCCATGAGATTCATGCATGTTTTCTTTTGTTAGCTTGAGTTCTAACTAGCCCATGGTTCAAATCTCTACTATGTCATGGAGATGATATTCGGCTAAGGTGGATTTGTGTTGATGTTAATTGCATGCTAAAGGTGAAGCTTGTAATGATGCATGTGATGGTGGATTGATGACTCTTGAATCTCCTTTTTAGCATCCTTGAGTGAGACATTAAGTTCTTTGTTTAACCATGACTAAAATCGAAATGATATGGTGTTGTGATGCATTCGGCCATGGTAGAAAGTAGAGAGAAAAAAAAAATATGGTTGTTGTTAGATGAAGTAGAGTCTAACAAATGAGCTCGTATGTGCATTAGTTGCTAGATGGAGAAGAATCGGCTAGCAAGTTGTGTGCTAAGGCCGAATATAATTTTGTATATTATGGGTAATGCATGTGTGAATTAATGGAAAGGGAGAGGATGCTTTAATAGTGTATATATGTGTATTAGCCAAGTTTTGAACTTGAAACAAATGGTGTTTAGTCAATACAAGTGACCATACTTGTAGAATGTATTAAGTGTTGCAATCGGCCTTAGCATAGATGTGTATGTTCGGCCACATGAATGAGTACATGAGTTGATGTGTATGTTTGGCCATAGGTAGCTTATTGATGGCTTTAGCTTGACTTAGAAAATTCGGCCAAGGGGGAAATATTAGCTAAAATGTTGAGTTTGATTCGGGATTCCATATATATATATGTGACTCTAATGCCTAAAGTATATATGGGCTAAGTACCTTGAGCTTCTCTTTTGATGTTCGAATGAATTGTATTAAATTGCTTGATGTGATTAAAAATGCGTATGATCATTGTGTATTTGAGCTAAAAGGTGGCCATATGACGTATCAAATTCCTTGTCATATTCGGCCATAAGCTAGCAAAATGAGACTTTAATAAGTTAAATTTGTTTGAATTAGCTCAAGAGCTTAGAGGGCCACAGTTGGATAAGGGAAAGGAAAAAGTGATCGAATAGCCGTTGAAGCCGTTCGACAACATCCGAGGTAAGTTTTTGAGTAATAGAACTTAGATTATGATTTGATTAGATCATGCTCTTTGTATGTGGCTATTGAGCCGAAATTGCAAGTGTGATAAGTGTCTTGTGTTTGAGTTTTGCTAATGAAAATGAAATACGAATGTGTCATGATTTATTGTTAAATGTGCATGGTTATTCGAATGATGTCCGGGCTAAGTCCCGAAGGCTTTGTGCTAAGTGACCATATCCGGACTAAGATCCGAAGGCATTTGTGCGAGTTACTAATCCCGGGCTAAGCCCGAAGGCATTGGTGCGAGTTACTAAATCCGAGTTAAGTCCCGAAGGCATTTGTGCGAGCTACTATAACCGGGCTATGTCCCGAAGGCATTTGAACGAGTAGCTATATCCAGTTAAATTCCGAAGGTACGTGATTCGGGAATGAATGATCTTGCTGTAAAAATTTCAGTTAATACGCTTGTGAAATCCCAACAATGAGGTATGTTTCGTATGTGCTCTGAATTAGTTGAGCCCTTACAAATAAGTATTCGCTCAGTTGATAAATGAGCTACCGGCCTTTGTCTAAGTTGATCTTTGTGTATGAATATAAGGGTTGGTAATGTGAAGTAAGTATGATATTGAGAATTTGTGCATATGAAATTATCTGTTTAGCTACATGAATGCTATACTTTGGTTGTGTTTAAATTCATGGCTCAAACTTACTAAGCATTAAATGCTTACTCCGTTTTCTTTGCTTTTCTGTTTTATAGATTTTGGTTCTTCAGCTATCGGACTCGGGATTTTGAAGTCGAAGTCACCCACACTATCAAAGCTCCTTTCGGTATATTTTTGGTTGGACTTTGAAATGGCAAGTATAGGACTACCCTTTTGTTGTAGGTCATGTACCTTTCGGTTTTGTGTAAATTTGGATAGCCATGCGAAAATGGCTTAAGTATACTTTGGGCATGGTATTATAATCATTGTATGTTGTTCATTAAGAGGTATGGAAATGTTTGGAAACGATTAGCCATTGGGATGGTTAATCATGATCATATTTTGTGCTATTTATGTTAAAGGGCTAGTTGAATCATGGAAACTATGAAATAGGTAAAGCCTACCTTAAAGACAGATGCTGACAGCTGCAGTGACGTGGATGTGAAAAATCACTATAAATAGTAGGAATGGAATTAAATAGTGAATAAATTATGTAAACGAACCTTGATGAGTCTATTTTCATAGGAATGTAACGAAATGATCATATAAACAGTAGGTTAAGAGATATTTAAGTTTTCGTGAGACAGGGCTAGAACGGCTTCTGGAGTCCCCGTTCTAACTTTGGAAATTCATTATAAATTTACCAGAGATAATTAGAAGTCATTCCATATATGTACAGATTCCTTTTTGAGTATAGTTTCTATAGAAACAAACGACATCAGTATTGAAGCCCTGTACAGGGAGATATCCAAGTCGTAATGTGCAAAGGTCAGTGTAGTCAATCCCTGTAACATGGGGGACTTTAACTAATAACCTGTACAAATTGGCCCGACCAAAAATTCTAGAAAAAAATTTGTAGATGGATATATGAGTCTAGTTTCAGGAAAAAATCATGAAACTGATTTTTGAGTTGTGGAACTCAAGATATGATTTTTAAGGTGACAGTGACACAGTTAGCCGGCTGTCTGGAAATTTTTAAAATGAACTGTGCAAGTAAGTGGATTAAGCCCGTTAACCCCTCGTGTCCGACTCCGGCGACGGTCTCGGGTACGGGGTGTTAAACATGGTCTTACACGTAATCACAATACAATGCCAATGTCCCAGACATGGTTTTACATGTAATCACATCTCGGTAATCCTAATATCATGACATTTGTATCCTAAACTATTACTAAGGTTCATATGGGACTTTCGGTTATCATAACTTCGTCGATTCTTGCTCGTATTTGCTCATTCAACATTCATAACAATTCAATGACAAATAAACATTTATAAATCAATTTAAAGGTATTTATTTGCATATGAACTTACCTTGTAGTTGAAATAGAGAGACTAGATCGACTATTCAATAATCCTTGATTTTCCCCGATCTAAATCTGATTTCTTTCGTTCTTGATCTATATACATTCAAAATTAACTCATTTATTCATCAAATCATTCAATTCAGTCCAAAAACACATATTTGGGAATTTTTACACTGTAGCCCTTAAAATTCCATATTTTTACAATTTAGTCCCTAATTCACAAATATACAAAATTCACACAATTTAATCCAAATACATGCTAGCTGAATTTTCCTAATGTACATATCAGCTCATATTTATCCCTTATTCAGACATTTAATCCCTCAATTTACAATTTTCATAATTAAATCCCTAGCTTGTATTTTCTTCAAAAATCACTTGATAGAACATGAAAATCTATCGTTTATTCATCATTTTTTGTAACATCTCGAAATAGGGCTTAAACAGAATAGTAGTTGTGAAATCACGAATCTGAGGTCAAAAAAATTATTTTGATTAATTTTTAACGTTTATTCATTGATTGAATAATTGTGTGAAAATTTTGTGAAGAAATTTTATGAATAAGTGCCTAATTTGGTAATTAGGACTAAATTGTAAAATTAGCAAAATGTGTGTTCTAGATAATAAAGGGGATTTAATTGAAATGGGTTCTTAAAGTGGAGGTTCTTATTTAGTAATTAGACCATTATATTTAAATTTGGACAAAAATTTGCAAGAATAGGACAAATTTGAAAGAAAAGCCTTTAAGGGCATTTTGGTCATTTAGTAATTAAAAGAATTAAAAAGGGAAAATAAAGCCAAAATTGGTCCAACTTCTTCATGGAGGCCGAATATAGCATGGGGGAAGCCATGGTTATGGTTTTCAAGCTTTACAAGCTCAATAGTAAGTCCGTTCTAGCCTCGTTTTTAATGTTCTTTACGTTTTTGGAGTCCTGGTAACTTGATTTAGCTTATTCTAGCAATAATTCATGCTAGGGTTCATATTTGGAAAAATACCCATAGGTTAAATGTGTTTATTTTGATGTTTTATGGTAGAATATAAAGCTTGAAATTATGCTAAACAACTTTTGCTAAGCGATTTTAAGTGAAAACGAGTAAAACGACATAATCAGTAAAAATACCTAATGTTCATAAGTACATGATAGAGTGGGAATTTGATGTTTCCATAGAAGGGAAAAATGTTCAACGTGTCATAATACATAAGAAAAATGGATAAATTTTAATTTCCAAGCCTAGGGGCAAAATCGTAATTCTGTAAAGTTTAGGGGCAAAATTGTAATTTTTCCAAAGTTTGAGTTAGGGAATGTTTTGAATAGTAAATTAATTAAATAAGTGAAATATGATGTTTTAGATCCTGGAAAGTGAGATTTGGACCTAGAACGGGAGAAAAACTAAAAATCGGGAAAGTTGGTAAAATGGTCGTTTTGGTATCAAGGTAAGTTCATATGTTTAATAAGCATTTAATTAAGCATATTTAAATGATAAATTGATATTTTGGCCATAAATACTTTAGTATTTAGTTTTAGATATAATGATTAATGTTCGATAATAATTCGATATTGGAAAGAGAACTTGTATAATTTATATGTAATACCATATTTTGTATTATGGCTTTGTATGATAACAAGAAAATATTGACTAGATAGTTTGATGAGAATAAGTGAAGTTGATGATATGATGAGATTTAGAATGTAAGTATGTAAGTTGAGTAGCATTTTATTATTATGGAATTATTGTTATTAGTATTGTTATTGTTGAGTTATGCAACTAACCTTGAGAATTTTAGCAAGTATGTTTCAGCTATGACTTGAAAATTAAGGAAGAATTGACGGAAAAGTCCATGTTCATAACATGGCATTCAAGGAGGAATTGACGGTTAAGGATACCATGTAAGACCATGTCAAGACATGGCATTGGTAAGGCAAGGATCCCATGTAAGACCATGTCAAGACATGGCATCGGCATTGATTAAGTGTAACACCCCGTACCCGAGACCGTTGCCGGAGTCGGACACGAGGGGTTAACAGACTTAATTCACTTATTTGCACAGTCATTTTTAAATTTCCAGACGAGCTGGCTAACTGTGTCACTGTCACCTTAAAAATCATATCTCGAGTCCCAAAACTCGAAAACCAATTCCGTAAATGTTTCCTGAAACTAGACTCATATGTCCATCTACAAATTTTTTTCTAGAATTTTTGGTCAAGCCAATTAGTACAGTTTATTAGTTAAAGTCTCCCCTATTTCAGGGTTCGACTACTCCGACCTTCATGCATTACGACTTGGATATTTCCCTGTACAGGGATTAAATACTTAAACCGTTTGTTTCTATAGAAACTAGACTCGAAAAGGAATCTATACATATATGGCATGACTTCTAATTATCTCTGGTTAATTTATAATGAATTTCCAAAGTTGGAATAGGGAATTCAGAAACCGTTCTGGCCCTGTGTCACGAAAACTTTAATATCTCATAATATACTGTACTTTCCTATGAAAATAGATTCATCAAGGTTCGATTACATAATTCATTCACTATTTAATTTCATTCCTACTATTTTTAGTGATTTTTCACATCCACATCACTACTGCTATTAGCATCTATTTTTAAGGTAAACTTTACCTATTTCGTGATCCTCCATGGATCAACTAGAGTTTGTCATACATAGCACCAAAATGATCATGAATAACCATTCCAATGGCTAATCGTTACCAACATTTCCATACCTCTCAACGAACAACATACAAACGATTATAATGCTATGATCAAAGTATATTTAAGCCATTTTCGCATGGCTATCCAAATTTACACAAAACCAAGGGTACATGACCAACAACAAAAAGGGTAGTCCTATACATGCCATTTTCAGAGTTCAACCAAAAGTGTACCAAGAGGGCTTTGATAGTGTGGACGACTTAGACTTCGACAATCCTGAGTCCGATAGCTGACGAACCAAAATCTATAAAACAGAGAATCAAAGAAACGGAATAAGCATTTTATGCTTAGTAAGTTTTGAGCAATGAAATTAGGCACAATTGAAGTATAGCATTCATATAACTAAACGGATAATTTCATATACACATATTATCAAAAATCAGTCCTACTTCACATTTCCAACCCTTATACTCATACATAAGAAATCAACTTAACCAAAAGCCGGAAGCTTATTAATCGACTGAGCGAATACTATTTAAAAGGAATCAATTAATCCAATGCATATACGAAACATACCTCATCGTTGGGATTTTACGAGCATATCAATTTAAATTATTACAGCAAGATCGCTCATTCCCAAACCAAGTACCTTCGGGATTTAACCGGATATAGCTACTCGCTCGAATGCCTTCGGGACTTAGCCCAGATATAGTAGTTCGCACAAATGCCTTCGGGACTTAGCCCGGATATAGTAACTCGCACAAATGCCTTTGGGACTTAGCCCGGAATTAGTAACTCGCAACAATGCCTTCGGGACTTAGCCCAGAATTAGTAACTCGCAACAATGCCTTCGGGACCTAGCCCGAAATTAGTCACTAGCACAAATGCCTTCGGGACTTAGCCCAGTTATCATCCGAATATTCATGCACATATCAGTAAATCATGACACATCTTTATTTCATTCTCATAACTAGAATTCAAACACAAGTCAATCATTAAGCATTCCCATGTTCGGCTCAATAGCCACATACAAAACAGCATGATTTGGTTTGCTTTGTGACATGATCTCTATGCACATACGGCTACCCGTTATACGTATAGACTAATTAACTCAACATATAATTCAAGTAGAATCATTATATCACCGTATATTAGTTATGATTATACGTCATGACTTATTCAAATCGTAAACTAAGTTTCATTACTCGAAAACTTACCTCGGATGCTGTTGAACGATTTCAACGGCTATTCGATCACCTTTTCCTTTCCTTTATCAGATTTAGTTCCCCTTTGCTCTTGAGCTTAATATTAACAAATAAATTGATTTAATCAGTTTGAACGTCAAAGAGGAATTCAAGGTACTTAGCCCTTATATATTAGGCATTAGAGTCATATATGTATGAAATCACGAATCAAATTCAACATATTAGCCAATATTCTCCTTAGTCGAATTTTCTAAGTCAAGATAAAGCCATCAATATGCCTACCTATGGCCGAACATACACATCAACCTATGTACTCATTCATGTGGCCGAATATGCATGTCTATGTTGAGGCCGATTGTTTACTTAATACATTCTACAAATATGGTCACTTGTATTGACTAAATACCATTTTGTTTCAAGTTCAAAACTCGGCTAATACACATATATACACTAGAAATCAAATAGTAACATTTGCACTTCACCTTAATAGCTAGCTTAGCAAACCTTGATTTAACATATAATTGTTCATAACACAATTTAAGCATACTCTCCATTCCATCAATTCCAAAACACATACATTACTCAATAATGTTCAAAATTATATTCGGCCTTAGCACACAACTTGCTAGTCGATTCTTCTCCATCTAGCAACTAATGCACATATGTGCTCATTTGTTAGACTCTACTTCATCTAACAACAACCATATTTTTCTTCTACTTCCTACCATGGCCGAATGCTCAAGATACCTCAATACCGAAACTTTTAACTTGGGTTACTTAAAGAACTTGGTGATGAGTTCAAATTTATCTAACACCTCAAGCATCATAACACATCCATATAGCTAACATGCTAATAGTATCAAGGGTTCAACCAAAACTTTTGAAGCCTCTTAGTCGAATACTAACTCTCTAATAACCCCAAATCCATCCATGAGATAGTTAGAATTTAGACTAATCATCCAAGGGATGTATGAACTTTCAAAGCAACATTAAACATACCTTAGTCTAGCAACCCACCATAGCTGATTTTCTCAAAGCTCTATTTCCTTCTTTTCTTTCTTCTATTCAGCCAAGAACAACATGAGAGCTTTTTTTTTTCTTTCCTTTTTTTTTCCTCATCATTTACCTTCCCATTATTATTATATTGCCCATACTCCTTATTTTATTTTTCCTAACATAAATCACTAACATAACATGTTTATGACATGTTTTACCCATAACATTTTGTCCACCTTCCTTGTCATGGCCGGCCACTATTAATTAAGTGGGGAAATTGACATGCAAGTCCACCCTTTTGAGTACATGCACTAATAGATCCTTATAGATTAACCTATCACATTTCAAAAGTATCACACATAAGTCCTATTAGCTGAATTCACATGCAATAGACTAAATCGAAGCTTAAAATTTTCACACATTCATATTCACATATTTTAGACAATAAATATCATATTCAAATAATTTGGTGACTCGGTTTAGCGGTCCCGAAACCGCTTTCCGACTAGGGTCACTTTAGGGCTGTCACATTAAGGACTCCATGTAAGACCACATCAAGATATGGCATTGGCACTAAGACAAGGATACTATGTAATACCATGTTTGGAACATGGTATTTGGTAAGACAAGGATACCATGTAAGACCATGTTTGGAACATGGCATTTGGTAAGATAAGGATATCATGTAAGACCATGCCAAGGCATGGCATTGATGGATTCTATCAGGCAAGGAAATCATGTAAGACCATGTCAAGACATGGAATTGATGAGTTACTATAAGGCAAAGGTCCCATGTAAGACCATACCAAGGCATGGCATTGGTGAGTTCATAAGGCAAGGATACCACGTAAGACCATGTCAAGACATGGCAATGGTAGGTTCAAAAAGGAAAAGGTTCCCGAGTAATCCAAAGAGTAAGTCAAATAAATGACAACATGAGAACATAAAGAAAGAGTACAGGTATGCATTTAAGGATTATTTTATATTGAGATTGTAACTAATTGAGATTATCAAGTATTAAGTAAGTGATGTGTTTTCAGTTATGCTTGTGACACTTTATGACATGATTGGCAATATGCCTATATTATGAAAGAGTACTCATGTGTTAAGTGATGTAAGCAAGATATTTAGTAAGGTGCCTTTTGTATTCTGAGCCTTTGGTAAGGTTGCCGATGAGTAAGATGGGAAAGTAAGAACTAAACATTATTTAAGCAAATTATGACAACATAGTAGTAAGCTAAATTGATTGCTAATACTTATTATTTTACATGTGAACTTACTAAGCTTTATGAGCTTAATTCTTTCACTTTCCCATGTTTCAAAGTACTTAAAAGAAAGCTCGGGTTGGAGGTTGTCAGAGATCACTTCACACAATCGACTATCAAGTTACCAAATGGGTATATTCATTTACAAACGTTCTAGTTTATGGCATGTATAGAGACTTAGCCATTTTGTGTGTATGTCCTTATGATATGGCTAAAGAATGGTATGTAAATATTTTATAATGATTAGCTATAGAAATGGCTAATGAAGAACATGTTTCAGTGTTATGTATGCCTAAATGGTAGTTAATACAAAGAAATCATGAAAAAGTGAAATTAGCATTAAAACAGTATTGAACAGCAGCAGTGATGTGATCTTGAAAAATCACCAAGAATAGTAGAAATGGAATTAGGTGATGAATGAGATATAGAATTATTGAGTCTATTTTCATATGAAGGAAACATAGTAAGCAAAAGAAGTGTATATTAAGAGATATTTGAATTTTAGTGAGACAGGGTTAGAGTAATTTCTGAATCCCCTATTTTGAATATATAAATTAACTAAAAATTTTACAAAAAGAATTAAGAGTTATAGTTTATATTTCTACATTCCTTAGTGAATCTACTTTCAAGAGAAATAAACAGCATGGTTATTTGAATTTTGTACAGGGAGAAAATTGATTCATAGTGAAAAGAGGTTAGAGTAGTCGAACAATGCAACAGGGTAAACTTTAACTAATAAACTGTACTAATTGGCTAAACCAAAAATTTTGGAAAAAAATTAGTAGGAAGATATATGAGTCTAGTTTTAGGGAAAATTCATGAATTTAAATTTTCAGTTTTGTGACTCGAGTTATGATTTATTTAGTGACTATGACGCAGGTAGGAAGTTTTATAAGGAATAATGAAATAAATTGTTTTGATTTGTCTAAGTATTCGGAAAATTTTTAATGTTCCTGGTTTGGTCCATAACCGTTTCAATTGCATGTTTTAGGGTCTTGAGGGCCCTTTTTAGGGACATATTGAATGAATGTAAATAAATTAATTTTAAAAGAAAATTTTATGCCCCAAATTAGTAAGTTAAGTCAGGTAACACCTCGTGCTCGACTTCAACGATGGTCTCGAGTAAGGGGTGTTACATTTTTCATCATCAACTATCACAAAACTCATGAATTCATCAACGGAATTTTACAAAATCATCATCAATTCCAAAAATTAAGGTACGGGTTAGCTAGTACTCAAAGCAACGATCACAAAAGCATAGAAATTATAAAAAACTCGAGCTAAAATCATACCTTAATCAAGCTTGTAATTACCGAATGCATGAGAGCTCAAAAACCTATTTCTTTTGCTGATTTTTGGTTGTAATTTGAAGATGATGACATAATTTTTAACTTTAGTTTTATTAATTTATAACTTATTTAGCTAATTACCAAAATACCTTTATTTAATAAATATTATAATCATATAATGGATGGCTATTCATGTCAATTTCCAGTATCTAAGGTCTAATAACATCATAAGGACCTTTGGTTTAATGGCAATTAAACACTTTTAACAAATAGAATGCAACTTTTGTATTTTACGTGATTTAGTCATTTTCTCAAATTAAGCATTCGAATACTAAAATTATTTCACGAAACTTTCGGACATATATAGTCACATGCAATAAACACCAAAAATAATATTAAAATAATTTTTTGACCTCAAATTTGTGGTTCTGAAACCACTATTCTGATTTAGCTAAAATCGGGCTATTACAACTCTCCCTCTTAGGGATTTTCGTCCCCGAAAATCTTACCAATAAATAGGTTCAGATATTACTTTCTCATAGCATCCTTAGGTTCCCATGTAGCTTCTTCTACCTGGAGCCAATGCCATAATACTTTCACTAATGCAATTCTTTTATTACTCATCTTTTTGATTTCACGAGCCAAAACTCGGATCGGTTCTTCACTGTACGATAAATCTGACTAAATTTCAATTTCAATTAGGGAAATGACATGCAAAGGATCAGATCAGTATCATCAAAGTATCGACACATGAAATACATTATGTATTTTCTCTAACTCAGACGGCAAAGATAGTCGATAAGGAACTGGTCCAACTAGCTCAATAATCACGTATGGTCCGATGAATCGCAAACTCAATTTCCCTTTTCTACCAATCACAATATCTTTTTCCACGATGACACTTTCAGAAACACTTTATCCCCGATTTGAAACTCAAGAATGCAACATCGTAACATGTAACACCCCGTACCCGAGTCCGTTACCGGAGTCGAACACAAGGTGCACACAGACTTAACTTAATTATTCTCACAAATCCATTTAAAAATTTCCGGACAAAATTGGTTCTTGCATCACTCCGCCTTAAAAATCATATCTTGAGTTTCAAAGCTCGAAAATCAGTTTCGTAATTTTTCCCTGAAACTAGACTCATATGTCCATATACATATTTTTTCTAGAATTTTTGGTTGGGCCAATTAGTACAGTTTATTAGTTAAAGTCTCCCCTAATCCAGGGTTCGACTACACTAACCTTCACACATTACGAATTGGATATCTCCCTGTACAGGGCTTCAATACTGATGCCGTTTGTTTCTATAGAAACTAGACTCAAGGAGGAATCTATACATATATGGCATGACTCCTAATTATCTCTGGTTAATTTACAATGAATTTCCAAAGTCGGAACAGGGAATCCAGAAACTGTTCTGGCCCTGTTTCACGAAAACCTAAATATCTCTTAACATACAACTCATATGACCGTTTCGTTTCTTCCATATGAAAGTAGATTCATCAAGGTTCATTTACATAATTTATTCACTATTTAATTCCATTCCTGTTATTTTTAGTGATTTTTCACATCCACACCACTGCTGCTGTCAGCATCTGTTTTCAAGGTAAACTTTACCTATTTCGTGGTTTCCATGGACCAACTAGAGTTTTGTCATACATAGGTCCACATATGATCATATTTAGCCATTCCAAGGGCTGATCATTGCCCAACACTTCCATTCCAGTCCATAGTCACATCATGAAACCATATATACATACATAAACACAAATGGTCTAATGCCATACTCCACTTCTACGAGCCATTTTCGCATGGCCGTACACACATACATCACAAAAAGTACTTGAAAAACAACAAAGGGTAGTCCTATACATGCCATATCCAGGGTTCAACTAAAAAGGTACCAAAAGGGCTTTGATAGTGTGGATGACTTCGACTTCGATGATCCCAAATCCGATAGCTAACGAGCAAAATCTATAAAACAGAGAACAAAGAAATGGAGTAAGCAATTTATGCTTAGTAAGTTTTAAGCAAGGATTCCAAAGACAACAAAAGCATAGCATTCATATAGCTAAACGGATAATTTCATATGCACACATTCTCAATATCATACTTACGTCACATTACCAACCCTTACGTTCATACACAAAGATCAACTTAGCCAAAGGCGGTAGCTCGTTTATCAACCGGCGAATACTTATTTGTAAGGGCTCAACTAATTCAAAGCACATACGAACATACCTCATTGCTGGAATTTTTGCAAGCATATTAACTGAAATTTTACAGCAAGATTGCTCATTCCCGAATCACGTACCTTGAATTTAACCGGATATAGCGACTCGCTCGATTGTCTTGGGACATAGCCCGTTATAGTGATTCGCACAATTGCCTTCGGGAATTAGCCCGGATTTAGTAACTCGCACGAATGCCTTCGGGACTTAACCCGGTTTTGGTAAATCACACAAATGCCTTCGGGACTTAACCTGGTTTTGGTCACTTAGCACAAAAGCCTTCGGGACTTAGCCCGGACACCATTCGAATAAACATGCACATTTAACACTAAATTATGACACATTCGTATTTCATTTTCATTAGCAAAACTCAAATACAATACACTTATCACTCTTGCATATTTCGGCTCAATATCCACACACAAAGAGCATGATTTCGATTTACTTAAGACATGATCTAATCAAATCATAATTTAAGCTCTATTACTCAAGAACTTACCTCGGATGTTGTCAAACGATTCCGATGGCTATTCGACCACTTTTTCCTTCCCTTTATCGGATCTAGTTCCCCCTTGCTCTTGAGCTTAATTTAACAAATAAATTGATTTAATCATTTGAGCATCGAAAAGAGGAATTCAAGGTACTTAGCCCACATATATTCATTAGACATTAAAGTCATATATGTACGGATATTATGAATCAAACTCAACACATTAGTTAGTACTCTCCTTAGCCGAATTTTCTAAGTCAAGATAAAGCCTTCAACATGCTTACTTATGGTGAACAACACATCAACCTATGTACTCATTCATGTGGCGAATATGCATGTTGATGTTGAGGCCAATTACATGTTTAATACCACACATGAATGGCATACATTTTACTAACTAATGCATTACATATTGTAGCTCAATACACATCTATCATTTACTTCATAACCAAACATCATCATAAGTAAATATATACCTTGAGATAGTATATATGTCATACCAATACATCATGTGCAAACATATATACATATAGGTGCAAGGGCGAATCTCAAGTTGATTATAACCAAATATAAACATATATCCAAAACACAAATCTTACCTACCATGCAATAAGCATAAAGCATTCTTATGGATATACCATGGCGAATACTTCACAACACCATACCATTTCAATTTTGGTCATGGTTAAACAAAGAACTTAATGTCTCACTCAAAAATGCTAAAAAGAAAATCCAAGAGTCATCAATCCACCATCACATGTATCATTATCAAGCTTCATATTTAGCATGCAATGGCATTAACACAAAATCCACCTTGGCCGAATATCATCCCCATGACATAGCAAGATTTGAACTATGGGCTAATTAGAACTCAAGCTAGCAACTAAAATCATGCATGAATCTCATGGCACAACCTCAAACATACCTTAATCTAGACACAAGTATGGCCAAACCTCTTCCTAATCCTCTTCCAAACCAAGCATGAAGCAAGAACTCCTTCCTTCTTCCTTTGGATTTTCGGCTCAAAAAAATGAAAAAAAGGATGAACAAATTTTTTTTTCTCTTTTCTTCAACTCACGGCAAAGGGGGGGACACTCACACCATTCTCTTTTTTTTCTTCCCTTTCATTATTCAATTCCCATGCTCATTATTTTATTTTTTTCTTACATACACCATTGTCACAACATGTTTTATGACATGTTTTTTTTTGCCCATAATCCCTTGTCATGGCCGGCCACTACCAATTAGGGGGGAAATTTGACATGCAAGTCCCCCCTTTTGATTACATGCACTATTAGGTCCTTATAGATTAGCCTATCACATTTCAAAAGTGTCACACAAGTCCTACTAACTGAATTCACATGCAATCGACTAAATCGAAGCTTGAAATTCACACATTCATAATTACATATTCTAGACAATAAATATTATGTTCCAACATTTCGGTGACTCGGTTTAGCGGTCCCAAAACCACTTCCCGACTAGGGTCAATTTTGGGTTGTCACATAACATATCCTCGAGTATCTGTATAACTCACTCAAATTGACCATCCGTCTGCTGGTGAAAAGCGATATTGAAATGTAACTTTATACCTAATGCCTCTTGTAGTTTCTTCCAAAATCGTGAAATAAATCTCGGATCACTATCCGGAACTATAGATAATAGCACTCCATACAAACGAACAATCTCTAATATATACAACTCATCTAATTTATCAAGTGAGTAATCCATACATACCGAAATGAAATGAGCTGATTTTGTCAATCTATAACAACAACCCAAATCACATATTTCTTTCTCGAAGATAAGGGTAAACCTGAAACAAAGTCCTAGTTACTCTATACCGTTTCCACTCAGAAATCATGATAGGCTGTAATAAACCTGACGAAACTTGATGCTCAGCTTTGACTTGCAGACAAATCAAACATTTTGAAACAAATTTTCAGATATCTCGTTTCATTCCATGCCACTAATAAAACTATTTGAAATCGTTATACATTTTCGTGCTTCCGAAATGTATTGAAAAAAGACTATTGTGTTCTTCATTCAAAATCATTTGAATTAATTCTGAATTTCTCGGAACACATATTCGGCCTCTGAATCTTAAACAACCATCGAAATCAACTAGAAACTCTGAATCAGGGTTTGAATCATATTGAGCTTATTTTGCTAACATTTCATTATTGATTGTCTGAGCTTCGCAAATCTACTATAAAAATAATGGCCTCGCTTTCAACTTAGCTATTAACGAACCATTTTCAGACAAAGCCAAATGTGTATTCAAAGCATGTAAAGCAAACAAGGACTTTCGGCTCAAAGCATCAGCAACTAAATTTGCTTTCCATGGATGATAGTTAATTATCAAGTCATAGTCCTTTAGCAATTCTAACCATCTCTGTTGTCGCAAATTCAAATCTCTCTAAGTCATCAGATATTTCAAGCTTTTGTGGTCGGAATAAATATGGCATTTCTCACCATACAAGTATTGACGCCAAATTTTCAACGCAAATACTATTGAGGCCAATTTAAGATCGTGCGTTGGATAATTCTTTTCATGTGGCTTTAACTATCTCGAGGCATAAGCTACAACTTTTCTTTCCTGCATCAAAACACAACCCAGGCCATTTAACGATGCATCACTGAAGATTATGAACTCTTTACCTGATTCAGGCTGAACTAACACTGGTGCCTCTGTCAATAAAGCTTTCAACTGATCGAAACTTTTCTGGCATTTATCTGACCACTAGAACTTTATATCTTTTTGAAGAAATCATGTCATCGGAGTCGTAATCATCAAGAAACCTTTCACAAATCATCTATAATATCCCGCTAGTCCCAAAAAATAGCGAACCTCAAATACATTTCTCAGAGACTTCCAATCTATTATTGTAGACATTTTGCTAAGATCAACCCGGATACCATCAACTGAAACAATATGTCCTAGAAAACTAACCTCTAGTAGCCAAAACTCACATTTGCTAAATTTTGCTTACTGCTTATCTCTCAAAGTTTGTAGGGTGATTCTCAAATGTTCTTCATGTTCAGATTCATTATGAGAATAAATCAAGATATCATCAATGAAAACAACTACAAATCGATCTAGGTAGGGTCTGAAAATTTGATTCATCAAGTCCATAAAGACAGTAGGGACATTTGTTAGTCCAAAAGGCATAACCAAAAATTCATAGTGACCATACCTAGTCCTAAATACAGTCTTCGGCACATCAGAGTCTTTAACTCTCAACTGGTAATAACCCGATCTCAAATCTATCTTCGAAAACACTTTAGCCCTTCTCAACTGATCAAACAAATCATCCATTCTGGGCAAAGGGTATTTGTTTATTATCATCACTTTGTTGAGCTATATATAATCTATAGACATTCTCATACTGTGGTCTTTCTTTTTCACAAATAATATGGCAGCACCTTAAGGCAAAAAATTCGGTCTAGCGAATCCTTTATCTGAAAATTCTTGCAACTGAGATTTCAATTCTTTTAACTCTGTTGGAGCCATTCTGTACAGAGCTATTGATATTAGCGTAGTTCCCGGTACTAACTCAACGCCAAACTCAACCTCTCAGATCAATGGTAAACCCGATAACTCTTTAAGAAAGACATCTGAATACTCACACACAATTGGCACTGATTTGATCTTCTTTTAAGTCCATCAATGAACGGTTTACACATGATCTCCTCAGTAAACACATACTCTCGAGTATACTTACTTTAACGTACGAATTCCCTTTCATACTCAGTGACCTTCATCCAGCCTTGTTTCAATTCTAAAAACTTTTTATGCTTTTGATCGAGAAATTGCTAACTTATGTACTCCTTTTGAATTCAGATTGAAAGAACTCCCAGGTAACCCATTCTCTAGGAACCACAGATATCAACGTTTTCCACCAATGGTACGAATTATCTCTCAGAAAAGATATAACACATTTGATACATTCATTAGGAGTACAAGACAATTCGTCAAATACTCGGATCGTGTTTTCGACCCAAAACTCAGATCTCTCCGTATCATCATCAACAGTAGCTCGAAACTCTTCAGCCCCATGTTTCTGAATCTTATTTACTGGTGACTTGTTAAATCGCATCTAATCTATAGCTTGAGGAACAACGGGGATTTGTTGAGGAATAGGTGGGGTAGAGGTTGTTGAGTAGCTGGATTAGTTTGAACGAACCCTGTGAACCACTCACTCATCATATGGAAAAAGGCTTATTTAGCCTCTCCCTCATGGCTACTTGAAATCGGCCTAGAATCAACCGACACTACCCCTTGAGCGAGAGCGGGAGCATTACTTTCTACGTCGTCAGCTAAAGCTTATTCGGGATCCATTTACTATATAAAAACACACTTTAAGTTGTCAAGAATCATCACACTATCACAGTTTATTTATATGGCATGTATAGCTAAACTCTCACACGCTATGTTTGTAACAACTCGGTTTTAGTTAAATCAAAATAGTAGTTTTAGAACCACAAATTTGAGATCAAAAAAATATTTTAATATTATTTTTGGTTTTTACAACATGTGAATATATATGTGTGAAAATTTTGTGAGCTAATTTTATCGTTTAATAGCTCAATTTGAGAAAAATGACCTAATCGCGTAAAATGCAAAGTCGCATTCTATTTGATAAAGGTGTCTAATTGCTATGGCTTATTAAATGAAAGGTCCTTAGGTTGTAATTAGACCATTGATAGTGGAATTTGAAATAAATGGGCATTAAATGGATGATATTAAATGTTTTATATCAAGGTTAAAATGGTAATTAGGTTATTAAGTTAATATTAAATAAAACAAAAGATGAAAACATGTTCATTTTTGGTTATTTCAATCAAATATTAGAGAAAAATAAGGTTTTGGAGCTTTCATTCATTCAACCCTTGTTCATCTTGATTGAGCTTGATTTTTGATGATTTCTACGTTTTTGTGATCGTTGTATCATGTAATAGCTAGCCTAGGGACTAATTTGCAAAACTACTTAATGTTTTGAAAGTTATCATTGATGAATTCGTGTGTTTTTGAGTTTTTGATGGTGAATTACGAAAGCTTAGTATGTAACATCCCGAATTAGGGCCTAGTCAAAACAGTGGTTTTGAGAGCACGAATCCGAAGTAGAAATAATCATTTTATGATTCTCATGAGGTCTATGATATGATTGCATGCTTGTGTGAAAGTTTCAAGAAGAAATTCTATTGATAAAGTGTCTAATTTGATATTTAGGACTAAATTGTAAATGTTGCAAAATGTGAGTTTTAGAAGCTTTACGCATGAAATTGCCATGGATTATTAATTAGAGGTCTTTAAATAGTAATTTGCTCAATTTATATTTTTATGGACATTCAGTTGGCTTTATCAGATGATGGTTCGATTCTAGCTGAGTTGAGAGCTAGACTGATGTTTCTCCAAGAGATTTATGAAGCTCAGAAAGGTGACAGCGAGTTGCAAGACAAGAGGGCTCAGTGTGAGTTGGGTATTGAATCAGATTTTCAGATTGGTTAGGATGGGTGATTGATGTTCCAAGATAGGATTTGTATTCCTAAAAATACTGAGTTGATTTGAAAAATTTTGCATGAGGCATATAGTGGTTGTTTGTCTATACATCTGGGTAGTACGAAAATGTACAATAACTTGAAGAAATTGTATTGGTGGCCGAATATGAAAAGAGATATTTCAGATTTTTTTTTGAGATGTCAGATTTGTTAGCAAGTAAAAGTCGAACACCAAGTACCTTTAGGCTTACTACAGCTTGTAATGGTCCCCGAGTGGAAATGGGACCGTATTACTATGGATTTTATGACAGCCCAAAATTGACCCTAGTCGGAATGTGGTTTCGGGACCACAAAACCGAGGCATAAAAATAATTTAATGTTCATTTTGATGCTTATGATATGTGTTAATTCGTGTGTGACATTTTTGATGTTTGATTTAGAGTTATAAATGTGAATTTCACTAGAAAGGACCTAGTAGAAAACTTTGAAAGTATGATGGGGAAATGTGTGATGACTAATTAAAGCATGCATGCAAAACAATGGCCTTGCATGTCAAATATCCCTCTTTTATAAGAGGTGGCCAGCCATGACAAGGAGGATGGGCAAAACATGTCATAGACATGTTTTGTTGGTGCATTAGGGAGAAACATTAAACTAAGGGTATGGGTAATAAAAAATGAAAAAAATTGTGTGTGAAGGCTTCTCCCTCCCCATTTCCGTGTATTGAAGAAAAGAAAAGAAAAAATTGTTCATCCATTTCATTCTCTCTTGACCGAAAATACTAAAGAGGAAGGAAGGAATTTTTGCTTCATGTTTGGTTTGGAAGGGATTAGGAAGAGATTTGGCTATACTTGCATCAAGATTAAGGTATGTTTGAGGTTGTGCCATGAGATTCATGCATGTTTTAGTTGCTAGCTTGATGTTCTTATTAGCCCATGGTTCAAATCTTTGCTATGTCATGGGAATGATATTCGGCCAAAGTGGATGTGGTGTTAATGCCATTGCATGCTAAATATCAAGCTTGATAATGATACATGCGATGGGGGATTGAGGACTCTTAGATTTTCTTTTAGCATTTTTGAATGAGATGCTAAGTTCTTTGTTAACCATGACCAAATTGAAACGGTATGGTGTTGTGGTGTATTCGCCATGGTATATCCATAAGTATGTTTCATGCATGTTGCATGGTAGGTAAGATTTGAGCTTTGGATATGTGTTTATATTTGGATATAAGCAACTTGAGATTCGCCCTTGCACCTACATGAATATATGTTTGCACATGATGTATTGGTATGACATATATACTATTTCAAGGTGTATATTTGCTTGTGATGATGTTTCGGTTATGAAGTAAATGAGAGATGTGTATTGAGCTACAATATGTAATGCGTTAGTTAGTAAAATGTATGCTGTTTTTTTGTGTGGTATTAAGTGTATAATTGGCCTCAACATGGACATGCATATTCGCCACATGAGGGAGTTGGTGTGCATGCATTCGGTTAGAGGCAAGCATATTGATGCCTATTCTTGGCTTGGAAAATTCGCTAAGGAGAGTACTAACTAATGTGTTGAATTCGATTCGTGATTTCATGCACATGTGACTCTAATGTCTAATGTATATAAGGGCTAAGTACCTTGAGCTTCACTTTGATGTTTGAATGAATTGTATTGAATTGCTTGTTGTGATTAAAATGTGCATGACCGTTGTGTATTTGAGCTAAAGGATGGCCATATGACTATTTAAACTCCTTGTCATATTCGCCATAAGCTATCATAATGAGATTTTAATAAGTTAAATTTGTGTAAATTAGCTCAAGAGCTTAGAGGACCACAGTTGGATAAGGGAAAGGAAAAAGTGATCGAATAGCCGTCAAAATCGCTCGACAACATCCGAGGTAAGTCTTGAGTAATGACCCTACTTGAATTATATTGAAATCATGCTCCTTGTGTGTGGCTATTGAGCCGAAATTGTAAAGGTTTGATAAATATTTTGTGTTTGGGCCTTAGTTACGAAAATGAAATATGGATGTGTCGTGATTATTGATATATGTGTACATGAGCATTTGAATGATACCCGGCTAAGTCCCAAGGCATTTATGCTAGTGATTATATCCGCTAAGACCAAAGGCATTCGTGTGAGTTGTTATATCCGAGTTAAGACCAAGGCAATTGTGCAAGTTACTAAATCCGGTTAAGACCAAGACAATTGTGCTTGTGGTTATATCCGGTTAAATCCAAGGTACGTGACTCGAAATGAGCAATCTTGCTGTAAAAATTTCAGTTTATACACTTGTGAAAATTCCAGCAATGAGGTATGTTCGTATGTGCTTGAATTAGTTGAGTCCTTACAAGTAAGTATTCGCTCGCTTGATAAACGAGCTACCGGCCTTTAGCTAAGTTGTTCTTTTGTGTATGAACATAAGGGTCGGTAATGTGAAGTAAGTATGATTATGAGAATGTGTATTAATAAAGCGATTCATTTAGTTATGTAAATGTAAAACTTTAGTCAAAGCTGATTTCATTACTTGAGACTTACTAAGCATTAAAATGCTTACCCCGTTGTTTTGGCTCTTTGTTTTATAGATTTTGCTCGTTAGCTATCGGATTTGGGATCATCGAAGTCGAAGTCATCCACACTATCAAAGCCCCCATTTTGGTACAATTTTGGTTGAACTTTGAAATGGCATGTATAGGACTACCCTTTTGTTGTAGGTCATGTACCTTTTGGTTTTGTGTAAACTTGGATAGCCATGCGAAAATGGCTTATATACGTTTTTAGCATAGTACTATAATCATTTGTATGTTGATCATTATGAGGTATGGAATGGTTTTGAAACGATTAGCCATTGGAATGGTTAATCATGATCACACTTTGTGCTATATATGCAAAAAGGGCCAATTGAATCATGGAAATCATGAAATAGGTAAAGCCTACCTTAAAGGCAGATGCTGACAGCAGCAGTGATGTGGATGTGAAAAATCACTAAAAATAGTAGGAATGGTATTAAATAGTGAATAAATTATGCAAATTAACCTTGATGAATCTACTTTCATATGGAAGAAACGAAACTGTCATATGAGTTATATGTTAAGAGATATTTAAGTTCTCGTAAAATAGGGCCAGAACGGTTTCTGGATCCCCTGTTCCGACTTTGGAAATTCATTTTAAATTAACCAGAGATAATTAGGAGTCATTCCATATATGAATAGATTCCTCTCTGAGTCTAGTTTCTATAGAAACAAACGGCATCAGTATTGAAGCCCTGTACAGGGAGATATCCAATTCGTAATGCGTGAAGGTCAGAGTAGTCGAACCCTGGATTAGGGGAGACTTTAACTAATAAACTGTACTAATTGGCCTGACCAAAAATTCTAGAAAAAAATATGTTGATGGAATTATGAGTCTAGCTTCAGGGAAAAATTACGAAACTGATTTTCGAGGTTTAAAACTCAAGATATGATTTTTAAGGCGACAGTGACGCAGTAACCAGCTAGTCTGGAAATTTTTTTTATGGACTGTGAAAACAATTAAGTTAAGTCTGTGCACCTTGTGTTCGATTCCGATGAACGGACTCGGCACGGGGTGTTACAATTTTATTGTTATCAGAGCTACGGTTTAGTCGATTCTAGGACTACCGTAATACGTTTGGGTCTAGCTATACATGCCATTTTGTGATAAATTGATAGTGTGGTGATTTCTGACATTTGAATTTGTGTTTATTTATAGTAATGGATCCCGATCCCAACCGAGCGATAGCTAATGATGTGGAGAGTGTGGCGCCTGCTCCCGCACAAGGGACAGCACCGGCGGACTCTCAACCTGTCGCTAGCAATCCGAATGATGAGGCTAGGCAAGCTTTCTATAGCGTGATGAATGATTGGTTCAACCAATACATTCGAACTAACACGGCTGTTCCACAACCTCCATTCCCGACTAATACGACCCCCGCACCTACAATGCCTCCGATAACTGACCAAATAAGGTCCAATAAGCCCCCAGTTGACAGAATCCGAAAACATGGGGCTACTGAATTTAAAGCTACGGATAGCGACGATGCCGAGCAAGCTGAATTTTGGTTGACGACACTATCCGGCACTCGATGAGCTATCTTGTACACCGATGAATGCCTAAAGTGTACTATCTCCTTGCTACGTGATTCTGCCTACTATTGGTGGTGTACTCTGACTTCTGTTGTGCCCCGAGAGCAAGTAACTTGGGAGTTTTTCCAAACTGAGTTTCGGAAAAAGTATATCAGTCAGAGATTTATGGATCAAAAACGGAAGGAATTTCTTGAACTTAAACAAGGTTCCATGTCGGTTACCGACTACGAACGAAAATTTGTGAGGCTTAGCCAGACGCAGCGAATGCATTTCTTCGTGTCGTGATGTGTAAACGCTCAAGATGGACCGAATGATGATATAAAGTCGTATGTTGGCATTCGAAATCAGAGTTTGTGGCTCTTGTCGAGCGAGCATGCAAAGCTGAGGAGCTCAGTATGGAGAAAAGAAAAGCTGAAGTGGGAGCAAGGGAGTTTCGTAAGAGGTCTTCGGGGAAGCCCTTCCCACAGTCATCAAAGAAATTCAGAGATGGCTTAGGCCGTCTAGAGACACTTCGGCTTTTCTAGACGAGATCGCGATCGACCCCCTGTGACCACACGAGTCACTTCGATCGCCAGTGGTGGAAATGATCGTCGAGAGAGAGCGGAGTGCCAGTATTGTGGCAAATGGCATTCCGGAAGTTGTAGATTCCGTGACCGCTCCTGTTACAAGTGCGGAGCAGTTGACCACTTCATTAAAGATTGCCCAAGGTTGTCTGAACAGAATATAAATCAGAGTGGGAAACCGGGTGCTACCACTGCTCGAGGTAGACCATCTGGAAATACGGGCAATGCTAGTGGTGGTCAGAGAGGATCTAGAGATGCTACGACCAGATCCGAGGCTCGCGCTCCTGCTAGGGCTTATGCCATACGCGCACGTGAGGATGCTTCCTCGCCAGATGTTATTACCGGTACTTTCACTCTCTTTGGTACTAATGTGATTGCTTTAATTGACCCTGGTTCTACTCACTCTTATATATGCGAAACCTTAGCATCCAGTAAGACTTTACCTATTGAGTCTCATCGAGTTCGTAATTCGGTGTCAAATCCCTTGGGTCGTTCGTCTGGTTGACAAAGTGTGTAAGAAATGTCCCTAGGAATTGAGGTTCTGTTTTCCGCGGACTTGATGCTTTTGCCGCTCGATGAATTTGATGTTATTCTTGGGTTGTATTGGTTGACCGTGCATGATGCGGTTGTGAATTGCAAAAGCAAGACTACCGATTTAAGGTGCGAAATAATGAGATGATCCGAGTTGAATCTACGGACTTAAAGGGTTGCCACCGTAATATCATCAATGTTGGCCCGTAGTATGTAAGAAAGGGGTGTAAAGCATACCTTGCGTATGTACTTGATGATAAGGAGTTAGAAATAAAACCGAATCTGCTTGGGTGGTTTGTGAATACCGGATGTTTTTCCCAAGAATTACCGGGTTTGCCACTGCTCGGAGATAGAGTTTGGTATTGAGCTTGTACCTGGGACCACACCTATTTCGATAGCTCCGTATCGTATGGCACCAACGGAATTAAAGGAGTTGAAAGCTCAGTTGCAAGAGTTGGTGGATAGAGGTTTTGCTCGCCCGAGTTTTTCACCTTGGGGTGCACCAGTGTTGTTTGTGAAAAAGAAGGACGGAACCATGAGGTTGTGCATCGACTATCGTCAGCTTAATAAAGTGACAATAAAGAACAAATATTCATTACCACGTATCGATGATTTGTTCGATCAACTGAAGGGAGCCTTAGTGTTCTCAAAATAGATTTGAGATCGGGCTATTATCGATTCATGAATCCGAGATTCGATATACCCAAAACCGCCTTGAGCGAGATATGGTCACTACGAGTTCTTAGTGATGCCGTTTGGGCTCACTAATGCCCTCGCGGTATTTATGGATTTGATGAATCGGATCTTGCACCGTATTTGGATCGGTTCGTAGTTGTGTTCATTGACGACATCTTGGTCTATTCAAGAGATGAGACCGAACATGCAGAGCACCCGAGATTAGTGTTGCAAATTTTACGGATAAGCAATTATATGCTAAGTTCAGCAAGTGTGAGTTCTGGTTAAGAGAGTTAGCTTCTTGGGTCATGTGGTATCTGATCGGGTATTCGAGTCGACCCGAGCAAAATTTCAGCCATATTTAACTGGAAGCCTCCGAGAAACATTACTGAGGTTCGGAGCTTTTTGAGACTTGCCGGTTACTACCGACGGTTTGTAAAAGGATTCTCGATGATAGCCATACCCATGACGAAACTGCTTCAGAAAGATGTCAAGTTCGAATGGACGGAAAAGTGTCAGAAAAGTTTCGATCAATTGAAAACTCATTTGGCGGAAGCTCCAGTATTAGTGCAGCCCGAATCTGGCAAAGAGTTTGTCATCTATAGTGACGCATCCCTACTTGGGTTAGGTTGCGTATTGATGCAAGAAGGTCGAGTTGTGGCCTATCGCGCCGAGACAATTAAAGCCACATGAGAAAAATTATCCGACCCATGATCTCGAATTGGTCGCCATCGATTCGCCTTAAAGATATGGCGACATTACTTATTTGGTGAGAAGTGCCATGTGTATTCGGATCAAAAAAGTCTCAAATATTTGATGACTCAAAGAGACTTAAATCTGCGACAAAGACGTTGGCTCAAGTTGTTAAAAGATTATGAGCTTGTCATTGATTATCACCCGGGAAAGGCTAATGTGGTTGCGGACGCCTTAAGCCGAAAATCACTGTTTGCTTTACGAGCGATGAATGTACACTTGTCCATTCTGCCCGACAATGTGTTAGTAGCCGAATTAAAGGCCAAACCATTATTGACTCATCAAATTCGTGAAGCTCAGAAAGTTGACGATGAGTTGGTTGCAAAACGGGCTGAGTGTGTTCCGAACAAGGAATCAGAGTTTCAAATTGATGATGACGATTGTTTGAGGTTCAGAAGTCGTCTGTGTGTTCCAAAGAATTCGGAACTTATTTCGATAATTCTGAACGAAGCCCATTGTAGCCGAATGGCAATCCACCCGGAGTACGAAGATGTACAACGATTTGAAACGTCGGTTTTGGTGGCATGGTATGAAACGAGACATCTCCGACTTTGTTTGAGATGTTTAATATGTCAACAAGTAAAAGCGGAACATCAAGTGCCTTGAGGATTACTTCACCGATTACGATACCCGAGTGGAAATGGGATCGAGTCACAATGGACTTTGTGTCCGGACCGCCATTGTCGTGAGTAAGAAGGATGCGATTTGGGTTGTTGTTGATAGATCGACTAAGTCACTCACTTTATCCCCGTCGTCTGGATTTTCATTGGATAAACTAGCTGAATTATACGTTTCTCGATTGAGATTACACGGTACCGATTTACATTGTGTCGGATAGAGATCCAAGATTCACCTCGCGATTTTGGAAGAAATTGCAAGAAGCTTTGGGTACCAAGTTGCATTTCAAAGACCGCCTTTCATCCCCAAACCGATGGTCAATCCGAGCAGATAATTTAGATACTTGAGGATATGTTGAGATGTTGCATCCTCGAGTTCAGTGATTCATGGGAACGGTACTTACCTTTGATTGAATTCGCTTACAACAATAGTTTTCAATCAAGTATTAAGATGGCACCTTACGAGGCTTTGTACGGTCATAAATGCCGTACACCATTGTTTTGGACCGAGCTCGGTGAAAGTAAAATTTTCGGAGTTGATTTGATTAAAGATGCTGAATAGAAAGTAAAGGTAATCCGTGAAAGTCTGAAGGCGGCCACAGATCGTCAGAAATCGTACGCGGATTTGAAGCGAAAAGACATTGAGTATCAGGTGGGAGATAAAGTGTTTCTTAAAGTTTCGCCTTGGAAAAAGATACTCAGATTTGGCCGTAAAGGCAAATTGAGTCCGAGGTTCATCGGGCCATATGAAGTCTCCGAACGAGTCGGTCCAGTTGCATGTCGTTTGATTTTGCCTCCTGAACTTGAAAAGATTCACGACGTCTTTCATGTTTCGATGCTTCGACGCTATAGATCTGATCCGTCGCACGTAATTAGTCCATCAGAGGTTGAAATTCAAGTCGATATGAGTTATGAAGAAGAACCGATTCGTATCCTAGCTCGTGAAATGAAGGAGTTCCGAAACAAAAGGGTTTCGTTAGTAAAAGTGTTATGGCTCAAACACGGGATGGAAGAAGCAACTTGGGAACCCGAGAACTTTATGAAAGAGCGTTACCCAAACCTATTTACCGGTAAGATTTTCGAGGACGAAAATTTCTTAAGTGGGGGAGAGTTGTGACAGACCAAAATTGACCCTAGTCGGAATGTGGTTTCGGGACCACAAAACCGAGGCATAAAAATAATTTAATGTTCATTTTGATGCTTATGATATGTGTTAATTCATGTGTGACATTTTTGATGTTTGATTTAGAGTTATAAATGTGAATTTCACTAGAAAGGACCCAGTAGAAAACTTTGAAAGTATGATGGGGAAATGTGTGATGACTAATTAAAGCATGCATGCAAAACAATGGCCTTGCATGTCAAATATCCCTCTTTTATAAGAGGTGGCGCCATGACAAGGAGGATGGGCAAAACATGTCATAGACATGTTTTGTTGGTGCATTAGGAGAAACATTAAACTAAGGGGTATGGGTAATAAAAAATGAAAAAAAAAATTGTGTGTGAAGGCTTCTCCCCTCCCTATTTCCGTGTATTGAAGAAAAGAAAAGAAAAAAATTGTTCATCCATTTCATTCTCTCTTGACCGAAAATACTAAAGAGGAAGGAAGGAATTTTTGCTTCATGTTTGGTTTGGAAGGGATTAGGAAGAGATTTGGCTATACTTGCATCAAGATTAAGGTATGTTTGAGGTTGTGCCATGAGATTCATGCATGTTTTTAGTTGCTAGCTTGATGTTCTTATTAGCCCATGGTTCAAATCTTTGCTATGTCATGGGAATGATATTCGCCAAAGTGGATGTGGTGTTAATGCCATTGCATGCTAAATATCAAGCTTGATAATGATACATGCGATGGGGATTGAGGACTCTTAGATTTTCTTTTAGCATTTTTGAATGAGATGCTAAGTTCATTGTTAACCATGACCAAATTGAAACGGTATGGTGTTGTGGTGTATTCGGCCATGGTATATCCATAAGTATGTTTCATGCATGTTGCATGGTAGGTAAGATTTGAGCTTTGGATATGTGTTTATATTTGGATATAAGCAACTTGAGATTCGGCCCTTGCACCTACATGAATATATGTTTGCATGATGTATTGGTATGACATATATACTATTTCAAGGTGTATATTTGCTTGTGATGATGTTTCGGTTATGAAGTAAATGAGAGATGTGTATTGAGCTACAATATGTAATGCGTTAGTTAGTAAAATGTATGCTGTTTTTTTTGTGTGGTATTAAGTGTAAATTGGCCTCAACATGGACATGCATATTCGGCCACATGAGGGGAGTTGGTGTGCATGCATTCGGTTAGAGGCAAGCATATTGATGCCTATTCTTGGCTTGGAAAATTCGGCTAAGGAGAGTACTAACTAATGTGTTGAATTCGATTCGTGATTTCACGCACATGTGACTCTAATGTCTAATGTATATAAGGGCTAAGTACCTTGAGCTTCACTTTGATGTTTGAATGAATTGTATTGAATTGCTTGTTGTGATTAAAAATGTGCATGACCGTTGTGTATTTGAGCTAAAGGATGGCCATATGACCATTTAAACTCCTTGTCATATTCGCCATAAGCTATCATAATGAGATTTTAATAAGTTAAATTTGTGTGAATTAGCTCAAGAGCTTAGAGGACCACAGCTGGATAAGGAAAGGAAAAAGTGATCGAATAGCCATCGAAATCGCTCGACAACATCCGAGGTAAGTCTTGAGTAATGACCCTACTTGAATTATATTGAAATCATGCTCCTTGTGTGTGGCTATTGAGCCGAAATTGTAAAGGTTTGATAAATATTTTGTGTTTGAGCCTTAGTAACGAAAATGAAATATGGATGTGTCGTGATTATTGATATATGTGTACATGAGCATTTGAATGATACCCGGCTAAGTCCCAAGGCATTTATGCTAGTGATTATATCCGGCTAAGACCAAGGCATTCGTATGAAGTTGTTATATCCGGTTAAGACCAAGGCAATTGTGCAAGTTACTAAATCCGGTTAAGACCAAGGCAATTGTGCTTGTGGTTATATCCAGCTAAATCTCAAGGTACGTGACTCGAAATGAGCAATCTTGCTGTAAAATTTCAGTTTATACACTTGTGAAAATTCCAGCAATGAGGTATGTTCGTATGTGCTTGAATTAGTTGAGTCCTTACAAGTAAGTATTCGCCAGTTGATAAACGAGCTACCGCCTTTAGCTAAGTTGTTCTTTGTGTATGAACATAAGGGTCGGTAATGTGAAGTAAGTATGATTATGAGAATGTGTATTAATAAAGCGATTCATTTAGTTATGTAAATGTAAAACTTTAGTCAAAGCTGATTTCATTACTTGAGACTTACTAAGCATTAAAATGCTTACCCCGTTGCTTTGGCTCTTTGTTTTATAGATTTTGCTCGTTAGCTATCGGATTCGGGATCATCGAAGTCGAAGTCATCCACACTATCAAAGCCCCCATTTTGGTACAATTCTGGTTGAACTTTGAAATGGCATGTATAGGACTACCCTTTTGTTGTAGGTCATGTACCTTTCGGTTTTGTGTAAACTTGGATAGCCATGCGAAAATGGCTTATATACATTTTTAGCATAGTACTATAATCGTTTGTATGTTGATCATTATGAGGTATGGAATGGTTTTGAAACGATTAGCCATTGGAATGGTTAATCATGATCACACTTTGTGCTATATATGCAAAAAGGGCCAATTGAATCATGGAAATCATGAAATAGGTAAAGCCTACCTTAAAGGCAGATGCTGATAGCAGCAGTGATGTGGATGTGAAAAATAACTAAAAATAGTAGGAATGGTATTAAATAGTGAATAAATTATGAAAATGAACCTTGATGAATCTACTTTCATATGGAAGAAACGAAACGGTCATATGAGTTATATGTTAAGAGATATTTAAGTTCTCGTGAAACAGGGCCAGAACGGTTTCTGGATCCCCTGTTCCGACTTTGGAAATTCATTTTAAATTAACCAGAGATAATTAGGAGTCATTCCATATATTAATAGATTCCTCTCTGAGTCTAGTTTCTATAGAAACAAACGGCATCAGTATTGAAGCCCTGTACAGGGAGATATCCAATTCGTAATACGTGAAGGTCAGAGTAGTCGAACCCTGGATTAGGGGAGACTTTAACTAATAAACTGTACTAATTGGCCCGACCAAAAATTCTAGAAAAAAATATGTTGATGGAATTATGAGTCTAGTTTCAGGGAAAAATTACGAAACTGATTTTCGAGCTTTAAAACTCAAGATATGATTTTTAAGGCGACAGTGACGCAGTAACCAGCTAGTCTGGAATTTTTTTTTTTATGGACTGTGAAAACAATTAAGTTAAGTCTGTGTGCACCTTGTGTTCGATTCCGGTAACGGACTCGGGTACGGGGTGTTACAGATTTTGTGACTTGTTAGCCTTTGACACCGAGAAAGAAAGACGTTATATGAGTTATTGTAATCAATTGACTAAGTCGGCTCACTTTATACCAGTACGTACCGACTACTCACTTGATAAGTTAGCCGAGTTGTATATTTCTGAAATAGTGAGATTGCACAGAGTACCTTTGTCAATTATATTGGATAGAGATTCGAGGTTCACTTTGCAATTTTGGCACAAGTTACAAGAAGAGTTGGGTACAAAATTGAATTTTAGTACCACTTTCCATCCGCAAACTGATGGTCAATCCGAAAGGGTAATTCAAATTCTTGAAGATATGTTACGGTGTTGTGTTCTTGAGTTCCAAGATAGTTGGGAACAATATTTACCGTTGGTAGAATTTTCCTACAACAATAATTTTCAGTTGAGTTTGAAAATGGCGCCCTATGAGGCATTGTATGGACGTAAGTGTCGAATGCCTTTGTATTGGACTTAACTCAGAGAAAATTAGATTCACGAAGTTGATTTAGTCAAAGAAATGGAAGAGAAAGTGAAGATAATTCATGATTGTCTGAAAGCTACTTCGGACAGACAGAAATCCTACGCGGATTTGAAGCAGAAAGAGATTGAGTTTCAAGTCGGTGATAAGGTATTCCTGAAATTATCTCCGTGGAAGAAAGTTCTTAGATTTGGTCGGAAGGGCAAGTTGAGTCCGCGTTTTATTGGACCATACGAGATTACTGAAAGAATAGGGCCAGTAGCATATCAGTTGGCTTTACCGTCTAAGTTAGAAAGAATTCATGATGTGTTTTATGTATCTATGTTGCATCGATACCGATCAAACCTTCACATGTGATTTCACCGATAAAGGTTGAGATTCAATCGGATATTGTAACAGTCTGATTTTGACCCTAGTCAGAATAGTGGTTTCGAGACCACATATCCAAGTTAAAAAATAGTTAAATATTATTTTTCGTGATTATGATGTGTGAATTAGCATATGTGAAAGTTTCGTCTAAAAATTCAATTGTTTGTGTGCTTAATTTGATAAAAGGACCTAATCGCGTAAAATGTAAAAGTTGCTTGCTACTTGTTAAAAGTGACTATTTGACTTGGTTTTATGATTGTGAGGTCCTTATGAGGTTACTTGACCATTGAATGAATTAAATGACATAAATGGACATTACTTAATGGATTTTAAATGATATTAATAAGGCCATTTTAGTAAAATGTACATTAATATGTGATTAATAAAACAAAAACTTAAAATTTGTTCATCCATTATCATTCATAGCCAAAATTAGCAAAGAAAAATAAAGAATAAAAGCTTTTAGGGTTTCAACACTTGTGGTTGTTCTTAAAGTATGGTTTTTGATCCGTTTTTGATAATTTCTACGTTTTTGTAATCGTTGTTTTGTATAATATCAAGCCCATGCCTCAATTTCTGATTTTGATGATGATTTTGAAATGTTCCATGGATGAATTCATGAGCTTTATGTCTTTAATTGATGAAATATGAAAGTTTGATGTTGGGTTTATATTGTTTTGTCTTTGGATTTTTGATGATTTTGAGTAAAATGGGCTAAATTGTGAAATTTGTAAATTAAGGGACTAAAATGTGAAATAAATGAAATGTTTGGACTTGTATGAGTGCTATAAATATTCAGCCAAGCAATAGTATATGCAAATTATGTGTATTTTGTGATTTTGTGAATTAGGGACTAAAGTGTCAAAATGTGAAAATGTGAGGGCTAGTTTGCAAATTGCCCTAAATATGTGTTTATGGATTGTTTTGAATGAATTTATGATTGAATAAGTTAAATTTTAATTTATTTAGATCAAGAATTAAAGAAAATAGAGTTAGATCAGGGAAAGTCGAAAATTGTCGAGTAACCGATTTCATTCATCCGAATTCGTACGAGGTAAGTTGATATACAAATAAGCTTGTTTAGATGGAGTTATTATTATTCAATTGATATTGAATTGTGATGAATGAATGTCCGAGCTAAATATATGCTATCTGAGAAAGTATCTACAAAATTTTGATGTCTGAAAAGCCCCATACGAACCTTAGGAATAGTTAGGATACATATGTCATGACATAGGATTTCATGTAAGACCACATCTGGGATTTTGGTATCGACTTCTGTTTTACATGTAAGACCATGTCTGCGACATCAGCATCGTATCTAATTTCATGTAAGACCTTGTTTGGGATAGTGGCATCAATATTTAATTACATGTAAACCACGTTTGGGACGTTGGCATTGTATATGTCCTCTGAGTTATCAGCGTATCCTTACATTTCTGAATGGTTCAATGGGCATTCCAAGAAAATGAATGAATAAGTGAATATATATCCGATTTAGGTACGTTTAAATTGTGTACTATATTTGAAAATGAAGGGTAAGTATATATGAAAATGTTGATCTATGATCCAAGTATATGAATATGAGGTTTGTGTTGGTAATTGGCTCTAAAGTATAAGTAATTTGACGATGTTTATATGCTTTAAATGATAAGTTTATTTGTGTATAGCTTACTAAGCTTTTGAAAGCTTACTTGCGTATGTTTGCATTGTTTTATAGATATCGAAGCTACTATGAGCTAGGGGATCGTCGAGGATCGTCACCATACTATCGAACCTTATTTTAGTACTTTGAAAAATGTATATGTTAAAGTACGACATGTATAGGCTAGAAGTTGTGGAATTATGTTTTGTGATGTATATATATTTAGCCATGTGTTATGGCTTGGTATGGATGTGTTTATGATATGGTTTTGGTATATGAATTATGAGTCAATATGATATATAATTGGTGTGTTTATGTATGAATATAAGAAATGGTAGGATTGGTAAGCTTTTGGCATGTGTTAACTATTTCAATTGATAAGTTTTGATCATGTAATTGAAACATATGTTTGATATGATTTTATTTTAGATTTGTTATGATTTGGTTGATGAATTGAGATGGAAATTTGGTTGGCATTGATAAATCATGGATGGCTTATGTTTGGGTTGTGAATTGGTCATAAAATGCTGTACAAATATGCTTGGTTTGGTGCTTGTAGGTTTGACCCAATTGGGGTGGCAATTGGCTATTCAAATGGCCTATTTTTGTCCATACGGGCAGAGACACATGCATGTGTCTCAGCCGTGTGCGACACACGGCTATGTTGCACGACTGTGTGTCCCTTGGGGTACCCTACAATTGTAAGTCAGGCTTGAGCACAACCAAGAAACATGGGCGTGTGGCTAGCCGTGTGACCCAAGACAGGCTCGACCACTTTCAAGGCACACGGGCTTGTCTTGTGGCCGTGTGAGCAAGTCAGTATGTATGTAACATCCTGATTTTTGGGTTTTTTGCGATTCTTGATATTTTAAGTAAGTTTCTAAAATTTGGTATGTGATTATGGAATTCGTAATTTGAGTATGTAAATGGGCTTATGGAAGGCCCATGTGTTGGCCAAAACCCGGTAGAATTTTTAAAATTTGGACTTAAGAGTTAGGGGTTCTGGCTAGGTGACCTTATGTAAAGTTGTGGTAGAAATGTATCACAAAAAGAGCTGTAGTAAAGGGGCAAGGGTGACGCCACTAAGCTCCTAAAAAGGTGGCATGTGGAGCATAGGGGAAGACATGGGATCGATTCCCTGTGTTGGCGAATAAGGTTATTTATTTTTATGAGCAGGAAGGGTAAGTAATGGAACCCAGGTGAATTCTGTTGGAGGAGTTTGAATTAGTCAAGTGCATGGATTAAGGAGTGATAAGGGGAGAGATTTTAGGGATGATGGAGAGATAGGGGGAGCGTATTTAGGAGAGATTTTAGGAAATTTGAAATGGGGAAAGTGATGGCCGGCCAAGGGGGAAGGTTAGTGTAAATTCAGCTATTGGGTTTTAGGGTGGCATTTTCCTCTTTTGTTTTCCTTCTTTCTTCCCACTTGTGCCGATTTTTCTTAAGCAATTCCTCTCTATTCTCTTCATTTATTTCGTCCATAAACTCTTTACCCCCATTCTTCCTCTCTTTCATTTATAGTAATAGCCGAACTCATCCTTCTTTTCATTGCTAACCGAATAGCAACAAGCCAAATCCCGAAGGAGGCAAGAGAAGTCGATTTCTCCATAAAGGTATACACTTGTTTTTTTTCTTTTTAACCGATTCTTGTTATTTTAAAAAAAAAATCCTTTCAACTCTTTTGTCAACACCCTTTTTTGTCCATAACCACTTCTTCTTTAGTGATCCAAAAGCCGAAAGCACAGCATCCTTGGGTGACTTGGTGACTGATTCCTAGGATCCTTGTGGTGCGATTTTTGCTAGTGTTTTGAAGCTGGGACTGCGTTGAATCGGAGTTGACACGGGATTGGAACCGTTTGGGTAGGTGAACCTTGGTAAGTGCTCATAGCTTTAATCAATTCGGTATTATGGAGGTTAAGAAAAGCCGAAACCCCTCTAGTTTAGGGAGGTGGCCGAATATGGGTATAGGCTTTATTGGGTTCTTCTTTTAATATTTTTATGGTTTCTATAGTGGAGGAGCAGCAAGGCATAGTGTCAATTTGGACTACCTTGGATCACCGGAGTGGCTAGATCTCGTCATAAATCTCGGCAAAGGTAAGCTGCCTAAGGCCATTATGGATGGTGGCCGAATGTGTAAGTGTTAATATTAGATGGTTCTTGATTTGGTTCAATTATTTTGAGCTGATTTATTAACAGTTTATTATAGGAGAAATTGTGTAGGAGATCTCGTCAAAGAATATCGCAAAACAGGTGTGTAACGAACCCTTTTTCATAGCTTAAAGCGATAAATGCCGAAAAGCCGAAATGCCAAAATTCTGGCATTTCGAGGACGTGTGAGCAAGCGAACGCTCATTAGTTAGGTATATTTGTTGAGATGATAATCGGAAACATTGGAAACGGTAAGAGCGTGATTTTTGGCTTTCACGATAAGTTGGGCCTCGAGGGGCTGAAGTAGGGCCCAATGGGCTTTCGGGCCCATTTGGGTAAAATTGGTGGAAAATGAAAACCTGTTAAATTTTGCATGGAGACTGATAAAATCGTTATGGAATATAGGCTAAATGGGCCTAGATGACAAAATTGGCTTTGTAGGGCCCATTAAGGGTTTTAGGCCCAATAACTCAATTTCGCTAAAAATGGGCCAAAATCACTGTTTGCACACATGAATTGTTAGTAACCGTTAATGAACATGGAAACCCTAACTTTTGGTAAAATTACAAGATTACCTTTATAATATGAATATGACCGTTTTGCCCCTAGGTAAAAAGGACCATTATACCCCTAGGGTTTATATATGAATTTCATACATGGGATTTTGATAAACATGGTATGTAACATGCTGATTTTCGGGTTTTTTTTCGCGATTCTTGGTAGTTTAAGTAAAGTTTCTAAAATTTGGTATCTGATTGTGAAATTCATAATTTGAGTATATAAATGGGCTTGTGGAAGGCTCATGTGTTGGCCAAAATCCAGTAGAATTTTCAAATTTTAAGACTTAAGAGTTAGGGGTCTTGGCTAGGTGACCTTATGTAAAGTTGTGGGAGAAATGTATCACAAAAAGAGCTTTAGTAAAGTGGAAAGGGTGAGGCCACTAAGCTCCTAAAAAGGTGGCGTGTGGAGCATAGGGGAAGACATGGGATCGATTCCCTGTGTTGGCAAATAGGGGTATTTATTTTTATGTGTAGGAAGGGTAAGTGTTGGAACCCAAGTGGATTCTGTAAGAGGAGAGTTTGGATCAAGTCAAATGCATGGATTAAGGAGGGATGAGGGGAGAGATTTTAGGGATTTGATATGAAGATAGAGTTGGCCGAATAAAGGAGATTGGAGAGGGGATTTTCGGCAGAGGAGTTTAGTTAGGGATTTTCGGCACTTAGGTATTTGTGTGTCGTTTTCTCCCTTGAGGTTAGTCTTTTTCTCTCTTTTTCTTTTTGCAGCCAAATCTACTATCTCTCCATTTACCTTTTCTTCCTTCTCCTTCTTTCAAACCAGCCCACTATATCCCTCCATTCATCTATTGTTTCTTTCCTTTATCTCTACTTCTGCCGAAATACCGCAAAAGCCGAAATCAGTGAAGCTAGGGGGGTGCCGATTCTTTGTGACCAGCAACCTTTTCTTTCCTTTTCAATTGTTGGTGTTCAATTCCCTTATCTTTTAGGCATACAGATTCAAAAGGAGAAAGACTGTGGTAAGTGCTCGAACTCTAAACGATTCCGAGAGTAACTATTGGCCAAAAGCCGAAACCCCTCTAGTTTAGGGAGGTGGCCAAATATGGGTATAGGCCTTATGGGGTCTTATTTTAATATTTTTATGGTTTATTTAGTGGAGGAGCAGCAAGGTGTAGTGTCTACTTGGATTAGCTTGGATCACCAGAGTGGATAGACCTAGTCATCAATCGCGGCAAAGGTAAGGTTCCTAAGGCCATTATGGATGGTGGCCGAATGTGTAAGTATTAATATTAGATGATTTTTGATTTGGTTCAATTATTGGAAGCTAATTTATTAACGATGGATTATAGGAGAAATCGTGTAGGAGATCTCGTTGAGGAATATCGCAAAACAGGTGTGTAACGAACCCTTATGCATAGCTTAAAGCGATAAATGCCGAAATGCCGAAATTCTGGCATTTCGAGGACTTTTGAGCAAGCGAAGGCTCATTAGTTAGTTAGACTCGATGAGATGATGATCGGGAACAACGGAAACGGTAAGAATGTGATTTTTGGCGTTCTCGGTAAGTTGGGCCTCGAGGGGTTGGAATAGGGCCCAATGGGCTTTCGAGCCCATTTGGGTAAAATTGGTAGAATATGAAAACTGGTTAAATTGTGCATCGAGACTGATAAAACCGTCATGGAATATAGTCTAAATGGGGCTAGATGACAAAATCGACTAAGTAGGGCCCATTAGGGTTTTTGGCCCAATAACTCAATTTCGCTAAAAATGGGCCAAAATTACTGTTTGCACACATGAATTGTTAGTAACCGTTAATGAACATGGAAAACCCTAATTTTTGGTAGAATTACAGAATTACCCTTATAATATGAAAAAGACCATTTTGCCCCTAGGTAAAAATGACCATTATACCCCTAAGGTTTAATTATGAATTTGATGCATTGGATTTTGATATACATGATTGATATGATATGCATATGATCTGTATGATATGCATATGATGTATTCATAAATGCATTGGGTTGGGTCTTTATATGGATGGAAGAAGTACAAAAGGGCTTATGCCCCAGTTATTAAAAGGGCTTATGCCCCAGTTATTAAAAGGGCTTTGCCCCAGTTATTAAAAGAGGCTAGGCCTCCAGTTATATGATAAAGAAACTATGCTGCTAGTGGAGAGTTATGGTTGGGTGGGTTGAGTTATTCCCCACATGGTGTGTTTGTTGGTATGGGTGGAGAGTAGCGGATGGTGGGTCGAGTAGTCTCCCCAAATGGGCTTGCATTCATTCTTTCTGTGATGATACATGTGATATTGAAATGGGTCTATGGGCCATACCGCTTACAGTAAAAAGCTTCAGCCCAGTGTTATGAAATATGAGATATGAAAAGGCTATGGCCCAGTATATATTGAGATTGGATTTGGGCTTAGGCCCAACAGGCTGATATTGTTTTGGGCTCTGAAAGGGGCTTGTTGCACATTGAGTTTTCGAACTCACCCCCTTTCCTTAACCTTGCAAGTGAGCCTTGATTTGGGGACTTGGAGCCGGAGGGGATTCAGAGCGGCCACGGTGATCACCTTTGGGCTTTTAAATAAGCATTGGTTTTCATTAAATTTCCTTTAATTATTATTTATTTTTGGGTTGTAATAAGGCCATTTTAACTTTTCTTTTATTTCTTTTCAGGATTAATTTATTTTTAATAACTTTAAACCTGGTTGATAATTATTCAAATGGGCTAGACTTAGGACGTGTTTTCAAAACGATACTTGATTTCAAAATTTCTCAACGCCACGATTAATCGATTTATCAAAGACGTCCACTTAAACAAATTTAAACTCGGTATAACAAAGTATGGCAATGGTTGTGGGCATGTCTAGGATTGGATCCAATCGAAGAGCTTGGTACTTAAGTAGCCTTCATGGCTCACCTCCTCTGTCTCGGATACCTACCTGGTGCCCAGCTTCCATTCACTTTGTTAACTCAACAAAATATATGGTTTTTAAAACCTTAAGATGGAACGTGGGTTTTCAACTCCAATGTGGCACGTTAGATTCGGCCATAACGTCTGGGCCGAGTTTGGGGTGTTACATTTAGTGGTATCAGAGCCTAGGTTGCAACAACTCGACAATGGATCGGGTTCAAATTTTTTTTTTGAAAACTTAGGCCTAAGAAGGGTATTTTTGGAAATGGTTTTTGAAAAGTTCATTTTAAAGAGGTTTTGCGGAGTATATATGTTAAAATGGTACAAGTTTTTCTGTTTTAAACAAGAGTTTCAAAATAAGGGTGTTTTCAAATCAAAGTTTTTTTTAAATTTCTATTTTCGGTGATCAAAAACATGGTTTTCGAGTTTTAAATGGATTGAGAAAGAAGTGGCACATTGAATCCCCAGCACCAAGTCTGTAAGTATATTTTCTTTACGATATATGATAATGATATGATATTATGAAAAGTACTGAGACTCTACTATGATACTGTAGATAGGGTAAAACTGTAAAACGGTAGAAATGAGACTGTAGCTAGGATACGATGATACGAAAACAATCCTTGAACTGCTAGATTTCCATAAGACATTTCGTAATAAACAGAGGAACATTATACTAATATCATAAAATTCGTAATCAGATAATTCGATATGAGTACAAGAGGAGTTAGTGGACGAGGCCGCAGACGTGGTCGCGGAAGGGTGCAAGCTGAATCTTCATCCTCAGGGCATAGGCCAGCTGAGGAGGCATCTGTGCCATAAGCAACGGAGACTGGGTCTTATGATCGGGCTGCGGGGGATGATGCTTTGTCCCAAGCCATGTTAAGGGTTTTAGAAAGAGTTGCTGGAGCTAGTACTGGGATAGTGAATAGGGGGTCTATATCGGAGCGACTCCGGGCCAACGGAGCAGAAGTATTTAGGGGTGTATCTGGAGTAGCCCCAAATGTGGTAGAATATTGGCTAGAGGCAACAGAACGGATCATGGACGATCTAGACTGCTCAGTGGAGCAAAAGCTGAAAGGAGCTGTGTCGCTGCTAAGTGACGAGGCATACCGATGGTGGATCACCGTAAGGGAGAGTACCCCAATTGAGCTAGTAACTTGGGAATTGTTCAAAACTGCTTTTAAAGGGAGGTATGTTGGAGCAAGCTATGTGGATGCTCGTCGGAAGGAATTTTTGAATTTGACTCAAGGTAATAAGACTGTCGCGGAGTATGAGGCAGAATTTTTGAGGCTGAGTCGATATGCCAGTGGGATAATGGCAACTGAATATGAGCGCAATGTCCGATTTGATGATGGTCTTCGCGATAAGCTTAGGATATTGATAGCTCCACAGAGGGAGCGTGGTTTTGCTGCATTGGTAGAGAAGGTTAAGATAACCGAGGAGGTGAAGCTGATTGAGCGACAGAATCGTGAGAAGGATTGACCCGAATTTAAGAAGGATTTCAGACCCTCAGGTGCCACGAATCGGAATGTTAAAAGAGCAAGGATGGAGGAACCGGTTCGAGCAGTTCCAGTAAATACTTATAGACAGCAGGCTTGCAGGGATTGTGGTAAGGTGCATATGGGGGAGTGCTGGAAACGAACTGGAGCATGTTTTCGTTGTGGGTCCAAGGAGCATAAGTTCAGAGAGTGTCCTCAGAGGACAGCTCGGGAGCTAGCTGTAGAGCAAAGAGATATCCAACCATGACAGGGAGGACCACTACCACAGATGGGTCATGGGCAAGGTAGAGGTGGCAATGGGAATAGACGAGCACGTGGGGCACCTGGCTGGGGTGCTGGACATGCTGAAGCTCGAAAACCGGCGTTGGTTTATGCTGCACGACGTCGTGAGGAGGGTGATGCTCCTGATGTTATAACTGGTACGTTCTTCATTCATAGCACGCCTTACACTGCTTTGATTGATATGGGTTCCACTCACTCGTATGTTGCTTGTGATGTATTTGGTTCTTTGGATGTGCTTCCTGAGGAGACTGTGAGTGGGGTATCGGTGATAAGCCCATTGGGACATTCGGTTAAGGTAGATAAACTTTTAGGCGATCAGTTAGTGACACAAGATAAAATTTTTGAAGGAGATTTGATGGAGCTGCCATTTGGGGATTTTGATCTTATCTTGGGAATGGACTGGTTAACTAAGCACAAGGTGACGTTGGATTGTGCTACAAAGAGGATGGTACTAGAACTGCTAAAGATGTGGAGATAATGGTCATAGGGGAACGAAGGGATTATTTGTCCAATGTTGTTTCGACTTTAAGAGCCGAGAAGTTGATTCAGAAAGGTTGTGAGGCGTACTTGGCCCCTAAAAGTCAAACTGGACTTGAGGAGATAACGGTAGAGTCGATTAGGACCATTAAGGAATTTCAGGATGTATTCCCAAATGAACTTCCTAGATTACCCTCGAACAGAGAAGTCGAGTTTGGAAGTGACTTACTACCTGGAACAGCTCTTGTGTCCATTGCGCCTTATAGGATGACAGCAAAAGAATTGGTGGAATTGAAAGCTCAGATTCAGGAACTGTTGGATAAAGGGTTTATAAGACCAAGTGTTTCTCCGTGAGGCGCACTGGTACTATTTGTAAAGAAGAAAGATGGGACTATACGTATGTGTATTGACTATCGGCAGTTGAATAAACTGACTATCAAAAACAAGTACCCGTTACCAAGAATCGACGATCTGTTTGACCAATTAAAAGGAGCCTCGGTATTTTCTAAGATCGACCTTCGGTCAGGATATCATCAATTAAGAGTTAAAGAGGTGGATATTTATAAGATGACGTTCAGGACTCGATATGGTCATTACGAGTTTCTGGTAATGCCTTTTGGACTACTAATGCACCGGCGGCATTCATGGATTTGATGAATCGAGTGTTCCAACCATACTTGGATCGGTTTGTAGTCGTTTTTCTTAACGATATCTTGGTGTATTCGGAAACGGAAGAGAAGCATGATGAGCATCTTTGTGTAGTGCTGCAAGTGTTAAGGGAAAGGCAACTTTATGCAAAGTTTAGTAAGTGCGAGTTTTGGCTAAAAGAAGTTACCTTCTTGGGGCATGTTGTGTCTGCTGAGGGGATCAAGGTGGACCCTCGAAAGATTGAGGCAATTTTGGAATAGAAGCCACCGAAGTCGGTAACAGAGATTCGAAGTTTTCTGGGGTTGGCAGGTTATTATCGGAGATTTGTGGAAGGATTTTCTGTGTTGGCGGCACCGTTAGCGAAACTTATAAAGAAGGGGGCACCTTTTGTTTGGACAAATAAGCAGCAAGAGGCTTTTGAGAAGTTGAAGAAGGTTTTGACAGAAGCGCCAGTTTTGATTCAGCCAGAGTCTGGTAAAGATTTCACGGTATACAGCGATGCGTCACATGTAGGTTTGGGCTGCGTGTTGATGCAAGAGGGTAAAGTGGTTGCTTAAGCTTCACGACAGCTTAAGCCTCATGAGGTAAACTATTCTACTCATGACTTGGAATTGGCAGCGGTAATCTTTGTACTTAAGATATGGAGGCATTACTTGTATGGGGAGAAATGCATTATCTATACGGATCATAAGAGTCTTAAGTACTTACTGACTCAAAATGAGCTGAATCTGAGGCAGCGAAGGTGGATAGAGTTGTTAAAAGACTATGACTGTTCGATTGAGTACCATCCAGGTAAGGCAAATGTCGTGGCGGATGCACTAAGTCGAAGGGCTGTGGAGGAGTTGAAGGCGATGTTTGCTCGTCTAAGTTTGTATGACGACGGAAGTTTATTGGATGAGTTACAAGTAAGACCGACTTGGGTAGAACAGATTAAGAAGCAATAGTTGGAGGACGAGTCATTGGTTTCTCAGTTTCAGCAAGTTGAGAAGGGGGAAAATCTGGACTTTGGGTTAAATAGTGAGGGAGTTCTTTATTTTCGAGGAAGAATTTGTATGCCGAAAGACTCTGACTTGAGATTGATGATTTTGAAAGAGGCACATAATGGACCTTGTGCTATGCATCCAGGAGGGAGTAAGCTGTATCGAGACTTACGAGAGCAATATTGGTGGCCTGGGCTTAAGCGAGAAGTAACTGAATTTGTAAGGAGATGTTCGACATGTCAACAAGTGAAGGCTGAGCATCAACTACCTTCGGGATTGTTACAGCCGGTAAAGATACCACTTTGGAAGTGGGAAAGGGTAACTATGGACTTTGTAAGTGGGTTGCCATTGACACCTTCTAAGAAGGATTCGGTTTGGGTGATTGGGGATAGACTCACGAAATCTGCTCATTTCATACCTGTCCGAACCGACTACTCACTTCAGAAGTTGGCCAAATTATATGTGGCAGAGATAGTACAGTTGCATGGTGTGCCAGCATCAATAATTTCAGACCGAGACCCAAGGTTTACATCTCAGTTTTGGCAGAAGTTACTTGAGGCATTGGGAACGCGATTGGATTTAAGTATGACTTTTCACCTTCAGTCGGATGGGTAGTCAGAGAGGGTTATTTAGATTTTAGAGGATATGTTGAGGGGTTGTGCTATTGAGTTTAGGGGTAGCTGGGAGGACCATTTGCCATTGGCGGAGTTTCGGTATAACAACAGTTACCAAGCAAGTATTCAGATGGCTCCTTATGAGGCACTGTATGGGCAAAGCTGCCGTTAGCCCACTTGTAGGGCAAAAGTGGGGGAAAGGAAAATACTTGGGCCAGAGTTGGTAGTAGATACTGAAGACAAGATTAAGGTGATCCAGAATCGGTTAAAGGAGGTCAAAAAAAGTCTTATGCTGATCTGAAACATAAGGATATTCAATATGCTGTAGGGGACATGGTCTTTTTGAAAGTTTCGCCTTGGAAGTAGATATTGAGATTTGGTAAGAAGGGTATGTTGAGCCCACGGTTTATTGGGCCTTTCCGAGTTATTAAGCGGATAGGGCCGGTGGCTTATCAGCTAGAGTTACCTCCAGAGCTAGATCGTATTCACGACGTTTTTCATGTGTCCATGCTAAGGCGATATCGTTCTGACCCAACTCATATCGTGCCAGTTGCAAAAATCGAAATACGGTCAGATTTGACTTTTGAAGAGGAACCTATGCAAATACTTGATCGCGATGTCAAGGTGTTGAGAAGGAGGTCAGTCCCATTAGTGAATGTACTTTGGAGGAACCATGGCAAGGAAGAAGCTACCTGGGAGACCGAAGAGGCAATGCGTCAGCAGTACCCTCAACTATTTGGATCAGGTAAATTTCGAGGCCGAAATTTCTTTAAGGAGGGTAGAGTTGTAACATCCTAATATTCAAGTTTTTTTCTCGATTTTTGGTATTTTAAGTAAAGTTTCTAAAATTTGGTATGTGATTGTGAAATTCATAATTTGAGTATGTAAATGGGCTTGTGGAAGGCCCATGTGTTGGCCAAAATCCGGTAGAATTTTCATATTTTAAGACTTAAGAGTTAGAGGTCCTGGCTAGGTGACCTTATGTAAAGTTGTGGGAGAAATGTGTCACAAAAAGAGCTTTAGTAAAGTGGCAAGGGTGACGCCACTAAGCTCCTAAAAAGGTGGCATGTGGAGCATAGGGGAAGACATGGGATCGATTCCCTGTGTTGGCAAATAGGGGTATTTATTTTTATGTGCAGGAAGGGTAAGTGTTGGAACCCAAGTGGATTCTGTAAGAGGAGAGTTTGGATCAAGTCAAATGCATGGATTAAGGAGGGATAAGGGGAGAGATTTTAGGGATTTGATATGAAGATAGAGTTGGCCGAATAAGGGAGATTGGAGAGAGGATTTTCGGCAGAGGGGTTTAGTTAGGGATTTTCGGCACTTAGGTATTTGTGTGCCGTTTTCTCCCTTGAGGTTAGTCTTTTTCTCCGAATCTACTATCTCTCTATTCACCTTTTCTTCCTTCTCCTTCTTTCAAACCAACCCACTATTTCCCTCCATTCATCCATTGTTTCTTTCCTTTATCTCTACTTCTGCCGAAATACCGCAAAAGCCGAAATCAGTGAAGCTAGGGGGTGCCGATTCTTTGTGACCAGCAACCTTTTCTTTCATTTTCAATTGTTGGAGTTCAATTCCCTTATCTTTTGGGCATACGGATTCAAGAGCAGAAAGACTGTGGTAAGTGCTCGAACTCTAAACGATTCCTAGAATAACTATTGGCCAAAAGCCAAAACCCCTCTAGTTTAGGGAGGTGGCCGAATATGGGTATAGGCCTTATGGGGTCTTCTTTTAATATTTTTATGGTTTATTTAGTGGAGGAGCAGCAAGGTGTAGTTTCGACTTGGATTAGCTTGGATCACCAGAGTGGCTAGACCTAGTCATCAATCGCGACAAAGGTAAGGTTCCTAAGGCCATTATGGATGGTGACCGAATGTGTAAGTATTAATATTAGATGATTCTTGATTTGGTTCAATTATTGGAAGCTGATTTATTAACGATGGATTATAGGAGAAATCGTGTAGGAGATCTCGTCGGGGAATATCGCAAAACAGGTGTGTAACGAACCCTTATGCATAGCTTAAAGTGATAAATGTCGAAAAGCCGAAATGCCGAAATTCTGGCATTTCAAGGACTTGTGAGCAATCGAACGCTCATTAGTTAGTTAGATTCGATGAGATGATGATCGAGAACAATGGAAACGGTAAGAATGTGATTTTTAGCGTTCTCGGTAAGTTGGGCCTCGAGGGGCTAGAGTAGGGCCCAATGGGCTTTCGAGCCCATTTGGGTAAAATTGGTAGAATATGAAAACTGGTTAAATTGTTCATTGAGACTAATAAAACCATCATGGAACATAGGCTAAATGGGCCTAGATGACAAAATCGGCTAAGTAGGTAGGGTTTTTGGCCCAATAACTCAATTTCGTTAAAAATGGGCCAGAATTACTGTTTGCACACATGAATTGTTAGTAACCATTAATGAACATGGAAAACCCTAATTTTTGGTAGAATTACAGAATTACCCTTATAATATGAAAAAGACCATTTTGCCCCTAGGTAAAAATGACCATTATACCCTTAGGGTTTAATTATGAATTTGATGCATGGGATTTTGATATACATGATTGATATGATATGCACATGATATGTATGATATGCACATGATCTGTATGATATGCACATGAAGTATTCATAAATGCATTGGGTTGGGTCTTTATATGGATGGAGGAAGTACAAAAGGGCTTATGCCCCAGTTATTAAAAGGGCTTATGCCCTAGTTATTAAAAGGGCTTTGCCCTAGTTATTAAAAGAGGCTAGGCCTCCAGTTATATGATAAAGCAACTATGCTGCCAGTGGAGAGTTATGCTTGGGTTCGTTGAGTTATTCCCCACATGGTATGTTGGTTGGTACGGGTGGAGAGTAGCGGATGGTGGGTCGAGTAGTCTCCCCAAATGGGCTTGCATTCATTCTTTCAGTGACGATACATGTGATATTGAAATGGGCCTATGGGCCATACCGTTTACAGTAAAAGGCTTCGACCCAGTGTTATGAAATATGAGATTTGAAAAGGCTACGGCCCAGTATATGTTGAGATTGGATTTGGGCTTAGGCCCAAACAAGCTGATATTGTTTTGGGCTCTGAAAGGGGCTTGTTGCACATTGAGTTTCCAAACTCACCCCCTTTCATTAACCTTGCAGGTGAGTCTTGATGTGGGGACTTGGAGCCGGAGGGGATTTAGAGTGGCCACGGTGATCGCCTTTAGGCTTTTAAATAAGCGTTGGTTTTCATTAAATTTCCTTTAATTATTATTTATTTTTGGGTTGTAATAAGGCCATTTTAACTTTTCTTTTATTTCTTTTCAGGATTATTTTATTTTTAATAACTTTAAACCTGGTTGATAATTATTCAAATGGGCTAGACTTAGGACGTGTTTTCAAAATGATACTTGATTTCAAAATTTCTCAACGCCACGATTAATCGATTTATCAAAGACGTCCACTTAAACAAATTTAAACTCGATATAACAAAGTGTGGCAATGGTTGTGGGCATGTCTAGGATTGGATCCAATCGAAGAGCTTGGTACTTAAGCAGCCTTCATGGCTCACCTCCTCTATCTCGGATACCTACCTGGTGCCCAGCTTCCATTCACTTTGTTAACTCAACAAAATATATGGTTTTTAAAACACTAAAACGGAACGTGGGTTTTCAACTCCAATATGGCACGTCAGATTCGGCCATAACGTCTGGGTCGGGTTTGGGGTGTTACATGGTATGTATGATATGTACATGACATGTATGATATGCACATGATATGTATGATATGCACATGATGTAATCATAAATGCATTGGGTTGGGTTTTTATATGGATGGAGGAAGTGCAAAAGGGCTTATGCCCCAGTTATTGAAAGGGCTTATGCCCTGCTTATTAAAAGAGGCTAGGCCTCCAAGATATGATAAAGCACTATCTTGCCGATGGAGAGTTATGGTTGGGTGGGTTGAGTTATTCCCCACATGGTGTATTGGTTGGTACGGGTGGAGAGTAGCGGATGGTGGGTCGAGTATTCTCCCCAAATTGGCTTGCATTCATTTGTTTTTCCATTGACGATACATGTGATATTGAAATGGGCCTATGGGCCATACCGTTTACAGTAAAAGGCTTCGGCCCAGTGTTATGAAGTATAAAATATGAAAAGGCTACGGCCTAGTATATACATATTGAGATTGGACTTGGGCTAAGGCCCAGCAGGCTGATATTGTTTTGGGCTCTGAAAGGGGCTTGTTGAACACTGAGTTTCCAAACTCACCCCCTTTCCTTAACCTTGCAGGTGAGCCTTGATGTGGGGACCTGGAGCCGGAGGGGATTCATAGTGGCCACGGTGATCGCCTTTGGGCTTTTAAATAAGCATTGGTTTTCTTTAAGTTTCCTTTAATTATTATTTATTCTTGGGTTGTAATAAGGCCATTTTAACTTTTCTTTTACTTCTTTTCGGGATTATTTTATTTTTAATAACTTTAAAACTGGTTGATAATTATACAAATGGGCTAGACTTAGAACGTATTTTCCAAACGATACTTGATTTCAAAATATCACAACACCACGATTATTCGATTTATCAAAGACGTCCACTTAAACAAATTTAAACTCGATATAACAAAGTGTGGCAATGGTCGTGGGCATGTCTAGGATTGGATCCAATCGAAGAGCTTGGTACTTAAGCAGCCTTCATGGCTCACCTCCTCTGTCTCGGATACTTACCTGGTGCCCAACTTCCATTCACTTTGTTAACTCAACAAAATATATGGTTTTTAAAATGCTAAAACGGAATATGGGTTTTCAACTCCAATGTGGCACGTCAGATTCGGTCATAACGTCTGGGCCGGGTTTGGAGTGTAACATTTAGTGGTATCAGAGCCTAGGTTGCAACAACTCGGCTATGGATCGGGTCCAAAAAATTTTCGAAAACTTAGGCCTAAGAAGGGTATTTTTGGAAATGGTTTTTGAAAAGTTCATTTTACAGATGTTTTGCATATTAAAATGGTCCAAGTTTTTCTGTTTTAAATCAAGAGTTCAAAATAAAAGGTGTTTTCAAATCAAAGTTTTTAAATTTCTACTTTCGGTGATCAAAAACATGGTTTTCGAGTTTTAAATGGATTGGAGAAAGAAGGCGCACTAAATCCCTGGCACCAAGTCTGTAAGTATATTTTCCTTACGATATGATGCTATGAATAGAATTGAGACCCTACTATGACACTTTAGATAGGGTAGAGCTGTAAAACGGTAGGAATGAGACTGTAGCTAGCCTACGATGATACGAAAACAATCCTTGAACTGCTATATTTCCATAAGACATTTTCGTAATAAACAGAGGAACATTATACTAATATCATAAAACTCGTAATCAGATAATTCGATATGAGTACAAGAGGAGCTCGTGGATGAGGTCGCGGACGTGGTCACGGAAGGGTGCAAGCTGAATCTTTATCCTCAAGGCATAGGCCAGATGAGGAGGCATCTGTGCCACAAGCAATGGAGACTGGGTCTTATGATCGGGCTGCGGGGGATGACGCTTTATCTCAAGCCATGTTCAGGGTTTTGGAAAGGGTTGCTGGAGCTAGCACTGGGACAGTGAATAGGGGGTCCATATTGGAGCGACTCAGGGCCAATGGAGCAGAAGTATTTAGGGGTGTATCTGGAGTAGCCCCAAATGTGGCAGAATATTGGCTAGAGGCAACAGAACGGATCATGGATTTATCTAGACCGCCAAAGGAGCGAAGTTGAAAGGAGCCGTGTCAACGCTACGTGACGAGGCATACCGATGGTGGATCACCGTAAGGGAGAGTACCCCAATTGAGCAAGTAACCTGGGAATTGTTCAAAACTTCTTTTAAGGGGAGGTTTGTTGGAGCTAGTTATGTGGATGCTCGTCGGAAGGAATTTTTGAATCTAACACAGGGTAATAAGACTGTAGCGGAGTATGAGGTAGAATTTTTGAGGCTAAGTCGATATGCCAGTGGGATAGTCGTAACTGAATATGAGCGCAGTGTTCGATTTGAGGATGGCCTCCGCGATGAGCTTAGAATATTGATAGCTCCACAGAGGGAGCGTGGTTTTGCTGTATTAGTCGAGAAGGCTAAGATTGCCGAGGAGGTGAAGCTGACTGAGCGGCAAAATCGTGAGAAGGATCGACCCAGGTTTAAGGGGGATTTTAGACCCCCAAGTGCCACGAATCGAAATGTTAAAAGAGCAAGGATGGAGGAACCAGTTCGAGCAGTTCTAGTAAATACTTATAGACCACAGGCTTACAGGGACTGTGGTAAGGTGCATATGGGGGAGTGCTGGAAACGAACTGGAGCATGTTTTCGATGTGGGTCTAAGGAGCATAAGTTCAGGGAGTGTCCTCGGAGGACAGCTCAGGAGCTAGCTGGAGAGCAAAGGGATGTCCAACCACGGCGAGGAGGACCACTATCACAGAGGGGTCATGGGCAAGGTAGAGGTGGCAATGGTAATGGACGAGGACGTGGGGCACCTGGCTGGGGTGCTGGACATGCTGAAGCTACAACCAGTGTTGGTTTATGCTGCACGACGTCGTAAGGAGGGTGACGCTCTTGATGTTATAACTGGTACATTCGCATGCCTTACACTGCTTTGATTGATGTGAGTTCCACTCACTTGTATGTTGCTTGTGATGTATCTGGGCTTTGGATGTGCTTCCTGAGGAAAGTGTGAGTGGGGTATCGGTGATAAGCCCTTTGAGACAGTCGGTTAAGGTAGATAAACTTTTTAGGGCAGTGCATTTAATGACACAAGATAAAACTTTTGAAGGAGATTTGATGGAGCTGCCATTTGGGGATTTTGATCTTATCTTGGGAATGGACTGGTTAACTAAACATAAAGCGATGTTGGATTGTGCTGCAAAGAGGATGGTACTAAGAACTGCTGAAGATGAGGAGATAATGGTCATAGGGGAACGAAGGGATTATTTGTCCAATGTTGTTTCAGCTTTAAGAGCTGAGAAGTTGATTCGAAAAGGTTGTGAGGCGTACTTGGCCTTTGTAAGTCAAACTAGACTTGAGGAGATAACGGTGGAGTGGATTAGGACCATTAAGGAATTTCAGGATGTATTCCCAGATGAACTTCCTAGATTACCCCCGAATAGAGAAGTCGAGTTTGGAATCGACTTATTACCTGGAATAGCTCTTGTGTCCATTGCGCCTTATAGGATGGCACCAAAGGAGTTGGTAGAATTGAAAGCTCAGATACAGGAACTGTTGGATAGAGGGTTTATAAGACCAAGTGTTTCCCGTAGCAGCGCACCTGGTACTATTCAGAAGAAGAAAGATGGGACTATGTGTATGTGTATTGACTATCGGCAGTTGAATAAACTGACTATCAAGAACAAGTATCCGTTACCAAGAATCGACGACCTGTTCGACCAATTAAAAGGAGCCTCAGTATTTTCTAAGATCGACTTTCGGTCAGGATATCATCAATTAAGAGTTAAAGAAGTGGATATTTATAAGACGATGTTCAGGACTCGATACGGTCATTACGAGTTTCTGGTAATGCCTTTTGGTTTGACTAATACACCGGCAACATTCATTGATTTGATGAATCTGGTGTTCCAACCATACTTGGATCGGTTCGTAGTCATTTTTATTGACGACATCTTGTTGTATTCAGAAACGGAAGAGAAACATGATGAGCATCTTCGTGTAGTGCTGCAAGTGTTAAGGGAAAAGCAACTTTATGCAAAATTTAGTAAGTGCGAGTTTTGGCTAAAAGAAGTTACCTTCTTGGGCATGTTGTGTCTGCTGAGGGGATCAAGGTGGACCCTCGAAAGATTGAGGCAATTTTGGAATGGAAGCCACCAAAGTTGGTAACAGAGATCCAAAGTTTTCTAGGGTTGGCAGGTTATTATCGGAGATTCGTGGAAGGATTTTCTGTGTTGGCGGCACCGTTAACGAAACTTATAAGGAAGGGAGCACCTTTTGTTTGGAAAAATAAGCAGCAGGAGGCTTTTGAGAAGTTGAAGAAGGTTTTGACAGAAGCGCCAGTGTTGATTCAGCCAGAGTCTGGTAAGGATTTCACTGTGTACATCGATGCGTCACATGTAGGTTTGGGCTACGTGTTGGTGCAAGAGGGTAAAGTGGTCACTTATGCTTCACGACAGCTTAAGCCGCACGAGGTGAACTACCCTACGTATGACTTGGAATTGGCAGCGGTAATCTTTGCACTTAAGATATGGAGGCATTACCGATATGGGGAGAAATGCATCATCTATACAGATTACAAGAGTCTTAAGTACTTACTGACTCAAAAGGAGCTGAACCTTAGGCAACGAAGGTAGATAGAGTTGTTAAAGGACTATGACTGTTTGATTGAGTACCATACAGGTAAGGCAAATGTCGTGGCTGATGCGCTAAGTCGAAGGGCTGTGGTGGAGTTGAAGGCGATGTTTGCTCATCTAAGTTTGTATGACGACGGAAGTTTATTGGCTGAGTTACAAGTGAGACTGACTTGGGTAGAACAAATTAAGAAGCAACAGTTGGAAGACGAGTCGTTGGTTCCTCGGTTTCAGTAAGTTCAAAAGGGGGAGAATCCAGACTTTGGGTTAAATAGTGAGGGAGTTCTTTGTTTTCGAGGGAGAATTTGTTTGTCGAAGAACTCCGATTTGAGATTGATGATTTTGAAAGAGGCACATAATGAACCTTGTGCTATGCATCCAGAAGGGAGTAAGTTGTATCGAGGCTTGCGAGAGCTATATTGGTGGCCTGGGCTTAAGCGGGAAGTGACCGAATTTGTAGGGAGATGTCTGATATGTCAACAAGTGAAGGCCGAGCATCAACTGCCTTCGGGATTGTTGCAGCCGGTAAAGATACCACTTTGGAAGTGGGAAAGGGTAACTATGGACTTTGTAAGTGGGTTGCCATTGACACCTTCTAATAAGGATTCGGTTTGGGTGATTGTGGATAGGCTCACGAAATCTGCTCATTTTATACCTGTCCGAACCGATTACTCACTTCGGAAATTGGCCAAGCTGTATGTGGCGAAGATAGTACGGTTGCATGGTGTGCCAGTATCGATAATTTTAAACCGAGACCAAACGTTTACATCTCGATTTTGGCAGAAGTTGCATGAGGTATTGGGAACGCGATTGGATTTCAGTACGGCTTTTCACCCTCAGTCGGATGGGTAGTCAGAGAGGGTTATTCAGATTTTAAAGAATATGTTGAGGGGCTGTGCTATTGAGTTTAGGGGCAGCTGGGTGGACCATTTGCCATTGGCGGAGTTCGCGTATAACAACAGTTACCAATCAAGTATTCAGATGGCTCCTTATGAGGCAATCAGATGGACGAAGGTGCCGTTAAGCCATCGGTTGGGTAGAAGTGGGGAAAGGCAAATACTTGGGCGAGTTGGTAGCGACATCAAGACAAGATTAAGGTGATCCGGAATCGGTTAAAGGAGGCAGCAGATCGACAAAAGTCTTATGCCGATCTGAAACGTAAGGATATTGAATATGCTGTTGGGGACATGGTCTTTTTGAAAGTTTCGCCTTGGAAGAAGATATTGAGATTTGGTAAGAAGGGTAAGTTGAGCCACGGTTTATTGGGCCTTACCAAGTTATTAAGCGGATAGGGCCGGTGGCTTATCAGTTAGAGTTACCTCCAGAGCTGGATCATACTCATGACATTTTCCATGTGTCCATGCTAAGGCGATATCGTTCTGACCCAACTCATATCGTGCCAGTAGCAGAAATCGAAGTATGGTCAGATTTGACTTTCAAAGAGGAGCCTGTGCAAATACCTGATCGCGATGTCAAGGTGTTGAGAAGGAGGTCAGTCCCATTAGTGAAGGTACTTTGGAGAAACCATGGCAAGGAAGAAGCTACTTGGGAGACCGAAGAGGCAATGCGTCAACAATACCCTCAACTGTTTGGATCAGGTAAATTTCGAGGCCGAAATTTCTTAAAGGAGGGTAGAGTTGTAACATCCTGGTTTTCGGGTTTTTCGCGATTCTTGATATTTTAAGTAAGTTTCTAAAATTTGGTATGTGATTATGGAATTCGTAATTTGAGTATGTAAATAGGCTTATGGAAGGCCCATATGTTGGCCAAAACTCGGTAGAATTTTCAAAATTTGGACTTAAGAGTTAGGGGTTCTGGCTAGGTGACCTTATGTAAAGTTGTGGAGAAATGTATCACAAAAAGAGCTGTAGTAAAGTGGAAAGGGTGATGCCACTAAGCTCCTAAAAAGGTGGCGTATGGAGCATAGGGGAAGACATGGGTTTGATTCCCTGTGTTGGCAAATAAGGTTATTTATTTTTATGAGCGGAAGGGTAAGTAATTGAACCCAGGTGGATTCTGTTAGAGGAGTTTGAATTAGTCAAGTACATGGATTAAGGAGTGATAAGGGGAGAGATTTTAGGGATGATGGAGAGATAAGAGGGAGTGTATCTAGGAGAGATTTTAGGAGATTTGAAATGGTGAAAGTGATGGCCGGCCAAGGGGGAAGGTTAGTGTAAATTCGGCTATTGGGTTTTAGGGTGGCATTCTCCTCTTTTGTTTTCCTTCTTTCTTCCCACTTGTGCCAATTTTTCTTAAGCAATTCCTCTCTTTTCTCTTCCATTATTTCGTCCATAAACTCTTTACCCCCATTCTTCCTCTCTTTCATTTATAGTAAAAGCCGAACTCATCCTTCTTTTCATTGCTAACCGAATAGCAACAAGCCAAATCCCGAAGGAGGCAAGGGATGTCAATTTCTCCATAAAGGTATACACTTGTTTTTTTTCTTTTTAGCCGATTCTTGTTATTTTAAAAAAAAAGCCTTTCAACTCTTTTGTCAACACCCTTTTTGGTCCATAACCACTTCTTTTTCAGTGATCCAAAAGCTGAAAGCACAGCATCCTTGGGTGACTTGGTAGCCGATTCTTAGGATCCTTGTGGTGCAATTTTTGCTAGTGTTTTGAAGCTGGGACTGCATTGAATCGGAGTTGACACGGGATTGGAACCGTTTGGGTCGGTGAACCTTGGTAAGTGCTCGTAGCTTTAATCAATTCGGTATTATGGAGGTTAAGAAAAGCCGAAACCCCTCTAGTTTAGGGAGGTGGCCGAATATGGGTATAGGCTTTATTGGGTTCTTCTTTTAATATTTTTATGGTTTCTATAGTGGAGGAGCAGCAAGGCGTAGTGTCGATTTGGATTAGCTTGGATCACCGAAGTGGCTACATCTCGTCATAAATCTCGGCAAAGGTAAGCTGCCTAAGGCCATTATGGATGGTGGCCGAATGTGTAAGTGTTAATATTAGATGGTTCTTGATTTGGTTCAATTATTGTGAGTTGATTTATTAATGGTTGATTTTAGGAGAAATCGTGTAGGAGATCTCGTCGAAGAATATCGTAAAACAGGTGTGTAACGAACCCTTTTTCGTAGCTTAAAGTGATAAATGCCGGAAAGCCGAAATACCGAAATTCTGGCATTTCGAGGACGTGTGAGCAAGCGAATGCTCATTAGTTAGGTAGATTCATTGAGATGATAATCGGAAACATTGGAAACGATAAGAGCGTGATTTTTGGCTTTCACGGTAAGCTGGGCCTCGAGGGGCTGAAGTAGGGCCCAATAGGCTTTCGGGCCCATTTGGGTAAAATTGGTGGAAAATGAAAACCTGTTAAATTTTGCATCGAGACTGATAAAATCATTATGGAATATAGGCTAAATGGGCCTAGATGACAAAATCGGCTATGTAGGGCCCATTAAGGGTTTTAGGCCCAATAACTCAATTTCGCTAAAAATAGGCTAGAATTACTGTTTGCACACATGAATTGTTAGTAACCGTTAATGAACATGGAAACCCTAACTTTTGGTAAAATTACAGGATTACCCTTTTAATATGAAAATGACTGTTTTGCCCCTAGGTAAAAATGACCATTATACCCCTAGGGTTTATATATGAATTTAATACATGGGATTTTGATAAACATGGTATGTATGATATGCACATGACATGTATGATATGCACATGATATGTATGATATGCACATGATGTATTCATAAATGCATTGGGTTGGGTTTTTATATGGATGGAGGAAGTGCAAAAGGGCTTATGCCCTAGTTATTAAAAGGGCTTATGCCCCAGTTATTAAAAGGGCTTATGCCCCAGTTATCAAAAGGGCTTATGCCCCAGTTATTAAAAGGGCTTTTGCCCCAGTTATTAAAAGAGGCTAGGCCTCGGTTATATGATAAAGCACTATCTTGCCAAAGGGAGAGTTATGGTTGGGTGGGTTGAGTTATTCCCACATGGTGTGTTGGTTGGTACGGGTGGAGAGTAGCGGATGGTGGGTCGAGTAGTCTCCCCAAATGGGCTTGCATTCATTTGTTTTTCCATTGACGATACATGTGATATTGAAATGGGCCTACGGGCCATACCATTTACAGTAAAAGGCTTCGGCCCAGTGTTATGAAGTATAAAATATGAAAAGGCTACTGCCCAAGATATACATATTGAGATTGGACTTGGGCTAAGGCCCAAGAGTGATATTGTTTTGGGCTCGAAAGGGCTTGTTGCACACCGAGTTTCCAAACTCACCCCCTTTCCTTAACCTTGCAGGTGAGCCTTGATGTGGGGACTTGGAGCCGGAGGGGATTCAGAGTGGCCATGGTGATCGCCTTTGGGCTTTTAAATAAGCTTGGTTTTCTTTAAATTTCCATTAATTATTATTTATTCTTGGGTTGTAATAAGGCCATTTTAACTTTTCTTTTGCTTCTTTTCGGGATTATTTTATTTTTAATAACTTTAAAACTGGTTGATAATTATACAAATGGGCTAGACTTAGAACGTGTTTTCCAAACGATACTTGATTTCAAAATATTACAACACTACAATTATTCGATTTATCAAAGACGTCCACTTAAACAAATTTAAACTTGATATAACAAAGTGTGGCAATGGTCGTGGGCATATCTAGGATTGGATCCAATCGAAGAGCTTGGTACTTAAGCAGCCTTCATGGCTCACCTCCTCTGTCTCGGATACCTACCTGGTGTGTAACACCCCGTACCCGAGACCGTTGCCGGAGTCGAACACGAGGTGCTAACAGACATAATACATTTATTTTCACAATCCATTTGAAAATTTTCCAGACAAGCTGGTTACTGCATCACTATTGCCTTAAAAATCATATCTTGAGTTTTAAAACTCGAAAACAAGTTTCGTAAATTTTTCCTGAAACTAGACTCATATGTTCATCTAAAAATGTTTTTTCTAGAATTTTTGGTCGATCCAATTAGTACAGTTTATTAGTTAAAGTCCCCCCTATTTCAGGGTTCGACTACACTGACCTTTGCGTATTACGACTTGGATATCTCCCTGTACAGGGCTTTAATACTGATTCCGTTTCTTTATAATGAAACTAGACTCAACAAGGAATCTATACATATAAGTCATGACTTCTAATTATCTCTGGTTAATTTATAATGAATTTCCAAAGTCGGAACAGGGAATCCAGAAACTGTTCTGGCCCTATTTCACAAAAACTTTAACATCTCATAATGTACTATTCATATGACCGTTCCGTTACTTTCCTATGAAAATATATTCATCAAGGTTCAATTACATAATTTATTCACTATTTAATTCCATTCCTACTATTTTTAGTGATTTTTCACATCCACATCACTGCTGCTGCCAGCATCAGCCTTTAGGGTAAACTTTACCTATTACATAGTTTCCATGATTCAACTAGCCCTTTAGCATATATAGCACAAAATATGATCATGATTAACCATTCCAATGGCTAATCATTCCCAAACATTTCCATACCTCTTAATGAACATCATACAAAACGATTATAATATTAAGCTCAAAGTGTATATAAGCCATTTTCGCATGGCCATCCAAATTTATACAAAACCAAAGGGTCTATAACCAACAACAAAAAGGGTAGTCCTATACATGCCATTTCTGTGACAGCCTTAAAACGACCCTAGTCGGAATGTGGTTTCGGGACCACAAAACCGAGGCATAAAAATAATTTAATATTCATTTTGATGCCTATAATATGTGTTAATTCGTGTGTGACATTTTTGATGTTTTGATTTCGGGTTATAAATGTGAATTTCACTAAAAAGGACCTAGTAGTAAACTTTGAAAGTAGGATAGGGAAATGTGTGATGACTAATTGAATCATGCATGTAAAACAATGGTTTTGCATGTCAAATACCCCTTCTTTTTATAAGTGGTGGCCGGCCATGACAAAGGAGTGTGGACAAAACATGTCATAGACATGTTGTGTTGGTGCATTATGGGAGGAAACAATAAACTAAGGTTAGGAATAAAGAAATGGGAAGAAAAAAAAAAGAGAGAAGGTGTGTGATTCCCCCCATTGCCGTGAGTTGAGGGAAAGAAAACAAAAAAAAGTGTTCATCATTTTTTTTCACTTCTCTTGGCCGAAAATTTTAAGGAAGAAGGAGGGAGTTTTTGCTTCATGCTTGGTTTGGAAGAGGATTAGGAGGAGGTTTGGCCATACTTGTATCTAGATTAAGGTATGTTTGAGGTTGTGCCATGAGATTCATGCATGTTTTTAGTTGCTAGCTTGAGTTCTAATTAGCCCATGGTTCAAATCTTTGCTATGTCATGGGGATGATATTCGGCCAAGGTGGCTTTTGTGTTAATGCCATTGCATGCTAAATATGAAGCTTGTTAATGATATATGTGATGGTGGGTTGATGACTCCTGGATTTTCCTTTTAGCATTTTTGAGTGAGACATTAAGTTCTTTGTTTAACCATGACCAAAATTGAAATGGTATGGTGTTGTGATGTATTCGGCCATGGTATATCCATAAGTATGATTTATGCTTATTGCATGGTAGGTAAGATTTGTGTTTTTGGATATATGTTTATATTTGGTTATAATCAACTTGAGATTCGGCCCTTGCACCTATATGTATATATGTTTGCACATGATGTATTGGTATGACATATATACTATCTCAAGGTATATATTTACTTATGATGATGTTTGGTTATGAAGTAAATGATAGATGCGTATTGAGCTACAATATGTAATGCATTAGTTAGTAAAATGTATGCCATTTATGTGTGGTATTAAATATGTAATTGGCCTCAACATCAACATGCATATTCGCCACATGAGATGGATTGGTGTGCATGCATTCGGTTAGAGGCAAGCATATTGATGCCTTTATCTTGGTTAGGACAATCGGCTAAAAAGGGAGTGTGGGTTAATATCTTGAGTTGATGCATGATTTCACATGTATGTGACTTTAATGTCTAATGTATAAATGTGGGCTAAGTGCCTTGTGTTCCTTTTTCGATGCTCAAATGATTAAATCGATTTATTTATTTAATTAAGCTCAAGAGCAAAGGGATCTAAATCCGATAAAGGGAAGGAAAAAGTGGTCGAATAGCCATCGAAATCGCTCGACAACATCCGAGGTAAGTTCTTGAGTAATAGAGCTTAAATTATGATTTGATTAGATCATGTTTTAAGCAAATCAAATCATGCTCTTTGTGTGTGGATATTGAGCCGATATTTGCAAGTGTGATAAGTGTCTTGTGTTTGAGTTTTGCTAATGAAAATGAAATACTGAATGTGTCATGATTTAGTGTTAAATGTGCATGGTTATTCAATGATGTCCGGCTAAGTCCCAAGGCTTTGTGCTAAGTGACCATATCCGGACTAAGATCCAAGGCATTTGTGCGAGTTCCCAAATCCGGACTAAGATCCGAAGGCATTTGTGCGAGTTCCCAAATCCGGGTTAAGTCCCGAAGGCATTTGTGTGAGCTATTACAACCGGGCTATGTCCCAAGGCTTTTGAGCGAAGTCGCTATATCCGGATAAAATCCGAAGGTACGTGATTCGAGAATGAGCAATCTTGCTGTAAAAATTTCAGTTAATACGCTTGCAAAATTCCGAAATGAGGTATGTTTCAGATGTGCTTTGAATTAGTTGAGCCCTTACAAATAAGTATTCGCCGCTTGATAAACGAGCTACCGCCTTTGGCTAAGTTGATCTTTTGTATGAACATAAGGGTTGGTAATGTGAAGTAAGTATGATATTGAGAATTAGTGCATATGAAATTATCCGCTTAGCTATATGAATGCTATGCTTTTGTTGTGTTGGAATCCTTGCTCAAAACTTACTAAGCATAAATTGCTTACTCCGCTTCTTTGTTCTCTGTTTTATAGATTTTGGCTCGTCACCATCGGACTCGGGATTTTGGAAGTCAAGTCTCCCACACTATCAAAGCCCCTTTTGGTACAAATTTTGGTTGAACTTTAAAATGGCATGTATAGGACTACTCTTTCGTTTGTTGGTCATAGACCCTTTGATTTTGTATAAATTTGGATAGCCATGCGAAAATGGCTTATATGCACTTTGGCATGGTATCATAATCATTTTGTATGTTGTTCATTAAGAGATGTGGAAATGTTTGGAATCTATTAGCCCTTGGAATGGTTAACCGTGATCATCTTTTGTGCCATGTATGTTAAAAGGGCTAGTTGAATCAAGGAAATTATGAAGTAGGTAAAATCTACCTTAAAGACAGAGGTTGACAGCTGCAGTGATGTGGATGTGAAAAATCACTAAAAATAGTAGGAATGGAATTAAATAGTGAATAAATTGTGTAAATTAACCTTGATGAATCTATTTTCATAGGAAAGTAATGAAATGATCATATGAACGGTATGTTAACAGATATTGAAGTTTTCACGAGACAGGCGTAACGGTTTCGGATTCCTATTCAATTTGGAAATTCATTGTAAATTAACCGAGATAATTAGGAGTCATGCCATATATTTTCCTCTTTGAGTGTAGTTTCTATAGAAATAAACGACATCAAGATTGAAGCCTCATGACAGGAGATATCCAAGTTGTAATGCTTGATGGTCGGTGTAGTCGATCCTCGTAACATGGGAGACTTTAACTAACAAACTGTACTAATTGGCCCAACCAAAAATTCTAGAAAAAAATTTGTAGATGCATATATGAGTATAGTTTCAGGAAAAATCACGAAACTGATTTTTGAGTTGTGGAACTCAAGATATGATTTTAAGGTGACAAGGACACGCTTAGCCAACCTGGCTGGAAATTTTAAATGGACTGTGAAAATAAATATATTTATGTCATTAGCACTTCGTGTTCGACTCGTGACGGACTCGGCACGGGTGTTACAATTTCAAAGTTCAACCAAAAGTGCACCAAAAGGGGCTTTGATAGTGTGGGAGACTTCGACTTCAATAATCCCGAGTCCGATAGGTGATTTAACCAAAATCTATAAAACAGAAATTATAGAACGGAGTAAGCATTTAATGCTTAGTAAGTTTTGAGCAATGAAATTAAGCACAATTGAAGTATGGCATTCATATAACTAAACGGATAATTCCATATATACATATTCTCAAATCATTCCTACTTCACATTCCAACCCCTATATTCATACATAAGGGATCATCTTAGTCAAAGACCTAAGCTCATTACTCGATCGAGCGAATAATATTCGAAAGAAATCAACTATTCCAATGCACATACGAAACATACCTCATTGTTGGGATTTTATGAGCGTATTAATTGAAATTATTACAGCAAGATCGCTCATTCCCAAATCACGTACCTTCGGAATTTAACCGGATATAGCTACTCGCTCAAATGCCTTCGGGACATAGCTCGGTTATAGTAACTCGCACCAATGCCTTCGGGACTTAGCCCGGATTTGGTAACTCGCACAAATGCCTTCGGGACTTAGCCCGGAATTAGTAACTCGCACAAATGCCTTCGGGACTTAGCCCGGTTATCATCCGAATATCCATACACATATCAATAAATCATGACACATCTATATTTCATTTGCATAACTAGGATTCAATCACAAGTCGCTTATCGAGCATAATCATTTTCGGCTCAATAGCCACATACAAAGAGCATGATTTTGATTTGCTTAAAACATGATCTAATCAAATCATAATCTAAGTTCCATTACTCAAAACTTACCTCGGATGTGGTCGAACGCTTTCGGCTATTCGATAACTTTTTCCTTTCCCTTATCCAACTGTGGTCCTCTAAGCTCTTGAGCTAATTCAAACAAATTTAACTTATTAAAGTCTCATTATGCTAGCTTATGGCGAATATGACAAGGAGCTTGATAGGTCATATGGCCACCTTTTAGCTCAAATACACAATGGTCATGCGATTTTTAATCACATTAAGCAATTTAACACAATTCTTTTGAACATCAAAAGAGAACCTCAAGTACTTAGCCCATATATACATTAGGCATTAAAGTCACATATATATATGGAAATCATGAATCAAACTCAACATTTTAGCCCACACTCTCTTTTAGCCGATTATCTAAGCCAAGATAAAAGCATCAATATGCTTGCCTCTAACCGAACACATGCAACACCAACCTATCTCATGTGGCCGAATATACATGTCTAGGTTGAGGCCGAGTATATGCTTAATACTTTCTACAAATATGGTTACTTGTATTGACTACATACCATTTTGCTTCAAATTCAAAACTCGGCTAATACACATATACACACTAGTAAATCAAACACTAACATTGGCACTTCACCTTACTACCATTTCTCATCTAAATAACGTGAACAACAACCACATTTCTCTTCTACTTCCCACCATGGCCGAATGCATCACAACACCATACCATTTCAATTTTGGTCATGGTTAAACAAAGAACTTAATGTCTCACTCAAAAATGCTAAAAAGAAGATTCAAGAGTCATCAATCCACCATCACATGCATCATTACAAAGCTTCACTTTTAGCATGAAAATGACATCAACACCAATCCACCTTAGCCGAATATCATCTCCATGACATAGCAAAGATTTGAACCATGGGCTAGTTAGAACTCAAGCTAACAACTAAAAACATGCATGAGTCTCATGGCACAACATCAAACATACCTTATCCTAGATACAAGTATAGCTGAACCTCCTCCTAATCCTCTTCTAAGCCAAACATGAAGCAAGAGCTCCTTCCTTCTTCCTTAGAACTTTCGGCCAAAAGAAATGAAAAAGGATGGACACTTTTTTTTTCTTTGTTTTCATCATATTCCCTTTCATTATTTTATTACCATACTCCTTATTTTATTTTTCCTAACATACATCACTAACATAACATGTTTGTGACTTGTTTCCACCCATAGCATTGCCGGCCACTATGCTTTAATTTGGCTAATTTGACATGCAAGGACAAGCACTTTCCCACATATATTAATAGGCCACTTTAACACTTGCCTAGCATATTTCTAAATTGTCTCACATAAGTCCCTACTAATAAATTTCACATACACTGACCAAATTAAAGTATGGAACTATCACACAAGCATTTACGCACATCATAAACACAGAATATAACCTTTAATTATTTATAAGACTCGGTTTCGTGGTCCCGAAACCACTTTCCGACTAGGGTCAATTTAGGGCTATCACAACTCTCCCCCACTTAAGAAATTTTTGTCCCCGAAAAACTTACCGGTAAATAGGTTTGGGTATCGTTCTTTCATGGCATTCTCGGTTTCCCAAGTAGTTTCTTTGATCCCGTGTTTAAGCCATAACACTTTCACGAACAAAACCCTTTTGTTTCGTAACTCTTTCACTTCACGAGCCAGGATACGAATCGGTTCTTTTTCATAACTCATATCAGGTTGAATTTCAACCTCTGATGGATTAATTATGTGCGATGGATCAGATCTATAACGTCGAAGCATCGAAACATGAAAGACATCGTGAATCTTTTCAAGTTCAGGGGGCAAAATCAATCTATACGCAACTGGACCAACTCGTTCAGATATTTCATACGGCCCAATGAATCTCGGACTCAGTTTGCCCTTACGGCCAAATCTGAGTATCTTTTTCCAAGGTGAAACCTTAAGAAACACTTTGTCTCCCACCTGATACTCAATGTCTTTTCGTTTCAAATCCGCATACGACTTCTGGCGATCTGTGGCTGCCTTCAGACTTTCACGGATTACTTTTACTTTCCGTTCAACATCTTTAATCAAATCAACTCTAAAAATTTTACTTTCACCGAGCTCGGTCCAAAACAATGGTGTACGGCATTTACGCCCGTACAAAGCCTCGTAAGGTGCCATCTTAATACTTGATTGAAAACTATTGTTGTAAGTGAATTCAATCAAAGGTAAATACCGCTCCCATGAACCACTAAACTCGAGGATGCAACATCTCAACATATCCTCAAGTATCTGAATTATCCGCTCAGATTGACCATCGATTTGTGGATGAAAAGCGGTGCTAAAATGCATCTTGGTACCCAAAGCTTCTTGCAATTTCTTCCAAAATCGCGAGGTGAATCTCAGATCTCTATCTGACACAATAGAAATCGGTACCCCATGTAATATCACAATCTGAGAAACATACAATTCAGCTAGTTTATCCAATGAAAAATCCATACGTACGGGGATAAAATGAGCCGACTTAGTCAGTCTATCAACAACAACCCAAATCGCATCTTTCTTACTTGTCGACAACGGCAACCCAGATACAAAATCCATCGTGACTCGATCCCATTTCCATTCAGGTATCATGATTGGCTCAAGTAAACTCAGAGGTACTTGATGTTCCGCCTTCACTTGTCGACATACTAAGCACTTCAAACAAAATCGAAATGTCTCGTTTCATACCATGCCACCAAAATCGGCGTCTCGGATCGTTGTACATTTTCAGTACTCCCGGTGAATTGACATTCGGCTACAATGAGCTTCGCTCGTAATCATCGAAATGAGTTCTGAATTTCTTGGAACACACAAACGACCTTTGAACCTTAAACAATTGTCATCATTGATTTGAAACTCGATTCCATATTCGAACACATTCAGTCCGTTTTGCAACCAATTCATCATCGACTTTCTGAGCTTCACGAATTTGATGAATCAATAATGGTTTGGCCTTTAATTCAGCTACCACTACATTGTCGGGTAGAATAGACAAGTGTACATTCATCGTCAGAAGCAAAAAAGCGATTTCCGCTTAAGGCGTCCGCACCACATTAGCCTTTCCGGTGATAATCAATGACAAGCTCATAATCTTTCAACAACTCAAGCCAACGCCTTTGTCTCAGATTCAAGTCTCTTTGAGTTATCAAATATTTGAGACTTTTGTGATCCGAGTATACATGGCACTTCTCACCAAATAAGTAATGTCGCCATATTTTCAAGGCGAACACAATGGCGACTAGTTCAAGATCATGGGTCGGATAATTTTTCTCATGTGGCTTTAATTGTCTCGACGCATAGGCCACAACTCGACCTTCTTGCATCAATACGCAACCCAACCCAAGTAGGGATACATCACTATAAATGACGAACTCCTTGCCCGATTTGGGTGCACTAGAATTGAGCTTCACCAAATAAGTTATCGATTGATCAAAACTTTTCGACATTTTTCCGTCCATTCAACTTAACATCTTTACAAGTAGTTTCGTCATCGGTGTGGTTATCATCGAGAAACCTTTTACAAACCGTCGGTAGTAACCGCAAGTCCCAAAAAGCTCGAACCTCAATAATATTTCTCGAGGCTTCCAGCTAAGTATGGCTGAAATTTTGCTCGGATCAACTCGAATACCCGATCGCGGATACCACATGACCCAAGAAGCTAACCTCTTAACCGTAACTCACACTTCATCGAACTTAGCATATAACCGCTTATCCCGTAAAATTCGCAACACTAATCTCGGTGCTCAAAGATGTTCTCTTGAATAGACCAAGATGTCATCAATGAACACAACTACGAACCGGTCCAAATACTGTCTGAAGATTCGATTCATCAAATCCATAAATACCGCAGGGGCATTAGTGAGCCCAAACGGCATCACTAAGAACTCGTAGTGACCGTATCTCGTTCTGAAAGCAGTTTTGGGTATATCCGAATCTCGAATTCGCAACTGGTAATAACCCGATCTCAAATCTATCTTTGAAAACATCGAGGCTCCCTTTAGTTGATCAAACAAATCGTCAATACGCGGTAATGGATATTTATTCTTTATTGTCACTCTATTCAGCTGACGATAGTCGATGCACAACCTCATGGTTCCGTCCCTCTTTTTCACAAACAATACTGGTGCACCCCAAGGTGAGAAACTTGGTCGAGCGAAACCTCTACCCGTCAATTCTTGCAACTAAGCTTTCAACTCTTTTAACTCAGTTGGTGCCATACGATACGGAGCTATCGAAATCGGCGTAGTCCCAGGTCCAAGCTCGATGCCAAACTCTACCTCCCGAACAGGTGGTAAACCCGGTAATTCTTCGGGAAAAACATCCGGGTATTCGCAAACCACCGGCACAGATTCGGGTTTCTTTTCTAACTCTTTGTCATCAAGTACATACGCAAGGTATGCTTCACACCCCTTTCTTACATATTTCTGAGCCAACATTGAGGATATTACAGCTGGTAACCCTTTTAAGTCCGTAGACTCAAGTCGGATTATCTCATTATTTGCGCACCTCAAATCAATAGTCTTGCTTTTGCAATTCACAACCGCATCATGCACGGTCAACCAATCCAAACCAAGAATAACATCAAATTCATCAAACGACAAAAGCATCAAGTCCGCCGGAAAACAGGAACCTCAAATTACTAGGGGACATTTCTTACACACTTTGTCGACAAGCACGTAACGACCCAAGGGATTTGACACCCGAATTACGAACTCAGTAGACTCAATAGGTAAAGTCTTACTGGATGCTAAGGTTTCACATATATAAGAATGAGTAGAACCAGGGTCAATCAAAGCAATCACATTAGTATCAAAGAGAGTAAAAGTACCGGTAATAACATCTAGCGAGGAAGCATCCTCGCGTGCGCTTATAGCATAAGCCCTAGTAGGAGCACGAGCCTCAGATCTGGTCGTTGCATCTCTAGATCCTCTCTGACCACTACTAGCATTGCCCGTATTTCTAGATGGTCTACCTCGAACAGTGGTAGCACCCGATTTCTCACTCTAATTTATATTCTGTTCAGACAACCTCGGGCAATCTTTAATAAAGTGGTCAACTGACCCGCACTTGTAACAGGAGTGGTCATGGAATCTACAACTCCCCGAATGCCATTTACCACAACACCGGCACTCCGCTCTGCCTCGACGATCGGTTCAACATCGGCGATCAAGTGACTCGTGCACTCACAGGGGTCGATCGCGATCTCATCTAGAAAAGCCAAGTGTTTCTAGATCGGCCTAAATCATCTCTAAATTTCTTCGATGACTGTTGAAAGGGCCTCCCCGAAGACCTCTTGCGAAACTCCTTTGCTCCCATATCAGCTTTTGTTTTCTCCATACTGAGCTCCTTGGCTTTGCAAGCTCACTCGACGAGTACCACAAATTCTCGGATTTCTAAAATGCCAACATACAACTTTATATCATCATTCAGTCCATCTTCGAAACATTTGCACATCACGACTTCAAGAAACGATTCTCGCTGCATCGGCTAAGCCTCACAAATTTTCGTTCATAGTCGGTAACCGACATGGAACTTTGTTTGAGTTCAAGAAATTCCTTTCATTTTTGGTCGATGAATCTCTGACTGATATACTTCTTTCGAAACTCGGTTTGGAAGAACTCTCAAGTTACTTGCTCTCTGGGCACAACAGAAGTCAACGTATTCCACCAATAGTAGGCAGAATCATGTAGCAAGGAGATAGTACACTTTAGGCACTCATCGGGTGTGCAAGATAGCTCATCGAGTACATGGATAGTGTTGTCCAACCAAAATTCAGCTTGCTCGGCATCATCGCTGTCCGTAGCTTTAAATTCAAGAGCCCGTGTTTTCGATTCTCATCAACTGGGGCTTATTTGACCTTATTTGGTCGATTCACGGAGGTATTGTAGGTGCGGGGTGGCATTAGTCGGAATGGAGGTTGTGGAATGTCAGATTAGTTCGAATGTATTGGTTGAACCAATCATTCATCACACTATAGAAAGCTTGTCTAGCTTCATCATTCGGATTACTAGCAATAGGTTGAGAGTCCGCCGGAGCTGTCCCTTGTGCGGGAGCAGGCGCTACACTCTCAAGATCATCAGCTACCGCTCGGTCGGGATCGGGATCCATTACTATCAATACACACATTTGCAATTGTTAGAAATCACCACACTATCAAATAATCACATAATGGCATGTATAGCTAGACCCAAACGTAGTACGGTAGTCCTAGAATCGACTAAACCGTAGCTCTGATACCAATTTAATTGTAACACCCCGTACCCGAGACCGTTGCTGGAGTCGAACACGAGGTGCTAACAGACATAATACATTTATTTTCACAATCCATTTGAAAATTTTCCAGACAAGCTGGTTACTGCATCACTGTCGCCTTAAAAATCATATCTTGAGTTTCAAAACTCGAAAACCAGTTTCGTAAATTTTTCATGAAACTAGACTCATATGTTCATCTAAAACAGTTTTTCTAGAATTTTTTGTCGAGCCAATTAGTACAATTTATTAGTTAAAGTCCCCCCTGTTTCAGGGTTCGACTACACTGACCTTTACGCATTACGACTTGGATATCTCCCTGTACAGGGCTTAAATACTGATGTCGTTTGTTTCTAATGAAACTAGAGTCAACAAGGAATCTATACATATAAGGTATGACTTCTAATTATCTCTGGTTAATTTATAATGAATTTCCAAAGTCGGAACAGGGAATCCAGAAACCGTTCTGGCCCTGTTTCACGAAAACTTTAACATCTCATAATGTACTGTTCATATGACTGTTCCGTTACTTTTCTATGAAAATAGATTCATCAAGGTTCGATTACATAATTTATTCACTATTTAATTCCATTCCTACTATTTTTAGTCATTTTTCACATCCACATCAATGCTGCTGCCAGCATCAGCCTTTAGGGTAAACTTTACCTATTACATAGTTTCCATGATTCAACTAGCCCTTTAGCATATATAGCACAAAATATGATCATGATTAACCATTACAATGGCTAATCGTTCCCAAACATTTCCATACCTCTTAATGAACATCATACAAGACGATTATAATATTAAGCTCAAAGTGTATATAAGCCATTTTCGCATGGCCATCCAAATTTATACAAAACCAAAGGGTCCATGACCAACAACAAAAAGGGTAGTCCTATACATGCCATTCCAAAGTTCAACCAAAAGTGTACCAAAAGGGGCTTTGATAGTGTGGGAGACTTCGACTTCAATAATCCCTAGCTGACGAACCAAAATCTATAAAACAGAAATTCATAGAACGGAGTAAGCATTTAATGCTTAGTAAGTTTTGAGCAATGAAATTAAGCACAATTGAAGTATGGCATTCATATAACTAAACGGATAATTCCATATATACATATTCTCAAATCATTCCTACTTCACATTCCAACCCCTATATTCATACATAAGGGATCATCTTAGTCAAAGACCGGAAGCTCATTACTCGACTGAGCGAATAATATTCGAAAGAAATCAACTATTCCAATGCACATATGAAACATACCTCATTGTTGGGATTTTACGAGCGTATTAATTGAAATTATTACAGCAAGATTGCTCATTCCCAAATCACGTACCTTCGAAATTTAACCGGATATAGCTACTCGCTCAAATGCCTTCGGGACATAGCCCGGTTATAGTAACTCGCACCAATGCTTTTGGGACTTAGCCCGGATTTGGTAACTCGCACAAATGCCTTCGGGACTTAGCCCGGAATTAGTAACTCGCACAAATGCCTTCGGGACTTAGCCCAGAATTAGTAACTCACACAAATGCCTTCGGGACTTAGCCCGGTTATCATCCAATTATCCATACACATATCAATAAATCATGACACATCTATATTTCATTTTCATAACTAGGTTTCAATCACAAGTCGCTTATCGAGCATAATCATTTTCGGCTCAATAGCCACATACAAAGAGCATGATTTTGATTTGCTTAAAACATGATCTAATCAAATCATAATCTAAGTTCCATTACTCGAAAACTTACCTCGGATGTGGTCAAACGTTTTCGGCGGCTATTCGATAACTTTTTCCTTTCCCTTATCCAACTGTGGTCCTCTAAGCTCTTGAGCTAATTCAAATAAATTTAACTTATTAAAGTCTCATTATGCTAGCTTATGGCCGAATATGACAAGGAGCTTGATAGGTCATATGGCCACCTTTTAGCTCAAATACACAATGGTCATGCGCATTTTTAATCACATTAAGCAATTTAACACAATTCATTTCAACATCAAAAGAGAACCTCAAGGTACTTAGCCCATATATACATTAAGCATTAAAGTCACATATATATATGGAAATCATGAATCAAACTCAACATTTTAGCCCACACTCTCTTTTAGCCGATTATCTAAGCCAAGATAAAAGCATCAATATGCTTGCCTCTAACCGAACACATGCAACACCAACCTATCTCATGTGGCCGAATATACATGTCTAGGTTGAGGCCGAGTATATGCTTAATACTTCCTACAAATATGGTTACTTGTATTGACTACATACCATTTTGTTTCAAATTCAAAACTCGGCTAATACACATATACACACTAGTAAATAAAACACTAACATTGGCACTTCACCTTACTACCATTTCTCATCTAAATAACGTGAACAACAACCACATTTCTTTTCTACTTCCCACCATGGCCGAATGCATCACAACACCATACCATTTCAATTTTGGTCATGGTTAAACAAAGAACTTAATGTCTCACTCAAAAATGCTAAAAAGAAGATTCAAGAGTCATCAATCCACCATCACATGCATCATTACAAAGCTTCACTTTTAGCATGAAAATGACATCAACACCAATCCACCTTAGCCGAATATCATCTCCATGACATAGCAAAGATTTGAACCATGGGCTAGTTAGAACTCAAGCTAACAACTAAAAACATGCATGAGTCTCATGGCACAACATCAAACATACCTTATCCTAGATACAAGTATAGCTGAACCTCCTCCTAATCCTCTTCCAAGCCAAACATGAAGCAAGAGCTCCTTCCTTCTTCCTTAGAACTTTCAGCCAAAAGAAATGAAAAAGGATGGACACTTTTTTTTCTTTGTTTTCATCATATTCCCTTTCATTATTTTATTACCATACTCCTTATTTTATTTTTCCTAACATACATCACTAACATAACTTGTTTGTGACATGTTTCCACCCATAGCATGGCCGGCCACTATGCTTTAATTTGGCTAATTTGACATGCAAGGACAAGCACTTTCCCACATATATTAATAGGCCACTTTAACACTTGCCTAGCATATTTCTAAATTGTCTCACATAAGTCCCTACTAATAAATTTCACATACACTGACCAAATTAAAGTATGGAACTATCACACAAGCATTTACGCACATCATAAACACAAAATATAACCTTTAATTATTTATAAGACTCGGTTTCGTGGTCCCGAAACCACTTTCCGACTAGGGTCAATTTAGGGCTGTCACATGGTGCCCAGCTTTTATTCACTTTGTTAACTCAACAAAATATATGGTTTTTAAAATGCTAAAACGGAATATGGGTTTTCAACTCCAATGTGGCATGTCAGATTCGGCCATAACGTCTAGGCCGGGTTTGGGGTGTTACAATGTATGCCTTGTTTTGACACGGCTTGGACACACAGGCGTGTCTAACGTGTAAGGCACACGGCCTGTTTACACGGGCATGTGACCTGTACTTCTTTGAAAAATGTTTAAGTTTTGGAAAAAATTTGTATGTGTTCGGTTTAGCCCTGACCCTTTTCTAAAGCATGTTTTAGGTCTCGAAGACCTATATAAGGGACTCTATATTGATGTTGATCTTTGATGCTTTGATGATTATGAAATGAACGTTAAATGTTTCGATTCGTCTAGTAATGCCTTTAACCTTAGTCCGCCAACAGATATGGGTTAGGGGTGTTACAGATATGACTTATGACAAAGAAATGGTTAAGGTTTTGGCTCGGGAGGTCAAAAAATTGAGGAATAAAATTATTGCTCTTGTAAAAGTTTTATGGCAAAGACATGGAGTTGAGGAGGCTACATGAGAGATCGAGGAAAACATGAGAAACCAATACCCAAACCTTTTCACCGGTAAGATTTACGGGGACGAAAATCCCTAAAGGAGAGAATTGTAACATCCTGAATTAAGGCCTAGTCAGAAAAGTGGTTTCGAGACCATGAATTCAAAGTAGAAATAACCATTTTATGATTATCATGAGGTCTATGATATGATTGCATGCTTCTGTGAAAGTTTCATGAAGAAATTGTATTGATAAATTGTCCAAATTGATATTTAGGACTAAACTGTAAATGTTGCAAAATGTGAGTTCTAGAAGCTTTAGGCATGAAATTACCATGGATTATTAATTAGAGGTCCTTAAATAGTAATTTTCCCAATTTCTATTTTTATGGACAAAAATGGGCATGAATAGGAAAATTTTGAAAGAAAAGCCTTAAGGGCATTTTTGTCATTTGGTTAATAACAGAATAAAAATGAAAAAAGAAGTCAAAATTGTGTCCATTTTCTCCCACCTTGGCCGAAAATCTCAAGGGTTCCATAGCTAAGGTTTCTTCAACTTTCAAGCTTAATAGTAAGTGCATCTTAGTCCCGTTTTTAATGCTTTTTACATTTTTGAAACTCTCGTAACTCGATTTACCTATTTCTAGCCATATATTTTAGTAGGGTTCATGTTTAAAATTTGACCCATGTATGACATGCATGTGTTTTGATGTTTAATGGAGGAATATGAATGTTTGATGTGTGATAAACATCTTTTACCAAGTGATTTTTAGTGAAAATGGCTGAAAAGGACTTTTTTGTAAAGCTTGTAAAATGGGTAGTAAGATGTATGATTTAATGAGAAATATGGGCTTCTATGAGTATGTAATAAGTTCGGCTAGGCTTGGGTATCAAAGAAAATGAACACATTTCATTTTATGAGCCTAGGGGCTAAGTTGGAATTATGTAAAAGTTTAAGCGAAAAATTGTAATTTTGCCAAAGTATGATTTATGGACTGTTTTGAACAATGTGATAATTAAATAAGCAAAATTTGCTATAATAGATCAAGAAAAATGGAGTCCGGACCTAAACCAAGAAAAGAACAAGGTTGTGGACTAAATCAAATAGTAGCCATATTTTGGGTACCGAGGTAAGTTTGTGTGTAAATAATGCAACATTCCATTATTATGTATTTAATGCTTTAATATTGCATGAATTGTATAATTGTCTTTATGGATTTACTTAATGATGACTCGATGACAATTCGATGAGTTCGATACCTCAAAATCTCGGTTGAACCTTAGGAATAGTTAGGATACAAATGTCAGGACATTAGGGTTATGTATGATCCTATGTAAGACCATGTCTGGGACATGGCTTTGGCATTGATATACAATTTCATGTAAGATCATAGCTGGGCTATCGGCATTGATAGATGATCTTATGTAAGACCATGCCTGGGACATGGCATTGGCATCGACTTATGATCCCATGTAATACCATGTCTGGGACATGGCATTGGGATCGATATGTGATCCCATGTAAGACCATATCTGGGATATGACCATATCTGGGATATGGCATTGGCATCCTACCATGTATATGAGAGTTCCCGAGTATCCTTTAGTATTCCAAATAGTTCAACGGGTAATTCAACCACTATGTCAAAGAGATGACAAGGTATGACCATGTCGAAAGGGTACAGGTATGTACACTAAGCTCATAAACATTGAGATTATGAATCAATGAAACCTCGGAAGAAGTGAATGAATGAACTATGATCATGAGTTTTACTGTACATTATGTAAATGGTATGACTTAAAATGTATCTATTATACTTAAAGACATTGTGATAAATATATTATTGTGTTATGTGTATAATATTTCACGATTAATGTTGTTAATTATTTACATGCAAGCTTACTAAGCTTTATGCTTACTCCTTTTCCTTTTTCATTTCCTTATAGTGTCGCCAAGCTAGCTCAGGGATCTAAGGACGTCGGAGCTCAATTCACACTATCACACTAATCTTTTGGGTACAGTGGATTTAAGTATTTTGAGTATGGCATGTATAGGGACTTGGTCTTTTTGCTATATGTCATACTGGTTTAGCCAAGTGTGTTGGCTTATAATGATTTGATGATTCATTTTGTATATGGCCATGATATATGACTTATATTAATTATGGGAATGTAATCCTATCCATATATGCATATATGTGCTAAAATCACTCTTGATATGGTTAAATTCATTTAGCATGGATGAATTTTGGATGTGACCATAGATGTTTGGTGATGGAGTTTTTAGTAAAATGGCATAATAACAACTAAGGCATAAATGTGTAAAATGGAAGTAAATTGAGGTTTTATATTGCATGTGAATTTGGTAGGCTTGGACTAAATAAAATATGAAGTCTTAAGTATAAATTGTTAAGAAGTTGACATGCATGAGTCATGTTTATGAATGTGTAAGTGCTCATTTATGCCATGTAGGTATCATTGAGATTTATAAGTGTGCATGTGTTGATGAGGGTGACAAAAGGCTTAGAAAATAGCCTCAAAGTTGTCCACACGGGTAGGCACACGGGCTTGTGCCTAGACCATGTGTGACACACAGTCTGCCCCATGGGTGTGTGATCCGGCCGTTGTCCCCTGCACCCTATTAAATGCAAAAGAGAATGTTCAGTAGTAAACACATGGGCAGAGACACGACCATGTGTCTCAACCATGTGAAGGACACGGCCGTAGGACATGGGCATGTGCCCAGGCCGTCTGAAGTCTGCACTTAATTTTTGGAATTTAATTTGCCACCGGCCTGAGACACAGGCGTGTGACTTGGTCGTATAACCCTAATTGCATTGATGACGATATAAACAGAGAGTTATATGGGCTGGGGACATGGGCGTGTCCCAAGCCACACGGGTGTGTGTGACCACATGGCCTACCCACACGGGCGTGTAACCCTGTTTCATAACAATTCTTCTAAGTTTTCCTAAAATTTTCTAAAGTTCTTGGTTTAGTCCCGAACCACTCTTGATGTATGTTTTGGGCCTTGTAGGCCAATATAAGGGACAACATGCATATGTATGAATGAATTTAATTTGAACAAAATTTTATGACTCGATTTATGTATGTTTGTTTACAATTAAGCTCGGTAATGCCTCAAACCTTATCCTGGTGTCAGATACAGGTAAGGGGTGTTACATAGTGATAGATATCTATGTTTTGTAAAGTGATTTTGAGTAAAAATGTATATTAGGGATTAAATTGAGAAATTTGTAATTTGAGGGGTTGAAATGTGAAATAAATGAAAAATATAGGCTGCTAGGGACCTATATGAAATTCGGCTAGGCTTGGGTTTAATGAAATTTCATGAATTTTGTGTATTTGTGAAATAGGGGCTAAATTGTAAGAAATGTGAAAGTTTAGGGCTAAAATGTAAAAATGCCCAAATATGTGTTTAAGGATTAAATTGAAGGAGTAGTTGACTAAAGGGGTTAATTTTGAATACATATAGATTAAGAAAGAAAGAATTCAGATTTAGATTGGGGGAAATTGAATGTTATCGAGTAATCGATCCGATTCATCAATTCCGAGTATGAGGTAAGTCCGTATGTGATAATTTCATTATAAATGTATGTTATATACTTTGGTATTGCATAAAAATGTGATTGTGAGATTACGGATAATGTTTAAATTGTAAATACGACTAAATGGATGTGTTCGACAATGAAATCGACAAGTGAAACTCCCGATTGAACCTTAGGAATAATTTAGGATGCTAATGACATGTCATTAGGTTAATGTATTGGCTTCGAGCCATGATATCGGCACTTCGAGTGCAAATAATGCCTTGATTTGCCTACTAGCCATGGTATAGGTACTCCGGGATAAGTTACCTTAATTTGGCTACAGGCCATGGTATAGGTACTTATCGATTGAGATCTTGAGTATCCTACTTCTATTCCAAATGGTTCAACAGATAAAGGATCACGTATTTGAGAAAGAGGGTAGTATGAGGTGGTATAGGTACGTACGAAACCTATTTTAGTATTACATTGAGGAAGTTCAATGAGATAGTATTGGATCATGTTTTGAGACATAAGAAAGGTTTGTGGTTAATGTGATTTTGATTTAGTAATTTGTAAATAGTTGAATTACATTTATTAGATGAATTGGAATAATCACTTACGAACTTACTAAGCTATGAAGCTTACTGTATGTTATTTGTCTATGTTTTATAGAAAATTAAAGCTAGCTCAGATCCGGGAGTCTTCGGGAACATCATCGTACTATCAAACACCTAAATTGGTACTTTTGAGACATGTATATATGGTATATGGCATGTATAGGCTAGTTAAGGTATTTTGGTTGTGAATATGGCTATGAGATTTGGCTTATAAATGTTTATGTTTGGAATGGTATGTATAGTCATGAATGATGGCTTTATTTTGGTATGTTTTGGTATAAATGTGGCCAAAGTTTCATAGATGATAAATGGTTATGTTTTGAGTTTGGTAAATGAACTTTATTGTAACACCCTTTACCTGTGTCCGACGCCGGAACAGGGTACGAGGCATTACCGGGCTTAATTGTTCACAAACATGCAAAAACTGGGCTACAAAATTTCTTTTAATTCAAAACTTTTCATACACATGCATAATGTCCCATACACGGGCCTACGAAGCCCTAAACATGCATTGAAAGTAGTTAGCGACTAAACCAAGAACCTTAGAAAGTTTTGGGAAAACTTAGAAAATTTCTTTCCATGAAACAGGATCACACGCCTGTGTGGACATAGGGACATGCCCATGTGCCTTTGGCACGCCCGTGTCCTCAGGCCGTGTAACTCTCTGTTTATGACGTTAGCATGAAAATTGAACCACACAACCGGACCAAACGCCCGTGTCTCCAGGCTGGGTCCCTTACATAGTTGAGACACACGATCGTGTCTCAGCCTGTGTAGTCAACACTTAGGCTATTTTCTTAGCCTTCATGTTACCCATAAACCCTTACAACCTTATACATATTAAAACCACAAATCATGGCATCACTTTAGTGATTACACACTCTTTATTAAGACCTATTCATAACATTAACATGTCCTCTTAAATGTAATGCATCTACTCATGCAATTCCAAGTCTAGATTCCTTCATTCACATTCATAAGACTTGTCATTTTGATGATCACTTTTATCATTATACTATGGTTACCAACTTATCCATCAAGCACTCATGTTCAAGCATTATCACGTTATTTTTATAGCATGCAATTACTACATGGCTATGACCACCTCAATTGGTCATAAAGCATACATCCAACACACATGTCATATTACCAACCATGCAGGGCAAACAAAAATAATCACATCATAAACATTAGACATGACAAGAATAGCTAGGTTTACAAGCCATAATCAATATGACCCACATCTCATGGCCATATACATATAACTCAATATAAGCTAATACATTTGGCAAAAGCATAATAACACATGTCAATAAACTAGATCCCTATACATGCCACTCACTTGAAATTTTTATTATATGCTTCATTATTCCAAAGCTAGTGACTTGATAGTGTAATGCTGTCTTTGACGATCTCCAACCCCGAGCTAACCTGACAAGCTAAAAGAAATGGAAAGGAGAGGGTAAGATTTATAGCTTAGTAAGTCCGTATGAGAATAATAAGTAATTTATCAACATGCTTCCTCCAATTCTTACAACATGAACTCAAGGTTGTACAATCATAATTTCCTTTTTACCTATGTTTAGGTCAAGCTGTTTTCACGAGTCACAATCACTAAATTACTTATATCTAGATATACAGAGCTCCAAATTAAAATATGCTAATTTTTTCAGAAACTAGACTCACATATACTTTTACCATAAAATTTTTAGAATTTTTTGTTTAGCCAATAAGTACAGCTTATTAATTAAAATCACCCCTGTTTTGCTGTTCGACAGTTCCGACCCCTCTTCACTGAAAATTAACTATCTCCCCATACGGGATTCAGATGATGTTTTAGTTTATTTATTTTGAAAATATACTCATTAAAGATTCTAATAATATAAATTATAATCCATAAATATTTTTTTATAATTTTTAATGATTTTCCCAAATCATAACAGGGGATTTCGAAATCATTTTGACTCAGTCTCACAAAAATTCAAATATCTCATAATATGAAATTCTCTTGCATGCACCATTTCCTCTATATGAAACTAGGCTGATTAAGCTTTAATTTCATATTTTATTCAGCCTCTAACTCAATTTCCACAAATTTTTTGGATTTTCAAAGTCAGACATGGGTGCTGTCCAAAACTGTAAATTAATGATCTAAGTTTATCACACCTTATCAATTCATTTTCACCACATTGGTAACGATACATATTTATACATCATAAGTATAGACCTATAATCACAATGTCATCACAAATCATTCTCATAGGCATGAATTACCTATTTACATCTTCACCAAATGTGCATCATAAACCGAAATCATTTCTCATGAGCTTGGCATACATACCTGTGTTACTCAACATGCTCATATTCATTCCTTACTAATCATACAACATGAATTGAATTCGCACCTCATCAATTTCATGTAAGTACTTATACCACTCAAAACATAGCCATAAAGCCCTATCATTTCGACTTAAACCTCAAATTTCCCGTTGAACAATTTAGAATACCACAGGATAATCACTAAGCCTCAAACATAAAGAACGATGCTGATTCCATGTTCCAAACATGGTCTTACACTGGCTCACACATCTAAGTCGATGCCATGTCTAGACAGGTCTTAAACTGACTTCCATATGTCGAGGCCGATGCCATGTCCCAGAGGTCTTACACTGGCTCTCATCTATCGGTGTCGATGCCATGTCCCAGACAGGTTTTACACTAACACATGTCAAGCCGATGCCATGTCCCAGACAGGTCTTACACTGGCTTGCACATCTCGAGGCTAATGCATGTCCCAGACATGTCTTACACTGGCTCTCGTCTCAATGCCGATGCATGTCCCAGACATGTCTTACACTGGCACATATATCACCCCAAATGTTATGGCATGATTATCCAATCTATTCCTGAGGTTCAACCAAGAGTTTATCATGATAAGTCTCATCATACCATTACTCATAGATGCATTCAAGCCTTATATGCAAAATTAAACATTCAATGTATAATAACGTTAAAGTTGTAATATTTATACAAAACTTACTTGTTTCAATGGAATGTCATATTCCATCAATTTTCTAATGTATTCAATCATCACAAAAATGTTATTAACATTTGGCATCACTTTCTCATACATAACCCAATCAACATATAATTAAATACAATCAACATATAACAAATTTCAAGTATATTAACAATAACATGGATAACATGTTTATTTAGTCACACGGACTTACCTCAAATGCAATTTCGGCTAATTACTCCATTTTAGTTCATAACCTTGTACTTTCTGATTTACGCTCAAATCTCGATTTTATTGATCTAAAATGATGAAATTCACTCATTGAATCATTACATTAATTAAAACATTCTATAATTCACAATTTGGCAAAATGATCGTTTTGCCCTTAGACTTTACAAAAATTATGATTTTTCCCTTAGGCTCGTAAATCGATTTTTATCAAATTTTCTTCTTTACCAAGCCTAGCCGAATTCTTTTTATAACTATAGCAACTCACAATGTCAATTATTTCACACATTTACAACTTATTTTTACAATTTTCCAAAATAGCCATTTTTAGGTGTTTTCATGCAAACCTCTTTCACAAAAGTTGTTTATTACACAACCACGACTCATTTTCGTCCATAAAAATTCAGTAAAAAATATGAGTATTTACATGGCAAAATCCTATACATTCAATCATTTTACAAAATAGTCCCTCATTAGGGATTTAAATAGCGGTCTGATACCGCTATAGCGGCCGCTATATAGTGGTAGCGGCACTGTCCAAAACCGCTACTGTCGATACCACTATTATGTTTTACAATAAGTTGTGTGAATTTTTAAAAAAATTCACGACCGCGATACTCGTAATGACCGCAATAACATCCGTTATGTCCGTAATCACAACAAACACAACGCGACCGAAAACGCAGCCGCGACCGCAATTTAATTCCCTGCCTTCATTAGCTAGATTAAGCTATAAGGGTTCCAAAAACACAAAAATTAACAAAAATGACCATCAAAGTCACTTACTTGGAAGGGTGAAGAGTGGCTGAAATTTTCAAGCTTCTAAAACCCCAAGTTTTCTGATATTTTCGGTGGTGAAGAAGATGACCACTTAGTCTTCTTTTTCTTATTTTATTTTTAGTTAAATTATGTCACCAACTCACCTAACTTTGTCAATTTTGTCAATTCTTGTCCCTTATGGCCGGCCAAGTACCTATTAATGGTCTATTTGCACTTTAAACACCCCCAATTATAGTTCTCTAGGAATTTGGTATATCTATTTAGTAAAATAAAACTTTTTCCCTTTATGCGATTTACTCCTTTTTCGAAATTAAATTCCCAAACGCTAAAATTAATTCATCAAATTTTTCATGCTCTTATAAAAAACATGCTATAACACCAAAATATTAATAAAATAATAATTTACTCGGCCCTGGAATAGTGGTTCCGAAACCACTGTTCTGACTAGCCCAAAATCAGGCTATTACATTTATGGGAAATTGAGAAGTTATCTGCTTTTGAATAGGTGCTTATGATATAAGCTTTGGATAATTATTTGGTATTGATCGAGTATTGAATTTGGTTGAATTGGATATTATATAAATAATGTAATAAATAGTAACAGCCATATTTAGACCCTAATTGGAACGGTGGTTTCGGGACCACGAATTTGAGTCAAAAAAATATTTAAAAATTATTTTCTATGTTTATTTTGTGTGAATTTATATCTGTGAAATTTTGCCTTTATAAATGGAAGCCTTTATGTTGCAATTAGCTAATTGAATGGATAAGTAGACAGTAATGGCCAAGGAAATAATATTTTATATTATATTATAAAGGTTAAAAAGGTAATTTGGTTAACAACATATAATAACTAAAATCAAGTTAACATATTCATATTATTTCCTTTGTTCTTGCACCAAAACTAAACAAAAAGAAAAAGAAATATTAAAAGCTAGGGTTCGACCATCTTTAAAGCTTAATAAAGTTATGTGTTTAGCTCAGTTTTTGATAATTTTTACGTTTTTGATATTATTGCTAAGTTATCTTCAAGACCCATGCTTGAATATTTTGAGTTATGCCATTGATGAGAGCTTGTGATTTTTGTTGTTTGATGATGAAATATGAAAACTATGTTTTATATTAACATGTTTTGTATTAGAGTTTTTGATGAATTTGAGTAACTAGGACTAAATTGCAAAATAATAATTTGAGAGACTAAAATGTGAAATAAGTGAAATATATGGACTTGTATGAATATGGGTGAGATTCGGCCTAACATGGGTATGGGGAAATTTTGCATATTTTGTGTTTTGTGCAATAGGGACTAAATTGTAAAAGTGTAAATGTCAGGGGTAAAATGGTAATTTCTCATTTATGTGTTTTTGGACTAAATTGAATGAAAATATGTTTGAATGAGCTTAATTTGAATATGTTTAGATGAAGAACCAAAAAATCAGATTTGGATCGGGGGAAACGAAAGTTGTCGACTAGCTGTCTCATTCCGTTTTACATCGTCCGAGGTAAGTTTATAAGTAAATAAATATACTTAATTTTAATTAAATGCTAAATATATATGTTGAAATGAAATATATGAATTTACATGTAACACTTTAAAATTTAGGGTTTGTAACTTTTGCCGGTTTTAGCACAAATTTTCTGTTTATTTTAAAGATTAGTTGTTTTGGGAGTGTTTGGGGGTGTTTGGGGAGGTCTGAGTTCAAGTTCTGGCTTTTGCAGCATCTTCGCTTTTGCTCTTGAAAGAACCTAGACGCTGGCACTTGGGCCTTATAAGTTAACGTGGTTGGTTGGTGTCACAAAAAGCCTTGTAGCTTAGTGGCAAGTGGAGTGTGAAGCAGCTGAGGAGGCATGAGTTCAAATCACATTGCAAGCAAAGGAGTATTTAATTTTGCTAGAAGGGGGCGGCAAGAGTTTGAAGTGGATCGGACTCTGCTATGTGAGAATTTGAATTGGTCTTGGGAGTGGATCATGGAGGGATAAGGGGAGGATTTTGTTGAGGAAATCATGGAGGTTATCTTGGAATTTGAATTGTGAAGGAGGTTGTAGCCGAATAGGTGTGGGGGGGGCAAATTCGGGTAAGGAGTATGGAGAGTGTATTTTTGGAATTTGGGTAGAGAGTAGGTGCCGAACCTTTCTTTTCTTATTATTCTTTTTGGCTCGTTTTGGTCATTTTGTGATATCACTCTCCTTTGCCGACTTCTTGTGTGCCTGCCAGGTAGAGCCGAAATCTTTGTGCCGATTAGTAAGACCTTTTGTTTGCTTTCTTGCTTTTCTCTCCGAAGTCCTTGACTGAGCACTGTCCTAGTTCACACGCAACACTGTGCCGAAATCCTCTTCTCCTTCTTTTTACTCTCAAACCTTTCTTCTTTCATCACACCTTTGTACCGTCTCCACCCTTAAAAATTTTGGCCGAATACCCCTTTCTCTCTGCCGAATCTTTTCTTATCTCTTTTAGTCATCTTCTTAAATCCCTATGATTACTCAGTTAGTTTGATTGAGCGAGTTCAATGCCTCTTTTCTAGTGGTAAGTATATCATGTGACGACTATTAACCGTGTTCTCTTATTATTTTCTCTAGTCGAATATCCCTTTTTCATAGTTCTCTGTATTTATCGAGTGGTGACTCCTTCTTCTATGTTGTATGTTCGAGGGGTTCAGCTATCACCGAGGATCGAAGGGCGCAGAGCGTTACTAGGCCATCGGAATGCCGTCTTCTAATGCTTGGGTAAGCCGATTACTCTATGTCTTCTTAAGTGTGCCGTCTTTAGAGGTAGTAGATTACTTTCAATTAGTTTTATCTGTTAAATGGTCGTGTGTGCAGTTAAGGGCCGAGTTGCACGAGATCAACCCAAACTAATCTTGGCATTGTTGGCCACTTTCTCTTCGATCAAGGCCTTGGACTCGTAGGGGATTCTGTCACTTCCACAAATCAAGGTGTGTAGTCGTACACCCAACCTTACTATATGTTCAATGATGATTGTAGGTGTGTAACCGTACACTGTTCTGTAATTGATCAAAAACCAAAAGGTGTGTACTCACCCTACTGCGTAGCCACGAATCGTTGGAAGTCGAAAAGCTGAAACTTTGGCATTTGCGATCACACGAGCATGCGAACGCTCGCAAGATGAATCAAGCCACAAACTTCGGGTGACAGACTGTAGAGACCACCACGAGCGCTCTAGCGGGCTTAGGCCGTTATATGCTGAAATGGGCCGAAATGGGCCGTGTGGGCCCAATGGGTTCGAGGGCCCACGCATAGTAAAATTCACGAAAGACAATAAACGTTTGATTGGGCTATGAAATTCGCATAGCCATGGCTAGATATAGGCTAAAAGGGGCCACACAAGTCTGTAGGCCCACTTGGGCCGAGTAATGGGCCACTGTTTAAGCCACATGGGTTGTTTGAGTTGTTCGTGACGACTGCAGACCTTCTGAGGGGTCGTTATCTGTACTGAGATCCTAAAATCAGTTAAATGACTGAAATATCCCTAAGGGGTAAAAATTACTTATTTACCCCCAACTAATGGTATGAGCTTTATGATGCTATCGGTGGGTTATTTAATGTGTGAATGACATTTACATGATTGGTTATGAGTATGATATACTGCATACACGTATTGTTTATGACACGACATTTGCATAGGATGGGTTATGATATGGAGGAAGTACTGTACTGGTGACTATGTCACATATGCTATTATTGGTGGCTAGCCACACTTACTGTTACTGGCAACTACGCTGCGTTATTATTATTACTGGCAGTTTTGTTGTGATATTGGTGTGCTAGTTGGTACATGTGGTGTGCTGGATAGTTATGGGATGGGTTGCATTTTGCAATTTGCATCGACATCGAATAGGGCTTTGGCCCGCATCAGTCTTGATCTTGAATAGGGCTTTGGCCCAAACTGTACTAATACTGAGTAGGGCTTTGCCCCAGACTGTGCTGATGCTGTATTATTCATTGTTTGTTGGTTATGGGGATTAGACACTAAGTTTTTGTAAACTCACTCCATTTCTAACTGTGCAGGTAATCCCGGAGCTTAGGTGGTTTGGAGCTGCGAGGGACTTGGAGAGGGCCATACTACTACTTCGGTTTCTTTTATTTGCATTTAGATTTTGTTTTGGGTTTTAATTTATGTAATAAAGCCATTGGTGGGTTTTAAGTTTTAATTTGGGTTTTAATTTCTTATACTAAACTGCTAGTCTAGGTAAACACGAGTTTTTAGAATAGCACGATTTTTTAAAGAACACGAGCTTTCAACAACAATGTTTTTAAAATGTTTTCGCGGTTTAAATTGAAGTAATATACCAAAGGCTAACAGATTGGTAAACGTTTTGACGAGAACTTTTGTAAAATAATAATAAAAGGTTTAAGATCCAGTAACGGATTCCTACCAAAAAGATCAATTTCTGAAAAATACTTTGATGTGACACACCAGATTCGACAATAACGTCTAGGCCGAGTTGGGGGTGTTACATTTAGTGGTATCAGAGCCAGGTTACAAAACTCAGTTGTGGTGTGGGTAGTCTAAAAAAATTCTCTAAAATTTAAATTTGAAATTTATCAATGGAACTTGACCTGTTTTTGAAATGATGTTACTGAAAGTGTGGCACATCGAGTCTCCGGCGCCAAATCTGTAAGTTTTCTGCTAGTATCTATTGTTTTAGGCTGTAAATGTGATGCTGGAAAACTGTTATAATAGGTAACATTAAAATCTCTTGTTAGAGCAAACTGAGATTGTAGGGAACTAATATTGGTAGCGGGATCTCAATCTGTGAAAACAAAACTCTAAATATTGTTTATCATAAAATATCTTTGAATAATAAACTGAAATTATAAACTGATAGTATAAAACCTTTAAATACAGATAAAGTGAATATCGATATGAGCACAAGAGGTACTCGTGGAAAGGGTACGCGAGGCCGTGCTAGAGACCCGGGTGGTGCTAGGGCTGGGTCTTCAGCGTCGTGTCACATGCTTGTGAGGGAGACACCGGCTTCACCAGTAACTAAGACCAGGTCTCATGATCAAGCAGTTGGAGATGATGCCCTGTCTTAGGCAATGCTGTGGGTTCTCGAAAGGGTTGCTGGAGTGAGTATAAGGTCAGTGGCTCGGGGGTCAATTTCTAAGCGACTCTGATCCAATGGGGCGGAGATCTTTAGGGGAGTTTCTGGAGTAGCCCTGAACGTGGCAGAATATTGGTTAGAGGCTACAGAGAATGGATGATCTAGACTGTACCGTGGAACAGAAATTGAAGGGGGCAGTGTCGTTGCTGCTAGATGAGGCTTACCAATGGTGGCTCACTGTGAGGGAAGGTACACAAGCTGACCGTCTGACATGGGACTTCTTTAAAACGTCTTTCCAGGGGAAATATGTGGGCACAAGTTATGTGGACGCCCGAAGGAAGGAATTTCTAAACTTGACTCAGGGGAATAGGACTGTGGTGGCATATGAGGCAAAGTTCTTACAATTGAGTCGTTATGCTTGTGGGATAGTAGCTACTGAGTACGAATGTTGTGTGCGGTTCGAAGATGGAATTCGCGATGAATTGAGAGTTCTGATAGCTCCACAGAGGGAGCGAGACTTTGCTGCCCTTGTCAAAAAAGTGAAGATTGCTAAGGACGTGAAGCGCTCTGAGTGCCAGAATCGAGAGAAAGATAGGGGCAGAGTTAAGAGGGAATTTGGATCCTCAAGTTTTGGAGGTAGGCCTTTTAAGAAGGCTAAGTTGAATGGGCCAGTTCGAGCTGGAGGTCCTGTTGTTGCTGTAAGACTGCAGCCCTGTGCTGACTGTGGAAGATCTCATTTGGGTGAGTGCTGGAAAAAGATTGGAGCGTGTTTTAGATGTGGGTCCACAGAGCATCAAGTTAGGAATTGTCCTCAGAGGCCTACTCAGATGCAAGCTACAGGACAGGGTCATGTCCAACCTGTGGGGGGGTCAGCCATTGAGAGGTCATGGACAGGCCAGAGGTGGAAATGGGTTTGGACGAGGTCGTGGGGTACGGGGCAGAGGCACCAGTAATACTGAGGTGAGACAACCAGCCTTAGTGTATACTGCTCTTCGTCGAGAGGATGGTGATGCCCTTGACATCATAACCGGTACGTTCCTGATTTATAATTTACCTTATGTTTCCTTAATTGATATTGGATCCACACATTCATATGTTGCATGCACTGTGTCTGGAACGTTGGGTATTCAATCTGAGAGCACTGCTAGTGAAATGACGATGTTGAGTCCAGTAGGACAATCGATCAAGGTGGATAAGTTGTTCAAGGATGTGCCCTTAGAAGTTCAAGGGGTCATATTTCTTGCGAATTTGATGGAACTGCCATTCGGGGAATTTGATATTATTTTAGGCATGGATTGGCTAGTAAAACATCGTGCGAAGTTGGATTGTGCTGCTAAACTGTTGGTGTTGAGATCTTCAGAGAATGAGGAGGTGGTCGTAATAGGGGAGCAAAGAGATTATTTGTCTAATGTGATATCAGCGTTAAGAGCCGAGAAGCTGGTTCACAAGGGTTGTGAGGCTTTCCTAGCATATGTCAGCAATTCTGAGACTAAAAGTCTTACTGTTAGGGATGTTAGAACTGTTAAGGAGTTTACGGATGTTTTTCCAGAAGAGCTTTCGGGCTTGCCCCCAGACCGAGAGGTCGAATACAGAATCGAGCTTCTACCAGGAACAGCTCCAGTGTCCATCGCCCCATATAGAATGGTACCAAAGGAGCTAGTGGAGTTAAAGGCTCTTCAAAAGCTGTTAGACCGAGGATTCATTCGACCGAGTGTGCCTCCGTGGGGAGCACCAGTATTGTTTGTGAAGAAAAAGGATGGGTCCATGCGCATGTGCATTGACTATCGTCAACTGAATAAGCTGACCATCAAAAACAAGTACCCTCTGCCGAGGATTGATGATCTATTTGATCAGTTGCGAGGAGCTGCTTTGTTCTCCAAAATAGATCTTCGATCTGGGTACCATCAGTTGAAGGTTAAGGAAGCCGATGTGTATAAGACATCATTTAGGACTCGTTATGGTCATTACGAGTTCCTAATAATGACATTCGGGTTAAAGAATGCACCAGCTACTTTCATAGAGATGATGAACCAAGTATTTCAACCCTATCTGGATCAGTTCGTAGTAGTGTTTATAGACGATATATTGGTGTATTCAATAAGGAAGAGCATGATGAACACTTACGGATTGTCCTTCAAATTTTGAGACAGAAACAGTTGTACGCAAAATTCAGCAAGTGCAAGTTTTGGTTGCGTGAGGTGACATTTTTGGGTCACATGGTGTCTGCCGAGGGGATTAGGGTCGACCCTCAAAAAATTGAAGCTGTGTTAGGATGGAAACCACCCAGGACAGTATCTGAGATTCGAAGTTTTCTGGGTTTAGTAGGTTATTACAGACGTTTTGTGGAAGGATTTTCAGTAATAGCTGCACCGTTGACTAAATTGTTGTGAAAAGGGGTGCCATTTGTTTGGTCGATAAACAACAATAGAGTTTTGAGAAGTTGAAGAAAGTCTTAACTGAGGCTCCTATTTTGATACAGCCGAGGTCTGGGAAGGAATTTACTATTTATAGTGATGCGTCACACGTTGGATTGGGGTGTCTGTTGATGCAAGAATAGAAGGTGGCTACTTATGCATCGTGGCAGCTTAAACCTCACGAGGCGAATTATCACACTCATGATTTGGAGTTAGCAACGGTGGTGTTTGCACTAAAAATTTAGAGGCATTATTTGAATGGGGAGAGGACAATTATTTATACGAACCATAAAAGCCTCAAGTATCTCCTTACTCAGAAAGAGTGGAACCTTAGGCAATGAAGGTGGATTGAGTTGTTTAAAGATTATGATTGTTCAATTGAGTATCACCCAGGCAAGGCTAATATGGTAGCTGACGCACTGAGCCGTAGAGTTGTCTCTGATTTAGGAGCAATATTTTCTCGTCTTAGCCTGTTCGATGATGGTAGCTTGTTAGCTGAACTGCAAGTGAGACCGACTTGGACTAATCAAGTTAAGGAGAAACAGTTATTGGATGAGTCACTAGCTCCTCGTTTTCAGCAAGTGGAAAAAGGTGAGACTTTGGATTTTGGACTGAATGGGGAAGGGGTGTTATGTTTCTGTGGCAGAGCGTGTATACCGAATGATTCTGGTCTGAGGCAGTGTATTCTACGTGAGGCGCATGGTAGTCCTTATGCCATGCATCCTGGTGGGAACAAGTTATATCCAGATCTTCGTGAGTTGTATTGGTGGCCTGGGTTAAAACTCGAAGTTACCGATTATGTAAGTTAGTGCTTGACGTGCCAGCAGGTTAAGGCTAAGCATCAGTTACCTTTTGGGTTACTGCAGCAAGTTAAGATCCCACTCTGGAAGTGGGAGAGGGTGACCATAGGTTTTGTTAGTGGGTTACCCTTGACACCTTCTAAGAGGGATTTGGTTTGGGTGATTGTAGATCAACTAACTAAGTCTGCTCATTTTATACCGGTCTGCACCAATTATTCGTTACAGAAGTTGGCCAAGTTGTATGTGGCTAAGATTGTAAGACTGCATGGTGTGCCAGTTTCCATCATATCTGATAGGGATCCTAGATTTACATCTCAGTTCTGGAAGAAATTACACGAGGCTTTGGGTCACGACTGGATTTCAATACTGCATTTCATCCTCAGATGGATGGACAATCAGAGAGAGCAATTCATCCATTGGCAGAATTTGCGTATAACAACAGTTACCAGTCCAATATTCGTATGGCACTGTACGAAGCGTCATATGGTCGTAGGTGTCGTACTCCTACTTGTTGGACTGAACTGGGTGAGTGGTGAATTCTGGGGCCAGAGTTAAGTACTAATACAGAAGACAAGGTAAAACTAATTCGAGATCGGTTAAAAAAAGCATTTGATAGGCAGAAGTCCTATGCGGACTTAAGACGTAAGGAGATCGAGGGGACTATGTCTTCCTTAAGGTATCATCGTGGAAGAAAATTATGAGGTTTGGACGGAAGGACAAGTTGAGCCCTAGATTTATTGGGCCTTATCGGATACTTAAGTGTGTGAGACCATTGCGTATCAACTTGAGTTGCCTCCGGAGTTGGAAACAATTCACGATGTGTTTTACGTTTCCATGCTTAGGCGGTACCGTTCTGATCCCTCGCATGTCGTACCAGTCGAGGAGATTGAAGTTAGGTCTGATTTAACCATCGAGGAAGAACCAGTGCAGATATTGGAGCGTGATGTTAAAGTATTGAGAAAGAAGTCTGTTCCACTAGTCAAAGTGCTTTGGCGCAATCATAGCATTGAGGAGGCCACTTGGGAACTAGAAGAAACTTTACGGCACCAATACCCTCACCTTTATGGATCAGGTAAATCTCAAGGTTGAAATTTCTGTAAGGGGGTAGAGTTGTAATGCCTTAAAATTTAGGGTTTGTAACTTTTGCCAATTTTAGCACAAATTTTCTGTTTGTTTTAAAGATTAGTTGTTTTGGGAGGGTTTGGGGGTGTTTGAGGAGGTCTGGGTTCAAGTTCTGGCTTTTGCAGCATCTTTGCTTTTGCTCTTAAAAGAACCTAAACGCTGGCACTTGGGCCTTATAAGTTAACGTGGTTGGTTGATGTCACAAAAAGCCTTGTGGCTTAGTGGCAAGTGGCGTGTGGAGCAGCTGAGGAGGCATGAGTTCGAATCCCATGGCAAGCAAAGGAGTATTTAATTTTGCTAGAAGGGGGCAGCAAAAGTTTGAAGAGGATTTGAACTCTGCTGTGTGAGAATTTGAACTGGTCTTGGGAGTGGATCATGGAGGGATAAGGGGAGGATTTTGTGGAGGTTATCTTGGAATTTGAATTGTGAAGGAGGTTGTAGCCGAATAGGTGTGTGGGGGGGGGGCAAATTCGGCTAAGGGGTATGGATAGTGTATTTTCAGCATTTGGGTAGAGAGTAAGTGCCGAACCTTTCTTTTCTTATTATTCTTTTTGGCTTGTTTTGGTCATTTTGGGATATCACTCTCCTTTGCCGACTTCTTGTGTGCCTGTCAGGTAGAGCTGAAATCTTTGTGCCGGTTAGTAAGACCTTTTGTTTGTTTTCTTGCTTTTCTCTTCGAAGTCCTTGACTGAGCACTATCCTAGCACTGTACCGAAATCCTCTTCTCCCTCTTCTTACTCTCAAACCTTTCTTCTTTCATCACACCTTTGTACCGTCTCTACCCTTAAAAACTTTGGCCGAATACCATTGTCAATTGGGTTGCTTTTGTGAAAGCCGAATACCCCTTTCTCTCTGCCGAATCTTTTTTTATCTCTTTTAGTCATCTTCTTAAATCCCTGTTATTACTCGATTAGTTTGATTGAGCGAGTTCGGTGCCTCTCTTCTAGTGGTAAGTATATCGCGTGATGACTATTAACCGTGTTCTCTTATTATTTTCTCTAGCCGAATATCCCTTTTTCATAGTTCTCTGTATTTATCGAGTGGTGACTCCTTCTTCTATGTTGTATGTTCGCGGGGTTCAGCTATCACCGAGGATCGAAGGGCGCAGAGCGTTACTGGGCCATCAAAACCCCGTCTTCCAATGCTTGGGTAAGTCGATTACTCTATGTCTTCTTAAGTGTGTCATCTTTAGAGGCAGTGGATTACTTTCAATTAGTTTTATTTGTTAAACGGTCATGTGTACAGTTAAGGGCCGAGTTACGCGAGATCAACCCAAACTAATCTTGGCATCATTGGCCACTTTCTCTTCGATCAAGGCCTTGGACTCGTTTCGCAAGTAGTCGTACACCCAACCTTACTATGTGTTCAACGATGATTGTAGGTGTATAACCGTACACTGTTCTGTAACTGATCAAAAACCAAAAGGTGTGTACTCACCCTACTGCGTAGCCATAAATCGGTAGAAGTCAAAAAGCCGAAACTTTGACATTTGCGATCACGCGAGCGTGCGTACGCTTGCAAGATGAATCGAGCCACAAACTTTGGGCGATAGACTGTAAAGGCCACCGCGAACGCTCTTGCGGGCTTGGGCCGTTATTGGCCGAAATGGGACGTGTGGGCCCGATGGACTCGAAGGCCTACACGTAGTAAAATTCAGGACAAATGATAAACGTTTGATTGGTTATGAAATTCTCATAGCCATGGCTAGATATAGGCCAAAAGGGGCCACACGAGTCTGTGGGCCCACTTGGACCGGATAATGGGCCACTGTTTAAGCCACACGGGTTGTTTGAGTCGTTCGTGATGACTGCAGACCTTCTGAGGGGTCGCTATCTGTACTGAGATCCTAAAATCAGTTAAATGATCGAAATATCCTTGAGGGGTAAAAATTACTAATTTACCCCTAATTGATGGTATGACCTTTATGATGCTAGCGGTGGGCTATTTAATGTGTGAATAACATTTACATGATTGGTTATGAGTATGATATACTGCATACACATATTGTTTATGACACGACATTTGCATGGGATGGGTTATGATATGGAGGAAGTATTGTACTGGTGACTATGTCACATATGCTATTAGTGGTGGCTTGCCACACTTACTGTTACTGGCAGCTACGCTTCATTATTATTATTACTGGCAGCTTTGCTGCGATATTGGTGTGCTGGTTGGGTGGGTCGATTGATATCCCCACAGGTGTGCTGGTTGGTATGGGTGGTGTGCTGGATGGTTATGGGATGGGGTGCACTTTGCACTGTACTAATACTGAATGGGGCTTTGGCCTAGACTGTACTGATACCGAGGGCTTTGCCCCAGACTGTGCTGATGCTGTGTTATTCATCGTTTGTTGGTTTTGGGGATTACACACTGTGTTTTCGTAAACTCACTCCGTTTCTAACTGTGCAGGTAATCCCGAAGCTTAGGTGGTTTGGAGCTGCATGGGACTCGGAGATGGCCACACTACTGTTTCGATTTCTTTTATTTGCATTTAGATTTTGTTTTGGGTTTTAATTTATGTAATAAAGTCGTTAGTGGGTTTTAAGTTTTAATTTAGGTTTTAATTTCTTATACTAAACTGCTAGTCTAGAAAAACACGAGTTTTTAGAATAGCATGATTTTCTAAAGAACACGAGCTTTCAACAACAAAGTTTTTAAAATGTTTTCGCGGCTTAAATTGAAGTAATATACCAAAGGCTAACAAATTGGTAAATGTTTTGACGAGAACTTTTGTAAAATAATAATAAAAGGTTTTAGATCCAATAACAGATTCCTACCAAAAAGATCAATTTCTGAAAAATACTTTGATGTGACACACCAGATTCGGCCATAACGTCTAGGCCGGGTTAGGGGTGTTACATTACATATGATTTGTCCGAATATGAATAAACTTGACTACTATGTTTCTGAATTCGTTTCGACCAAGTTACAACATCCGGAAGCTCCGTATGAACCTTAGGAATAGTAAGGATATATATGTCATGACATAGGATTCCAGTAAATGTGTGCGAGTAAGACCATGGCACCAATACGTGATTCCGATAGATGTGCTCGAGTAAAACCATGTTTGGAACAATGGCATCGATATGTGATTACATTTAAGACCACGTCTGGGACGTTGGCATTGTACGATATGTGTGATTATCTGAGTGCCCTATCCAATTCCAAATGGTTCATCGGGCAAAGATAAGTTATGTTCGAGTGTGTAAAACAAGCTAAATGTCTAAGTATGAATCAGGTTGTTGTTTACTTAAAATAACGTAAGTGAATAACTTGATACTTATTACAAATCATGTAATGCAAATAAAGATTATATGTGAACTAGGTTAGTGTATTCGGCCTTGTGAATATTATTAAATGAATCTTAATTATATGTATGTGTGATTATGAGTATTTTTCCACATAAATAATATATGTACATGAAATTATATTGTGACACACGAGCTTATGTATTTGTGTGTATGTGAACTAGGTTTGTAATGACTATTTGGCTTTGGAAGTTAAATGATAATATGTTAATTTGGCTATATAAACATTCGATTAAGGTGACATTTATGAATGAATATATATATAATATGAACTTTATATGTTTGGATCTAAATGTGTTTTGATAATATAATTTGGTTTAGTTTAATTAAGTTAATAATATCATTGGGTTTTTCATTTGCTTATGGCTTACTAAGCTATGATAGCTTACTCTGTGTGTTCATGTTTACTTTGTTCTATAGATTTTTAGATCAAGTTACGAGCTCGGGGATCATCAGCAAAGTTCATCACACTATCTACTGTTGCGGTATTTATATAGTTGAACTCAAATTATGGCATGTATAGGCTGGAATGTGTTTTGAAAATTTGAAATTTGGTTATGTATAACTAAAGGCATGCGAAAATGGCTTCACCTCTAAGTTTGGTTTTGATTATGTTTGGTTATGGTTTTAACTGTTTTAGTGATGATGCTATATGTTGTGAATGAATGGCATGAGTAATAGATGATATATGTTTTGGAAATGGTTGGGTAGTGACATGAGTTTAGGCATTAAAGTTGGTTAATGACTTTGAAAGTGGCATGAATGAATCGGCTATAAACATGTTTGTATGATTTGGATGTGTTTTATACTAAGATATGGTATATATGTGAACTTGCTTATTATGCTCAGTTTGATTTAATATGTTCTTAGTATTAATGTTTAATGAGTTTAGTTTTGATAATTCGGTGATGAGAATTTTGGTTGTGTATGTGGTTTAAAGTAATGTTTCAGCTAAGCAAGTTAATAAGTAATGAAAAATGTTTTCAATCGTTTTAGAATGTATTCAAATGTTAAGTGTGGCCTTGGTTTTAGGGTAAATGCGCTCCATGCATACATGCATTAGTAGTATGATCGGCCATATTAAATTGTACTAAAGCTGCATATGTGTTTGCTTATTAAAAATGGTAATATGTTTTTATGCTTGGTGGAACCTGATGCATCTTTTATCGTTGGTTGTTTTATTCAAACCATAAATATGACTTACTATTACACTTATTTCAAATATATATAATTAGTTGCCTTTATTTATTTATTTATATATATACATGTATTTGAATGGATGTATTAAATTTATATTTAATTTATGAGATATAAAATTTACATTGATTTACATAGTAATGTTGTATAATTGAATTGACAAGTTGGTATTGAATTTATTCCATTCGTAGTACAACTTGTATGTAAGCAAGACTTTTACAAAATTAGGTTGATATTCCATTTATGAAATTATTGATGTGTTACATGTTCAAGATATGTATAAATTATTTTAATATATTTTAGATTATGTTTAATTTATATCATGATATGAATGACATATTTTCTTAAGTTTCAATAATCGATTTAATTATAATCGTTGATGTGATTAAAGTCTTAAACTGTAATATGTGATGCATATCTATATGAATTGTATTATGTTTGGTAATGCCTCATAACCCTAATCCGGCGATGGATACGGGCTAGGGGTGTTACATTTTATTGGTATCAGAGCAACTGTTTAGTCAATTCTAGGACTAACATAGCGCGTGTGAGTCTTGCTATACATGCCATATTATATACTGCGATAGTGTGATGACTTCTGACAATTGAAAATGTGTTTACATATAGTAAATGAATCCCGACAGAGCTGTAGCTGATGATGTCAAGAGTGTAGCACCTACTCCCACACAAAGGATAGCACCGATTGATTCTTGACCGATTTCGAGTAACCAGGAAGAAGAGGCTAGACAAGCCTTTTACCAAATGATGAATGACTGGTTTACTCTGTATATCCGGACTAAGCCGGCTGCACAACAACCTCCACCCCCGACTAATCCATCTTCGATGCCTGCTGTACCTCAAGTAAGTGATCTGCTAAGATTATATAAGCCACCTGTTGATAAAACCAGAAAACACGGGGCTAAAGAGTTTAAAGCTATTGATGATGATGATGCTGAGCGGGCTAAGTTCTAGCTTGATAATACTATCCGTGTGTTTGATGAGCTATCCTGTATCCCAGGTGAATGTTTGAAATGTACTATATCTTTACTTTGAGACACCGTATATCATTGGTGGAATACCCTAATATGAAAGACCGGGTGACCTGGGAATTCTTTCAGACTGAGTTCTGTAAGAAATATATCAGCCAGAGATTTATTGACCAAAAGCTCAAAGAATTTTTGGAGCTGAAACAGGGTCGGATGACCGTGACAGAGTATGAGTAGAAATTTGTGAGACTCAGTTGGTATGCCCGAAAATGTGTTTCTACCGAAGCCATGATGTGTAAAAGATTTGAAGATAGGTTGAATGAAGACATTAAACTGTTAGTTGGAATACTAGAGATAAAAGAGTTAGTAGTATTGGTTGAGCAAGCCTGCAAAACTGAAGAGCTCGATAAAGAGAAAAGAAACGCTGACTTTGAAGTTAGAGATACACGTAAAACAACAATTGGTTAGTCATTCCAGTCGGCACCAAAGAAGTTCTGAGATGCTTTCAGCCATTCTAAATCCACTTCAGGTTATTCTAGAAGTAGACCACCTATGAGCTCGAAAGTTACCTCAGTAGCTAGTGTGGGTAATGCCAGATCAAATCAACCCGAGTGTAAACATTGTGGCAAACGACATCTTGGCAGTTGCAGATTTCATAATCGTGCTTGTTTTATATGTGGATCAATGGATCATTATATTCATGATTGCCCAGTGTTAGTTGAAGAAAATCCACTGCAGAATACGAGATCGGGTAATACTGCAGCTTGGGGTAGACCACCTAGAAATACGGGTAATGCGAGTGATAGTCAGAGAGGGACTAAAGATACAGCAGTCAGATTTGAGGCTCGTGCACCTACCTGAGCCTATGCTATTCGCGTACGAAAGGAGTCTTCGTCGCCAGATGTCATTACTGGTACATTCACTCTTTATGATACTAATGTAATTGCATTGATTGATCCTGGTTTGACTCATTCTTATGTGTGTGAGACTTTAGTAATCAATAAGACTTTGCCTGTTGAGTCTACAGAGTTTGTGATTAAAGTGTCAAACCCCTTGGGCCAGTGTGTTATGGTTGACAAAGTGTGTAAGAACTGTCCCTTGATGGTTCAAGATTCGTGCTTTCCGGCTGACTTGATGTTGTTGCCATTTGATGAGTTCGACATAATTTTGGATATGGATTGGTTGACTTTTTATGATGCTATTGTAAAGTGCAAGAGAAAAACTATTAATTTACGGTGCTTAAATGATAAGATTATTCAGATTGAATCTAATGATCCAAATGGGTTACCAGCAGTGATTTCTTTGATGTTAGCTTAGAAATATGTGAGAAAAGTCTGCGAAGCTTACTTTGGATATGTGCTTGACAATAAAGTGGCCGAAAGAAATATAAAATCAGTGCCTGTTGTGTATGAGTATTTGGATGTGTTTCCTGAAGAATTATCGGGTTTTCCACCTATTCAAGAGGTAGAGTTTGGTATTGAGTTAATGCCTGGGACAACTTCGATATTCATAGCTCCGTACAGAATGGCATATATTGAATTAAAACAATTGAAAGCTCAGTTGCAAGAGTTAACAGATAGAGGTTTTGTACGATTGAGTTTCTCACCCTGGGGTGCGCCAGTGTTATTTGTGAAAAAGAAAGATGGAACTATGAGAATGTGCATTGATTATAGACAGCTCAATAAGGTGACTATAAAGAATAAATACCCGTTGCCACGGATTAATGATTTGTCTGATCAACTGAAAGGGGTTACAGTGTTTTCGAATATAGATTTGAGATCAGGCTATTATCAGTTGCGAGTTAAGACTCTGATGTACCAAAGACTGCTTTCCGAATAAGGTATGAACACTATGAGTTTTTGGTTATGCCTTTTGGACTTACTAATGCACCTGCTGTTTTTATGGATTTGATGAATCGGATCTTCAGAGAGTATCTAGATCGATTTGTAGTTGTGTTCATAGATGACATTTTGATCTACTCCCGTGATGAAACCGAACATGCCAAACATCTAAGACTGGTGTTATAGAATTTGCGAGATAAACAGTTGTATGCAAAGTTCAGTAAATGTGAGTTCTGGTTCAGTGAAGTCAGTTTTCTGGGCAATGTTGTATCAGCATCGGGTATTTGGGTTGATCCGAGTAAAATTTCAGCTATACTTGATTGGAAACCTCTGAAGAATGTTTTTAAAATTCGAAGCTTTCTGAGACTTGCTAGTTATTATAGATGATTCGTGAAAGGTTTCTCTATGATTGCAGCTCCGATGACAAAGCTATTACAGAAAGATGTTAAGTTCGAGTGGTCAGAAAAGTGCAAGAAAAGCTTTGATCAGTTGAAAGCCTTTTTGACCGAAGCTCTAGTACTAGTTCAACTAGAATCGGGTAAAGAATATGTTATCTATAGTGATGCATCTTTAAATGGTTTAGGCTGTGTTTTGATGCAGGAAGGCAGAGTTATAGCTTATGCCTCAAGACAGTTAAAGCCACATGAAAAGAACTATCTGACACATGACCTAGAATTGGCAGCTATCGTGTTTGCATTGAAAATTTGGCGATGTTATCAGTTTATTGAGAAATGTCATGTTTATTCTGATCACAAAAGTCTGAAATACTTGATGACTCAGAAAGATCTGAATTTGAGACAACATTAGTGGTTAGAATTGCTAAAAGACTACGAGCTTGTGATTGACTATCACCCGGGAAAGGCTAATGTTGTTGTTAATGCTTTAAGCCAAAAATCACTGTTTGCTTTACTTGTAATCAATGCGCATATTGCTATGTCTGATAATGGTTCGATAAAAGCTGAATTGAAAGTAAGACAGTTATTTATTCAGCAGATTTATGACGCCCAGAAGGTTGATAATGATTTGTCAGGAAAATGAGCTCAATGTGATTCAAATACAGATTAAGAGTTTTGAGTTGATACTGATGGTTGTTTGAGATTCTGAAACTGAATATGTAATATCCTGAATTAGGGCTTAATCGAAATAGTGGTTTCGTGACCACAAATCCGAGATAGAAATAATTATTTTACAATGATTTTGATGTTTATGATATGATTGCATGATTGTGTGAAAACTTCGTGATGAAATTCTATGCCTAAAGTGCTTAAATTGAAAGTAGGGACTAAATCGAATAAGTTGCAAAACTTGCATTCTAGAAGTTTTTAGTATGAAATTGTTTTGGAATATTAATGAGGAGGTCTTAAATAGCAATTTGACCAATTTTACGTTCATGGACAAAATTAGGACATGGAAGGAATTTTGGAAAGTTTAGTAGTAAGGGTATTTTGGTCATTTAGTTATTAAAATGAATTAAAAACAAAATTAAAAGCCAATTTTGTCCATATTCTTCATTAGGCCGAAATTTCAAGGGTTCTCCATAGCTAGGGTTTGTTTCAAGCTTCCAAGCTCCATAGTAAGTGATTCCAAGCCCGCTTTTAATGTTCTTTACGCTTTTGGAATCCGGAAGCTCGATTAAGCTTATGCTAGCAATAATTCAACCTAGGGTTTATATTTGGAAAAATACCCATAGGTGAAATTTGTGTATTTTGATGTTTTATGATAGAATATGGGGATTTAAATTATGTTAGACAACTTGTGCTACTCGGTTTTTAGTGAAAACGAGTAAAAGTGCTTAATCGGCAAAAATACCTAATAGTCACAAGTATATGTTAGAGAGAGAATTTGATGTTGCCATAGAAGGAAAAGTGATCAGCATGTTATAAAACATAAGAATAAGGAATAAAGTTTAATTCCGAGCCTAGGGGCAAAAGTGTAATTATGCAAAAGTTTAGGGCAAAAGTGTAATTTTTTAAAGTTCAGTATTAAATGCTGTTTTGATAAATGTATGTATTAAATAAGATTAATTTGGTATTATAGATCAAGAAAAAGCGAGATTCAAGTCGTGATCGAGGAAAAGAAAAGATTGTGGACTAAATTGCAAAATCTTTATATTTTGGTACCAAGGTAAGTTCATGTGTAAATAATGTAGTATAATTGTTATTTTTAAGTTATTGATGTTAATTATATGATATGTTGATTTTATCATGAAATATATGCTTTGTGGTTATTTTGAATAAAATGCAAATTATGTGAATTATTTGTTAAATATAAAGTGCTACCGAGTATTGGTTTGGTATTTTACTAAGATGGCAAGGATATGTGTTCGAGGAAAATCCGTTTGAACCTTAGGAATAGATTAGGATACAAGTGACATGTCACTAGGATGGTTGAGCATCCGAACTCGTTGAGTTGAGTCCGAGTTCACCTATGGATGCGAATGTCCGAACTCGTTGAGTTGAGTCCGAGTTCGTGAGATGTAACTAGGCATCCGAACTCGTTGAGTTGAGTCCGAGTTCACTTATGGATGCGAACGCTGAGCTCGTTGAGTTGAGTCCGAGTTCACTTAGGGCGGGTTACATGATTTCTTGATTACATATGAGGCACTTATGTGCAAATTATCTCGTATCCGAGTTGTATTCGATGTGTTCAACGGGTGAAATTTCTAGTGAAATGGAAGAACACTTAAGATGCAAGTAACGTTTTGGTAAGTGTTGTGAAATGGACACTTTGGACAGGTATGTTCTTAACCCTCGGGTTGAAAATAGATACAACAACGATAAGGTGGTAAGATGAGGAATGACGTTTAGAAATATGACATATGTTTTGGTGATGCCATGCTAAAGTTGTTTGGTATATTTGTATTGTTATGTTACTTGTTATTTACATATGAACTTACTAAGCATTTATGCTTACTCCTCCTCTTTATTTATCAGTAGTTTTGAACAAGCCACTTGGGAATCGGGACGGTCGAAGGTTCGATCACACTATCCAAAGGATTTTCATCCGGGTAAATGGCTTGTAAAACTTAAGTATGGCATGTATAGCAATATACTTATTTTGTGTAAATAATTTTATGATCTGACCATGTTTGGTTGAGAAAATGTTTGCTATTGATAAGTCATGGTGATGGATAATTTAGATCATGTTTGATATTATGGAAGTTTAATAGGTTATCTAGTTCATAAAAATTCATGGAAAGATGAAACTTGCCTTAAAATGAATATTCTTTGAAGCAATGACATGAATTTGAAAAATCACTAAAAATAGTATAAATAGAACTAAATAATGAGTAAGTTATTAAATTGAAGCTTAATGAGTCTATTTTGATATGGATTGAATAAAACAGGAATATAAATTATATTTTATGAGATATTTAAACTTTTGTGAAATAGGGCCAGAGTGATTTCTGGATCCCCTGTTCTGATTTTAAAAATTCATAATAAATTTTACAAAAATAATTAGAAGTTTTTCTTTATATTTATAGATTCCTTATTGAGTCTAGTTTAGTAGAAACAAACCTCATAGTCATTTAATTTCTTTATAGAGAAATATCTGATTCGTAATACACAGAGGTCAGAGTAGTCAAACCCTGAAATAGGGGAGATTTTAACTAATAAACTGTACTAATTGACCCAACAAAAAATTCTAGAAAAAAATTAGTAAATAGATATATGAGTCTGGATTTAGGGAAAATTTATGGATCTAGATTTTGAGTTCCGTAACTCGACATATGATTTTTCTTGTAACTGTGACGCGGGTAGTTAGAAAGCTGTGAATATAGAAATAAATGATTTGAAGTTCTTAATTTGATAAATATTGTTTGGTAACCCCTCAAGCTCGACTCCGGCGATGGTCTCGGGTGTAGGCACATTACATTTAGTGGTATCAGAGCAGGTTTAGTCAGTTCTCGGACTACGTGTTGTATGTACGGATTTTGCTATACATGTCATATGTGTGAATTGTGATAGTGTGACGACTTGACCTTTTAAATGAATTTTATATAGTAAATGGATCCCGATCCAGTGTGGCGATGAAGTAGAGAGTAATGCACCAGCTCATTTGAAGGGGCGTGCGATGAAAACCCACCTCCTCTTGTTGGTCGGGGAGGAGGAGAAAGGGATCGGAAGCCTTTCTCCAAATGATGAGTGCATGGTACATCGAGTTCGTTCAGCGAACCCAAATGTACGACCTTCCCCACCTCCCTAATTCCTCAACCTATGCCTCCGATGCCTCGGGGAGTGGATATGATAAAATTTCATAGAACCCCGATTGATGAAATTCGTAAACAAGGGGCTGAAGAATTTAGAGCAAATATTGATGATGATGCGAGAAAGCGAGTTACGGCTTGAAAATTCTATCCGGTATTTGATGAATTATCTTGTACACGAAGAATGTTTGAAATGTGCTACATCTTTGTTGAGAGATTCACCTATAATTGGTGGAAGACTTTGATTTCATTGGTACCGAAAGAGAGGGTAACACAGGAATTCTTTTAAGAAGAGTTTGGAAGAAATATATTAGTGAAAGATTTATTGATCGAAATGTAAAGAGTTTCTTGAGTGAAGCAAGGTACTATGACATCTCGAATATAAAAGAGAGTTTGTTCGATTGAGTAAGTATGCCAGGGAATATGTTCCTACAGAAGCCAAGATATGCCAACGATTTGAAGACGGGCTCAATGAAGACATTAAAGTATTTGTCGGGATCCTTGAACTGAAAGAAATGGTAGTCCTAGTTGATCGAGCTTGTAAGGCTGAAGAACTACTTAAAGAGAAGAGGAAGGTAGAGGCTGAGACACGAAATTGGAAGAAAAGGCCAATGAGTAAGTCACCTTCACAGCAACCCGGAAAGTCAAGAAATATGAATCTTCATTCCCAAGTTTCAGCTGGGCAATCATATGGAAATTTTAAGAAGCAGAATGTGGGTCTTAAATCTCATAATACTTTTGCAGCCAGTGTAGGGAACTCGAGATTTGTTAAACCCGAATGCCAGCGGTGTGGTAGAAATCATTTTGGTCCGTGCAGAGCAAATGAATGTTTTCGATGTGGTTCTCCAGATCATTTTATTAGAGACTACCCAGAGAGAGCCGAGAAAGAAAAATTTGAGTGTAAAAGCTAGTGGTGCGGACTCGAGGGAAGGTATCGAGAAAAGTCGAAGCGAAACAAGCGATAAGAATGTAGCGAGATGCAAAGATTAGATCTCGAAGGAAGAGCTCGGCTATAACTTATGCTATTAAAGCCCGTGAAGATGCTTCCTCAACCGATGTGATTACCGGTACATTTTCTCTTTATGATACTAATGTTATTGCTTTGATTGATCCCGGTTCTACTCATTCATATGTATGCATGAAATTGGTGTCTAGTATGAATATACCTGTTGAGAACACATAATTTATGATTAGAGTGTCGAACCCGTTAGGCAATGCGTGATAGTTGATAAAGTAAGCAAGAAATGCCCTTTAATGATTCAGGGTCATTACTTTCCGGCCGACTTGATGTTGTTTCCGTTTGATGAATTTGATGTTATTTTGGGTATGGATTGGTTGACATTGCATGATGCTATAGTAAATTGCAAAGAAAAGGTTATAGAATTAAAATGTAAAAGTGGTGAAATCTTGCGGGTTGAACCAAACAAATCAGAGGCAATATTTAGTATGATTTCTTCGATGTCAGCTCAGAGATATTTGAGAAAGGGTTATGAAGCTTATTTGGCGTATGTAATTAATACAAAAGAAGTTGAAAAGAAAGTTGAATCGAGTCTTGGGTTGTGTGTGAATTTGCGGACGATTTCGGAAGAATTGCGGGTTTGCCTCTAGTCGGGAAGTAAAATTTAGTATAGATTTGAAATCGAGAACACTCGATCTCGATTTCTCCATATAGAATGGCACCAACAGAGTTGAAAGAATTAAAGTCGCAGATTGCAAGAGTTGGTGATAAAGGCTTTGTGAGACCAAGTTTTTCACCTTGGGGTGCTCCGTGTTATTTGTGAAAAGAAGGATGGTTCTATGAGATTATGTGTTGATTATCGGCGGTTAAACAAGGTGACAATCAAAACAAGTATCCATTGCCAAGAATTGATGATTTGTTTGATAAGCTAAAAGGAGCGACATGGTTTTCAAAGATTGACTCGAGATCCGGGTATTATCACCGCAGTGAAAGAGTCGGATGTGCCTAAAAGCGCTTTTAAAACAAGGTACGGTCATTATGAATTTTTAGTTATGCCATTCGGGTTGACAAATGCTCTGCTTGTGTTTATGGACTTAATGAATCGCATATTTCGCCATACCGGACAGATTTGTTGTGGTGTTTATAGATGATATTTTAATTTATTCAAAAGATGAGACGAGCATCTTGAGCATTTGAGGATAGTTTTGCAAACTTTGAGAGATAGCATTGTATGCTAAGTTTAGTAAAAGTGAATTTTGGCTCCGGAAGTTGGATTTTGGGTCATATTGTTTCGGTGATGGTATACGGGTTGATCCTAGTAAAATTTCAGCCATTGTTGATTGGAAACCACCGAAAAATGTAACTAAAGTTAGGAGTTTCTTGGGGCTAGTGGGTATTATCGGTGGTTCGTAAATGAATTTTCTATAATTGCTGCTCCTATGACTAGACTACTCGAAAGGATGTTAAATTTGAATGGACGGAAGAATGTCAACGAGTTTTGAAGAATTGAAAAGTTATTAATTGAAGCACCGGTGTTGATACAACCCGAATCGGTAAAGAATTTGTGGTGTATAGTGATGCTTCTCTAAATGGTTTGGGTGTGTCCTCATGCAAGAAGGAACAGTGGTGGCTTATGCTTGAGGCGCTTAAAACCTCATGAGAAGAATTATCCTACTCACGATTTGGAATTGGTCGGTGGTATTTGCTTTGAAGATTTGGCGACATTATTTGTATGGTGAAAAGTGCCGAGTATATACCGATCACAAAAGTCTTAAATACTTGATGTCACAAAAAGACTTGAATTTGAGACAGCGAAGATGGTTAGAGTTATTGAAAGATTACGAGCTTGTTATCGATTATCATCCAGGAAAAGTGAATATGGTTGCCGATGCTTTAAGCAGAAAGTTGTTGTCTGCTTTGAGAGTTATGAACACTCAGTTGAAAATTTCAGATGACGGTTCAATTCTAGCAGAGTTAAGAGCAAGACCGATGTTTTTACAAGAGATTTTTGAAGCTCAGAAAAATGATCAAGATTTGCTAGCCAAAAGAAAAGCAGGTGAAGTCGACACGGATCGATTTTAGAATCGGTTCTGATGGTTGTTTGATGTTTAAAAATCGGATTTGTGTACCGAAAAATGATGAGTTGATTCAAAAGATTTTGCATGAAGCACATAATGGTTGTTTAGCAGTTCATCCGGGCAGTACGAAGATGTATAATTACTTGAAGAAAATGTACTGGTGGAGTGGAATGAAAAGAGATATTTCCGAGTTTGTATCAAAGTGCTTAGTTTGCCAACAAGTGAAAGTGAACACCAAGTACCTTCTGGATTACTCCACCTATTATGGTTTCGAATGGAAATGGGATCGGATTACTATGGATTTTATATCGGGGTTGCCGTTAACTCGGGGAAGAAAAATGCCATCTGGGCAATAGTTGATAGACTGACTAAATCAGCTCATTTTATTCTGGTACGTACAGATTATTCTCTTAATAAGTTACCTGAATTGTCTATCCGAGAGATTGTTAAACTTCATGGGATACCTTTGTCAATCATTTCGGATAGAGATCCGAGGTTTACCTCACGCTTTTGGCAAAAGTTGCAAGAGGCATTAGGTACAAAGTTAAATTTCAAGACCGCCTTTCATCCACAAACCGATGGACAATCGAGAGAGTAATTGATTCTTGAAGACATGCTCGGATGTTGTGTATTGGAATTTCAAGGTAGTTGGGAAAAGTATTTACCGTTGGTAGAATTTGCTTATAATAATAGTTATCGACAAGTTTGAAGATGGCACCTTATGAAGCATTATATGGTCGTAAATGTCGGACGCCATTGTATTGGGTGAACTCAAGGAAAATCAGATTTATGGAGTTGATTTAATAAAAGAAACCGAAGAAAAGGTGAAAGTGATTCGAGATTGTTTGAAAGCTGATTCAGATAGATGAAATCTTATGCGGTTTGAAGCGAAAAGAAATGGAGTTTCAAGTTGGTGATAAGGTATTTTTGAAAGTGTCTCCATGGAAGAAAGTCCTTAGATTTGGACGAAAGGGCAAGTTAAGTCCGCGTTTCATTGGACCATATGAAATAATTGAAAAAGTTGGACCGGTAGCATATCGGCTAGCGTTACCACCTGAATTAGAGAAGATTCATGATGTGTTTCACGTATCTATGTTACGTCGGTATCGTTCGGATCTTTCACATATAATTTCACCGACAGAAGTTGAACTACGATTAGATATGACTTATGAAGAAGAACCGATTAAGATTTTAGCTCGAGAAGTCAAACAACTAAGAAATAAAAGTGTTGCACTTGTGAAAGTGTTGTGACAAAAGCATGGGGTAGAAGAGACTACATGGGAACCTAAAGAAACTATGAGAAACCAATACCCACACCTGTTTACCGGTAAGATTTTCGAGGACGAAAATCCTTAAAAGGGGGGAGAGTTGTAATATTCTGAATTAGGGCTTAATCGGAATAGTGGTTTCGTGACCACAAATCCGAGATAGAAATAATTATTTTACAACGATTTTGATGTTTATGATATGATTGCATGATTGTGTGAAAACTTCGTGATAAAATTCTATGCCTAAAGTGCTTAAATTGAAAGTAGGGACTAAATCGAATAAGTTGCAAAACTTGCATTCTAGAAGTTTTTAGTATGAAATTGTTTTGGAATATTAATGAGGAGGTCTTAAATAGCAATTTGACCAATTTTAAGTTCATGGACAAAATTAGGACATGGAAGGAATTTTTGGAAAGTTTAGTAGTAAGGGTATTTTGGTCATTTAGTTATTAAAATGAATTAAAAACAAAATTAAAAGCCAATTTTTGTCCATCTTCAACTATCTCGAGGCATAAGCTATAACTTTGCCTTCCTGCATCAAAACACAACCTAGGCCATTTAGTGATGCATCACCGAAAATTGCGAATTATGTACCTGACTTAGGCTGAACTAACACTAGTGCCTCTGTCAATAATGCTTTCAATTGCTCGAAACTCTACTGACACTTTTCTGACCACTAAACCATAGCTCTGATACCAATAAAATTGTAACACCCCGAACCCGAGACCGTCGCCGGAGTCGAACACGAGGTGTTAACAGACTTCAAACCACTTATTGAGAATTTCCCAGACAAGCTGCCAATCTGTGTACTAGTCGCTTCAAAAATCATAACATGAGTTTTACAACTCGAAAATCAGTTTCGTAATTTTTCCCTGAAACTAGACTCATATTTCCATCTACAAATTTTTTTATAGAATTTTTTGTCAAGCCAATTAGTACAGTTTATTAGTTAAAGTCTCCCATGTTACAGAGGTCGACTACACTGACCTTTGTGCGTTACAACTCAAATAGCTCCCTGTGCCGGGCTTCAATTCTGATGCCGTTTGTTTCTATAGAAACTAGACTCAAATAGGAATTTATAAATATATGGTATGACTCCTAATTATCTCTGGTTAATTTATAATGAATTTTAAAAGTCGGAACAGGGAATCCAGAAACCGTTCTGGCCCTGTTTCACGAAAACCCAAATATCTTTTAACATACAACACATATGACCGTTTCGTTTCTTCCATATGAAAATGGATTCATCAAGGTTCATTTACATAATTTATTCACTATTTAATTACATTACTACTATTTTTAGTGATTTTTCACATCCACGTCACTGTTGCTGCCAGCATCTATTTCTAGGGTAGACTTTCTCTAACACATAGTTTCTATGATTCAACCACCCCTTTTTTCATATATAGTCCAAAATATAATCATGATGACCCATTCTAATGGCTGGTCATTGCCAAACATTTCTGTGCTTCTTAATGAGCATATACATACCAAATGATTATAACATTATGCTCAAAACATTTATAAGCCATTTTCGCATGGCTATTCAAAATTTTACATACCAAGTTCAAACAAAACATAATAGCCTATACATGCGAAATGTACTCCAAGACCAACTACGAAGAAAATACCAAAAGTTGTTAGCGGTGTGATGACTTCGATGACGGTCCCGAATACGCAAAAAGTCGAGTCCAAGAAACCTAAAATAGGTGACAAGCAAACACCGAATGAGTATATAACTCGATGAAGTCATAAGCAATGCACTAACAACCATTAATAACATTATCGCAAGAGGAAACAAAATGGAGCGAGGCTAATTACTCCATTCAAACCGAATTATACCATAGTTCTTTAGACCTTCGATTCAATCATACATCTACATGACCTTTCACTCATTCATGATAATTCTTATGTACGTGACTTCAATTTACATTGTCACATAGGTTCAAACTTACCAAGCTCGACCCCAAATATAAACATAGCGCCTATTAGCCATGAACTCAAGGTACTTACCCGATCCGCTGTCCGTGATCAACTCAATAGTGTCGCACACTCAGTGTCAATAGTGATTCAAAAGCATATAGTGTGTCCGCACACTTAGTGCTATATAATCAACTCGCACACTTAGTGCTACATGATCAAACTCGCACACTTAGTGCTGTACAAGTTTTAAACCCGCACACTTAGTGCTATTCTCATGATCACAAATGTTTATACCCGCACACTTAGTGCCGAAATCAACAACTCAATACATCTCACCTCTTTTCCTTCCATTCAATACTTCCATCACCACATACACACATGTATATAAATTCATCATTCCTTTCGGCATAATTACATAGACATAATGTCTATTCAAATCAATACAAAATATATGCTTAGTGACTTACCTTGTGTTGGGTAAAACAGTCCAAGTCGACTACTCGATGACCTTCGTCTTTCCCTTGCTTGATTCTCCTTCTTTAACTCCTTCAGCTTAATCAATAAATCAACTAGTTTAACCATCTTGCTAAACATTCATAATTCAATTACACATGCATATGTATGTTTGTATATTCGGCAACCATCCTCACTTATTACCCATTTAGTCAATTATCTAAGCCAAGATAAGGCTTCAATACGGTTGCCTCTAACCGAATACATGCACACCAATCTACTTCATTTGGCGAATATGCATGTCTATGTTGAGGCCAATTTTACACTAATACCACACAAAAAAACAGCATACATTTTACTAACTAACGATTACATATTGTAGCTCAATACACATCTCTCATTTACTACATAACCAAAACATCATCACAAGCAAATATACACCTTGAAATAGTATATATGTCATACCAATTCATCATGTGCAAACACATATTCATGTAGGTGCAAGGGCCGAATCTCAAGTTGTTTATATCCAAATATAAACACATATCCAAAGCTCAAATCTTACCTACCATGCAACATGCATGAATCATACTTATGGATATACCATGACCGAATACATCACAACACCATAATTTTGGTCATGATTAAGCAAAGAACTTAATGTCTTACTCAAAAATACTAAAAAGAAAGTCCAAGAGCCATCAATCCCCATCACATATACCATTAACAAGCTTCATATTTAACATGCAATGGCATTAACACAAAATCCACCTTGGCCAAATACCATCCCCATGATATAACAAAGATTTGAACCATGGGCTAATAAGAACATCAAGCTAGTAACTAAAAACATGCATGAATCTCATGGCACAACCTCAAACATACCTTAATCTTGATGCAAGTATAGCCAAACCCTTCCTAATCCTCTTCCAAACCAAACATGAAGCAAAAATTCCCTCTTCTTCCTTAGGATTTTCGGTCAAGAGAGAATGAAAGGATGATCAATTTTTTTCTTTTCTTTTCTTCAATACACGGCAATAGGGGTTCACTCACACACATTTTTTTTCATTCTTTATTACCCATGCTTATTTGTTTATTTCTTTTCTCCCTAATGCACCAACAAAACATGTCTATGACATGTTTTGCCCATCCTCATTGTCATGGCGCCACCTCTTATAAAAGAGGGATATTTGACATGCAAGGCCATTATTTTGCATGCATGCTTTAATTAGTCATTACACATTCCCCATCATACTTCCAAAGTTTTCTACTAGGTCCTTTCTAGTGAAATTCACATTTATAACTCTAAATCAAAACATCAAAAATGTCACACATGAGTTAACACATATTATAGGCAATAAAATAAATATTAAATTATTTTTATGCCTCAATTTTGTGGTCCTGAAACCACATTCCGACTAGGGTCGTTTTAAGGCTGTCACAACTCTCCCCCACTTAAGAAATTTTCGTCCCCGAAAATCTTACCGGTAAATAGATTTGGGTATCGCTCTTTCATAGAGTTCTCGGGTTCCCAAGTAGCTTCTTCTATCCCGTGTTTGAGCCATAACACCTTCACCAGCGGAACCCTTTTGTTTCGCAACTCCTTCACTTCACGAGCTAGGATACGAATCGGTTCTTCTTCATAACTCATATCGGCTTGAATTTCAACCTCTGATGGACTAATTACGTGCGACGGATCGGATCTATAGCGTCGAAGCATCGAAACATGAAAGACGTCGTGAATCTTTTCAAGTTCAGGGGGCAAAATCAGACGATACACAACTGGACCGACTCGTTCGGATATCTCATATGGCCCGATGAACCTCGGACTCAATTTTCCCTTGCGCCCAAATCTGAGTATCTTTTTCCAAGGCGAAACTTTAAGAAACACTTTATCTCCCACGATACTCAATGTCTTTTCGTTTGAGATCCGCGTCGACTTCGACGATCGGAGGCTATCTTGATTTTCACGGATTACTCTTACTTTCTTCAAGATCTTTAATCAAATCCACTCGAAAATTTTGCTCTCACCGAGCTCGGTCCAAAACAATGGTGTACGACATTTACGCTCGTAGAAGGCCTCGTAAGGCGCCATCTTAATACTTGATTGAAAACTATTGTTGTAGCGAATTCAATCAAAGGAAAATATCGTTCCATGAACCATCGAACTCGAGGATGCAACATCTCAACATATCCTCAAGTATCTCGAATTATTCGCTCGGATTGACCATCGGTTTGGGGTGAAAGGCGATCTTGAAATGCAACTTGGTACCCAAAGCTTCTTGCAATTTCTTCCAAAATCGCGAGGTGAACCTCGGATCTCTATCCGACACAATGTAAATCGGTACCCGTGTAATCTCACAATCGAGAAACGTACAATTCAGCTAGTTTATCCAATGAAAAATCCGTGCGCGACGAGGATAAAGTGAGCCGACTTAGTCGGTCTATCAACAACAACCCAAATCGCATCCTTCTTACTAGTGACAATGGCGGCCGGACACAAAGTCCATTGTGACTCGATCCCATTTCCACTCGGGTATCATGATCGGTTGAAGTAACCTCAAGGCACTTGATGTTCCACTTTCACTTGTTGACATATTAAACATCTCGAAACAAAGTCGGAGATGTCTCGTTTCATACCATGCCACCAAAACCGACATTTCAAATCGTTGTACATCTTCGTACTCCCGGGTGAATTGACATTCGGCTACAATGAGCTTCGTTCGAATCATCGAAATGAGTTCGAATTTCTTGGAACACACAAACGATTTCGAACCTCAAACAATCGTCATCATCAATTTGAAACTCCGATTCCTTGTTCGAACACACTCACCGTTTTGCAACCAACTCATCATCAACTTTACGAGCTTCGCAATTTGATGAGTCAATAATGGTTTGGCCTTTAATTCGGCTATTAACACATTGTCGGGTAGGATAGACAATTGTACATTCATTGCTCGTAAAGCAAACAGTGATTTCCGGCTTAAGGCATCCGCAACCACATTAGCCTTTCCCGGGTGATAATCAATGACAAGCTCATAATCTTTCAACAACTCAAGCCAATGTCTTTGTCTCAGATTTAAGTCTCTTTGAGTCATCAAATATTTGAGACTTTTGTGATCCGAAAATACATGGCACTTCTCACCAAATAAGTAATGTCGCCATATTTTCAAGGCGAATACGATGGCAGCTAATTCGAGATCATGGGTCGGATAATTTTTCTCATGTGGCTTTAATTGTCTCGATGCATAGGCCACAACTCGACCTTCTTGCATCAATACGCAACCTAACCCAAGTAGAGAGGCATCACTATAGATGACAAACTCTTTGTCAAATTCGGCCGTACTACTAATCTTGGAGCTTCCGTCAAATGAGTTTTCAATTGGTGAAACTTTTCGACACTTTTCCGTCCATTCAAACTTGACATCTTTACAAGCGGTTTCTTCATGGGTGTGGCTATCATCGAGAATCCTTTTACAAACCGTCGGTAATGTAAGCAAGTCCCAAAAAGCTCAGAACCTCGTAATATTTCTTGGAGGCTTCCGGTTAAGTATGGCTGAAATTTTGCTCGGTCGACTCGAATACCGATCACGGATACCACATGACCCAAGAAGCTAACCTCTCTTAACCGAACTCACACTTGTGAACTTAGCATATAACCGCTTATCCCGTAAAATTTGCAAAGACTAATCTCGTGTGCTCCACATGTTCGGTCTCATCTCTTGAATAGACCAAGATGTCGTCAATGAACACAACTACTGAACCGATCCAAATACGGTCGAAGATCCGATTCATCAAATCCATAAATACCGCAGGGCATTAGTGAGCCCAAACGGCATCACTAAGAACTCGTAGTGACCATATCTCGCTCAAGGCGCTTTGGGTATGTCGAATCCGAATTATGAATCGATAATAGCCCGATCTCAAATCTATTTTGAGAACACCGAGGCTCCTTCAGTTGATCGAACAAATCATCGATCGCTGTAATGGATATTTGTTCTTTATTGTCACTTTATTAAGTGATGATAGTCGATGCACAACCTCATGGTTCCGTCCTTCTTTTCACAAACAACACTTTGGTGCACCCAAGGTGAAAAACTTGGTCGAGCGAAACCTCTATCCGTCAACTCTTGCAACTGAGCTTTCAACTCCTTCAACTCGGTTGGTGCCATACGATACGGAGCTATCGAAATTGGCGTAGTCCCAGGTACAAGCTCAATACCAAACTCTACTTCCCGAACAGGTGGTAAACCCAGTAATTCTTCAGGAAAAACATCCGGGTATTCACAAACCACCGGCACCGATTCGGGTTTCTTTTCTAATTCCTTATCATCAAGTACATATGCAAGGTATGCTTCGCACCCCTTTCTTACATGTTTCTGGGCCAACATTGTTGATATTACAGCTGGCAACCCCTTTAAGTCCGTAGACTCAACTCGGATTATCTCGTTATTCGCGCACCTCAAATCAATAGTCTTGCTTTTGCAATTCACAACCGCATCATGCACGGTCAACCAATCCAAACCAAGAATAACATCAAATTCATCAAACGGCAAAAGCATCAGGTCCGCCGGAAAGCAGGACCCTCGGATTACTAGGGACATTTCTTGCACACTTTGTCGACAAGCACGTAACGACCCAAGGGATTTGACACCGAATTACGAACTCGATGAGACTCAATAGGTAAAGTCTTCTTTGGATGCTAAGGTTTCATATATAAGAATGAGTAGAACCGGGGTCAATCAAAGCAATCACATTAGTATCAAAGAGAGTGAAAGTACCGGTGATAACATCGGGGAGGATGCTTCCTCTCGTACACGGATGGCATATGCCCTAGCAGAGTACGGTCTCGGATCGAACAGTAGTATCGGTGGCCCTCTCGACTACCACCCCTACCTCCTGAAATTCTTGGTGGTCTACCTCTAGTGTCATTCCACTAGGTCTTGCACCTTGCATCCTATTCTTCTCATCAAGCTCGTGCAATCTCTAATGAAGTGGTCCTTGAACCGCATCCGTAACAAGCCCTATTGGTAGACTTACCCCAACATTCACCTATGTGTCTTCTCCCACATTGGGGGCATTCAGTTTCTCTTGACGGTTATTGCCCACACTAGCTACCAAGTAGCTCGAGTCCGTCAATGGTCGTGCTCTAATGGAAATTCCCGCATCATCCTCGATTTATTGGTGTCCTCCTGAACTTCTTTACGCCGAGAACGAGCTTTACCCACAATCTTTTGCGATAGTCTCTAGCTTCAAATTCAGCCTTCTTCTTCTCCTTTCCAAGTTCCTCCGCCTTGCGGCTCGTTCAACTAGTGTTACTGAATTCTTTTATCTCCAAAATACCCACTAGTAGCTTTAGATCTTCATTCAATCCTTCTTCAAACCTCTTGCACATAGCAACCTTATCAGCCACACACTCCGGGCATACCGATCGAGTCTTACGAACTCATGTTCAGTATTCAGATCTTGTCATACGGCCTTGCTTGAGTTCCAAGAATTCCTTATGCTTTTGATCGATGAACAGTTGACTAATATATTTCTTTGAAACTCCGTTTGAAAGAAATCCCAAGTAACTCGTTCGTTTGGAACTATGGAAATCAAGGTCCTCCACCAATAGTAGGTTGAGTCTCGCAACAAGGATATAGCACACTTTAGACATTCATCGGTGTGCATGATAGTTCATAAAACACCGAATGGTGTTATCAAGCGAAACTCGGCCCTTTCGGCATCATCAAGAACTATGGCCTGAACTCTTCAGCCCCGCTTCCTAATCAAGTCTCTGGTGGCTTACTCAGCCTCACAGGTCGAATGGCGATGGCATTACGGGCTCTTGGGGTGGATTATTCAAATTCGGGAATTGTTGGACAATAGGATTGGTTCGGGCATATTATGTGACCCACTCATTCATCATGGTAAAGAAGGCTTGTCTAGCCCCTCACCCCGATTATTCGCAGATGACCGAGGTTCAACAGCGGCGTCCCTTGTGCAGGAGCAGCCGCTACACTTTCAACGTCATCTGCCAAGGTTCTCTCTACACCGGGATCCATTTACTAATCAAAACAATAATTTTAACCGTCAGAAGTCATCACACATTTAAACATTAACATTAAGGCATGTATAGCTAGACTCATACATGCTATGGTAGTCCTAGAACTGACTAAACCATAGCTCTGATACCAATAAAATTGTAACACCCCGAACCCGAGACCGTCGCCGGAGTCGAACACGAGGTGTTAACAGACTTCAAACCACTTATTGAGAATTTCCCAGACAAGCTGCCAATCTGTGTACTAGTCGCTTCAAAAATCATAACTTGAGTTTTACAACTCGAAAATCAGTTTCATAATTTTTCCCTAAAACTAGACTCATATGTCCATCTACAGATTTTTTTATAGAATTTTTGGTCAAGCCAATTAGTACAGTTTATTAGTTAAAGTCTCCCATGTTACAGAGGTCGACTACACTGACCTTCGTGCGTTACAACTCAAATAACTCCCTATGTAGGGCTTCAATACTGATGCCGTTTGTTTCTCTAGAAACTAGACTCAAAGAGGAATTTATACATATATGGTATGACTCCTAATTATCTCTGGTTAATTTATAATGAATTTTCAAAGTCGGAACAGGGAATCCAGAAACCGTTCTGGCCCTGTTTCACAAAAACCCAAATATCTTTTAACATACAACTCATATGACCGTTTCGTTTCTTCCATATGAAAATGGATTCATCAAGATTCATTTACATAATTTATTCACTATTTAATTCCATTCCTACTATTTTTAGTGATTTTTCACATCCACGTCACTGTTGCTGCCAGCATCTATTTCTAGGGTAGACTTTCTCTAACACATAGTTTCTATGATTCAACCACCCCTTTTTTCATATATAGTCCAAAATATAATCATGATGACCCATTCTAATGGCTGGTCATTGCCAAACATTTCCGTGCTTCTTAATGAGCATATACATACCAAATGATTATAACATTATGCTCAAAACATTTATAAGCCATTTTCGCATGGCTATTCAAAATTTTACATACCAAGTTCAAACAAAACATAATAGCCTATACATGTCGAAATGTTCTCCAAGACCAACTACGAAGAAAATACCAAAAGTTGTTAGCCGGTGTGATGACTTCGATGACGGTCCCGAATACGCAAAAAGTTGAGTCCAAGAAACCTAAAATAGGTGACAAGCAAACACCGAATGAGTATATAACTCGATGAAGTCATAAGCAATGCACTAACAACCATTAATAACATTATCGCAAGAGGAAACAAAATGGAGCGAGGCTAATTACTCCATTTAAACCGAACTATACCATAGTTCCTTAGACCTTCGATTCAATCATACATCTACATGACCTTTCACTCATTCGCGATAATTCTTATGTACGTGACTTCAATTTACATTGTCACATAGGTTCAAACTTACCAAGCTCGACCGCAAATATAAACATAGCGCCTATTAGCCATGAACTCAAGGTACTTACCCGATCCACCGTCCGTGATCAACTCAATAGTGTCGCACACTCAAGTGTCAATAGTGATTCAAAAGCATATAGTGTGTCCGCACACTTAGTGCTATATAATCAACTCGCACACTTAGTGCTACATGATCAAACTCGCACACTTAGTGCTGTACAAGTTTTAAACCCGCACACTTAGTGCTATTCTCATGATCACAAATGTTTATACCCGCACACTTAGTGCCGAAATCAACAACTCAATACATCTCACCTCTTTTCCTTCCATTCAATACTTCCATCACCACATACACACATGTATATAAATTCATCATTCCTTTCGGCATAATTACATATACATTATGTCTATTCAAATCAATACAAAATATATGCTTAGTGACTTACCTTGTGTTGGGTAAAGCAGTCCAAGTCGGCTACTCGATGACCTTCGTCTTTCCCTTGCTTGATTCTCCTTCTTTAACTCCTTGAGCTTAATCAATAAATCAACTAGTTTAACCATCTTGCTAAACATTCATAATTCAATTACACATGCATATGTATGTTTGTATATTCGCAACCATCCTCACTTATTACCCATTTAGTCAATTATCTAAGCCAAGATAAGGCTTCAATACGGTTGCCTCTAACCGAATACATGCACACCAATCTACTTCATTTGGCGAATATGCATGTCTATGTTGAGGCCAATTTTACATAATACCACACAAAAAACAGCATACATTTTACTAACTAACGCATTACATATTGTAGCTCAATACACATCTCTCATTTACTACATAACCAAAACATCATCACAAGAAAATATACACCTTGAAATAGTATATATGTCATACCAATTCATCATGTGCAAACACATATTCATGTAGGTGCAAGGGCCGAATCTCAAGTTGTTTATATCCAAATATAAACACATATCCAAAGCTCAAATCTTACCTACCATGCAACATGCATGAATCATACTTATGGATATACCATGACCGAATACATCACAACACCATAATTTTGGTCATGATTAAGCAAAGAACTTAATGTCTTACTCAAAATACTAAAAAGAAAGTCCAAGAGCCATCAATCCCCATCACATATACCATTAACAAGCTTCATATTTAACATGCAATGGCATTAACACAAAATCCACCTTGGCCAAATACCATCCCCATGATATAACAAAGATTTGAACCATGGGCTAATAAGAACATCAAGCTAGTAACTAAAAACATGCATGAATCTCATGGCACAACCTCAAACATACCTTAATCTTGATGCAAGTATAGCCAAACCCTTTCCTAATCCTCTTCCAAACCAAACATGAAGCAAAAATTCCTCTTCTTCCTTAGGATTTTCAGTCAAGAGAGAATGAAAGGATGATCAATTTTTTTCTTTTCTTTTCTTCAATACACGGCAATAGGGGGTTCACTCACACACATTTTTTTCATTCTTTATTACCCATGCTTATTTGTTTATTTCTTTTCTCCCTAATGCACCAACAAAACATGTCTATGACATGTTTTGCCCATCCTCATTGTCATGGCCGCCACCTCTTATAAAAGAGGGATATTTGACATGCAAGGCCATTGTTTTGCATGCATGCTTTAATTAGTCATTACACATTCCCCATCATACTTCCAAAGTTTTCTACTAGGTCCTTTCTAGTGAAATTCACATTTATAACTCTAAATCAAAACATCAAAAATGTCACACATGAGTTAACACATATTATAGGCAATAAAATAAATATTAAATTATTTTTATGCCTCGGTTTTGTGGTCCCGAAACCACATTCCGACTAGGGTCGTTTTAAGGCTGTCACAGGGTTAGCTTGTTGTGTGTCAATGTAAGACTTGCCTAGGACATGGCATCAACACCGATAGATGAGAGCCTGTGTAAGACCTGTCTAGGGCATGGCATCGGCCTCGATATATAGAAGTCAATATAAGACCTATGTGGGATATGGCATCGACTTTAATGTGCTAGCCAGTGTAAGACCATATCTGGGACATGGCATCGGCATTTTATCCCATGTTCGGGGTTATTGAGTATCCGATAATATTCCAAATGATTCAACGAAATATTGATGATTTGTATCGAAATGAGAAAAGTTACGACCATGTGGTGAGTGGTATAGGTACCTACTTGAAATGTATGAGATGTGGGCTCAATATATTGCCATATGAATTGTATTAGATGGTGATGAGTAAGTTGTACTTATGTCTATTCATTGTATTCACGGACAAGCTATGAAATGTTATGATCATATTGTTGTATGATAATTAGTTGAGGTTTATTTTCATGAACTTACTAAGCTTTATGCTTACCTTTTTCCTTTCCATTTTCTTAAAGTGTTGCCGAAATAGCTCGTGGATCATCGCCTACATCAGATAAGCCAGCCACACTATCATTTTGAAGCACTTGGTATAGTTAGTTCCTTTATCTTGATTATGACATGTATAGGATCCTTTGATTTTGTCAAAGTGTCACATTGTTTTGGGGCCAAATGTGTTGGCTTAATTTAGAACTTGACTTATTTTGTATAAGGCCATGAATAATGGCTAATATTGAAATTTGTTTTATGAATGCAAGAAAGTCTTTCATGAATGTGAAAATTGTTGGCATGGTCGTATATGTATGAAATGTATATAGGCCTTAGTTATGGTTGCTTGGTTGAGAAATCATGTTGTGATAGACTTGGGTATGATAGATTGTGTTTCAGGGTGGTAAGGGGCTTGGTAGATAGCCCTATATCATCCACACAGGTAGACATACGGGCATGTGTCTAAGCTATATGTGACACACGGTCAGCCCCATGGGCATGTTATTCGGCCGTGTGTCCCCTACACCTCGAATTCGCAAGTCAATATGCATGGTAGTAAACACACGGGCAGAGACAGGGCCGTGTGTCTCAGCCGTGTAGAGGACAAGGACTCTAGCCGCTGGCATGTACCTTGGCTGTGTGCCCCTAAATTGTTGCTGACGTCAGAAACAGAATGTCAAGGTTTTTAAACACAGATTAGGACGCGGGCGTGTCGGTGTGTGAGGGACACGGGCCATGGGCACGGGCATTCTCACGCTGTGTGAAAATCCCTGTAGGTTCAAATTTGGAATTTAATTTACATGGGCTCAGGGCACAGGCATGTCCCATTGTGCTTAAGCCGTGTGAACCACACTGGCCTTTAGCACGCATAATGGCCACACGGGCGTGTTGCCCTTCCATACGGGCGTGTGCCCTACTTCAAGTGGCATTTTTCAAAGTTTTCAAAGATGTTGGGATTAATCTTGGGTTATTTCCAAAACGTGATTTGGGTCTTATAGGCCCATATTAAGAACTTTTAGATTAAAAGAGAAAATTTTTAAGTTTGACCTAGTTTTCATGACTCGTAAATAATTGTATGCGTGCGGTTAAGTCAGGTAATACCTCGTGCCCAGTTCTAGCCTCAGACTCGAGTAAGGGGTGTTACATTTAGTGGTATCAGAGCTATGGTTTAATGGATTCTAGCGCTAACCTAGCGTGAGTATGAGTCTAGCTATACATGCCATAATTATATATTGGTAGTGTGACGACTCTTGACGAGATAAATTGTGTTTTTATATATAGTAAATGGATCATAACGTGGCTAGGGTGGATGACATGGAAAGTAATGCTTCGGCTCCCACCGAGGCGACCACGCTAGTAGATAGTGGGCCCGTGAAAATGAGTCGGGGCGAAGGGGCTAGAGAAGCTTACCTCCACATAATGGACGCTTATTTATTCGTGCGAATCCCAATACTCCACCTTCCCCACCTCTCCCAATTCATCAACCCTTTCATATAGCTCCTTAAGGAGCAGAAATGGTTAGAAAAGAGAAAACTCCAGTGGATAGAATTAGAAAGCACGAGGCCGAGAAATTTTGGACAAATATTGATGATGACCCGAAGAGAGTAGAGTTTTGACTAGAAAATACTATTAGGGTATTTGATGAGCTATCATGCAACCCGAGGAGTGCATGAAGTGTGTAGTGTCACTCCTATGAGATTCAGCCTACCAATGGTGGAACACTCTCGTGTCAGTCGTACCGAGAGAGCGAGTAACTTTGGGATTCTTCCAGGAAGAATTCTGAAAGAAGTACATTAGTCAGAGGTTCATTGATCAAAAGAGGAAAGAGTTCCTCGAACTAAAACAATGCCGTATGACAGTGACAGAATATGAGCGCGAGTTTGTGAGGCTTAGCAAATATGGGCAGGAGTGCATATCTACAGAAGCCATCATGTGTAAGAGATTTGAAGATGGTCTAAAGAAAGACATCTGCTTATTAGTTGGCATCTTGGAGTTAAGGGAATTTATGGTACTCGTTGAAAGAGCTTGCAAGGTCGAAGAGTTAGCCAAAGAAAAGAGAAGAGCTGGCATCGAGTCTCGTGACTCAATGAAAAGACAGGTGGGGAAATCACATCAAACTTCATCCAAGATATCGAAAAAGTTTCCTACTTGATCAAACGTATAAGTGGGATTCTCGAGCAAGAGCAAGAATAAGTAGTATGCGGTGACAAAAGCCCAAACCACAGTGTTAGTAGTGCTCGCCCTAATAGACCCGAATGTTCACAGTGTGGTAAACGTCATTTCGACGAGTGCCGAGGTACTGAAAAGGGTTGTTTTAAATGTGGGTCGTTGGACCATTTTATTCATAGCTGTCCTGAGATGGTTGAGAAAGATAAGGATCAAAGCGTGAGATCGGGTAATGCTCCTTTAAGGGGAAGACCACATAAGAACCCTAGAAGTGGGGCTAGCAGTAGAGGTGTGCCTAGGGATGATGCTGTAAGGTCCAAGAACAGAGCGCCTGCAAGGACTTATGCTATACTTGTCCGTGAAGAGGCAGAGTCTCCCGATGTGATTACAAGTACCTTTTCTATCCATGATATATCTATTGTTGCTTTAATTGACCCAGGGTCTACCCACTCTTATATTTGTATAGAATTGATATCCCGTATGAACATGCTAGTCGAGTCCACTGAATTTGTGGTAAAAGTGTCCAACCCTTTAGGCAGACATGTATTAGTTGACCAAGTGTGTAGAAATTGCCCTTTGACAATTAGAGGTCATCGTTTTTCGCCTAACCTGATGTTATTTCCATTTAATGAATTTGATGTAATCCTTGGGATGGATTGGTTGACTTCACATAGTGTTGTACTGGACTGTGAAAGAAAAATTATTGAGTTGTTCATAGTGTTGGGGGGAGAGTTGTAACAGCCTGATTAGGCCCTATTCGGAATGGTGGTTTCAGGACCACGAATCTGAGTCAAAAATATTTTAAAGTTATTTTCTGCATTTATTATGTGTGAATTTATATATGTGAAATTTAATTTTGTCGTTTGAATGCCAATTTAATAAAAAAGGCTTAACCACGTAAAATTAAAATTTGAAGGTTAAATGTGAAAGTGCTTAATTGGTGTTGTGTTTGTAATGTGAAGCACTTATAATGCAATTAAGCCATTGACAATTTGAGTGGATGGTAATGACCATGAATTATAATGGTTTTATATATTATTATAAAGGTTAATTTAGTAAAACAAGTAATAATATATGTTATAATAAAACATAAAAATTAAATAAGCATGCAAATTTTCTTTGTTCATGACCGAAACAATAAAAGAAAAGAAAGAAACAAAGCCTAGGTTATTCTACCTTTGTCAAGCTTGATTCAAGGTGAGTTCTAGCTCGATTTTTGATAATTTTGACGTTTTTGAGATCGTTGCTATGTTATCTACAAAGACCATGCTTGAATTTTTTATTTTGATGAATATTTTGAGTTATTCCATTTATGAATATTTGAGTTTTGTGATGTTAGTTGATGAAATATGAAAGATATATTTTGGATTGATATGTTTTGTATTGGAATTTTTGATGATTTTGAGTAAATAGGACTAAATTGCAAAAATAATAAATTGAGGTACTAAAATGTGAAATAAATGAAATGTATGGACTTTTATGAACACAAGGAACATTCGGCCTAAGCATGGTATGTGCAAATTTTGCATGTTTTGTGTTTTGTACAATTTGGACTAAATTGTAAAAAGTGTGAAATATCAGGGGTAAAATGATAATTTACCATTTATGTGTTTTTGGACTAAATTGAGTGAAAATATGTTTGAATAAGTTTAATGTGAATATGTTTAGATCAAGAACCAAAGAAATCGGATTTGGATCGGGGGAACACTAAAGTTGTTGATTAGCAGTCCCGTTCCGTTTTTCATCATTCGAGGTAAGTTTATAAGCAAATAGATAATGTTAATTTTAATTATGTACAAGTTTATATGTTGAAATTAAATTATGTGAAATTACATAAGTGAAATCCGAATGTTCATATGCATGAGAACCAAGTCTACGAGTTTGATTCAATCGAGTTACGATGTCCGAAATCCCCGTACGAACCTTAGGAATAGCTAGGATACATATGTCATGGCATAGGTTCCAATATGTGTTCTTGTGTAAGACCACGTCTGGGACGTTGGCATCGATATATGTGGTTAAGTGTAAAACCATGTCTGGGACATCGGCGTCATATTTGATTCGTGTAAGACCCTGTCTGGGGCAGTGGCATCAATATGAGATAGCATGTAAGACCACGTCTAGGACGTTGGCATTGTTCGATATATGTGATTTTCCTATTATCCTATTCAATTTCGAATGGTTAAACGGGCAATATCAAGTTTAGATCAAATGTGAAATCGAGCTAAAATGTCAGGTATGTGCTAAGTTAAATGTTTTAAAAGATAAGGTGAGTATATATTTGAGATGACAAAATGAAATATGCATTATGGAATTGAGAATTATATATATGCTTATAAACTTTTGTGTATTTGGCCAAGTTAATATAATTACATATCATTCATGTGATGATATATGAGTTTCAAGCATGAAAAATGTGTATTTGTTTATAGATTGTTTGATTCGATTTAGTTGACTCAATACTAATGTTCATTTAATGATTTATTTGCTTATGACTTACTAAGCTACAATAGCTTACTATATGTGTGTTTATGTTTGCCTCTGTTTTATAGAATTTGGAGATTAGTTAAAAGCTCGGGGTTCATCAGCAAAGTCCATCACACTATCGACTATTTTTGGTACATTATAAGTTTAAACTTGGATCTATGGCATGTATAAGCTAGGTTATATTTGGATAAGTATGAAGTGGTGTATATATTAAGCCATGCGAAAATGGCTAATATGATAGGTGATTATATGAACTTAGTCATGTTTATATATGTTATATGCATGAAATATGGTTTACGATTTTGGATGTGTTTTGGTTGAATCAGTTTTGGTATATACATGAATATGAAATATGTTTGTTAGGTTACTCATGGTAAAAATGATGAGCGTATGTTTTGCATTGGATATTATTAGTTATTTTGGGTTGATGAGTGAATTCGGCTAAATGCTAGATTTGGATAATGAATATGTTTAATTGATGATTCAGCACTTGCATATATATGTATTTAGGCATATATATATTAAGTATGTGTGAGGTGTTTGATATATTTGTTAACGGTTAAGTAATATGTTTAATGAATGACTTTAGTTGATTGTGTCCAATGGTAATGTGTATTTTATTGACATAAGACATGTGTATGAAATGTATGATATCATGGATGGATGTATTCGGTAACTAAGATTGAAAATGGATTAATATGTGATATTCAGTACATGTTTTGATAAGCTATGTGATGACTTTGCTATATAGTGAAATTGGTTATTTGGTGTGTTTTAGTATTGACACAATCTTTGATATCTAATTTGACTTGTAAAATTTGATTGGAATTGGTAAATGACATGTATGCATATTCGGCTAATGATATATATATATATATATATTAAATACGTATGCATATAACATATATGTTGGTGATTTGGTTAGAAATAATGAATTATGAGTATAAGTATTTTCATCTTGTTGAATATGTGGTATGGTATATGGTATAATTACATTTATAATGTATTGAAGATATTATAGATGACCGAATAATTGTTTAACTTATTGGTTATGTATATGTGTTCTAAGCTTGGTAATTTGGCATGCGAAATAGATGTTAGTAAAGTTATTAATTATGCACCAGAGAGTTTAAATTACTATGGTTTTGTGCGCATAGCTTTATAATGAATTTTATAACTAGATATATGGTATGAATTGATTTTTGAATATACAGATTTGATGTTATGAAATGTTTTATGCTTGTATAGTATTAGAGAAAAATAAAGTTGACATGGAAAGTAGCATATATGATTAGTATGTTTTAAATATTTAATTTACGTATTGAAAATTTACCATATGAATAGTAGTTTTGTTATAAGATAATAAATGGTTATATGTGAGTTTAATAAAATTGAATTGTGTTTTGCGTATTATTAATTCAAGAATTGATAAACTGAAGTTATAAATGTTATTTCTGAACATGGTTTGATAGACTGTGTAAATGTGAGAGAGTTTTATTTTTTTTGATAATGCCTCGTAAACCCGGTCTGGTGACGGATATGGGTTAGGGGTGTTACACAGCCTGACCATACACTCATGTAAGCCACACGGGCTAGCCGCACGCCCATGTGCCAAATCGTGCCGGTTTTGCACCTTGCTTCCCAAATACGCAGAAAAACTCAATTTTTAGGCTTTGAGCATTCTAAAGTCTATAAATATCAATTAGAAGAAGACCTAAGGGAGCAATCAGAGAAGATTGAAGAAAACACTTAAAGAATGCCATCGGAATCAACTCGAAAGTGGATCTCCCTCAAGATCGAAGATCTCCGTTTAGTTTCTTTCAAATTTTTATTGAGTTTCTTTATGTCTTGTGGTTATCCTAAATTTAAGATGTTTCCATTCAGGATTATGAACTAAATTCCTAAGTTACCTAGGGAGGATGAAACCTATGATGAATCTTATTATTTGATTTCTGATTTACATGATAAATACATGATTCTTGTTCTCAATTATGTATGCTTACTTCTTGTTTTAATATTTCTGATATGTTAATTCATGTTTAATGTACTTATTTTAGTGGACTAAAAGTCCTTATTTAAGAGTAGATCTAGCATAATTAAGTGGAGTTGCATGCAATCCTAGAAATAGGACGACATAAATCTACCGGATTAGAGTCAAATCTAATAGGGGAATCCATAGATTGAGTTAATGCGACAATAGAGATTTTATTAGAAAGAGATTTCAATCAATCAACCTAGAGTCAGTTGTTCTTACTCTCGAAAGAGATATTAACCTAATTTAGGGGTTTCTATGGATCAAGATACAAGTGAATTAATCGTTTAATTTAGATTCATAATAACAGGTGAAGTCTAGGTGGATTCTTTCCTGGGTATTGTCTAACTCATTGGTTATCTTCGATTTTTTTCCTATTTTATTCTCTACTGCGTTCTTAGTTAAATTAGATTAGTAAATTTAGATTAAAAACAATCACTCCAATTTGCCGGCTAAATAATAGAAAACCGATAATTGCTAGTACTTCTAGTCCTCGTGGATACAATATTCCCTATTCTTCATAGCTGTACTATTGTTTGATAGGTGCGCTTGTCTTAGTCATATTTATAGTTAGTTTAGTGACCATCATAGTACCCAATGACTCGAACCCAATGATCGAGTCGAGTAAAATGTGTTATATTTTCAATATAATTGTGCATGTAAAAGTTTGAATTATGGTTTTTATTTATGATTTTTAAGTTTTTTTGAATTTTTATAATTTTTAGATTTATTGTGAACATGAAATATAAGATAAAATAGTATTACGTCAATAAAAAAGTCTGAATTGAATAAAAGTGTAAAGTTCATCTAAGACTTTATTAAATACAATATAAAATAATTAAATTTAAAATCAATATTAATTGCTATTAAATTAAATTATAATTGAATTTTAATTAATGCAAGTCTATGTTAAATGCTTTAGAATCTTTGTTGTGGATGTTTGGGTTGATTGTGTATATTTATTCGTAGAAATTTAACTCATTTTGAGATTGGAAAAACTATAATTTTAATTAAAATTATTTAATTGATCAGATTTACACTTTAAAAAGAGTAAATCTTAATATTTTATATGTCAAACTCTTCTCTTATTCGCCGCATTCATAATATTTTATCTTAGGAAAGCTAGTGGACTCTATATTATATCCCAAGAGAACAGAATCATGTTGCAGATTGTTTAGCCAAACAAACCTTAATAGGAAAAGCTAATTTGCAAGTGTTTGATGTTTCTCCTAAAAGAATTAATAGCCTTCTTGATAGGGATAAGATTATGAGTGTTTACACTCACACATTGGTTTTTTTTTATTCTTTTGTATCACCAAAAAATATAACATCTTAAAAAATTAATCAATATACTGAAAAAGTATTTATTACTTAAAATTTATGCGATTAATATATATCTATATAGTTATTTAATCACTTGATTGCTGCAGTTTTGTAATAAGATTTTGTTTTCCAAATTTCTGAAAATTTCTCCATTAACTTTTATCCTTAATAATGGAGAATGCTAATCTCATGTAGGTCTACTTATTATTATTATTATTATTATTATTATTATTATTATTATTAATCACCGAAAAAGCTTACTATTCTTTAATTTAATCAATTTACAATTCAAAAGAAGTAAATTTAGCATTTTAAAAGTGCTTACAAATATATTTTAAAATAATAATAATTAATTGCTTTAAAATCATACAATTAATGGTCTTTTTTCATCCACCTCTTAAAGTAGACTATTTGTAACCATCAATCCCACACCCAAAACATTATTCTCACTTTTCCGAGAAACAGAAAATTTTTAAGTGCGAGTAAATGTGGTTCGCATTCTCTATTATATATAAATTATCAAAACTTTTGGTGTTTTATATATAAAGTATAATAACAAATGTAGTTATTGATTTTTACGTTTTATTTAATTTGATCTCTATTTTTTATTTTGTGTAAATTGACCCTTAATAATTTTGTTGCTAAGATGACACTATTTTAACATAAATTCATGTCAAGAAATAATTTAATTTTAAAATTTAAAAATCATAAATAAAATTTATAATTTCCAAAATTATGAAGATATTTTTCTTAGGTTTATATGTTAAAAAGTCCTTAAGTATATTAAATTTTCACTCAATCGGGCTCATTCGTTTACGATTTTCGTCATTGACCACATTGACCGTTCCAATAAATTGATGAACCAATCGGATGGTGACAAGTGGTGGTTTATGGTTTAATCTAATATTTTCCCATAAAAATTAAAAATATTGAAATTGATACAAAATTATTAAAATTATAAAAAAGTAATAAAACCTATAATATTATAAAAATACAATAAATTATTAAATTTATTAAAAATTTTATTAAATTAGTAAAACTTATTTAAAATATTTAAAATTAAAAATTTTATTAGAATTCTTAAAAGAATAAAATTGCAAAAAATATAAAAAATATTAAAATTCATATAAAATTTAAAAATTATAAAAAAATAATTAAAACTGAATAGGACAAATTAGCTCAAAATCAGCAAGGGTATTGATCCGTGAAAAGCCATTAGACCTGTTGACCTGGAAATCGAGTGGTTGAATCGATTTTTTATTTTTTAATATTTTTATCAAATCAGAATTTCATTATCCAACTATTAGCATATGTCAGAATAAAACATTCTAATTAGAGGTGTCCATGGGCCAGGCCGGGCCGAGTTCGGGCCGAGGCCATACAAGAATTTAGGCCCATTTTTTAGGCCCGAGCCCAGCCCGAAATTTGGGCCTAAAAATTTGTCTAAGCCCGGCCCAAAATAAAATTATTAAGCTTTGAGCCTGCCCGCCCGACCCATATTAATTTTTTAACTTATTTCATTAAATAAAAATTTTAAAATATAATAAATCATTAAATACATTTAAAACAAATACTAAAATAAGAAACAAATAAAAATTATATTAAACCAATTCTTAAAACAATACACAAATTGAAAATATAATAAAAAGTAATTATACTAAAATTAAAAATAAAATGTAAATATGATTAAAAATAAAAAAATATATTTAATATATAATTTAGGCCGGGCTAAAATTTGGGTGGGCCCGGTCAAAAAGTTTTACTGAAAGGGCCCATTTTCTAAATGGGCCTCGTTTTTTTGCCCAAACCCATATTTCAGGCCTATATTTTTACTCGAATCCTCCCATTTTTCGGGCGCATGCACACCTCTAATTCTAATAAAGGTTTTCAAAACCAGACCAATGGTCGAACCGATCAAACTATCGATTTGCCAATTTGGCTATCTGTCCAGTTCAATTAAATAAAACTTTTAAAAAATAAAAATATTAAAAATAAAAAAATTTGATTCAACCTTTTAGTTTCCAAATCAACCGATCTAATGAGTTCCTCTAAACTGATACCCTTGCCAATTTCGGTCTAATCAGTCCAACCAAATGATTCGATCCAATTCAAGATTTTATGATTTTTTATATTTTTATAATTTTATATCAATTTTAATATTTTATATATTTTTATAATTTTTGATTTTTATAGAATTTTAATATGTTTTTATAAAAATTTAAATATTTTAAATATGTTTTTTAATTTTATATATTTTTATAATTTATTAGAATTTTAATATTTTTTAATTTTTAATTTTTTAAATTTTAAGTTTATATCAATTTTATATTTTCTCATATTTAATATTTTTTATATTTTTCTAATTTTTGATAATTTATTATGATTTTTAAACATTTTAATAGGAAAATATTACAATAAACCGAAGCTACCACATGTCACCATCTGATTAGTCCATCAATTTATTTTAACGGTTAACATAGTCAATGATGGAAACCGTTAACCGAGTGGATTAATTGATTATTTTAATGAATGACAGAGCTTAATCTTTTTTTTTTTTGCATTTTCTTAAGGGCTTTTTAACATATAAGCTTTTTTTTATATATAAATTTTATAATTATCATTTTATTTATGATCTTTAAATTTTTAAACGATGTAAAATATAAGATAAAATAGTGTTAGGTCAAGAAAAGAGGCTAAATTGAATAAAGGTGTAAACTTTTGGTTTTCTAGGAGCAGTTGAGGTTGACAAGGGAACAGATGGTTGCGTAAGAGGCAAGGTTTGAACAACAAAAGACTCTTCAACAGGAATTACTAAAGCAGAATGAGGAGTTAAGAAGGAAGGTACACTCTAATAATTCTGATTTTTATGATAATATAAATACATGAGATAAAGTTCCAAGCATGCATGCAAGAGAATGGCGGAATAAGATGGATGAATTGCGACGAGATGTGAGAGCATTACACCCTGAGTCTCAAGACATGGATTGGCTATTTTGTTCCAATAATCTAGTGACCCCTAAAATAGTAGCGGTGAACTTGCCACATGACTTTAAGGTCCCAAAGGACATGTTCGAAAGGAGAAGGGACCTGCGAGCCCATTTGATGCAATACAATGATTACATGAACGTGCTAGGAACGTTAGACTAAGCAAAGTGTAAGGCTTTTTCCACAACTCTTAAGGGAAGTGTGAAAGACTATTATTTGTCCGTTCTTCAGGGCTCAGTTCAATGTTTTTCTCAGCTAGGTCAGATGTTCTTGGGAAGATTCAAGGCCCACGGGGCGATCATGCGTATGCTTATGGAGTTGATGTTAGTGAAACAGAAAGAATGTGGGCTTGTCTAAGATTATGTAAAGTGGTTTCATGCAGCGATTTTGAACACGAAGAATTTAGAGGATCAGTGGGCTATTGATGCTTTCATCATGGGGGTCCAAAATGATCATATACAATACTCATTTACTGATAATAGACTATAGAGTTTAGCAGATTTGTAAGAGCAAGCTCACAAGTTTGTAGAGGTAGATGAAATTAAGAAGGCATCACGCGACAACTTCAAAAGGGAAGACAAGCAATTTAGAAATCGAGAGGGAGCACGCAGTAAGCAAGGACTGCCAACTCGGACCTTACATGTTCAAAGTGATAAAAAAACAGAGAACATAAGCACCAGGAAGTTCTCCCAACGCACCTCAGGGATCTCAGCTCGAGTAAATAAGGTATGTCCCACAAGGCAGGGTTTGAAGCTTATACTCCATTGAACACTACTCATGCATATATTTTGAACCAAGTGAAGAGTTCAGGCATCTTGCCCTGTCCATCCCCTATGAGACATAGTGAGAGGAGGTTGAGTTCGACATATAGAGGTGCCTTTCACAATGATGTGGGGCACCAAACTGAAGATTATTTTACTTTGAAAGACACCATTAAAGAGGCAGTCAGGGATGGTGAGCTCACTGAGTACATGGATCATGATACTCTCTACAGGCACAGGGTTAGCGTAATGACCCTTAAGGCAAATAGAGGGTTAAAGGTATTATACACTAAGAGGAATGCTAGTCACCTCAAAAAAATAATATGTGTAAACTTTTATTTTTTAACAAAAAAAATCCTTTCATTAATATGCTTACATCAAGTTGTCCCTCCAAAAAAATTAACGCGAGCTCAAGCTCTCAGCTGTACTCTTAAGGCTTGCTGATTCAATATTGCGGCTTATAAAATTGTTAGCACAAGCTTAAGTTCCCAACTATACTCTTAAGGCTCGTTAATTCAATATCCTTGTGACAGCCCAAAATTGACCCTAGTCGGGACGTGGTTTCGGGACCACAAAATCGAGGCATAAAAATAATTTATAATTTATTTTGATTCCTATAATATGTGTTAATTCATGTGTGACATTTTGATGTTTCGATTTAGAGTTATAAATGTGAATTTCTTTAGAAAGGACCTAGTAGCAAACTTTGAAAGTATGATGGGGAAAGGTGTGATGACTAGTTGAACATGCATGCAAAAATAAGGGATTTGCATGTCAATTTCCCCCCCCAACATGAAGTGGCCGGCCATGGCAAGAGTGGATGGGCAAAACATGTCATGAAACATGTTTTGTTGGTGCATTAGGGTGAAATAATAAAATAAAGAGCATGGGCAAAGAAAGAAAAAAAAATGGTCTCACGAGAAAAATGTCGAAGCTACTCCAAAAGGATGTTAAGTTCGAATGGACGGAGAAATGTCAAAAAAAAAAGTTTCGATCAACTGAAAACTTATTTGACTGAAGCCCCAATTCTAGTGCAACCCGAATCGGGCAAAGAGTTTGTTATTTATAGTGACGCATCCCTACTCGGGTTAGGTTGCGTATTGATGCAAGAAGGTCGAGTTGTGGCCTATGCGTCGAGGCAATTAAAGCCACACGAGAAAAATTATCCGACCCATGATCTCGAATTGGCTGCCATCGTATTCGCCTTAAAGATATGGCGACATTACTTATTTGGTGAGAAGTGCCATGTGTATCCGGATCACAAAAGTCTCAAATATTTGATGACTCAAAGAGACTTAAATCTGCGACAAAGACGTTGGCTCAAGCTGTTAAAGGATTATGAGCTGGTCATTGACTATCACCCGTGAAAGGCGAATGTGGTTGCGGATGCCTTAAGTCGTAAATCATTATTAAACTTTACGAGTGATGAATGTACACTTGTCTGTTCTACCCGACAATGTGTTAGTAGCTGAATTGAAAGCCAAACCATTATTGATCGTCAAATTCGTGAAGCTCGAAAGTCGACGATGAGTTGGTTGCAAAACGGGTGAGTGTGTTCGAACAAGGACTCGGAATTTCAAATCGATGATGACGATTGTTTGAGGTTCAAAAGTCGTCATGTGTTCCAAAGAATTGAACTTATTTCGATAATTCGAACGAAGCCCATTGTAGCCGAATGGCAATCCACCCGGAGTCTGAAGATGTACAACGATTTGAAACGTCGGTTTTGGTGACATGGTATGAAACGAGACATCTCGACTTTGTTTTGAGATGTTTAATATGTCAACAAGTGAAAGCGGAACATCAAGTGCCTTGAGATTACTTGACCGACCACGATACCCGAGTGGAAATGGGATCGAGTCACAATAGACTTTGTATCCGGACCGCCATTGTCGACAAGTAAGAAGGATGCGATTTGGGTCGTGGTAGATAGATTGACTAAGTTGGCTCACTTTATCCCGTGACGTCGGATTTTTCAATGGACAAACTAGCCGAATTGTACGTTTCTCGGTTGTGAGATTACACGGGTGCCTATTTCCATCGTGTCGGATAGAGATCCGAGATTTACCTCGCGATTTTGGAAGAAGTTGCAAGAAGCTTTGGGTACCAAGCTACATTTCAAGACCGCCTTTCACCCCCAAACCGATGGTCAATCCGGCGGATAATTCGGATACTTGAGGATATGTTAAGATGTTGCATCCTCGAGTTCGATGGTTCATGGGAGCGATATTTGCCTTTGATTGAATTCGCACAACAATAGTTTTCAATCAAGTATTAAGATGGCACCCTACGAGGCTTTGTACGATCGTAAATGTCGTACACCATTGTTTTGGACCGAGCTCGGTGAAAGCAAAATTTTCGGGTGGATTTAATTAGAGATGCTGAGCAGAAAGTGAAAGTAATCCGTGAAAGTCGAAGATAGCCTCCGATCATCGAGAAGTCGACGCAGGTGCGAAACGAAAAGATATCGAGTATCGGTGGGAGATAAAGTGTTTCTCAAGGTTTCGCCTTGGAAAAAGATACTCGATTCGGTAGTAAGGGCAAGTTGAGCCCGAGGTTCATTGGGCCATATGAGATATCCGAGCGAGTCGGTCCATGGCATATCATTTGATTTTTCCCCGAACTCGAAAAGATTCACGATGTCTTTCATGTTTCGATGCTTGACGCTATAGATCGATCCATCGCACGTGATTAGTCCATCGAGGTTGAAATTCAAACCAATATGAGTTATGAGGAAGAACCGATTCGTATCCTATCACGTGAAGTGAAAGAGTTGCGAAACAAGCGGGTTCCGCTAGTGAAAGTGTTATGGCTCAAATACGGGATAGAAGAAGCTACTTGGGAAACCGAGAACTCTATGAAAGAGCGATACCCAACCCTATTTACGGTAAGATTTTGGGGACGAAAATTTCTTAAGTGGGGGAGAGTTGTGATAGCCCAAAATTGACCCTAGTCGGGAGGTGGTTTCGGGACCACAAAACCGAGGCATAAAAATAATTTATAATTTATTTTGATGCCTATAATATGTGTTAATTCATGTGTGACATTTTGATGTTTGATTTAGAGTTATAAATGTGAATTTCATTAGAAAGGACCTAGTAGTAAACTTTGAAAGTATGATGGGGAAAGGTGTGATGACTAGTTGAACATGCATGCAAAAATAAGGGATTTGCATGTCAATTTCCCCCCCAACATGAAGTGGCCGGCCATGGCAAGAGTGGATGGGCAAAACATGTCATGAAACATGTTTTGTTGGTGCATTAGGTGAAATAATAAAATAAAGAGCATGGGCAAAGAAAGAAAAAAAATGGTCTCATCCATGCTTCCCCCCTTGGTACTGTGAGTTGAGAGAAAGGAAAAGAAAAAATTTGGTTCATCCATTCTCATTTTCTTTGGGCTGAAAATTCTAAGAAGGAAGGAAATTTTGCTCCATTTTTAGTTTAGAAGAGATCTAGAAGGAGATTTGGCTATACTTGCATCAAGATTAAGGTATGTTGAGGTTGTGTCATGAGATTCATGCTTGTTTTGGTTGCTAACTTGATGTGCATGTTAGCCATGGTTCAAATCCTTGCTATGCCATGAAAAATGGTATTTGGCCAAGGTTGATATTGTGTTAAAGCCATTGCATGCTAAATGTGAAGCTTGTTGATGATGCATGTAATGATGGATTGACTACTCTTGAAATTTCTTTTAGTATTCTTGAGTAGGACATTGAATTCTTTGTTTAACCATGACCGAAGTTGAAAGAGTATGGTTGTGATGTATTCGCCATGGTGCATTCATGAGCATGATTTATGCTTGTTACTTGATTGGTAAAATTTTTGTTTGGATGGGTATGAACCCCTTGAGATTGACCTTGCACCTATATGTGTATACATGTTTGCACATGATGTATTGGCATGACATATATACTATTTCAAGGTATATATTTGCTTGTGATGATGTTTGGTTATGAAGTACATGAGAGATGTGTATTGAGCTACAATATGTAATCGTTAGTTAGTAAAATGCATGCTGTTTTTGTGTGGTATTAAGTGCATAATTGGCCTCAACATGGACATGCATATTCGCCACATGAGGGGAAATTGGTGTGCATGCATTCGGTTAGAGGCAAGCATATTGATGCCTATTCTTGGCTTAGAAAATTCGCTAAGAGGAATATTAACTAATGTGTTGAGTTCGATTAGTGATTTCGTACATATGCGACTTTGATGCCTAATGAGCATATATATTGGCTAGGTATCTTGAATTCCTCTTCGATGCTCAAATGATAAAACCAATTTATTTGTTAAATTAAGCTCAAGAGCAAAGGGAGCTAAATCCGATAAGGGAAGGAAAAAGTCGTCGAATAGCCGTCGAAATCGTTCGACCACGTCCGAGGTAAGTTTTGAGTATCGAAACTTAGATTTTGATTCGATTGAATGAAGTAATAAGCAATCGAAATTGTGCCTTTGTATGTGGCCATTGAGCGAAATGATATTTTTGCTAAGTGAATTGTGCATAAAAGTTGTGTTATGAAATTGAAACAAAGTTGTGTATGAATGTTCGAGTGATATCGGGCTAAGCCCAAGGCAATTGTGCGAGTTATGATATCGGGCTAAGCCCAAGGCAATTAGGCGAGTTATGATATCCGGGCTAAGCCCAAGGCAATTGTGCAAATTGTGATATCCGGTTAAGTCCGAAGGCCTTTGTGCGGGTTACCATAACCGGGCTATGTCCCAAGGCGTTTGAACGAGTAGCTATATCCGGATAAACTCAAAGGTATGTGATTCGAGAACTTTGAACTTGCTAGAAAATTTTCAGTTAATGCACTTGTGAAATTCCCAACAACAAGGTATGTTTTGTGTGCTTCGCACACTCGAGTAAGTCGTATGAATATTCGCTCTAATGATAAATGAGCTATCGGCATTAACTAGGCCGTTATTTGTGTACGAATATAAGCGTTGGGATTATGAAGTAAGCATGTCTTTGAGAAATTGTGCATATGAATTATTGTTTAGCTACTTGAATGCTATGCTTTGGTTGTGTGTATATTATGGCTCAACTTACTAAGCATAAATTGCTTACTCCGTTTCTTTGTTTCTCTGTTTATAGATTTTGCTCGTTAGCGATCGGATTCGGGATCATAGAAGTTGAAGTCAACCACACTATCAAAGCCCTTTTGGTACTCCTTTAGTTGAGTTTTGGATATGGCATGTATAGGACCACCCTCGGTTGTTTTAAGTACTTTGTGATGTATATGTGTGCGGCCATGCGAAAATGGTTCGTAAAAGTGGAGTATGGAATTTGACCATATGTGGTTTGTAATTATATTTGGTTTCATGATGTGATTATGGTTTGGAATGAGAGTGTTGGTCACATGATCAGCCATTGGAATGGCTAAATATGATCATATGTGGACCTAAGTATGACTAGACTATAGTTGGTCCATGGGAACTACAATATAGGTAAAGCCTACCTTAAAAACAGAGGCTGCCAGCTGCAGTGACGTGGATGTGAAAAATCACCAAAATTTGTAGGAATGGTGTTAAATAGTGAATAAATTATTTGATCGAACCTTGACAAGTCTATTTTCATATGAAAGTAAAGAAACGATCATATGAACAGTATACTGAGAGATATTAAAGTTCTCGTGAGACAGGGCCAGAACGGTTTCTGGGTCTCCTGTCGCAACTTTGAAAATTTACCATAAATTATACAGAATGAATTAGAAGTCATGCCTTATATGTCCAGATTCCTTTTTCAGTCTAGTTTCATTAGAAACAAACGGAATCAGTATTGAAACACTGTACAGAGAGATATTCAAGTTGTAACGCGCGAAGGTCAGTGTAGTCGACCCCTGTAACATGGGTGACTTTAACTAATAAAATGTACCAATTGGCCTGACAAAAAATTCTAGAAAAAAATACAGGGATGCATACATGAGTCTAAATTCAGGGAAAATTTACAGAATCAGTTTCCGAGTTCTGTAACTCGAGATATGCTTTTTAAGGCAACAGTGACGCAGTTTTCCAGCTTGCCTGGGAATGTCAAGTTGGTCGGTGCTATAAGTGGTTTTGGCTTGTTAACCTCGTGTCCGACAAACAGCAACGGTCTCGGGTTCGGGTGTTACAATTTATTGGTATCAGAGCTACGGTTTAGTCGATCCTAGGACTACCGTGATATGTTTGGGGTCTAGCTATACATGCCATAAAGTGATAATTGATAGTGTGGTGATTTCTGATATTTTGAAATTTGTGTTTGTTTATAGCCATGGATCCCGATCCCAACCGAGCAATAGCTGATGATGTGGAGAGTGTGGCGCCTACTCCCGTGCAATGGACAGCGCCGGCGGACTCTCAACCTATTGCTAGCAATCCGAATGATGAGGCTAAGCAAGCCTTCTATAGCTTGATGAATGATTGGTTCAACCAATACATTCGAACTAACACGGCTGTTCCACAACCTCCATTCCCGACTAATGCAACCCCGACCTACAATACCTCCGAGAATCGACCAAATAAGGTCAAGTAAGCCCTCAATCGATGAATTGAAAACATGGGGCTACTGAATTTAAAGCTACGGATAGCGACGATGCCGAGCAAGCTGAATTTTGGTTGGACAACACTATCCGGTGCTCGATGAGCTATCATGTACACCGATGAATGCTTAAAGTGTACTATCTCCTTGCTACGCGATTCCGCCTACTATTGGTGGAGTACTCGACTTCAGTTGTGCCTAGGGAGCACGTAACTTGGGAGTTCTTTCTAACCGAGTTCAAAGAAGTATATCGATCGAGATTTATGGATCAAAAGCGGAAGGAATTTCTTGAACTTAAACAAGGTTCCATGTCGGTTCACCGACTACGAAAGAAAATTTGTGAGGCTTAGCCGATGCAGACGCTGAATGCATTTCTTGAAGTGTGATGTGTAAACGCTCAAGATGGATGAATGATGATATAAAGTCGTATGTTGGCATTTTGGAAATCAGAGTTTGTGGCTCTTGTCGAGCGAGCGTACAAAGCCGAGGAGCTCGATATGGAGAAAAGAAAAGTGAAGTGGGAGCAAGGGAGTTTCAGTAAGAGGTCTTGGGAAGCCCTTCCCACACTCATCAAAGAAATTTAGAGATGGCTTAGGCGGTCTAGAGACACTTGGGCTTTTCTAGACGAGACCGCGATCGACCCCTATGGGCATGCGAGTCACTTGATCGCCGGTGTTGGCAATGATCGTCGAGATGAGCGGAGTGCCAATATTGTGGCAAATGGCATTCAGGAGTTGTAGACTCGTGACCGCTCTGTTACAAGTGCGGATCATCGATCATTTCATTAAGGATTGCCCGAGTTTATCTGAACAAAATGTAAATCAAAGTGGGAACCCGGTGCTACCACAACTCGAGGTAGGCCACCTAGAAATATGGGCAATGCTAGTGGTTTGTGAATACCCGGATGTTTTCCCTGAAGAATTTCCGGGATTACCACCTGTTTGGGAAATAGAGTTTGGCATCGAATTGGTACCTGGTACCACCCCAATTTCGATAGCTCCGTATCGTATGGCACCAACGGAATTAAAGGAGTTGAAAGCTCGATTGCAAGAATTGGTGGATAAAGGTTTTGCTCACCCGAATTTTTCACCTTGGGGTGCACCAGTGTTGTTTGTGAAAAAGAAGGATGGAACCATGAGGCTGTGCATCGACTATCGTCAGCTTAATAAAGCAACGATAAAGAACAAATATCCGTTACCGCGTATCGACGATTTGTTCGATCAAGCGAAGGAGCTTCGGTGTTCTCGAAAATAGATTTGAGATCGGGCTATTATCGATTCTTGAATTCGAGATTTAGACGTACCCAAGATTGCCTTCAGAACGAGATATGGTCACTACGAGTTCCTAGTGATGCCGTTTGGGCTTACTAATGCCCCTGCGGTATTTATGGATTTAATGAATCGGATCTTCAGACCATATTTGGATCGGTTCGTAGTCGTGTTCATTGATGACATCTTGGTCTATTCAAGAAATGAGACCGAACATCTTTGAACACCGAGGTTAGTCTTTGCAAATTTTACTTAATAAGCAATTATGTGCTAAGTTCAGCAAGTGTGAGTTACGGTTAAGAGAGGTTAGCTTCTTGGGGCATGTGATATCTGCATCGGTATTCGAGTCGAATCCCGAACAAAATTTCAGCCATACTTAACTGGAAGCCTCAGAAATATTACCGAGGTTCGAGCTTTTGGGGCTTGCTTGGTTATTACCGACGATTTGTAAGAGGTTTCTCAACGATAGCCACGCCAATGACGGCTTACTCCAAAAGGATGTTAAGTTCGAATGGACGGAGAAATGTCAAAAAAAGTTTCGATCAACTGAAAACTTATTTGATGAAGCCCCAATTCTAGTGCAACCCGAATCGGGCAAAGAGTTTGTTATTTATAGTGATGCATCCCTACTCGGGTTAGGTTGCGTATTGATGCAAGAAGGTCGAGTTGTGGCCTGTCGTCGAGGCAATTAAAGCCACACGAGAAAATTATCCGACCCATGATCTCGAATTGGTCGCCATCGTATTCGCCTTAAAGATATGGCGACATTACTTATTTGGTGAGAAGTGCCATGTGTATCCGGATCACAAAAGTCTCAAATATTTGATGACTCAAAGAGACTTAAATCTGCGACAAAGACGTTGGCTCAAGCATTAAAGGATTATGAGTGGTCATTGACTATCACCCGGAAAGGCGAATGTGGTTGCGGATGCCTTAAGTCGTAAATCATTATTCGCTTTACGAGTGATGAATGTACACTTGTCATTCTACCCGACAATGTGTTAGTAGCTGAATTGAAAGCCAAACCATTATTGATACGTCAAATTCGTGAAGCTCAGAAAGTCGACGATGAGTTGGTTGCAAAACGGGCTGAGTGTGTTCCGAACAAGGACTCGGAATTTCAAATCGATGATGACGATTGTTTGAGGTTCAAAAGTCGTCTATGTGTTCCAAAGAATTCGGAACTTATTTCGATAATTCGAGCGAAGCCCATTGTAGCCGAATGGCAATCCACCGAGAGTACGAAGATGTACAACGATTTGAAACGCGTCGGTTTTGGTGACATGGTATGAAGCGAGACATCTCAGACTTTGTTTTGAGATGTTTAATATGTCAACAAGTGAAAGCGGAACATCAAGTGCCTTCAGGATTACTTCAGCATACCACGATACCCGAGTGGAAATGGGATCGAGTCACAATAGACTTTGTATCCGGACTGCCATTGTCAGCAAGTAAGAAGGATGCGATTTGGGTCGTGGTAGATAGATTGACTAAGTTGGCTCACTTTATCCCCGTACGTATGGATTTTTCAATGGACAAACTAGCCGAATTGTACGTTTCTCAGATTGTGAGATTACACGGGGTGCCTATTTCCATCGTATCGGATAGAGATCCGAGATTTACCTCGCGATTTTGGAAGAAGTTGCAAGAAGCTTTGGGTACCAAGCTACATTTCAGCACCGCCTTTCACCCCCAAACCGATGGTCAATCCGAGCGGATAATTCAGATACTTGAGGATATGTTAAGATGTTGCATCCTCGAGTTCAGTGGTTCATGGGAACGATATTTGCCTTTGATTGAATTCGCTTACAACAATAGTTTTCAATCAAGTATTAAGATGGCACCCTACGAGGCTTTGTACGGTCGTAAATGCCGTACACCATTGTTTTGGACTGAGCTCGGTGAAAGCAAAATTTTCGGGTGGATTTAATTAGAGATCTTTGAGCAGAAAGTGAAAGTAATCCGTGAAAGTCGAAGATAGCCTCCGATCATCGAAAGTCGACGCAGCAATGCGAAACGAAAAGACATCGAGTATCGGTGGGAGATAAAGTGTTTCTCAAGGTTTCGCCTTGGAAAAAGATACTTAGATTCGGTAGTAAGGGCAAGTTGAGCCCGAGGTTCATTGGGCCATATGAGATATCCGAAGCGAGTCGGTCCAAGTGGCATATCATTTGATTTTTCCCCGAACTCGAAAAGATTCACGATGTCTTTCATGTTTCGATGCTTGACGCTATAGATCGATCCATCGCACGTGATTAGTCCATCGAGGTTGAAATTCAAACCAATATGAGTTATGAGGAAGAACCGATTCGTATCCTATCACGTGAAGCGAAAGAGTTGCGAAACAAGCAGGTTCCGCTAGTGAAAGTGTTATGGCTCAAACACGGGATAGAAGAAGCTACTTGGGAAACCGATAACTCTATGAAAGAGCAATACCCAACCCTATTTGCCGGTAAGATTTTCAGGGACGAAAATTTCTTAAGTGGGGGAGAGTTGTGACAGCCCAAAATTGACCCTAGTCGGGAGGTGGTTTCGGGACCACAAAACCGAGGCATAAAAATAATTTATAATTTATTTTGATGCCTATAATATGTGTTAATTCATGTGTGACATTTTGATGTTTCGATTTAGAGTTATAAATGTGAATTTCATTAGAAAGGACCTAGTAGTAAACTTTGAAAGTATGATGGGGAAAGGTGTGATGACTAGTTGAACATGCATGCAAAAATAAGGGATTTGCATGTCAATTTCCCTCCCCAACATGAAGTGGCCGGCCATGGCAAGAGTGGATGGGCAAAACATGTCATGAAACATGTTTTGTTGGTGCATTAGGGTGAAATAATAAAATAAAGAGCATGGGCAAAGAAAGAAAAAAAATGGTCTCATCCATGCTTCCCCCCCCCTTGGCCGTGAGTTGAGAGAAAGGAAAAGAAAAAAAATTTGGTTCATCCATTCTCATTTTCTTTGGGCTGAAAATTCTAAGAAGGAAGGAAATTTTGCTCCATTTTTAGTTTAGAAGAGATCTAGAAGGAGATTTGGCTATACTTGCATCAAGATTAAGGTATGTTGAGGTTGTGTCATGAGATTCATGCTTGTTTTGGTTGCTAACTTGATGTGCATGTTAGCCATGGTTCAAATCCTTGCTATGCCATGAAAAATGGTATTTGGCCAAGGTTGATATTGTGTTAAAGCCATTGCATGCTAAATGTGAAGCTTGTTGATGATGCATGTAATGATGGATTGACTACTCTTGAAATTTCTTTTAGTATTCTTGAGTAGGACATTGAATTCTTTGTTTAACCATGACCGAAGTTGAAAGAGTGTGGTTGTGATGTATTCGGCCATGGTGCATTCATGAGCATGATTTATGCTTGTTACTTGATTGGTAAAATTTGTGTTTGGATGGGTATGAACCCTTGAGATTGACCTTGCACCTATATGTGTATACATGTTTGCACATGATGTATTGGCATGACATATATACTATTTCAAGGTATATATTTGCTTGTGATGATGTTTGGTTATGAAGTACATGAGAGATGTGTATTGAGCTACAATATGTAATGCGTTAGTTAGTAAAATGCATGCTGTTTTTGTGTGGTATTAAGTGCATAATTGGCCTCAACATGGACATGCATATTCGGCCACATGAGGGAAATTGGTGTGCATGCATTCGGTTAGAGGCAAGCATATTGATGCCTATTCTTGGCTTAGAAAATTCGACTAAGAGGAATATTAACTAATGTGTTGAGTTCGATTAGTGATTTCGTACATATGCGACTTTGATGCCTAATGAGCATATATATTGGCTAGGTATCTTGAATTCCTCTTCGATGCTCAAATGATAAAACCAATTTATTTGTTAAATTAAGCTCAAGAGCAAAGGGAGCTAAATCCGATAAGGGAAGGAAAAAGTCGTCGAATAGCCGTCGAAATCGTTCGACCACGTCCGAGGTAAGTTTTCGAGTATCGAAACTTAGATTTTGATTCGATTGAATGAAGTAATAAGCAATCGAAATTGTGCCTTTGTATGTGGCCATTGAGCGAAATGATATTTTGCTAAGTGAATTGTGCATAAAAGTTGTGTTATGAAATTGAAACAAAGATGTGTATGAATGTTCGAGTGATATCGGGCTAAGCCCAAGGCAATTGTGCGAGTTATGATATCGGGCTAAGCCCAAGGCAATTAGGCGAGTTATGATATCCGGCTAAGCCCAAGGCAATTGTGCAAATTGTGATATCCGGGTTAAGTCCGAAGGCCTTTGTGCGGGTTACCATAACCGGGCTATGTCCCAAGGCGTTTGAACAGTAGCTATATCCGGATAAACTCCGAAGGTATGTGATTCAAGAACTTTGAACTTGCTGGAAAATTTTCAGTTAATGCACTTGTGAAATTCCCAACAACAAGGTATGTTTTGTGTGTGCTTAGCACACTATGAGTAAGTGCGTATGAATATTCGCTCTAATGATAAATGAGCTATCGGCATTAACTAGGCCGTTATTTGTGTATGAATATAAGAGTTGGGATTGTGAAGTAAGCATGTCTTTGAGAAATTGTCCATATGAATTATTGTTTAGCTACTTGAATGCTATGCTTTGGTTGTGTGTATATTATGGCTCAAAACTTACTAAGCATAAATTGCTTACTCCGTTTCTTTGTTTCTCTGTTTATAGATTTTGCTCGTTAGCGATCGGATTCGGGATCATAGAAGTTGAAGTCAACCACACTATCAAAGCCCTTTTGGTACTCCTTTAGTTGAGTTTTGGATATGGCATGTATAGGACCACCCTCGGTTGTTTTAAGTACTTTGTGATGTATATGTGTGCGGCCATGCGAAAATGGTTCGTAAAAGTGGAGTATGGAATTTGACCATATGTGGTTTGTAATTATATTTGGTTTCATGATGTGATTAAGGTTTGGAATGAGAGTGTTGGTCACATGATCAGCCATTGGAATGGCTAAATATGATCATATGTGGACCTAAGTATGACTAGACTATAGTTGGTCCATGGGAACTACAATATAGGTAAAGCCTACCTTAAAAACAGAGGCTGCCAGCTGCAGTGACGTGGATGTGAAAAATCACCAAAATTTGTAGGAATGGTGTTAAATAGTGAATAAATTATGTGATCGAACCTTGACGAGTCTATTTTCATATGAAAGTAACGAAACGATCATATGAACAGTATACTGAGTGATATTAAAGTTCTCGTGAGACAGGGCCAGAACGGTTTCTGGGTCCCCTGTCGCAACTTTTAAAATTTACCATAAATTATCCAGAATGAATTAGAAGTCATTCCTTATATTTCAAGATTCCTTTTTCAGTCTAGTTTCATTAGAAACAAATGGCATCAGTATTGAAACCCTGTACAGAGAGATATTCAAGTTGTAACGCGTGAAGGTCAGTGTAGTCGACCCCTGTAACATGGGTGACTTTAACTAATAAACTGTACCAATTGGCCCAACCAAAAATTCTAGAAAAAAATCCAGGGATGGATATATGAGTCTAAATTCAGAGAAAATTTACGGAATCAGTTTCCGAGTTCTGTAACTCGATATATGCTTTTTAAGGCAACAGTGATGCAGTTTTCCAGCTTGCCTGGGAATGTCAAGTTGGTCGGTGCTATAAGTGGTTTTGGCTTGTTAACCCCTCGTGTCCGACACCGGCAACGGTCTCGGGTTCGGGGTGTTACAATCCTAGCCCCCAAAATAGTTAGCGGAAGCTCAAGCTGCCAATTATACACTTCAGGCTTGCTAATTCAATATTACGGCCTCCAAAATAGTTAACCAGCAATACTTTAAGGCTTGTTGATTCAATATCACGACCTCTAAAATAGTTAGCGTGAGCCTACACTCACAGTCGATATTATACTCGCAGGCGCAAGCTCAAAGATCCAATCAAATTAATGGCTCAAATTGCATTAAATTACTTACAAATTTTGGAGAAGGCACTTTAAAATCTACTTGAGTTCAGAATTCACTTAAGTCCCAAATATGCTTAAGTTCTAGATTTGATTAAGCTTAAAATTTTCCAAGTTCAAAACATGCTTAGGACTTAATTTTTTATTATATTTGAGAGTTTACTCGAGTTTGCAAATGAACAAGATGTCATAACACCAATAAGTGAACTTCAAATTTTTCCAACTCTAAATTTTTATTCAAAATATAAAAAAGAGTAATACATGTACATAGACAATCAAAGCGTATTTTCTCTTTAGGGTCCCTTATGACCTTAGCTTCCCTCTCTTCAACTTCAACATTTTCAGTAAGAGCAGTAGTGGCATCATCATTAGCGAGCACAACAGTCGGATCAGAAGGACCTTCTTCAAGGTAAAAATCCTTTGAGTTCTTCCACTTAGATGTGAACTCATCCTAAGTAGCTTCTGAAGGGAAGTGAACATCAAAGTCTACTGGTCTATATCAACCTTGTAGAGGGCATTGAAATCAACCTTACGAGCATCAAAAGGCCCAACTGCAACTTGAGTGTGCAGGAGAATGTTTGACTTAAGTTTAGGGAGAAAGTTTTTTAGAGTTGTTAAAGTTTCTTCCTTAAATTGTTCTAAGGCCTCTACCTATTTATATTCTGAGGTTGCTATCATGGCCTCATGTTCAGAAGTAATTTGGTTCATAGTAACTCTGTGCTCCTCCTTCACTCTCCGTAGCTCGACCCCTAAAGCTTTGTTCCTCTCTTTCTCACTAGTAACTTCAATAGATAGCTCATCATTTCTTACTTCAACAGCTCCTAAACTCCCATCGAGCTCCTTATTTTACTTATAGAGAACTTCATTTTCCTCCCTCATTTTCAAGTATTGCTCATCCAATCTTTGTGTGAGCTCCTTATGGTTAGTCTCAACCCACCAACATTTTTTGTTAAGGCTTAGGCTAAGCACGATGGCTTCTATCAGAAGGGTTTGTAGGGATGTTGTTGTCTTTGATAGGGGTGGCATCTCAGAACTGGTCGATGCTTTGACGATACATATTTGCCTCATAGTGAACTCTGGCATTGAAGCCTTCCATTTTCAATAATATTTTGCAATTCCTTCTTGCTTAAGCTACTACGTCATAGGAACAGCTCGCTTTCATCCTCAGTAATTATTTCCCCAATGGGGGGAAAAAAAGAGAAAGGAATACAGGGAGAAATAGTATGAGGTGGGCTACTACAAGCACCAATTGGAGAACTTACAGGATTAGGTAGTGGAGAGCTTGCTCCTAGAGAAGTAGGGATAGTAACTGCCACGGAAGAAGGCTCGATATGGTTTGTTCTCCTTTTACGACGGGACTCTAATCTTCTACTGTCCACTTCTTCTTTGTTGTTGATAACTATATTCACAACCCCTGCCTCAGCTATATGCTTCTTTCACATACCTTTAAAAGTAGTTCGTAGGTCCATGGCTTCGTTAAACTCGCGGGATAGACTGGTAGTGTGCTTGAAGTCGCTTCTAGAAGTGTTAGTTGTGGCTGCACCACCAATAATTTTAGTATTAGCACGAACAGTTATCAAATTATTAGTGGCGTTACTTTCTTCTTAAGATGAGACCACCAAAATCTAAGGGCGAGGTCTCATCCTACAGTAAGTGTAAAAGAAGTTTTTAGGTTCCCTTTGGAACCTTGTCAAAATCAGACCCAATTCATCTTGGGCACTCTTAGGAACACGAGGCCATTTACATTTTTCAGGGTCGACACTTAGTGCTTCAGCAACCTCCTTACTATCACCTCGCCTGTACCTATTAAGGTTAAGGCCATCCAAGTAGTATTGAAATACATACAGTTACAATATCTTCAATGACCAAAGGGATCTCAACGCGAAACCTTTCGAGCTAGGCTAAATTGTTATCTGTCCTAATGGTGTGTTTGAATGAACACATGTCCTTGCTCAGTGTGGACCACTCTATAGGAAAGCCAAAACCATCGGCAAGCTTGTATCTAACCCTAATATACTTTCCTCAGTTTAGGTGAAGGTTGATACATTGGTTTGCGATTTTGGTCTCTGCTTTGTCGTGAGGAGAGAAATAGTAGAATCCCACCGAATATCCCCACTTTTGGGCCTTTAGCAGGTATAAGCTCTGGAATACTGTGAACTATAGTGCTTCTTCATGTAAGTAGCAATCGATAGAGTAAGCCACCACGATCTACTAGGAGAACCCGCAAAGTTGACCCAGAGCTATCTAGTATTCCTAAAGAAGATGCCAGAAAAACGGATACAATGGCAAATGAAATCTAGCCTCCAAAGCGTGGAGGGAAACAGGAAGCTGCCATCGCTTGTGTCGTTGAGCCTATGTGGCCCCTCAAGAACAAAGAAATCGTAAGCAAAGTTAGGGATTTGGATCCCTCGTGCGCTCAAAACTTGAATCATTTCTTCTTCTTTGGTATTGAAATTGAAGAAGTTGGCCTCTACAAGCACCTTCGAAGAACGTTCTCGTGGTGGGTGGAACGACGGAAATGTGCAAGTGTACACAATCGCAACAAGCAACAAAGTGACAAGTAAATGTCGAGTTATCGTACCCACAGGGACTGTGAAAAGGATTATTTATGAATGCAATTTAAAACACTTTGGTGAAGAAAAATATTTTGTTTAAAGAGGGTGATTAAAAACTTAAGAAAATTAAAATAAATAAATAAATGAAATAAAAGAAAGTTCTAATGCACGATTTCAAAATAAGATTTAATCAAGATGATATAATTGTGTTGGATTAATTACACTTCTTACCTTAGAATTATTAAACTTATGTTTATATTGTTACGAATAAAATCACGGCAACCCGGTAATTTGCTAACTTATAAATATACTTACATACCAAAATCCATTCATCTCTTAACATATCCCTATGTCAATTCAACCGACTAAACAAATTCTAGTAAGCAAACATGTTATTGCACATACATACTCATTAAACTGAACTAATCTCTTGCATATTCCTATGTCAATTCAAATGATTAATTAAATCTAACAAGAATATAAAAGACTATGTGAGGTAACAAGGTATCCCTACCTTGAAACAGTTTAATCACAATAATCTTGCAAGTTATGCAAGGCAATAATATTGGCAGATACATTGCTAATTTAACCTTCAGCTACCTTAGAAGAATAAACATGCATTGATCAAGTACTGTGTCAATTAATTACAATTTCAATCCATTTAAATAATTAATTCATTAGTTACCTCACAATTAAATAGCATAAGAATAACTTAGGCATGATTTTACTTAATCAAGCATTTTATCGAGGCCTATAACAACATAAACACAATTTTAACAATTTAAGAAGACGAAAAGCAATCAACCCAACACGAATTAAATTCAATCTAAGCTGATTAAATTAACCATTCCAACAACATGAATACTCAGATATGTTCATCATAACAACAACAAAAATTAAAGAGATAGGGAACAAGAATCAAATCCGGTGGTTTTCCGAGGCTAGACTTGGTTGCTCTGTTCTTTCTTCTTGTTGTACTCACCGATCAAGGCTTTGATGAACACTCAATTGTTGACAAAATGGTTGAAGAACACCCCTTTTCCAAGGGAAGAAATCGGCACAAGAGCAAGGGAATTGAAATGGAAAAATGTGAGAAAAAGAATGAGAGAGGAGAGAAGTGTTGTGAAATGAATAAGGAATGAATGAGATGCTTTGAATGATCAGTCAAGGGGGGTTTTTATAGCTGAGTGTGGCAGCTGAAATTTTCTAAAAATAGCAGCCAAAGAGCCACCCCTTGGCCGGCCACCTCTGTGGCAAAGTTGATGCTTTCAACTTTGCTAAAAATGGCTTGGGGCAAATCCAAAAATCCACCAATTGTAGAAGGGTTTGAATGCAACTTTGACAAGACTTCAAGGGCTTCTTTGCAAGATTAATTAATCATCTAAATAGCTGATTTGGGTCAGCATATGGCCGGTTTTTGGCTGCCAAATCTTTGGCCAGTTCACTTCAATTGGTTCGGTTCAATTGGACCACTTTTTCCATAATTAATTAATATTAACTTATTTAGCCCAAATTAAATTGGGTTTAAATTAAAACTTATTATATTATGAATTAATACACATAATTGGACCGTCTTAGGCTAGAAATTAATTTGCCTTAATACTTCAAATTGCTTCTCGATTTTGTGCTTCAAGCAGTGTCTACCGAGCATTTTTCGCCCTTTGAATAATTCTGTCGAAAATAACCAAAATTACTCAAAATTAATTATAAAACTAACTAAAATTCATCATGTTCATATTTTAAGTATAATTTAATTATTTTATAAAAATTAATTATTTTTTGACAAGAATTTAATCAAAACGGTATGATTTTAAGCTAAAAAGGGTATGCAAAAATGCTTAAATTTTCGTATTTCCAGTGGGTAACTAGAAATTACCTAACCTCTGACTCCTCTCATTATTTTCATGATTTCAATGATAGAAAAAGCTAAAGTTTAAAGTGCTAAGAGAGATAAGTTTTACCTTGCAAAGAGAGCTTTAATCAAGTCTGGTTATAGAAGTATTGAGTTGTGAATTTTGGGTTTTCAAATTTCCCCTTTTTAAAGAGTTCCTCCCCCACGTTTTGATGATTCAAGTAACCGAGGGCCACCAACAGTCATATGAAGATAGATAAAATCCAATCATACACGTGGCAGAACCAACGACATGCGTCAGTGCTTGAAACGTTCCCAACAAGGCCTTTCAAGTGCGAAATAATTGCTCTAAGAAACGTCACTTTATAACCCTTTTTAGATCCAGCTAGGGGGACAAGATTGTTATGTATTAATGACAATTGACCCGAAACCTGGATAGAGTTTGGGTCACGAAGATCCTAGTAGTGGAATGTTTACAGGTCTTATGGAGGGAGTTCGCCAAGCAAGCTCGCAAGTGTGGATTGCATCGCCAGCTTACATGTACCAAAGAGTTCACAGGTAAGGACCATGAATTATGACAGAAAGAGCATTACACATGTCCAACATGCCAGGAGCTCGCTCAGAACGTCAGTTCTATGAATAGTAGATTCACTTTTATGAATAGTAGCAACCTATATAAATATTTGATTGTCCCCTTTAATGGGATAAAACAAAAAATTACTCAACAAGAAATGTTATTATTTAATTCAAAATTTTAGGTAGGTTTTTTTTTTTAAAGTTAGGTAGTTGTTATTTAAACACTAATCCTGAGATTGTAAACATTTTATTAACTAATTAAAATTATTAATTTTATAAAAAAAAGTGCGAATAAGTTTGTTTAAAGAAAAAGGAGAGGACTTTTATTTATGATAAATAAGTAAAAACAACCCAAAGTGGAAAAAGTAAATGCAATTTGTTTTAGGTTAGCACCCAAATCCGAACCATGGAATTTGAGTCAAACAAGAACAAAGTAGCATTATCGAGCATTATAATTATATCCAACATTCATTGGCATGCCATTGGCTTTATCTAGCAAAAGAAGAATAAGAAAGAAGAAGAAGAAGCATATCTGTGTTTGAAGATTTTTATCCAGGCAGCCCTAACTGTATAAAGAAAAAGAAAATATTGATGGAGAAATCCCACTACATTAACCATTTCTTCTACTTGAAATGTTTATGGTATTGTAACCTCCCAAACCTGGCCTAGACTATGGCTAGATTAAGAAGGCTACATTAGCCACCGAAATGGCTAAACTAACTTATGTTACTTTTGAAGACTTTAAATAAACTCATTTAGAGAAAGCCATAGTTGTACTTTGAGTTAGCTTAAAATCATTCATTCATTAGGTCGTGTATGCTTAGGATTCATTTTATTATTGATAGTGTTGTTTTAAAAAAACTGTTTGCTTGTTGCTCTTCTTTTAAAAAAAAGTTCAATGTTAAACTAATGCAGCAGAAAAACCATTTTTCAAGTCATTTTGGAAACTTAGTTGCCTTATCAATTTGTTTTTTTTTAAAAAAACGGTTCCTTTGCAATGCAGCGAAAACTAGGGAATAATATCAAATTTTACATAAGCCTAATATAATGCATTATTTGGTTATTATACTTGAGTAATACATGCATGTAAGAATCCCCAAAAGAAAAGTTACCAAGTCACAAACCAAAAATAATTAAAAATTACAAACCAAAACCAATAAAGACTTAATAATACTTATTAAGAAAAATAATCCGAGGTCTAAGGTGATTCTCTGAATGCCGAGTCCGATCCTATTTTCAAAGTTTACCTAAAAAGTTAAACACTATTAGAGGGTGAGCTTATGAAAGCTCAGTGTGAGTCAAACAATTATTTAAATAGACAAACACATCAAATACAAGGAAACATATTATCATTAAGAGAAGAACACAGAACTATCAACAGAACTTCATATCCTTACATAGCCATTATCAATATCAATGTCAAACAGTGTATGAGCATGGGTCATCATTCATTTGAGTAACAATAATTAATTCCGACACCATTCAATACAACAAAATACAATAGTAGCATAAATCAATTACATTCGAATATGTCATGCACATGATGCAATGCAAAAAGGTTCCTACCCATACCATTCGCTACACACCAGGAGTTCCCCAAAACCCATCATCTGAACTCTAAAACATTATAGGCTTAAGCCCGTTATGGTTAAAACCACTAATAACAATATGCAGAAAATTCTAAAAATGCAAACAAACTGTCAGCAAAAATGCGATAAATCGCCATTCCCCTCGGTACTCTAGGTGCGGTACACTGACTATAAATAATGCGAACTTAATATGCCGCCAGTACTCCACGGAACTTTTCTGTCAACCAAAAAATCCCAACCCAATGCATATCCAATATGTCACACAATCTCATACATAATCATATTTCAATACTTTTCACATTCATTTGACATGCTCAGAATGTCCTCAATAATTACATATTTTCAGTAAATGGAAACAGTATTCCAATATTTCAAATTACCATTGTGTTTTTATCAATCAATATCATTCAATTTCACATACTTTATGAATTTTCATTGTGCATAAATAGCACCCTTTTTAGTACACAATATAACAAATATCTCATGTATTTAAATCATACATAAGCTTAATATCACCACACATTATGTCATTCAGTCCAACATTCTCATATCTCATAACTCAACTATGCAATTACAAACTCAATCAAACATTGATACTATCAAACTAGCAATTTTGCCAACATGTCAATCTTTTAAGGCTCGAAACATACTGGGTTCGACCACTCACAAAATCAATAATTTGATATTAAGTAAATCCAATCAGCAAGCTAATTTATCAAATATAACATGATATTTAACATTTTCAAACAATTTTATGAGTTTAGAACCCACACCTGAATTTTCACTTCCTCACAACACACTAACAAATTTTCCAATTTTCCTCAATAATTCCTTAAACGAACCTAAACCAAAATTCAGTGTAAATTCAATAAATTTACCATTAAACCATGCCCCAAACACCCACTTATGAGTTCAACCCAATATTTGAAATTATAACTATTTTATGAATCCAAACTAGTTAGATTCCTTACACTGTATCAATGCAAACCGTACGTACAATCTTTCTTTGCCTTTACGGATGATTTGGGACATTTGGGTCAGCACCTAATGCAATAATATACTGGAAAATTAGTATCTAATTTGTGACAACCCGAATTAGGGCCTAATCAGGATAGTGGTTTCGTGACCACAAATCCGAGATAGAAATAATTGTTTTATAATTATTTTGGGGTTTATGATATGATTTCATGATTTCGTGAAAGTTTCGTGATGAAATTACATGCATTTAAGCTTAAGTTGAGATTAGGGACTAAATCGAATAAATTGTAAAACTCGTGTTTTAGAAGTTTTTAGTATGAAATTGCTTTGGGATATTAACTAGGAGGTCTTAAATAGCAATTTGACCCATTCTTAAGTTATAGACAAAAGTTGGACATGGAGGGAATTGTTTTGAAAGTTTAGTAGTAAAGGCATTTTGGTCATTTGTATATTAAATGAAATAAAATGGGAAAAATAACACAAAATTGGTTATCATCTTCATTAATTGCTGCCGAAAATTGCTCTCCCCCATAGCTAGGGTTTCTTCAACTTTCAAGCTTCATAGTAAGTGATTTCAAGCCTCGTTTTTAATGTTCTTCACATTTTTGAAATCCTCATAGCTCGGTTTACTTATTTCTACCATTAGTTCGAGTTAGGGTTTATGTTTAAAAATTTACCCATGAATGATAGGCATGTATTTTGTTGTTTGATGGTAGAATATGAATGTTTGAAGTTAGGAGAACGATCTTTTCTGTGACAGCCCTAATGTGACCCTAGTCGGAAAGTGGTTTCGGGACAACAAAACTGAGTCATAAAAATAATTAACCGTCATATTTGATGCTTATTATATGTATATATGCATGTGTGAAAATTTCATGTTTGAATTTTGTTAATTGTAAGTGAATTTTATTAAATAGGACTTGTGTGAGAAAATTTAGAAATGTGCTAGGCAAAAGTTAAAGTGGCCTATTGATGCATGTTAGAAAATGCTTGTCCTTGCATGTCAAATTACCCAAAACTTTAGGTAGTGGTTGGCCATGCAATGGGTTAAACATATTATAAACATTTTGTGTTAATGTGTTATGTTAAAAATAATAAAATAAAAGGTTGGTAATAAAGTAATGAAAAGGGAGGGGTGATGAAAACAAAGTTGTTTCATCCATGCTCCTCCATTGCCGTGAATTGAAGGAAGAAAGAAGAGGAGGTTCGGTCACTTGGAGCTTAAGGGAGGTTAGTCATTTGTGTTAGATTTTCTTTAAACTTTAAGCTTGTTTCTAGTTAATTAGCTAGTTTTTACATAACCCATGTCAAAGTTATGAAAATCTTGGTGATGGTTTGAGCATTCGGTTTTAGTTATTAAAGGATGAGATTGGGTTATGGTTTTATGTTTTATGAAGAATTGTTGAAGAGAAGGGTTTTAGTTAGTCAAATGATAAATTCTAATGTTCATGAGTACAATGGCCAAACATAGATTTGTCTAATGAATTGAACAAATGCCGTGTGAGTGATTGAAATGAATGAGTTGGAGGTTGGATCATATTAAGATTGACTTTGCACATAAATATTAAGAGTTTGATATTTTTATGATTTTGGAAGGTAAATAAGGTTATGCTCAAGTTAAATACAAGATTATGGCTGATTTGTGTTTAGTGAGTTTCGCCAAGGACTTTATGTGCATTCGGTTCAAGTAGAGTAAACGTGACGGGTAGAAAATGGTTGTTAATTGAGATAGTTTAAGGTATTTGTAAGTAGTTTGAATAAATGAACAATAATAATAATAAATCATCTAGTGAATTGGTGTAATTGCCGAATTTGAACTAGAAAGTTATTGAGTAATGTTTGTATGTTAAGTGATAGAATAGAGCGAATGCTTGGAATGTGATATCTATGAATTATAGGTTGGATTAAAGGCTGTTATATTGCCTTATCATTTTCGGGAATGTGCTATGTCAAAGAAATTGAGGGTTGATGTTTAAGTAAGGTAAGTATAGGTATATTCGGCTTGTAGTTTTATAAATGTGATATGAGTATTTTGTTTTGTAAATGAGTAGTAAGTATGTTAAGAATGGTTCTAAAATGTATATGGATGTCGTGTGATAGTGTTTGATTGGGAAGTAAATTGTTTGATTTAGCTCAAGAGCCTAGAGGATCAAAGTTGGATAAGGGAAAGGAAAAAGTGATCGAATAGTCGTTGAAATTGTTTGACAACATCCAAGGTAAGTTTTCGGGTAATGGAACTTAGTTTATGATTTGTTTAAGTCATGACATATAAGCATAACAAATAAACAGTGATATAATGATTCTATTTGAGTTATATATATTGAGGTAATTAGTTCATACTTATGACGGGCAGCCGAATGCGTATAGAGATTATGTTCTAAAGCAAATCAAAATCATGCTCTTTGTATGTGGCTATTGAGCCGAAAATGGTAATGGTTGATAAGTGTCTTGTGTTTGAATTCTGGTTATGAAAATGAAATATAGATGTGTCATGATTTATTGATATATGTGCTTGATTATTCGGATGATATCCGGGCTAAGTCCCGAAGGCATTTGTGCGAGTTCCTATATCCGGCTAAGTCCCAAGGCATTTGTGCTAGTGACTATATCCCAGGCGAAGTCCCGAAGGCATTTGTACGAGTAGTTGCTATACCCAGGCTAAGTCCCGAAGGCATTTGTGCTAGTGACTATATCCGGGCTAAGACCCGAAGGCATTTGTACGAATTGCTATATCCGGCTAAATCCCGAAGGTACTTGGGTTTGGAAGTGAGCGATCTTGCTGTAATAATTTCAATTAATACGCTCGTAAAATCCAAACGATAAGGTATGTTTCGTATATGCATCGGAAAGGTTGAATCCTTTTAAATAGTATTCGCACAATTGATTAACGAACTTCCGGCCTTTAGTTAGGTTTGATACCCTGTGTATGAATATATTGGTTGAAGCGTGAAGTAATTATGATTTTGAGAATATGCATATATCAAAATATTCATTTAGTCATATGAACGCTATACTTTAGTCGTAAATAATTTCATTACTCAAAACTTACTAAGCATTAAATGCTTATTCCGTTTCTTTAATTCTCTGTTTTATAGATTTTGTTCGTCAGCTATCGGATTCGGGATTGTCAAAGTCGAAGTCGTCCACACTATCTAAGCCCTTTTGGTACTCTTTTAGTTAAACTTTGATAATGGCATGTATAGGACTAACCTTTGTTGTTAATCAAGTACCTTTGGTAATGTGTATATATTCGGATAGCCATGTGAAAATGGCTTAAATATTTTGAGCATAGTATTAAAATCATTTTGTATATATATGGTTATTGAGAGGTGTGAAAATGCTTGGCAATGATTAGCCATTGGAATGGTTAATCACGATCAGATTTGGTGCTATGTATGTCAAATGGCTAGTTGATTCATGGAAACTATGAAATAGGTGAAATTTACCTTAAAATAGATGCTGACAGCAGCAGTGATGTGAGTTTGAAAATTCACTAAAAATATTAGGAATGTAATTAAATAATGAATAAATTATGTAATCGAACCTTGATGAGTCTATTTTCATATGAAAGAAGCGAAACGACCATATGAGCCGTATTTTTATGAGTTGTTTAAGTTTTCGTGAAACAGGGCCAGAACAGTTACTGGATCCCCTGTTCTGACTTTGGAAATTTACCATAAATTAACCAGAAATAATTAGAAGTCATGCTTTATATGTACAGATTCCTTTTTGAGTCTAGTTTCATTAGAAACAAACGAAATATGTATTGAAGCCCTGTACAGGGAGATATCTAAGTCGTAATACATGAAGGTAAGAGTAGTCAAACCCTGAAACAGGGGAGACTTTAACTAATAAACTGTACTAATTGGCCAAACCAAAAATTCTAGAAAACAATCTTTAGATGGATATATGAGTCTAGTTTTAGGGAAAATTTACGGAATCAGTTTTTGAGTTTTGTAACTCGAGATATGATTTTTAAGGTGACAGTGACGCAGTTAGCCAGCTTGTTTGGAAATTTTAAAATGAACTGTGTAAATAAATGAATTAAGTTCGTTAACACCTCGTGTTCGACTCCGGAAACGGTCTCGGGTGCGGGGCGTTACAATTTTATTGGTATCAGAGCTACGGTTTAGTTGATTCTAGGACTACCGTAATACGTTCGGGTCTAGCTATACATGCCATTGTGTGTCTATTTGATAGTGTGGTGATTTCTGACAGTTAAAAATGTGTTTGTTTATAGTAATGGATCCCGATCCCAACCAAGCGTTAGTTGATGATCTTGAGAGTGTAGCGCCTACTCCCGCACAAGGGACAGCGCCGGTGGACTCTCAACCTATTGCTAGTAATCAGAATGACAAAGCTAGACAGACTTTTATAGCGTAATGAATGATTGGTTCAACCAATACATTCGAACTAATACGGTGTTCCACAACCCCATTTCAAACTAATACATCCCACACTGCGATACCTCCGAATCGACGAGATAAGGTTAAATAAGCCCCAGTTGATAGAATCCGAAAACAGGGCTCTTGAATTTAAAGCTACGAGATAGCGATGATCTTGAGCAAGCTGAATTTTGGTTGGACAACACTATTGGTGCTTGATGAACTATCTTGCACACCGATGAATGCCTAAAGTGTACGATCTCCTTGCTACGTGATTACGCCTACTATTGGTGGAATACGTTGATTTCTGTTATGCCAGAGAGCAAGTAACTTGGGAGTTTTTCCAAACCGAGTTTGAAAAAAGTATATCGACCGAGATTCATTGATCAAAAGCGAAAAGAATTTCTTGAACTTAAACAAGGTTCCATGTCGATTCATCGATTATGAGCGAAAGTTTGTAAGGCTTAGCCGATGCTGCGAGAATGCATTTCTTCAAAAGGCATGATGTGTAAACGTTTGAAGATGGATTGAGCGATGATATAAAGCGTATGTTGGCATTTTAGAAATCAAAGAATTTGTGGTACTTGTCGAGCGAGCTTGCAAAGCGAAGAGCTCGATGAGGAGAAAAGAAAAGGCGATATGGGAGCAAAGGAGTTTCAGTAAGAGATCTTGGAAAGCCCTTTTAACAATCATAGAAGAAATTTAGAGATGATTTAGGCCGATCTAGAGACACGTCGGGTTTTCTAGATGAGACCGTGATCGATCCCCAATGAGTACACGAGTTACTTGATGCCGATGTTGGAAATGATCGTCGAGGCGAGCAGTGCGATATTGTGGTAAATGGCATTCGGGAGTTGTAGATTCCATGACCGCTCTGTTACAAGTGCGGATCAGTTGACCACTTTATTAAAGATTGCCCGAGATTATGCGAATAGAATGTAAATCGAGTGGGAAGCAAGATGCTACAAGCGCTCGAGGTAGACCATCTAAAATACGGGGAATGCTAGTGGCGGTCGAGAGGATCTAGAGATGTTACCACCAGATCGAGGCTCGTGCTCTGCCGAGCTTATGCTATACGTGCACGCGAGGATGCTTCTTCACCGATGTTATTACGGTACATTCACTCTCTTTGATACTAATGTGATTGCATTGATTGACCACGGTTCTACTCATTCTTATATATGTGAGACTTTAGCATCCAATAAGACTTTACTGTTGAGTCTCTTGAGTTCGTTATTAGAGTGTCGAATCCTTGGGTTATTGTGTGCTTGTTGATAAGGTGTGTAAGAAATGTCCCCTAGTAATTTGAGGTTCCTATTTTCCGGCGGACTTGATGCTTTTACCGTTTGATGAATTTGATGTTATTCTCGGTTTGGATTGGTTAATCGTGCATGATGCGGTTGTGAATTGCAAAAGCAAGACTATTGATTTGAGGTGTGCAAATAATGAGATAATCCGAGTTGAGTCTCTTGTCTTGAATGGATTGCCAACAATAATATCCTCGACGTTAGCTCAAAATATGTGAGAAAGGGGTGTGAGCGTATCTTGCATACGTGCTTGATAATGAAAAATCGGAAAGAAACTTGAATTAGTACCGATGGTTTGTGAATATCCGGATGTTTTCCGAAGAATTACCGGGTTACTGCTTTGTTTGGGAGGTAGAGTTTGGCATCAAACTTGTACACAGGACTACACCGATTCGATAGCTCCGTATCGTATGGCACCAACGAATTAAAAGAACTGAAAACTTCGGTTGCAAGAGTTGACGGATAGAGGTTTTGCTCGACCGAGTTTTTCACCTTAGGGTGCACCAGTATTGTTTGTGAAAAGAAGGACGAAACCATGAGGTTGTGCATCGACTATCGTCAGCTGAATAAAGTGACAATAAAGAATAAATATCCGTTACCACGTATTGATGATTTGTTTGATCAACTAAAGGGAGCCTCAGTATTTTCAAAGATAGATTTGAGATCGGGTTATTATCAGTTGTGAATTCGGGATTGGATATACCCAAAACCGCTTTCGAGCGAGATACGGTCACTCTGAGTTTTTAGTGATGCCGTTTGGGCTCACTAATGCCCCGGCGGTATTTATGGATTTGATGAATCGGATCTTGAGACCGTTTTGGATCGGTTTGTAGTTGTGTTTATTGATGATATTTTGGTCTATTCAAGAAATGAAACCGATCATCTTTGAACACACAGGGTTAGTGTTGCGGTTTTACGGATAAGCGGTTATATGCTAAGTTCAAAATGTGAGTTACGGTTGAGAGAAGTTAGCTTTTTGGGACATGTGGTATCTGCATCGGGTATTGAGTTGATCCGAGCAAAATTTCAGCAATACTTAACTGAAGCCCAGAAATATTACTAAGGTTGAGCTTTTTGGGACTTGCGGTTTACTACAGACGGTTTGTAAGGGTTTCTCGATGATAGCCACACCGATGACGAAGCTACTTGAAAGATGTTAAGTTGAATGGTCGAAAAATGTCGAAAAGTTTCGATCAACTAAAACTTACTTGGTGAAGCTCGAAGACTAGTGCGACTGAATCGGGCAAAGAGTTTGTCATTCTGATGGCGCATCCTTACTTGGGTTGGGTTGTGTATTGATGCAAGAAGGTCGAGTTGTAGCTTATGCGTCGAGACAATTGAAACCACATGAGAAAAATTATCCAACCCATGATCTCGAACTAGCCGCCATCGTATTCACTTTGAAAATATGGCGACATTACTTATTTGGTGAGAAGTGTCATGTATATTCGGATCACAAAAGTCTCAAATATTTGATGACTCAAAGAGACTTGAATCTGCGACAAAGGCGTTGGCTCGAGTTGTTAAAAGATTATGAGCTTGTCATTGACTATCACACAGGAAAGGCTAATGTGGTTGCGGATGCTTTAAGTCGTAAATCACTTTGTTTGCTTCTGACGATGAATGTACACCTATCATTCTATCCGACAATGTGTTAGTAGCGAATTAAAGGCCAAACCATTGTTGATTCACCAAATTCGTGAAGCTCGGAAAGTCGATGATGAATTGGTTGCAAAACGGGCTGAATCGTTTGAATATGGAATCGAGTTCCAAAATTGATGATGACGATTGTTTGAGGTTGAAGTCATTTGTGTGTTCCAAGAAATTGAACTTATTTCGATGATTACGAGCGAAGCTCATTGTAGCCGAATGTCAATTCACCGGGAGTACGAAAATGTACAACGATCTGAGACGTCGGTTTTGGTGGCATGGTATGAAGCGAGACATTTCGATTTTGTTTGAAGTGTTTAATATGTCAACAAGTGAAAGCGGAACATCAAGTGCCTCTGAGTTTACTTGACCGATCATGATACCGAATGGAAATGGGATCGAGTCACGATGGATTTTGTATCTGGTCGCCATTGTCGGCAACTAAGAAAGATGCGATTTGGGTTGTTGTTGATAGATGACTAAGTCACTCATTTTATTCCGTCGTCTGAACTACTCATTGGATAAACTAGCTGAATTGTATGTTTCTCAAATTGTAAAACTACACGGGTACCTATTTCTATTGTGTGGGATAGAGATCCGAGATTCACCTCGCGATTTTGGAAGAAATTGCAAGAAGCTTTGGGTACCAAGTTGCATTTAGCACCGCTTTTCATCCCAGACCGATGGTCAATCCGAGCGGATAATTACGATACTCGAGGATATGTTGAGATGTTGCATCCTTGAGTTTAGTGGTCCATGGGAGCGGTATTTACCTTTGATTGAATTCTCTTACAACAACAGGTTTTCAATCAAGTATTAAGATGGCGCCTTACGAAGCTTTGTGCGATTCGTAAATGTCGTACACCATTGTTTTGGACCGAGCTTAGTGAAAGTAAAATTTTGGAGTTGATTTGATTAAAGATCTTTGAACGAAAGTAAAAGTAATCCGTGAAAGTCCAAGGCGACCTCGGATCGTCGAAAGTCGTGCGCAGATTTGAAGCGAAAAGATATTGAGTATCGGTGGGAGATAAAGTGTTCCTTAAAGTTTCACCTTGGAAAAGATACTCGATTTGGCCGTAAGGGCAAACTAAGTCCGAGGTTCATAGGGCCGTATGAAATATCCGAACGAGTTGGTCCATGGCATATAGATTGATTTTACCCCGATCTCGAAAGGATTCTAGCGTTTTCATGTTTCGATGCTTTGGCGTTCTGATCGATCCTTCGCACATAATTAATCCTCAGAGGTTGAAATTCAATCCGATATGAGTTATGAAGAAGAACCGTCGTATCCTAGCTCGTGAAGTGAAAGAGTTGCGAATCAAAAGGGTTCCGTTAGTAAAGGTGTTATGGCTCAAACACGGGATCAAAGAAGCTACTTGGGAAACCGAGAACTCTATGAAAGAACGTTACCCAAACCTATTTACGGTAAGATTTTGGGGACGAAAATTTCTTAAAGTGGGGAGAGTTGTGACACCCTAATGTGACCCTAGTCGAAAGTGGTTTGGGACCACAAAACCGAGTCATAAAAATAATTAACCGTCATATTTGATACTTATTATATGTATATATGCATGTGTGAAAATTTCATGTTTGAATTTTGTTAATTGTAAGTGAATTTTATTAAATAGGACTTGTGTGAGAAAATTTAGAAATGTGCTAGGCAAAAGTTAAAGTGGCCTATTGATGCATGTTAGAAAATGCTTGTCCTTGCATGTCAAATTACCCAAAACTTTAGGTAGTGGCCGGCCATGCAATGGGTTAAACATATTATAAACATTTTGTGTTAATGTGTTTTGTTAAAAATAATAAAATAAAAGCTTGATAATAAAGTAATGAAAAGGGAGGGGTGATGAAAACAAAGTTGTTTCATCCATGCTCCTCCATTGCTGTGAATTGAAGGAAGAAAGAAGAGGAGGTTCGGTCACTTGGAGCTGAAGGGAGGTTAGTCATTTGCGTTAGATTTTCTTTAAACTTTAAGCTTGTTTCTAGTTAATTAGCTAGTTTCTTACATAACCCATGTCAAAATTATGAAAATCTTGGTGATGGTTTGAGCATTCGGTTTTAGTTATTAAAGGATGAGATTGGGTTATGGTTTTTATATTTTATGAAGAATTGTTGAAGAGAAGGGTTTTAGTTAGTCAAATGATAAATTCTAATGTTCATGAGTACAATGGCCAAACATAGATTTGTCTAATGAATTGAACAAATGCCGTGTGAGTGATTGAAATGAATGAGTTGGAGGTTGGATCATATTAAGATTGACTTTGCACATAAATATTAAGAGTTTGATATTTTTATGATTTTTGGAAGGTAAATAAGGTTATGCTCAAGTTAAATACAAGATTATGGCTGATTTGTGTTTAGTGAGTTTCGGCCAAGGACTTTATGTGCATTCGGTTCAAGTAGAGTAAACGTGACGGGTAGAAAATGGTTGTTAATTGAGATAGTTTAAGGTATTTGTAAGTAGTTTGAATAAATGAACAATGTAACGCCCCAATTTTCGGGAATTCTGTAAAAGTTGTAAAATTTAAAATTCTGTGTTCTGTTTGTTATGTGTACGATTAATCATGTTGGTGGGCCTCTAGAAGGCCCAAGCTTAGGATAAAACCCGGTAGTTTTAATTAAATTTAATTCTATAAGAGAAAGGGTTACGATAAATTGGGCTTTTAGGAATTATTTGTGAAAAATGGATCACAAGGAAGCAAGTGGTAAAGTGGCATGTGGCGCTCTTTGGGAAGGTTGTAGTGGCGTGTGGAAGCTTGGGGAGGACCGTGTTCAAGTCACAATGACAACAAATTAAGTGATTAATTTTATGTACAGAAAGGGAAGTAGTGGAACTAAAATAAAAGTCATGTCAGAAGAGTTTAAGAGGGTAAGGGATTGAATAAGGATAGAGATAAGGCGAAATCTAGGAGCTGATTGGGGTGAGTGTGTTGGCGAATTTTGGACTCTTGAGGAGCAAGAGGTGGCCGCCAAGGGTTTCTTTAGGGGTAAATTCGGCTAGGTTAAAGTGCCAGATAAATTCGGCAATAGGGAGGGAGTTGTGCCGCTTGTCGCTTTCTCACCTTCTCCCTTTAGCCATTTTGCTTTCTTCTTATTCTCTTTCTCCATAGTGAACCTTTCAAACCTCTTGTCCATCTCCACCCTACTCTACATCACTTTCCTCCATTAATTTTCTTAGACTAAAGCCGAACCTCAAATCTCAAAATCCAAAAGCTATATTCTTGTGCCGTTTTTCCAAAGCCATATTCCTCAATATGTTTTCCTTTTGACCAACATTCCTCTCCTCTAAACCCCTAGCATCTGTCGACAACATTACCCGTGGTTATAGCCTCAAATCATTATTTTTATATCACCTAGAAAAGCCAAACTACTATAGAGTTAGGGACTTGTAGCGAAACTTCAAAGCTTCTAGATTCAAGTTTTACAATCGTTTAAAGGTTGAATCGCATCAGATCTACGTAGAAAGCAGGAAGGAATAAGTGGTAAGTGCTCATCACTTCAAATCTAGTCTTATTTTTCAAGTTAGGAAAAAGTTGAAGTCCCTAAAATCTAGGGATGCTATCGATTTGGGCATAGGGCATAAAGGGTCTTTAACCGATGATTTATTTTGATGATTAGTGTCTTCTCAAGGGTTGGATCGAAGGCTTGGATCTTTGGAGCGATCAGACTTGGATCTAGCCATCGGATTTCGGCAAGAAGGTAAAGTTTTAAAGGCTTTTAGGGACAGAGTCGAATATGGGTAAGTATATTATGGAGATTAGTGTTGTGATTTGCAATCTAATAATTGTAGCAACATAATTGTAGGCAGTTCGTGCGTGGATCTTGTCAGCAAGTCGTCACAAATCAGGTGTGTAACTGACACCCTCTCATAGGCTAGATCGGCAAAAGCTGAAAAGCCGAAATGCCGAAAAGCCGGTATTTTGGGCACTTGCGAGTGTACGAATGCTCGTAAGACGTATGGGTAATTATTACTGGTAATCGGAAGTGATAAAACTGCAGTACGCGCGATTTCGTGAGTTTTGATATTTTGGGCGTAATGGGCCAAAACTGGGTTAATGGGCCAACGGGCCCAATTCAGTAAGAACACTCGGTAAGTTTTCTGGCTAAACGTAATGGCTATGATATGCATGGAAACCTTAGAAATAGTTAGATGTGCTATTATACCCCTATGTATGCAAAATTACCATTATACCCCTATGTATGCAAAATGACCTTTATACCCCTAGGGTTAATTTTGTCTGAAAAGCATGATGAATTAAATCTGTATGATGTGTGCCATGAATGTATATCTATTGCATGGGGACATGGGCTATATTATGGAGGAAGCGTCCTGGTGGCTATGCCACAAATTATCTGTTCTGGTGGCCCTGCCACAAATTATCTGTTCTGGTGGCACTGCCACAAAATATCTGTATCCGGTGACTCTGTCACATTTTCTGTATCTGGCAGCCATGCTGCATATTTCTATAGCGTGTAGTGGTTGGGTGGGTCGAGTAGTCTCCCTACATGGTGAAAAGATGGTATGGGGGTGTTTGTGGTTAGATATGGTTGGGTTTCTGCATAAGCATGATATATCTGTTCTGGTCTGTTCTAGGCCTACGGGCTTTATTCTGATATCTGTTCTGGGTTGAGGCCAACTTATTCTCTCTCTGTGGTTTGAACTGATTTAGGCTATAGTTGGGTTGAATTACATACTGAGTTTTCCAAAACTCACCCCTTATTTTCATCCTCGCAGGTAATCCTTAACCATAGTGGGCTTGGAGTTGTGAGGGATTTGGACTGGCCACATGTTTCTACGAACCTGGTTTCTACGAACCTGGTTTCTTTCTGGTGAACTGGACGTCCTTTTAATTTCATCTATGGTTTTGGGTTTTAAGTGTAATAAGGCCTTTTAATTATTTTTATGGTTTTGTTTTACTTTTATTATTTTATTTTACTATGATGAAAAAACTATGATGACTAAGGAAAATGGGTTAGCTTTAGGACGCATTTTCAAAAACATTAAGGGATTTCAAAATAACACGTTTACAAGTAAGACTTCCGCTAAACAAACGTTTTCAAACTTAATCATTTTCTTAAGATAGACATAACCAAACGATTTTCTCAAAATTACACGAGTCGTTAGGGTGTGGCAATGGTGGTGTGCATGTCTAGGATTGGATCCGAAGGAGCTTGGTACTTAGCGATCGACGCACTCACCTCCTCTTCTTCTGGTTTCCTACCGTGCATGACTTCTATTCACCTTAACTCGCTTTAAAAGTATCTTTACAACCCCAACTAAGTTTTCCAAACTAAGTAAAATGGAGCGTTTTGAACGCATCGATGTGGCGCACCGGATCCTGTCATAACGTCTAGGCTGGGTTTGGGGTGTTACATTTAGTGGTATCAAAGCCAAGTTGCAATAACTCGGTTGTGGAATGGGTTTACAAAAACGAAGATTTTCAAAAAAAATCGGTTTTAAATCGGACTTCAAGGTGGCATTCCAAATCTCATTGGCTTTGTAAGTATTCGAATTTTTCGAATATATTCGAATTATCTGTCTATCTTGAAACTTTACTAGAATACTCTAGATAGGATGCTCTGAAACCCTAGAAAAGCTTGCTAAAAGACTGAAAGCGTAGTTAGGCGTCGATTCTCTGAAAACCATCTCGAATTACTATTTGAATCATAAAACATCGTAATAAACATTGGAATGATATTAATGCATAAAATTAAGTAATCGATAATACGATATGAGTGCATAGCGACTTCGAGGTAGAGGCCGTGGACGAGGCCGAGGAAGAGCTCGAGCAGGATCTTCGTCTTCAGGACATATGCCAGCGGCAGAAGCACCGGTACAATCAGCAACGGAAGTGGAATCACATGATCATGGTGCCGGGGATGACGCCCTATCGCAGGCAATGCTTCGAGTTCTGGAAAGGGTTGCCAGGGCAAGTTCGGGCAACGGAATTCGAGGATCGATTTCTGAACGACTCCGGGCTAATAGAGCGGAGATCTTTAGGGGCGTATCTGGTGTAGCCCTGAATGTGGCGGAATATTGGTTGGAGGCCACGGAACGAATTATGGATGACTTGGACCGCTACTGCGGAGCGAAATTTGAAGGGGCCGTGTCGTTCTTTGCGAGATGAGGCTTATCAGTGGTGGCTCACCGTGAGGGATGGAACCCTAGCTGATAAGGTTACTTGGGAGCTGTTTAAGACAGCCTTTAAAGGAAAGTACGTCGGGGCAAGTTATATGGACGCCCATAGGAAAAAATTCCTGAATCTGGTCCAAGGAGGCAAAACTTTTGCTGAGTACGAGGTTGAATTTCTGAGGTTGAGTAGGTATGCTGTGGGAATAGTTGCTACAGAATATGAGCGTAGCGTTCACTTTGAGGATGGACTCGAGATGACCTTAAGGTCTGATTGCTCCAGAGAGGAGCTTGACTTGCAGTTACGGTGGAAAAAGCTAAGATCGCTGAGGAGGTAAAGCGTACTGAGAGGCAGAACCGTGAGAAAGATCGAAACCGTTTCTGGAGGGATTCTGGACCTTCGGGTGGAGCAAACAAGAATGCCAAAAGGGCGAGAGTGGAGGAGCCAGCCGAGCCGTTCAGATGAATGTGGTTAGACCGCCAACTGTGGGGACTGTGGTAAGGTACACAGGTGAGTGTAGGAAACGTTTTGGTGCTTGTTTCCAATGCGGATCTATGGAGCACAGAGTTAAGGACTGTCCACAGAGAGCTGATTAGGCTCGAGTTCTTTGTCTGAAGGGTTGTTCAACCCATGAGAGGTGGACCACAACCACCGAGAGGGCGTGGACAAGGTAGGGCGGAAATGGGAATGAAAATGGTCGAGGTCGAGGAGCGCCTGACAGGGGAGCCGAAAATCTTTGAGGCTCGACAACCCGGCGTTGGTGTATGTAGCTCGTCGTCGAGAGCAGGGCGACGCACCTGATGTCATAACTGGTGCGTTCTTAGTTTCTAATATGCCGATCTTGCCTTGGTGGATATTGGATCTACTCATTCTTATGTTGCGTGTGCCATATCTGGGTCTTTAGGAGTGCATTCGAGAAGATAGTGAGTGGGGTATCGTGCTAAGGCCCTTGGGTCAATCGGTTAGGGTAGACAAAATTGTATAAGGATGTACCCTTAGAAAATCAAGGTAGGATCTTTCTGGCGATCTAATGGAGTTGCCGTTTGGAGAATTTGACATCATTCGGGAATGGACCGCTTGTTAAGCATAAGGTGACTCGGATGTGTCTTGCTAAGCGAATGGTGCTAAGGACCACGGAAGGGATGAGGTTATGGTGATAGGTGAGCGAAGGGACTATTTGTATAATGTGATATCGGTATTGAGGGCTGAAAAGTGGATTCGGAAAGGGTGTGAGGCCTATTTGGCATTTGTAAGTCAAACAGATGTAGAAGGGCTGACAGTCGATAAGGTTAGAACTGTAAAAGAGTTCCAAGATGTCTTTCCGGAGGAGCTTCCGGAATTGCCTCCAAATCGGGAAGTCGAATTTGGAATCGACCTGTTGCTTGAGACAGCACCAGTGTCCATTGCACCATATAGGATGGCACCAAAGGAGTTAGTGGAGTTAAAGGCGCAAATTCAAGAATTGTTGGATAGGGGCTTTATTAGGCCAAGTGTGTCTCCATGGGGAGCACCGGTGCTATTCGTGAAGAAGAAGGATGGGACGATGCGCATGTGCATTGACTATCGCCAGTTGAACAAACTGATGATTAAGAATAAGTACCCTCTGCCAAGGATTGACGATCTGTTCGACCAGCTTAAAGGAGCTTCTGTATTTTCCAAGATCGATCTTCGATCTGGGTATCATCAGTTAAGGGTCAATGAGGCAGATATTCATAAGACAGCATTCAGGACTCGTTATGGTCATTATGAGTTTCTGGTTATGCCATTTGGACTAACAAACGCTCCTGCAGCGTTTATGGATCTGATGAATCGTGTGTTCCAACCATTTCTGGATCGGTTCGTGGTCGTCTTTATTGATGATATTCTGGTATATTCTGAGACCGAAGCAAAACATGATGAGCATCTCTGCACTGTGTTACAAGTGTTAAGGGAGAAAGAACTTTATGCGAAGTTCAGCAAGTGTGAGTTCTGGTTGAGGGAGGTAACCTTTTTGGGGCATGTGGTCTCTGCAGAGGGGATTAGAGTGGATCCTCGAAAGATTGAAGCAATTTTGGAATGGAAGCCACCTAGGTCGGTTTGAAATTCAAGTTTCCTAGGATTGGCGTGTTACTCTGAAAGGTTTGTGGAAGGTTTTTACGTGATGGCAGCACCTCTCACAAAACTCATAAGGAAAGGAGTACCATTTGTATGGACGGAGAAGCGAAAGAAGCTTTTGAGAGGTTGAAGAAAGTTACATTGAAGCACTGTGTTAATTCAACCGAGTCAGGAAAAGATTTTATCAGTGCGGTGATGCATCACACGTAGGTTTGGGTTGTGTGTTGATGCAAGAGGGTAAGGTGGTTGCTTATACGTCTCGACAACTTAAGCCTCACGAAGGGAACTATCCCACTTATGATTTGGAGTTAGCAGCAGTGATCTTTGCACTTAAAACCTGGAGACATTACTTGTATGGAGAAAGGTGTATTATATACACAGATCATAAGAGTCTCAAGTATTTGCTGACTCAGAAGGAACTGAACCTTAGGCAAAGGAGATGGATCGAGTTGCTTAAGAATTATGATTGTTCAATTGAATATCACCCAGGCAAGGCTAATGTGGTGGCTGATACTCTAAGTCGTAGAGCTGTATCTGATCTGAAAGTAATGTTTGCTCATCTAAGTCTGTTTGACGATGGAAGTCTGTTGGCTGAATTGCAAGTAAGGCCAACCTGGGTGGATCAGATTAAAGAGAAGCAGTTGAAAGATGAGTCTTTGGTCCCTCGTTTTCAACAAGTTAAGGAAGGAAACTTCGAGTTTGGGCTAAATGATGAAGGGGTTCGTGTTTCGAGGAAGAATTTGTGTTCAAGGACTCGACTTGAGATACCAATTTTGAAGGAAGCTCATGGGGACTTTGTGCCATGCATCCTGGAGAGAATAAGTTGTACCATGACTTGCGAGAAGCTGTATTGGTGGCCCGGACTTAGCGAGAGGTAATCGAATTTGTGGGGAAATGTCTGACATGCCAGCAGGTGAAAGCTGAGCATCAGTTACCTTCTGGATTATTGCAGCCAGTAAAAATACCACTTTGGAAGTGGGAGAGGGTAACCATGGACTTTGTGAGTGGGCTACCCTTGTCACCATCGAAGAAAGACTCGATATGGGTGATTGTGATAGGTTGACCAAGTCGGCTCATTTTATACCTGTTCGAATAGACTTTTCTCTTTAGAAGTTAGCCAAGTTGTATGCGGCGGAGATTGTGCGACTGCATGGATTTCCGGTTTCGATTATCTCTGATCGGGATCCTAGATTCACATCTCGGTTTTGGAAAACGTTGCATGAGGCGTTGGGAACGCGATTGAACTTTAGTACGGCTTTCCATCCCCAGACTGATGGTCAGTCGGAAAGAGTTATTCAGATTCTGGAAGACATGTTGAGGGGATGTGTTATTGATTTCCGAGGTAGTTGGGAGGATTACTTGCCTTTGGCAGAGTTTGCATACAACAATAGTTATCAGTCGAGTATTCGAATGGCACCTTATGAAGCACTGTATGGGCGAAGGTGTCGAACACCTAGTTGTTGGACTGAACTGGGGGAGCGACAAGTTCTTGGACTTGAGTTGGTGGCAGATACTAAGGATAAGGTCAAGTTAATTAGAGATCGGTTAAAGGAAGCGTCTGATAGGAAAAAGTCGTATGCAGATCTGAAGCGTAAGGAGATTGAATACTCAGTGGGCGATATGGTCTTCTTGAAGGTTTCACCTTGGAAGAAGATACTAAGGTTTGGTAAGAAGGGCAAGTTGAGTCCGCGGTTCATTGGGCCTTATCGGGTTTTGAAGCGAGTAGGCCCAGTGGCTTATTAGTTGGAATTGCCTTCAGAGATAGACAGGATTCACGATGTTTTTCACGTCTCCATGTTAAGGCGCTATTGTTCTGACCCTACTCATGTCGTGCCGGTTACAGAAATTGAGGTGCGAACTGATTTGACCTTTGAGGAGGAGCCTGTACAAATATTGGATCGAGACGTTAAGGTTCTGAGGAGGAAATCGGTACCATTAGTGAAAGTGCTTTGGCACAACCATGGCAAAGAAGAAGCTACTTGGGAGCCAGAGGAGGCAATGCAACAACAACACCCTCATCTGTTCGGATCAGGTAAATTTCGAGGACGAAATTTCTTTAAGGAGGGTAGAGTTGTAACGCCCCAATTTTCGGGAATTCTGTAAAATTTGTAAAATTTAAAATTCTGTGTTCTGTTTGTTATGTGTAGGATTAATCATGTTGGTGGGCCTTTAAAAGGCCCAAGCTTAGGATAAAACCCGGTAGTTTTAATTAAATTTAATTCTATAAGAGAAAGGGGTTCTGATAAATTGGGCTTTTAGGAATTATTTGTGAAAAATGGATCACAAGGAAGCAAGTGGTAAAGTGGCATGTGACACCACCGGGAAGGTTGTAGTGGCATGTGGAAGCTTGGGAGGACCTGTGTTCAAGTCACAATGACAAAAATTAAGTGATTAATTTTATGTACAGGAAAGGAAGTAGTGGGCCCGAAATAAAAGTCTGTCAGAAGAGTTTAAGAGGGTAAGGGGATTGAATAAGGATAGAGATAAGGAGGAAATCTAGGAGCTGATTGGGGTGAGTGTGTTGGTCAATTTTGGACTCTTGATGAGCAAGAGGTGGCCACCAAGGGTTTCTTTAGGGGTAAATTCGGCTAGGTTAAAGTGCCAAGATAAATTCGGCAATAGGGAGGAGTTGTGATGTTTCTGCTTTTCTCACCTTCTCCCTTTAGCCATTTTGCTTTCTTCTTATTCTCTTTCTCCATAGTGAACCTTTCAAACCTCTTGTCCATCTCCACCCTACTCTACATCACTTTCCTCCATTAATTTTCTTAGACTAAAGCCGAACCTCAAATCTCAAAATCCCAAAGCTATATTCTTGTGCCGTTTTTCCAAAGCCATATTCCTCAATATGTTTTCCTTTTGACCAACATTCCTCTCCTCTAAACCCCTAGCATCCGTCGACAACATTACCCGGGTTATAGCCTCAAATCATTATTTTTATATCACCTAGAAAAGCGAAACTACTATAGAGTTAGGGACTTGTAGCGAAACTTCAAAGCTTCTAGATTCAAGTTTTACGATCGTTTAAAGGTTGAATCGCATCGATCTCGTAGAAAGCGAGGAAGGAATAAGTGGTAAGTGCTCATCACTCCAAATCTAGTCTTATTTTTCAAGTTACGAAAAAGTCAAGTCCCTAAAATCTAGGAGGCTATCGATTTGGGCATAGGGCATAAAGGGTCTTTAACCGATGATTTATTTTGATGATTAGTGTCTTCTCAAGGGTTGGATCGAAGGCTTGGATCTTTGGAGCGATCAGACTTGGATCTAGCCATCGGATTTCGGCAAGAAGGTAAAGTTTTAAAAGCTTTTAGGGACAGAGTCGAATATGGGTAAGTATATTATGGAGATTAGTGTTGTGATTTGCAATCTAAGAATTGTAGCAACGTAATTGTAGGCAGTTCGTGCGTGGATCTTGTCAGCAAGTCGTCACAAATCAGGTGTGTAACTGACACCCTCTCATAGGCTAGATCGGCAAAAATCGAAAAGCCGAAATACCGAAAAGCCGGTATTTTGGGCACTTGCGAGTGTGCGAATGCTCGTAAGACATAATGGTAATTATTACTGGTAATCGAAAGTGATAAAACTACAGTACGCGCGATTTCGTGCGTTTTGATATTTTGGGCTTAATGGGCCAAACCTGGGTTAATGGGCCAACAGGCCTAATTCGGTAAGAACACTCGGTAAGTGTTTCTGGATAAACGTAATGGCTACGATATGCATGGAAACCTTAGAAATAGTTAGATGTGCTATTATACCCCTATGTATGCAAAATTACCATTATACCCCTATGTATGCAAAATGACCTTTATACCCCTAGGGTTAATTTTGTCTGAAAAGCATGATGAATTAAATCTGTATGATGTGTGCCATGAATGTATATCTGTTGCGTGGAGACATGGGCTATATTATGGAGGAAGCGTCCTGGTGGCTATGCCACAAATTATCTGATACGGTGGCCCCGCCACAAATTATCTGATACGGTGGCACCGCCACAAAATATTCAGATCTCGGTGACTCTGTCACATTTTACATATCTGGCGACCATGGTGCATATTTCTGTGGCGTGTAGCGGTTGGGTGGGTCGAGTAGTCTCCCCACATGGTGAAACAATAGTATGGGGGTGTATGTGGTTGGATATGGTTGGGTTTCTGCATAAGCATGATATATCTGTTGCAGTGCATTGCGGGCCTACGGGCTTTATTCGATATCTGTTGCAATTGAGGCCAACTTATTCTCTCTCGTGGTTTGAACTGATTTAGGCTATGGTTGGGTTGAATTACACACTGAGTTTTCCAAAACTCACCCTTATTTTCATCCTCGCAGTAATCCTCAACCATAGTGGGCTTGGAGTGTGAGGATTTGGATCGCCACATGTTTCTCGAACTGGTTTCTTTACGGTGAACTAGACGTCCTTTTAATTTCATCTATGGTTTTGGGTTTTAAGTGTAATAAGGCCTTTTAATTATTTTTATGGTTTTGTTTTACTTTTATTATTTTATTTTACTATGATGAAAAAACTATGATGACTAAGGAAAATGGGTTAGCTTTAGGACGCGTTTTCAAAAACATTAAGGGATTTCAAAATAACACGTTTACAAGTAAGAATTCCGCTAAACAAACGTTTTCAAACTTAATCATTTTCTTAAGATAGACATAACCAAACGGTTTTCTCAAAATTACACGAGTCGTTAGGGTGTGGCAATGGTGGTGTGCATGTCAGGATTGGATCCGAAGGAGCTTGGTACTTAAGCGATCAAGCGGACTCACCTCCTCTTCTTCCTGGTTTCCTACCGGTGCATGACTTCTATTCACCTTAACTCCTTTAAAAGTATCTTTACAACCCCAACTAAGTTTTCCAAACTATATAAAACGGAACATTTTGAACGCATCGATGTGGCGCAACGGATCCGGTCATAACGTCTAGGCCGGGTTTGGGGTGTTACAAACAATAATAATAATAAATCATCTAGTGAATTGGTGTAATTGCCGAATTTGAACTAGAAAGTTATTGAGTAATGTTTGTATGTTAAGTGATAGAATAGAGCGAATGCTTGGAATGTGATACGATGAATTATAGGTTGGATTAAAGGTCATTATATTGCCTTATCATTTTCGGAATGTGCTATGTCAAAGAAATTGAGGGTTGATGTTTAACTAAGGTAAGTATAGGTATATTCGGCTTGTAGTTTTATAAATGTGATATGAGTATTTTGTTTTGTAAATGAGTAGTAAGTATGTTAAGAATGGTTCTAAAATGTATATGGATGCCGTGTGATTGTGTTTGATTGGGAAGTAAATTGTTTGATTTAGCTCAAGAGCCTAGAGAATCAAAGTTGGATAAGGGAAAGGAAAAAGTGATCGAATAGCCGTTGAAATCGTTTGACAACATCCGAGGTAAGTTTTCGAGTAATGGAACTTAGTTTATGATTTGTTTAAGTCATGACATATAAGCATAACAAATAAATGGTGATATAATGATTCTGTTTGAGTTATATATATTGAGGTAATTAGTTCATACTTATGACGGGCAGCCGAATGCATATAGAGATTATGTTATAAAGCAAATCAAAATCATGCTCTTTGTATGTGGCTATTGAGCCGAAAATGGTAATGGTTGATAAGTGTCTTGTGTTTGAATTCTGGTTATGAAAATGAAATATAGATGTGTCATGATTTATTGATATATGTGCTTGATTATTCGGATGATATCCGGGCTAAGTCCCGAAGGCATTTGTGCGAGTTCCTATATCCTGCTAAGTCCGAAGGCATTTGTGCTAGTGACTATATCCGGGCGAAGTCCCGAAGGCATTTGTGCGAGTAGTTGCTATACCCGGGCTAAGTCCCGAAGGCATTTGTGCTAGTGACTATATCCGGGCGAAGTCCCAAAGGCATTTGTGTCAGTAGTTGCTATACCCGGGCTAAGTCCCGAAGGCATTTGTGCTAGTGACTATATCCGGGCTAAGACCTGAAGGCATTTGTGCGAATTGCTATATCCGGCTAAATCCTGAAGGTACTTGGGTTTGGAAGTGAGCGATCTTGCTGTAATAATTTCAATTAATACGCTCGTAAAATCCAAACGATAAGGTATGTTTCGTATATGCATCGGAAAGGTTGAATCCTTTTAAATAGTATTCGCACAATTGATTAACTAACTTCCGGCCTTTAGTTAGGTTTGATACCCTGTGTATGAATATATTGGTTGAAGCGTGAAGTAATTATGATTTTGAGAATATGCATATATGAAATTATTCATTTAGTCATATGAACGCTATACTTTAGTTGTAAATAATTTTATTACTCAAAACTTACTAAGCATTAAATGCTTATTCCATTTCTTTAATTCTCTGTTTTATAGATTTTGTTCATCAGCTATCGGATTCGGGATTGTCAAAGTCGAAGTCGTCCACACTATCTAAGCCCTTTTGGTGCTCTTTTAGTTAAACTTTAATAATGGCACGTATAGGACTAACCTTTGTTGTTAATCAAGTACCTTTGGTAATGTGTATATATTCGGATAGCCATGCGAAAATGGCTTAAATATTTTGAGCATAGTATTAAAATCATTTTGTATATATATGGTTATTGAGAGGTGTGGAAATGCTTGGCAATGATTAGCCATTGGAATGGTTAATCACGATCATATTTGGTGCTATGTATGTCAAATGGCTAGTTGAATCATGGAAACTATGAAATAGGTGAAATTTACCTTAAAATAGATGCTGACAGCAGCAGTGATGTGAGTTTGAAAATTTACTAAAAATAGTAGGAATGTAATTAAATAATGAATAAATTATGTAATCGAACCTTGATGAGTCTATTTTCATATGGAAGAAGCAAAACGACCATATGAGCAGTATTTTTATGAGATGTTTAAGTTTTCGTGAAAGAGGGCCAGAATGGTAACTGGATCCCCTGTTCTGACTTTGGAAATTTACCATAAATTAACCAGAAATAATTATAAGTCATGCTTTATATGTACAGATTCCTTTTTGTGTCTAGTTTCATTAGAAACAAACGACATATGTATTGAATCCCTGTACAGGGAGATATCTAAGTCGTAATGCATGAAGGTCAGAGTAGTCGAACCCTGAAACAGGGGAGACTTTAACTAATAAAATGTACTAATTTTCCTGACAAAAAATTCTAGAAAAAATCTGTAGATGGATATATGAGTCTAGTTTCAGGGAAAATTTACGGAATCAGTTTTCGAGTTTTGGAACTCGAGATATGATTTTAAGGTGACGATGACGCAGATAGCCACTTATGCTGGAAATTTTAAAATGAACTGTGTAAATAAATGAATTAAGTTCGTTAACACCTCGTGTTCGACTCCGGAAACGGTCTCGGGTGTGGCGCGTTACATTTTCTAAGCGATTTTTAACGAAAACGAGCAAAACGGCATAATCGATAAAAATACCTATTGTTCATAACTATGTGTTAGAGTGAGAATTTGATGTTGCCATAGAAGAGAAAAATGATCAGTAGGTCATTAAACATAAGAATAAGGGCTGAAATTAAATTTCAGAGCCTTGGGGCAAAATCATAATTTTGTAAAAGTTAGGGGGCAAAAATGTAATTTTTGTATAATGTGATTTTTGGATTAAAATAAATAGCTCGAGTGTTAAATGAGCTAAATATGTTGTTATAGATCAAGAAAGGTGTGGAATCGACCTCGAACGGGGGAAGGAGAAAGTTTTGGACTAAATTGCAAAATTCTCATATTTTGCACCGAGGTAAGTTTGTATGTAAATAATACATTAATTTCATTTACATTTTTATATTTCAGCCTATTATATATATATATTAGCTGATGTTGAAGTATAAATCGACTATTGGAAGAATGGAAATAAGTAATAGAGAGAGAGATCCCGGTTGAACATTCGGAAAAATCGAATAAAATAGAGGGAGCGTAGCTAGGTCACATGTATGGTGCCGAGTGCACATCATGTATACAAGAAGGCTACGAGATACTATATAGTAGCTAGGTCACATGTGTGATACGAGATGTATCCCATGTAGACAAGAGAGCTACGTGAGAGATAAATGTAGCTAGGTCGCATGCGTGATTCCAAGTGAAGGACACCATGTAGACAAGAGAGTTACGAGACAAATCGGCTAGGTCGCATGAGTGGTACTAAGTGTTCACCACGTGTACAAGAGAGCCAAATTAAATGAAATATGATGGTAGGGCTGTGTGCTGAAACCATCAAGTCTCGAGGATTAATCCGACTTGTTCAACGGGATGGTTTTGTGGTGACATTGTAGTCATGGACCTACAATTTTGATGTATGAAATGTGGTGAAAATGATTTGTGGTATATATATATGTAAGTTAAAATGAGGTTAGTATAAAGAATGTGTGAAAGAGTGAAATTAGCATTAAAACTGTTTTGGACTGTAGCAGTGACGTGATTTTGAAAATTCACCAAAAATAGAAGGAATTTAATTAGAGGTTGAATAAGATGTGAAATTAAAACTTAATGAGTCTATTTTCATATAAAAGAAACAGAGCAAGCAAAGGAATTTTATATTTTGAGATATTTACAATTGTGTGTGACTTGCTCAGGATGACTATGTGATCCCCTATTCCAAATTTTAAAAATCATTAAAAATTGTACAAGACAAATTAAGAAATATAGTTTATATTCATAAATTCCTTATTGAGTCTAGTTTTAAATGAAATAGGTTTCATGGTTATTTGAATTGTGTACTAAGAGAAATTTAGTTTGTAGTTAACAGAGGTCAGATCAGTTGAGCTGTGTAACAGGGGAATCTTTAACTAATAAACTGTACTAATTGACTGAACCAAAAATTCTAGAAAAAAATTAGTAAGAATTTTTATGAGTCTAGATTCAGGGAAATTTTACAGATTTGAATTTCGAGTTTCGTAATTCGAGTTATGATTTATTTAGTGATCATGACGCAGGAGGGACAGCTTGATCAAATTGAAGTAAACAGTAAAATTAAAAATATGATATAATTGAGTTATGTTGTAAACATATTAGATTCCTTATTTGTTATTTATATACTTACTTACTAAGCTATAAGCTTACTTTCTTTTCTCTCCTTTGTCTTATAGTGTCATCCAGCTAGTACAGGAGTCAGAGATCGTAGAAGATCCGCCCGCGCTATCAATACTCTTGGTATCTGAACTCAACATTTTGAAATATGGCATGTATAGCAGACTTAGTTATTTTGTTACGTGTCATAATTGTCTAGGTTCAAATTACTACTTATAGTATCAAACTAATCATTTTGTACGAAGCCTTTGAAGTTGGTTTTCATTGTTAATGGCATATGTTATAATGATCCATGATCAAATTGCACGCCATATTTTTTTTGGGTTTTATTTAATAGTATATACTATAATTTGTTAATACCTCGTACCCTGTTCCGGCGACGGATACGGGTAAGGGGTGTTACATAATTAATGATTAAATTCCTTCACTTAATCAATTCATAACATTAACCTAAAAACTACGTCGAAATAACAAAATAGTTTTCCTTAATTGCACTTACTCTTTATGATTTGCGAGTTTCAAATTACCAATCGATCAAGAACATTTTTCCCTAATTTACATGGGTTTAAAAGCTAATTAGAAGGGTTCAAGAACTCAAATTAAGGTTGGAATTAATTGCGCAAGATTCAAGAAACAAAACAAACCCCTTTCTTACACATAGGTGCACGTACCACCACCTATGGTAGCCAAAAATGGGGTTGAATTTTAAAATGGTTTGAGATCTCATTAAAATCTGGAAAAATAAATTTAAAATAATTTAAAATCCTCCAAATTCCATATCTAGAAATTTTGGTTTTAATTGAAAAGATTAATCAAGAAATTGAAGAGAAAATAGATCTTACCCAAGCTAGTTGAGAGAAACGGCAATGACATTTTCTTAGCAATGTTCGGGATCGATCTTGGAGTTTAAGATTTCAGATTTGGGGCTCATTTTAATGAGGATAAATGGTAGAAATATAATAAAGAAGAAGGTTCACTCATTTTAATGAGGAAGGTTCACTCATTTTAATAAGGATAAATGGTAGAAATATAATAAAGAAGAAGGTGCACAATCTTGACGCAAAAAGAAAAAGAAAGTGATTGTAAAATGGGAGGTGTAGGTGACGACATTAATAAAGAAAAGGAAAACAATAAAATCAAAGAGAGGGATAGGAGGAGATGAATAACTAGGTCAATGAGGAGGAGGATTAAATGCTGATTATGTAACACCCCTAGCCCGAATCCAACACCGGGACAGGGCTCGAAGCATTACCAGAACTTTACACTTTCAGTATACTAACTTGGATCACAAAATTCATTTGAATTTAAAACCTTTCAATCATGAACATCTTGTCCCTTGTATAGGCCTTCGAGACCTATAACATATTGGAGAGCAATGTGGGACAAATACGGGCACGTTCGATTAACCTTGGGCTACTCAGAAAATTTTCCTTAACATGAAGAGACATACGCCTGTGTAGATGGACCGTGTGGACTCACACTCCCGTGGGCTCATCCCGTGTCCAAAACTTGAGCATTCTGTTAAATTAACACAGCCAATACACACACCCGTGTGTCCTAACCGTGTGCTAATTTAGCTTAGAGTTTTAGGTGCAGGGGACACACGGTCATGCCACACACCCATGGGTATAGGCTGTGTGTCACACACGGCATAGATATATGCCCATGTGTCTAACCATGCGGACTTTAATAAGCTATTTACCAAGCCTTTAATCACCCCCTTCTACTTCTTTTTCTTAAAAGATACAAAATTCAAAGTAAAACATGATTATACACTTGTAAATGATATTGATGAAATTAGTTGTATGGAAACCTCATATCATTGGTTTTATTCAAAATGGTGATTTCCCATCTAGTATTTATGGGTTCTTATGTTATTGTAACACATTCAAAACTTGGCTCGTTTTTGAACTCATTGCCACTTGAAGCAACCCATCATAACGGAGTATAAACGTGCATATAAAGGCAGGTCATAGCTTACTTTCAAATATGCCAATTTCCATGGCCTTGTACAAAAAGATGAATGCATCTTTACATGCCTTAATTTCACAATTCAAATGACTCATATGACAAAATACTCAAAGCCCTATACATGCCATTAACAAAATAGAAGTGTCTTTATACCAAAGCTTGACTAGTTGATAGTGTGTTGACTCTCCAATCGTCTTCCAATCTTTATGAGTCCTTGAGCTCTATAAAACAGGGAAAAGATAAGGGGTAAGCATTTTCATGCTTAGTAAGCTCAAATAACTGGAAAGTAAACTTACCGAGTAATTAGCATACATCCATACTTAATTCATGAAATCATCCATTATGAAATGATTTCCTATCACATGCACTCAATCAATGAGTTAGTTGCGACCTAACAATAGATCATTCGTATCGTTTTTATTCCGAAAGTTCAATCGGGAAATTCCTCACTTTTCAACATTTTACTAAATTGTCCGTAATCAATTTAAATTCATAATTTACATCAAATAACCATTTGATAGGCAGCCACATTTCATATGATATCAAAATATAACAACATAAAAAGAATCGATAGATTATTTATGTACGAATTTACTCGAAGTGTCGATCTCACTATCCATAGTACCAATTGTCCATTCATAGTATAATAAGACACAACTCAAATATTAAATCAGCTTTTAAGAATTTACATAACATATATCACATATTTCATATATCACTTGTCATGTATCTTCATTTTCTTGCATTTCATGTAACATTCTTTCATGTCATATTTCCACATCATAAACACCATTCCATCAACTTTTCCAATATATTAAATCATAAAATATATGCAATAATAGTAAGAAATATAATTCAAACATAACATTGCATTATTATTATCATACGAACTTACCTTGATTTAGAAACAACTATTTACCATTTTAGTCTAGAACCTTGTATTTTCCTGATTTAAGCCCGAATCTCGATTTTCTTCATCTATAATATCACATTTAGCCTAATAATTAGTCACACTATTCATACGGGTCCAAAAATCATATTTTTAAAAATTTTCAATTTGACCCCTAAACTTTTGCATATTTGCACTTTTTCCCCGAGGTTCGAAAATTAAACTTCATCCTATTTTCTTATGTTTTATGACATGCTGATCATTTTTCCCTTCTATGGCAACATCAAATTCTCACTCTAACATGTACTTATGGCTATTTGGTATTTTTACCGATTAAGCCCTTTTGCTCGTTTTCACTTAAAACCAAGTAGCACAAGTTGTCTAACATAATTTAAAACCTCATATTCTATCATAAAACACCAAAATACACAAATTTCACCTATGGGTATTTTTCCAAATATGAACCCTAGGTTGAATTATTGCTAGCATAAGCTAAATCAAGTTGTCGGGACTCCAAAAACGTAAAAATCATTAAAAACGAGGCTAGATCGGACTTATAATTGAGCTTGGAAGCTTGGAAACCCTATCCATGGAGTCTCCCTTGGTATACACGTCCATGGTGAAGAAGATGAGCAAAATGGGCTTTTAATTTTGTATTTTAATTCATTTTACCCCTAAATGACCAAAATGCCCTTACTACTAAACTTTCCAAAAATTCCATTCATGTCCAATATTTGTCCATAAACTTTGAAATTGGTCAAATTGCTATTTAAGACCTCCTAATTAATATTTCAAAGCAATTTCATACTAGAAACTTCTAGAATGCAAGTTTTGCAACTTATTCAATTTAGTCTCTAACTTCAAATTAAGCACTTTATGCATAGAATTTCTTCACGAAATTTTCACACAATCATGCAATCATATCATAGACCTCAAAATAATCATAAAATAATTATTTCTATCTCATATTTGTGGTCACAAAACCACTATTCTGATTAGGCCCTAATTCGGGATATTACAATTCTCCCCCCTTTAGGGATTTTCGTCCCCGAAAATCTTACCAGAAAAATGGTCTTCACTTAGATTCCTCAATTTCATATTCAGTGTTGAAGAACTTTCACTCAGGCGGTGCCTCAATATATCTCTTTAATTTCTCATATATTCTGAAACTCATTATCAGAAGTCGATCCTTACTGTACTCTTTTAGTTTGCTACTCACTATCACATTTTCCTCTTTCCGCTATGGAAATAATTCTGATATAACCTCGAAAATAATCCTTTACTATTCATTCATTACTTTAATCACAACCGTCTCAATTACATTAGCTCAAGTACCAAAATATCTCAATTGAAGACATTAACTATAATTGACTTACTTGAGAGAAGTAATCCACCATACCGATTGAAACTCGTACTTTTATCACTTATACCTTTATTTGTTGTCAAACCTTACGAAAATTAGAAAAATCCCAATCTCGAAATCACCACATCACCCAAATCAAATCAGAAATATAGCCATACTTGACATGATTATCACGAGCTAAAGAATGCACTCCGAAATGAGTCATAGTTGACAAATTACGGAATAAAGATAACAAGAAAACCGAATAAAGAAATCCAAGATAGAAAAACCCAGAATAAAGAAATCCAGAATAAAGAAACCCAAGATACGATACTATGCGGAAAATTGAAAACCAAACTCATAGGAAAATATAGAAGATCCCGATAATTCCTCAAAGAAAAGAAATCCAGTACAAAACATCATTTAGTCTCACTGGAATGAAATGCAACAAGAACAATGTATCTTCCCATATATATATACATATCAAATGGAGGATCAAGTAGAAGAAACAGAATCATAGTATCATACATATTCTCTCATCAATTTTTTTTTATCAGGCAGAATATAATAGAATGCCTGAAGGAATAGAGCAATATAAATTATAAACCAGTCAGACTACCAATGCTTTCATTTAACATCAGGATTAGAAAACATCCCCATATAACAAGAATTTCTTCAAAAGATCAATAACCATAGAAATATTTCTGGGAACGGATAAACACATAGAACATCTTAGAAGAAACTGCTAAAATTTGTCCAACCGTAACTGTCACACTCAGATATTACACATTTCAGATATCATTTCCCCAACTATTTCTGCCAACACAAATTTCATATTACTTTTCACTACAGAAGACTAGTTCTAAATAAATTTTTATTTGTACTTTTCTCGACCTTGTACCTTAGTAATTCTATTTATCAAAATAAATTTCTTCTCTAACTAGAACAGTGCATAACTCCAATAATCCTTATGCCAATCTGATACTTTTCTAGCTTTGACTTTACTTATCAATTCATTCTTCAATCTCTAATCATATTTATAATTATTCTAGCACTGAACTCTTTAGTTTCTCAACCAGAAACTTATTCAGTATAAATCTCATGAAATTCCATTATAAAACACCACTTTGGTAAGGGGAAAGCGGTCGTAGGGCCTCTGATTCAACTCTCATATACATATACATGTAAGACAGTTTTCTTCATAGTAATCATATCTCAATCATGTTATTCATTTCGAGTAAATAACATTCATATTGATTTAATGCTCACTTTCCAGTTATCTCATTTAGTCAAGTATAATTATGCATGTATCTCATGTTTTCTAGATAGCTTGACTTATTCATTCATCTACTCGAACAAATCATACTCATGACATCATATAAGGGTTAAAAAAAAATAGATATTTATATCACAATCACAACTTTCGTTTCATGCATCATCATATACATATAATTACAATCACATAATTCAGTCCAAACAATTTAACATAGATAAATTCATTTCATTATAATCATTTATCTCATAAAAAATATCATTGACATTCATCAACATTCAACGTTCAATCAAGGCAATGACATTTTCATTCATATCATGATATTAGGAACTTTTACTCATACTTCTACAAATTTCCATTTATCCTGTTCATCTTATCAAGCCAAGTGCACTACATCATATGAGCATCAAGCAAGTATGGATATTTATCACAACATGACCTTTCATCTCACGTGTTATCACTTATATATATATCATAAACTTTTATTCATACTTTTCTAAATTGAGACTCATCATAATCGTAATTTTATTCAAACACCTTCGCATCACATTGAACATGGTCAGTGCAGCTCGGTTGGAGAGTACCTCTGTCTAAGCAAGACGGTGCTCATACGCGTCGAGAGACATCACACTATCACGGATCAGTGGCATGTATAGTTGGACTTTTACACATGCTAGGTTAGTCCGAGAACCGACTAAGCCATAGCTCTAATACCACTAAATATAACACCCCTTACTCGTATCCAAGGCCGGAACAGAGTACGAGGCATTACCAGACTTAACAATACATATAGACGAAAATCGGGCCATAAAATTTCATTTAATTCAAAACTTTTCGAACACATGCATAACAAACAAAGCTAACTATATCATCACATCAAAACATAAGACATGACACGATTAATTAAACTTATAAACCATAATGGATAAGGACCACATCTCATGATTTTATACGATAAATCAATACAGACTGATACGTATGGTCAAAATCATAATAAAAATACATATCACAAACCAACTTCCTATACATGCCACTCACTTGATATTTCTAATATTTGAATTAATTTTCCCAAAATGATAGTTTGATAGTGTGATTTTGCCTCCACGATCTCCAACCTCGAAATGACACGCCAATACTAAAGAAATGGAGAGGATGGGTAAGCTTTACGCTTAGTAAGTTCATATGAAAATAATAAGCAATTACTACCATGCTTTTCAAGATAAAACAAATAATTGTACAATTACACATATTCGGGACAAGCTTTTTTCGAGTCCGGTGTTAAAAAAAATCATATCTCAAGTTACAAAACTCGAAATCCAATTCCATAAATTTTATATGAAACTAGACTCACATGTCTACTTACTAATTGTTTTCTAGAATTTTTGGTCAGGCCATTTAGTACAGTTTATTAGTTAAAGTCTCCCCTGTTTCAGGGTATGACTACTCTGACCCCTGTGCACTAAGAACTGGATTTCTCCCTGTACAGAATTTCAACAACCATTCCGTTTGTTTCCTTTAAAATTATATTCAAAAAGGAATCCATAAATGTAAGGTATGACTCTCAATAATTTTTGTACAATTTATGGTGAATTTCTAAAGTCAGAACAGGGGATCTCGAATTCATTCAGACCCTGTTTCATAAGAATTCAAATATCACACAATATAGAATTATTTTGCTTCCCCTGTTTCTTTCATGTAAAAATAGACTCATTAAACTTTATTTTCATAATTTTTTTTAAATTTAATTAAACTTACACAATTTTTGGTGAATTTTCAAAGTCATGCACTGCTGCTGTCTAATACTGTTTTACTACTAAAGTTCACTTTTACACAATTTCACTTAATCCATTCCATTTTATCGAGGTTCGCTCAAATATTAAGCATATTGCTCATAAATTCAAATAAACATATACTTGAACTTGTTCATCACATAATCACTTTCACATGTATTTTCATTTAATCGATTTCCCGTTGAACTCATCAGAATAATAACATATACACAATTGCCTGCACATTTTCCCATTTCCACACTTGTAGCCGAAGCTATCTGGTACGCATAGTAGCCTGCACTTAGTACTACACATGCGACCAACAATCTGGTACACGTAGTAGCCTGCACTTAGTACTACACACGTGATCACAGTTTTCGGGTACGCATAGTAGCCTGTACTTAGTACTACACATGCGACCTCACAATAGATCATTCGTATCGTTTTTATTCCGAAGGTTCAATTGGGAAATTCTCACTTTTCAACATTTTACTAAATTGTCCGTAATCAATTTAAATTCATAATTTACATCAAATAACCATTTGATAGGCAACCACATTTCATATGATATCAAAATATAATAACATAAAAAGAATCGATAGATTATTTATGTACGAATTTACTCGAAGTGTCGATCTCACTATCCATAGTACCAATTGTCCATTCATAGTATAATAAGACACAACTCAAATATCAAATCAGCTTTTAAGAATTTACATAACATAAATCACATATTTCATATATCACTTGTCATGTATCTTCATTTTCTTGCATTTCATGCAACATTCTTTCATGTCATATTTCCACATCATAAACACCATTCCATCAACTTTTCCAATATATTAAATCATAAAATATATGCAATAATAGTAAGAAATATAATTCAAACATAACATTGCATTATTATTATCATACGAACTTACCTCGATCTAGAAACAACTATTTACCATTTTAGTCCATAACCTTGTATTTTCCCAATTTAAGCCCGAATCTCGATTTCCTTCATCTATAATATCACTTTTAGCCTAATAATTAGTCACACTATTCATACGGGTCCAAAAATTATATTTTTAAAAATTTTCATTTTGACTCCTAAACTTTTGCATATTTGCACTTTTGCCTCAAGGTTCGGGATCCTATTTTCTTATGTTTTATGACATGCTGATCATTTTTCCCTTCTATGGAAACATCAAATTCTCACTCTAACATGTACTTATGACTATTAGGTATTTTTACCGATTAAGCCCTTTTGCTCGTTTTCACTTAAAATAGCACAAGTTGTCTAACATAATTTAAAACCTTATATTCTATCATAAAACACCAAAATACACAAATTTCACCTATGGGTATTTTTCCAAATATGAACCCTAGGTTGAATTATTGCTAGCATAAGCTAAATCAAGTTACCAGGACTCTAAAAACGTAAAAATCATTAAAAACGAGGCTAGAACGGACTTACAATCGAGCTTGGAAGCTTGGAAACCCTAGCCATGGAGTCTCCCTTGGTACACATGTCCATGGTGAAGATGATGAGCAAAATTGGCTTTTAATTTTGTATTTTAATTCATTTTACCCCTAAATGACCAAAATGCCCTTACTACTAAACTTTCCAAAAATTCCATATGTCCAATATTTGTCCATAAACTTTGAAATTGGTCAAATTGCTATTTAAGACCTCCTAATTAATATTTCAAAGCAATTTCATACTAGAAACTTCTAGAATGCAAGTTTTGCAACTTATTCAATTTAGTCCCTAACTTCAAATTAAGCACTTTATGCATAGAATTTCTTCACGAAATTTTCACACAATCATGCAATCATATCATAGACCTCAAAATAATCATAAAATAATTATTTTTATCTCAGATTTGTGGTCACGAAACCACTATTCCGATTAGGCCCTAATTCGGGATATTACATCAAATGACTCATATGACAAAATACTCAAAGCCCTATACATGCCATTAACAAAATAGAAGTGTCTTTATACCAAAGCTTGACTAGTTGATAGTGTGTTGACTCTTCAATCTTCTTCCAATCTTCATGAGTCCTCGAGCTCTAGAAAACAAGGAAAATATAGGGGGTAAGCATTTTCATGCTTAGTAAGCTCAAATAATTGGAAAGTAAACTTACCGAGTAATTAGCATACATCCATACTTAATTCATGAAATCATCCATTATGAAATGATTTCCTATCACATGCACTCAATCAATGAGTTAGTCATGTAATGATGTATCATATAATCTAACTAGATGAGCTCATCATTCAACATTTCATTCATATATGTATATCCCATGTTAATCTCGTTGAGTTTCTAGGAAATCTCGATGGAATACCCACTATCCGTCAATTTATAGGAATGATCATTCCATATATGAACTCTCGCGAACCTCACATCATATAGCAGGATTACCAGTCCAGGCTAAATCCCACATATCATGAACTCGTAAGGTGATGTCGAGATTACCAGTCCAGGCTAAATCTTTTATAGCGACAACACCCTTAATGAGCTCGGATCTGAATTACCAGTCCAGGCTAAATTCAGACCCTAATCAGATTACCCGTCCGGGCTAAATTTGTAATGCATATATATTCTTCGGGAGGCTCAATCATTCAAGGAACACCCGTCTGGGCTAGATCCTTTTCATAATTGAGATCAACGGATTACCCGTCCAGGCTAAATTCTTACTGCAACACATGCAGGATCTCATTACACATATCAATCAGGGTTTATCCATCAAATCCCCTTTATCAACCTCAACCGAGATGATTATCAACAAGTCATTACCAAAGATGCATTTCATGCATCTTCATACTATCAATAAATGAAAATTTCATGCATTCATAAATCATACAATTATGCATATTAGGGGTTCACTTTAAGTTATTCGAACTTACCTGGTATTCTTTTCGGGATTGTGTTTCGGTTATTCTGAAACCTTGCATTTACCACGATCGACCTCCGGAACTTGTTACTCAGTGTCTATAATAGCAAAATTAACTCATTAATACCCCACATAATACATTTCAAGTTTAATATCCACCCTCGGTCCAATTGACCGTTTTGCCCCTAACCTTTGACATTTTTACGATTTAGTCCCTAAGCTCGTATAATGAAACACATGCAATTTCTATCTTACCCAAGCCTAACCGAACATTTTTCCTTCTTATGGTAGCCCACATTATCCATTAATTTATCATTTCTACCACACATTTACATCTTTTGCAAAATGGTCCCTATAAGGGTTTCTTATGAAAACCAACATGGAAAAGATGTTTAACAGACATTAATCTTTCAAATTCCTCCATAATCCATCAAAATACCAATAACTCATGCATGGGTAAATTTTTTAACATAAACTCTAGCATGAAATATGGGTAGAAATAGGAAGAGCAAGCTACCGAGATTTCAAAAATACAAAGAACATGAAAAACGGGGCTTGGGAGCACTTACTATTAAGCTTGTAAATGTTGAAAACCCTAGCTATGGTGTCTCTTCAATTTTCGACAGCCATGGAGAAGAAAATGGCTTATTTTGGCTTGATTTTTCCCATTTTAATTTTTTAAAATAACAAATGACCAAAATGCCCTTATGCCCTTTCTTTAAAATTTCATCTAAGCAAGCCCATTTTTGTCCAAAAATTTAGAATTTAGGCAAATTACTATCCAAGACCGACTAATTCATAATCTAAAGCAATTTCATACAAATTTCTTCTAGAATCTGAGTTTTACAATTTATTCAATTTAGTCCCTAATTTCCAATTGGACACCTTATGCTTAGAATTTCTTCATGAAACTTTAACACATGCATATACTCATATTCTAGGACTCATAATAATCATAAAATAAATATTTTGGTGTCAGATTTGTGGTCCTGAAACCACTATTCTCACTAGGCCCTATTTCGGGATGTTACATATTATTTGTGAAAAATTAACATTTATACCTAGGGTTACAAGGCTTGGGTAGCATACACATTAAAAGCAATGGAGTTTTTCCAAAAATTAAATTATACCGCAAGGGAAAGGATTCGAAATTAGGACCTCATTTAATTTTTATGCTTTCTCTTATTTCTTTTAACCATTAGACTTTTTCCTCATTCTTAAAATAATTTTACAATAATTATTTTAAAAACAAGGCATGTCACATACTAGGGTTTAAGGCAAAATTTACAAATTAATAAAATTGTGAGAAAGAAGGGATTTGAACTTGGGTTTCAAGGTACGTTTCACTAACACTTATCTGACAAACCAATACCTCATTTATTTCCTAAAAATGTATAGACGATCTTAAAAATTAAGGCATGACCACTCTCTCTTGATTTACAAGACCGATTCTAGTAATCCCCAATTTTTGGGATGTTACAAATATTGTTAGGGGGTAGGGTGGGAGAATCTTGACACAATGAAAAGGGAAAACTTGTAGCCATCTTAGATGGAAAAAGCTCAACAGACACAGGCATCAATTAATGTGACATCCCTAAATTGACCCTAGTCAGAAAGTGGTTTCGGGACCACTAAACCGAGTCATAATAATAATTAACCATCATAATTGATGCTCATTATATGCATATATGCATGTGTGAAAATTTCATGTTTGGATTTTGTTAATTGTAAGTGAATTTTTATCAAATAGGACTTATGTGAGAAAATTTAGAAATGTGCTAGGCAAATGTAAGGTGGCCTATTAATACATGTGGGAAAGTGTTGTCCTTGCATGTCAAATTAGCCAAAATGAAGCATGATGGCCGCCATGCTATGAGTGGAAACATGTTGCCAACATGTTTAGCTAGTGGATTATGTAGGAAGAATAAAGAAATGAAAAAAAAAAAAAAAAAAAAAAGAGAATATGAAGAAAAACAAAGAAAAGAAAAAAAAGTGTTCATTCTCTCATTTTCTCCTTGCTTGGCGAATGTACTAAGAAGAAAGGGGAAAGCTTGAGAAAATCAGCCATGGGAGTTTGCTAGACTAAGGTATGTTGATGTTATCCATGAGATTCATGCATGTTTTTAGTTGATAGTTTGAGTTCCACCTAACCCATGGTCTAAACCTTTACCATGAAATGGGGATGATATTCGCCATGGGTGTTGTCTTCTTGGTATCATTGATGTTTGATGTTTGATGTTGTGGTGGTGAGGCATGAAGATGAGTTAAGTTTCGCTAAGGTGGGTTTGTGTGGATGTCATTTGCATGCTAAGTGTCAAGCTTTGTAATGATATATGTGTATGGTGTCTTTGATGTTGTGAATGGAAGTAGAAGAAAAGTAAAAGAAATTTATGTAGAAATATGATGTATGTGGATTCATAGGATGTTACAAATAGATGTGAAGCTATGCTAGAAGAGAAAAGAAATTGCCAAGTGTTCATGGGAGGAAAACTATGTGTTTGAAAGAATAAAAATGATGCCATAATTGATAGTATAGGTATTCGCCATTTAATCAAGTGTGTAGGTGATGTTAGATCAATTTTAGCACATTCGGCTATAGATAGGCATGTTGATAATCTCATTTAGACAATTAGACATAAAAGGGTGGTAATGAGGTTGAAAATTGTTGAATGGCTAGTTGGGTAATGAATGAAGCATTCGACCATATGGGGTAAAAATGGGTCATATGCTCATGAGATAAAATTTTGTGAATTGATGTATTAATGATGATAGTATAGTTGATGTCATGTATATATGTATAAATATTTGGCAAGACGGTTAAACTAGTTAATTTATTGACTAAGCTCAAGAAGCTCGAGGTGGAGAAACAAGCAAAGGCAAAGGAAAGAACATCGAGTAGCGAGTTGGAACCATTTTGCCCAACACAAGGTAAGTCATTAAGCACATATGTTTGATATTGCTTAAATGATTGTAAAATCTATGCAATTGTATTTAATGGGATGCTATATATATATATATATATATATATAAATGAAATTGTATGTGTATGGAGTGATGACAATTGTTGAATGTAAAAGAAATAGTGAAATGTGTAGAAAGTTTGCTTTCGGCACTAAGTGTCTTGGCAATACGTGTGTACGGTGGCGAGATTGGCACTAAGTGTGCATGCTGGAAATATATGGCACTAAGTGTGCATGCTGGAAAAAATACTGCCCTTGGGTGTGCGAGCTCGAAGGGTATGGCACTATGTGTGCGGGCTTAAATTGCGTGGCACTAAGTGTGCGAAATCGAGTATTAAGCACGTGTGTGCATACTCTATATATATGGAGGTGTGTCTCCATCGAGTTGAGTATGGACAGCGGATCGGTAAGTACCTCGAGCTCATGACGAATAGAAAATACGTTCATGCTCGGGGTTGAATTTGGTAAGCCTTAAATCTATGTGATGATTGAAATTTGTATGATTGTGGTGGAAATGAGTTAGTGTGTGAAAATGCTTCAAATATCTTGTTGTGTAGAATATGAAATGTGGATGTATGACTTGGTATGAGATTGGACCAAAAGGTCCGAGGAATTATGGTATAGATTCGATATGGATGAGTACCTAACCTCGTTTATTGTTCATGTTGTAGTAACTTTATCGGTGGATTGATGAATGCTTATGACTTCTGAGTTATAAACTCACTCGGTGTTTTCTTGTCACCCATTTTAGGTCTCTCGGACTCGTATTGTTTGCGTGATCGGAACCGTCGTTGAAGTCATCACACCGGCTGAAATATTTTGGTATTGTCTTCGTTGTTGAAGAACATTTGGCATGTATAGGCTATTATATTTTGTTGAACTGTGGGTTGTAAACTTTAAGCCATGTGAAAATGGCCTATGTGGTCGTCGAGTGGGATGCTAGAACCTATAGCCACGAGTCTTAGAAACTTTAATTTTGATAAGGTGGCCATAATTTGTGTCATGTATGATGGATGATTAAGGCCAAGGAAAGATTCATGAAATTGGCATAGTCTACTGCAGTAACTGTTGCAGACAGCAGCAGTGAGATGAGATTGAAAAATCACTAAAAATAGTAGAAGTAGAATTAAATAGTGAATAAATTATGCAATTGAACCTTGATGAATCTAGTTTAATATGGATGGAACGAAATGACCATATGAGCAGTATACTGAGAGATATTAAAGTTCTCGTGAGACAGGGCCAGAACGGTTTCTGGGTCCCCTGTCGTGACTTTGAAAATTTACTATAAATTATCCAGAAAGAATTAGAAGTCATGCCTTATTTTTGCAGTTTCCATTTTGAGTCTAGTTTCATTAGAAATAAACGAAACCAGTATTAAAGCCCTGTACAGAGAGATATTCAAGTTTTAAATCGCGAAGGTCAGTGTAGTCGACTCCTGTAACATTGGTGACTTTATCTAATAAACTGTACCAATTGGCCCAACCAAAAATTCTAGAAATAAATCCATGGATAGATATATAAGTCTAAATTTATGGAAAATTTATGGAATCAGTTTCTGAGTTTTGAAACTCGAGATATGATTTTTAAGGCGACAGTGACGCAGTTAGCTAGCCTGCCTAGAACAGCAATCAGATTTTACAAAGAGAGAAATAAGGGAAGTAAGCCCGGTAACACCACGTGTTCAAATCCGGTGACGGTCACGGGTTTGGGGTGTTACAATTTTATTGGTATCAGAGCTATGGTTTAGTCGGTTCTAGGACTACCATAGAGCGTGTGAGTCTAGCTATACATGCCAAATTGTTAGTGCTTAATAATGTGATGACTTCTGACGGTTGAAATTTTTGTTTTGATTAGCGATGGAACCGGGATAGAGACCCTTGGCGGATGACGTTGAAAGTGTAGCGGCTGCTCTGCGCAAGGGACACCGCTGTTGAGCCTCAATCATCCGCGAATAATCAAAATGAAGGGCGAAACAAGCCTTCTTCACCATGATGAATGAGTGGGTCGCGCAGATATGCGAACTAATCTGGCTGTCCAACCATTCCCGAATTTAAATAATCCACCCCAAGAGCCCATGATGCCATCGATTCATGATCTGTGAGGCTGAGTAAACCACCGTGGACTTGATTAGGAAGCGTGGGGTAGGAGTTTAAGGCCATAGTTACCGATGATGCCGAAAGGTAGAATTCGCTTGATAACACCATTAGAGTGTTTGATGAATCATCATGCACACCGATGAATGTCTTAAGTGTGCTATATCTTTGTTCTGAGACTCACCTACTATTGGTGGAGGACCTTGATTTCCATAGTCCCAAAGGAACAAGTTACTTGGGATTTCTTTCAAATGTAATTTGGAAGAAATATATTAGTCAACGGTTCATCGATCGAAACGTAAGGAATTTTTGGAGCTCAAGCAAGGCCGTATGACAAGATCTCGAATCTGAACATGAGTTCGTAAGACTTAGTCGGTATGCTCGGGAGTGTGTGGCTGATGAGGTTGCTATGTGCAAAAGATTTGAAGAAGGATTGAATGAAGATTTAAAGCTACTAGTGGGTATTTTGGAGATAAAGGAGTTCGTAACACTAGTCGAACGAGCACGCAAGGCGAAGAACTTGGAAAGGAGAAGAAGAAGGCTGAATTTGAAGCAAGAGATTATCGTAAAAGATCGTGAGTAAAGCTCCGTTCTCGACCGTAAAGAAATTCGGGGAGGACACTAGTAAGTCGAGGGTGATCGGGAATTTCCATCGAGCCCGACCATTGACGGACTCGAGCTACATCGGTAGCTAGTGTGGGCAATAATCGTCAAGAGCGACTGAATGCCCCCAATGTGGAAGACGACACCTAGGTGAATGTTGGGGTAAGTCCGTTAACCGACTTTATTACGGATGTGGTTCAAGGACCACTTCATTAGAGATTGCACGAACTAGATGAGAAGAATAAGATGCAAGGTGCAAGATCTAGTGGGGCGCAGCTAGAGGTAGACCCTCGAGGATTTCAGGAGGTAGGGGTGGTAATCGAGAGGAGCCACGATCTGGTACTGTTCGATCCGAGACCAGCTCTGCTAGAGCATATGCCATCCACGCACGAGAGGAGGCATCCTCCCCTGACGTTATCACTGGTACTTTTACTCTCTTTGATACTAGTGTGATTGCATTGATTGACCCCGGCTCTACTCATTCATATGTATGTGAAACTTTAGCATCCAGTAAGACTCTACTTGTTGAGTCTACTGAGTTCGTAATTCGAGTGTCAAACCCTTTGGGTCAATACGTACTCGTTGATAAAGTGTGCAAGAGATGCCCCCTAATAATTCGAGAATCCTGTTTTCCGGCCGATCTGATGCTTCTACCATTTGATGAATTTGATGTTATTCTTGGTATGGATTGGTGATTGTACATGATGCAGTGGTGGACTGCAAAAGGAAAACCATTGATTTGAGGAGTGCAAATAATGAGGTAGTCCGAGTCGAGTCTACTGATTTAAAAGGAGTGCCAGCGATAATATCTTCTATGACCGCTCGGAGGTATGTGAAAAAGGGGTGTGAAACATACCTTGCGTATGTGTTTGAAAGTAAAGAGACGGAAAAGAAACTCGAATCGGTACCAGTGGTTTGTGAGTATTCAGATGTTTTTCCGGAGGAGTTACCGGGATTGCCACCGGTTCGAGAAGTGGAATTTGGCATCGAAGTTGTACCGGGTACTACGCTGATCTCAATAGCTCCGTATCGTATGGCATTAACGGAGTTAAAGGAACTGAAGGTTCAATTGCAAGAATTGACGGATAGAGGTTTCGCTCGACCGAGTTTTTCTCCATGGGGCGCACCAGTATTGTTTGTGAAAAAGAAGGACGGAAGCATGAGGTTGTGCATCGACTATCGTCAACTCAATAAAGTGACGATAAAGAATAAATACCCGTTGCCACGAATTGACGATTTGTTTGATCAATTAAAGGGAGCCTCGGTGTTTTCAAAGATAGATTTGAGGTCGGGTACTATCGGTTGAGGTCCGAGAATCGGACATACCCAAAACCGCTTTTAGAATGAGGTACGGTCACTCTGAATTCTTGGTGATGCCGTTTGGGCTCACTAATGCCCTACGGTGTTTATGGATTTAATGAATAGAATTTTCAGGCCATACTTGGATCGGTTCGTAGTTGTATTTATCGATGACATTTTGGTCTATTCGAGAGATGAAACGAACATCTTGAACACCGAGGCTAGTGTTGCAAATCTTACGAGATAAGCGATTATCATAAAGTTCAAGAAATGTGAATTTTGGTTGAAAGAGGTTAGCTTTTGGGGCACGTGGTGTCCGCGATCGGTGTCGTGGACCGAACAAAATTTCGACCATAGTCGATTGGAAACCACCAAGGAATGTTACCGAAGTTAGGAGCTTTTTGGGGCTTGCGGTTATTACCGACGATTTGTAAAGGTTTCTCAATGATAGCCACGCCAATGACGGCTTACTCCAAAAGGATGTTAAGTTCGAATGGACGGAGAAATGTCGAAAAGTTTCGATCAACTGAAAACTTATTTGATGAAGCCCCAATTCTAGTGCAACCCGAATCGGGCAAAGAGTTTGTCATTTATAGTGACGCATCCCTACTTGGGTTGGGTTGCGTATTGATGCAAGAAGGGCGAGTTGTGGCATATGCGTCGAGACAATTAAAGCCACATGAGAAAAATTATCCGACCCATGATCTCGAATTGGCTGCCATCGTATTCGCCTTAAAGATATGGCGACATTACTTATTTGGTGAGAAGTGCCATGTGTATTCGGATCACAAAAGTCTCAAATATTTGATGACCCAAAGAGACTTAAATCTGCGACAAAGGCGATGGCTCAAGTTGTTAAAAGATTATGAGCTCGTCATTGATTATCACCCGGGAAAGGCTAATGTGGTTGCGGATGCCTTAAGCCGGAAATCACTGTTTGCTTTACGAGCGATGAATGTACACTTGTCTATCCTACCCGACAATGTGTTAGTAGTCGAATTAAAGGCCAAACCATTGTTGGCTCATCAAATTCGGGAAGCTCAGAAAGTTGATGAGGAGTTGCTTGCAAAACGGCCTGAGTGTGTTCTGAACAAGGAATCGGAGTTTCAAATTGATGATGACGATTGTTTGAGGTTCAGAAGTCGTCTGTGTGTTCCAAAGAATTCGGAACTTATTTCGATAATTCTGAACGAAGCCCATTGTAGCCGAATGGCAATCCACCCGGGGAGTACGAAGATGTACAACGATTTGAAACGTCGGTTTTGGTGGCATGGTATGAAACGAGACATCTCTGATTTTGTTTGAGATGTTTAATATGTCAACAAGTGAAAGCGGAACATCAAGTGCCTTGAGGATTACTTGACCAATCACGATACCCGAGTGGAAATGGGATCGAGTCACAATGGACTTTGTATCCGGACTGCCATTGTCAGCTAGTAAGAAGGATGCGATTTGGGTCGTTGTAGATAGATTGACTAAGTCGGCTCACTTTGTCCCGTGACGTCGGATTTTTCAATGGACAAACTAGCCAATTGTACGTTCTCGATTGTGAGACTACACGGGGTGCCTATTTCCATCGTGTCGGATAGAGATCCGAGATTTACCTCGCGATTTTGGAAGAAGTTGCAAGAAGCTTTGGGTACCAAGTTGCATTTCAGCACCGCCTTTCACCCCCAAACCGATGGTCAATCCGAACGGATAATTCAAATACTCGAGGATATGTTGAGATGTTGCATCCTTGAGTTTAGTGGTTCATGGGAGCAGTATCGCCTTTGATTGAATTCGCACAACAATAGCTTTCAATCAAGTATTAAGATGGCGCCTTACGAGGCTTTATACGGTCATAAATGCCGCACCCCATTATTCTGGACTGAACTTAGTGAAGGTAAATTCTTCGGGGTTGATTTAGTTAAGGATGCCGAGCAAAAAGTTCGAGTAATTTGTGAAAGTTTGAAAGTCGCCGGACCGCCAAAAGTCGTATGCGGATTTGAAAAGAAAAGATATTGAATATCAAGTTGGAGACAAGGTCTTTCTCAAAGTTTCACCTTGGAAGAAGGTGCTTAGATTTGGTCGTAAGGGCAAATTGAGTCCGAGGTTCATCGGGCCATATGAAGTATCCGAACGAGTTGGGCCAGTCGCATATCGATTAATTTTGCCCCCTGAGCTCGAAAAGATTCACAACGTTTTTCATGTCTCGATGCTTGACGATATAGGTCGATCCATCGCACGTAATTGCTCCATCCGAGATTGAGATTCACCTAATTTGAGCTATGAAGAGGAACCGGTTCGCATTATGAGGCGTGAAGTAAAAGAATTGCGCAATAGGAAAATCCCGTTAGTGAAGGTGTTGTGGCATAAACACGGAATGGAAGAAGCCACTTGGGAACTTGAAGACTCTATGAAAGAGCGATACCCGAGCCTATTTACCGGTAAGATTTTTCGGGGACGAAAATTTCTTAAGTGGGGGAGAGTTGTGACATCCCTAAATTGACCCTAGTCGGAAAGTGGTTTCGGGACCACTAAACCGAGTCATAATAATAATTAACCATCATAATTGATGCTCATTATATGCATATATGCATGTGTGAAAATTTCATGTTTGGATTTTGTTAATTGTAAGTGAATTTTTATCAAATAGGACTTATGTGAGAAAATTTAGAAATGTGCTAGGCAAATGTAAGGTGGCCTATTAATACATGTGGGAAAGTGTTGTCCTTGCATGTCAAATTAGCCAAAATGAAGCATGATGGCCGGCCATGCTATGAGTGGAAACATGTTGCCAACATGTTTAGCTAGTGGATTATGTAGGAAGAATAAAGAAATGAAAAAAAAAAAGAAAAAGAAAAAAGAGAATATGAAGAAAAACAAAGAAAAGAAAAAAAAAGTGTTCATTCTCTCATTTTCTCCTTGCTTGGCGAATGTACTAAGAAGAAAGGGGGAAAGCTTGAGAAAATCAGCCATGGGAGTTTGCTAGACTAAGGTATGTTGATGTTATCCATGAGATTCATGCATGTTTTAGTTGATAGTTTGAGTTCCACCTAACCCATGGTCTAAACCTTTACCATGAAATGGGGATGATATTCGACCATGGGTGTTGTCTTCTTGGTATCATTGATGTTTGATGTTTGATGTTGTGGTGGTGAGGCATGAAGATGAGTTAAGTTTCGCTAAGGTGGGTTTGTGTGGATGTCATTTGCATGCTAAGTGTCAAGCTTTGTAATGATATATGTGTATGGTGTCTTTGATGTTGTGAATGGAAGTAGAAGAAAAGTAAAAGAAATTTATGTAGAAATATGATGTATGTGGATTCATAGGATGTTACAAATAGATGTGAAGCTATGCTAGAAGAGAAAAGAAATTGCCAAGTGTTCATGGGAGGAAAACTATGTGTTTGAAAGAATAAAAATGATGCCATAATTGATAGTATAGGTATTCGCCATTTAATCAAGTGTGTAGGTGATGTTAGATCAATTTTAGCACATTCGGCTATAGATAGGCATGTTGATAATCTCATTTAGACAATTAGACATAAAAGGGTGGTAATGAGGTTGAAAATTGTTGAATGGCTAGTTGGGTAATGAATGAAGCATTCGGCCATATGGGGTAAAAATGGGTCATATGCCCATGAGATAAAATTTTGTGAATTGATGTATTAATGATGATAGTATAGTTGATGTCATGTATATATGTATAAATATTTGGCAAGACGGTTAAACTAGTTAATTTATTGACTAAGCTCAAGAAGCTCGAGGTGGAGAAACAAGCAAAGGCAAAGGAAAGAACATCGAGTAGCCGAGTTGGAACCATTTTGCCCAACACAAGGTAAGTCATTAAGCACATATGTTTGATATTGCTTAAATGATTGTAAAATCTATGCAATTGTATTTAATGGGATGCTATATATATATATATATATAAATGAAATTGTATGTGTATGGAGTGATGACAATTGTTGAATGTAAAAGAAATAGTGAAATGTGTAGAAAGTTTGCTTTCGGCACTAAGTGTCTGAACAATACGTGTGTGCGGTGACGAGATTGGCACTAAGTGTGCATGCTGGAAATATATGGCACTAAGTGTGCATGCTGGAAAAAATACGGCCTTTGGGTGTGCGAGCTCGAAGGGTATGGCACTATGTGTGCGGGCTTAAATTGCGTGGCACTAAGTGTGCGAAATCGAGTATTAAGCCTGTGTGTGCATACTCTATATATATGGAGGGTGTGTCTCCATCGAGTTGAGTATGGACAGCGGATCGGTAAGTACCTCGAGCTCATGACGAATAGAAAATACGTTCATGCTCGGGGTTGAATTTGGTAAGCCTTAAATCTATGTGATGATTGAAATTTGTATGATTGTGGTGGAAATGAGTTAGTGTGTGAAAATGCTTCAAATACCTTGTTGTGTAGAATATGAAATGTGGATGTATGACTTGGTATGAGATTGGACCAAAAGGTCCGAGGAATTATGGTATAGATTCGATATGGATGAGTACCTAACCTCGTTTATTGTTCATGTTGTAGTAACTTTATCAGTGGATTGATGAATGCTTATGACTTACTGAGTTATAAACTCACTCGGTGTTTTCTTGTCACCCATTTTAGGTCTCTCGGACTCGTATTGTTTGCGTGATCGGAACCGTCGTTGAAGTCATCACACCGGCTGAAATATTTTGGTATTGTCTTCGTTGTTGAAGAACATTTGGCATGTATAGGCTATTATATTTTGTTGAACTGTGGGTTGTAAACTTTAAGCCATGTGAAAATGGCCTATGTGGTCGTCGAGTGGGATGCTAGAACCTATAGCCACGAGTCTTAGAAACTTTAATTTTGATAAGGTGGCCATAATTTGTGTCATGTATGATGGATGATTAAGGCCAAGGAAAGATTCATGAAATTGGCATAGTCTACTGCAGTAACTGTTGCGGACAGCAGCAGTGAGGTGAGATTGAAAAATCACTAAAAATAGTAGAAGTAGAATTAAATAGTGAATAAATTATGAAATTTAACCTTGATGAATCTAGTTTAATATGGATGGAACGAAACGACCATATGAGCAGTATATTGAGAGATATTAAAGTTCTCGTGAGACAGGGCTAGAACGGTTTCTGGGTCCTCTGTCGTGACTTTGAAAATTTACTATAAATTATCCAGAAAGAATTAGAAGTCATGGATTATATGTGCAGATTCCATTTTGAGTCTAGTTTCATTAGAAACAAACGGCACCAGTATTAATGCCCTGTACAGAGAGATATTCAAGTTTTAACGCGCGAATGTCAGTGTAGTCGACTCCTGTAACATTGGTGACTTTAACTAATAAACTGTACCAATTGGCCCGACAAAAAATTCTAGAAATAAATCCATGGATAGATATATGAGTCTAAATTCAGGGAAAATTTACGGAATCAGTTTCCGAGTTTTGAAACTCGAGATATGATTTTTAAGGCGACAGTGACGCAGTTAGCTAGCCTGCCTAGAACAGCAATCAGATTTTACAAAGAGAGAAATAAGGGAAGTAAGCCCGGTAACACCACGTGTTCAAATTCGGTGACGGTCACGGGTTTGGGGTGTTACAATTAAAGTATTTGGAAATTGCATGGCATCCCAAGAATAACTAAATAAATTGGTAATAAAGAAATGAATCTAGCTGCCTATTTTCTTCTTTGATGCTAAATATGTATCTAAGAATTGTAAAGGAAAGCATTTTTGTTAATCATGAATTATGGCATCATACTAAGTTTCATAATTAATTAATAATGTATATCATAGCCTGCGTAATGCACTTAATTGTATCAAATCATATTCCTCAAGGATGGTATTGTGGAAATTGCTGTTAAAGATCAAAGAAGGAGGGAGTTGCTCCATTGAATGACGACTTTGTAACTGCGCCTCATTGCTCTTTTAAACCATTCCAATAAGATTGAGCTAAGTCGTAAGTAACTTCACCAACTTTTTCCAGAACTAGTTAAAAGACCAAACAACCTTTCTAATATCTATTACATAATACATGAGTAGGGACTGTAGATGTCCTTACCCATGCTAATGAGACGTGTTCAAACTTTTTTCGTTTTTCAATTTGGCTAGCGTAAAGAAGTAACAGGAGATGGGAAAGGAAAAGAGCAATAAATAAACAAATAAAAGGGAAGAAAGTTGAAATAAAACGAAAAAAAACTATTTTTTATTTTTTTCCATTTAAAATATTATAAACTTGTATGAACTTGGTATATATTGAGATATTTGTGTATTTGTAATGTCTTTATGCTATTTTTCATTTCTTTTTTTAGTTTTTTTTAGTTTGAAGGTAAAAGAAAAACCCTAAAAGAATGCATCCTATTGAGTCCTTAATGACCAAAAAATAATTAACTAGGCCATTTCGTTAACAGACCCCATTAGTTGGTCAGTTTGACTGTTAAAGCCATTGATAGGCTAACGACAACCACCAGGAAAGGACATGTGGAAGAATGTTGATGTGGCATGCCACATCAACAATTTTTTTAAAAATACTTTTTATGAAAATAATTATTTTTTGAAAACAATTACAAAAAATAATTAATTAACCTAGACATATGATTGTTCATGTTCACTTGACAACTCGTTCTAGATGAGTTAAAAACTATAAAAATATTAATAATAATTTTAAAATTCTAAAAGACTATGAAAATTTTGAAAATTTTGAAAAATTCAAATTTTATTTTTTATTAATAATTTATATATATTTGATTGTTTGTATGTAACGACCCGCTTTCTAGTGGTGTCAAAAAATGCAGTTTTGGGACCTCATTTTCACAAACTGAGTTCATAAATATTAAATACGAATGTTTATGAAGTTAGCGTATAGATGAATTGAAACTTGGTTAAGCAATTTAGCCGAAATTGCAAGTAATCATGGCTCAGGGACTAAACAATAAAAGTTTAATCATTATAGATTTTTAATTAGAATAAGGTTTGGGGACTTAAATAACAATTATTCAAATGACCAAAATAGCAAATGGACCAAATTGAGATAGATGTTAGTGGGATGTAATGTTAATTATCATAAGATTAAATTAATTAAAGTTTAAGCCTAATTAATTATAATTAAGTTAATTAACTAAGTTTAAATAAAACAAACCTAAGTATATAAGCAAATTAAGTGGGAAGTAAGTCCCAAAGACAATAGAAACCATTTTAAGAGAAAAGAGAAAGCTTTCAAACTTTATTCAACATTTGACCTTTAATTGCAAGTAAGTCCCTAGCCATATTTCATTGACTTTTATAGATTTGAGATCGTGGGAGCTTGAATTAGCTAGCCCATGTACCAATTTGTGAAACTATTAAAGTTTCTAAAACTTACCATTATTGAGAATTATATGAAATTGGTGCAAAAATAGTTAGAAATTAAGCTTAGGATATGAAAAGGACTAAATTGTAAAGTTTAATTATTGGTTTTGTACATTAGGCACCAGATTAAATAAAACGAAAAACTATCATGAAATATTGGTAGGGATAGAAAATAGAAGGTCCCTAATGATTTATGGTGAAATCAGATTTTAACCCAAAGCCTTAAATTTAAAGTTTTGCTTGTCCTGATTTTAGGGACTAAATTGAATAAATTGAATAAATTGTAAAATGTGTGTAACTTGATAATTGGTTATGAATTCGTTGGAATTTTATTTTATAATATGTTTTGTAATTATTCATAGCTAACAATGAGGCCAAACCGTTAAGAGGGAAAGAAAAAGTGAAAATCGTCAACGAGTGATGCAAAAAACATCAATTTGTACTTTTACGATTCGGGATAGATTTAATTGCTTGTGTTTATATATGTTAATTGCTTGTGTTTATATATGTTAATTGCTTGATTTATCATTGAGGTAAGTATATACTAATAGTATGAATTGTTTTAATTGAGTTTGATGTGGGATATCGAAATATAGGACTAAAATGAATAAAATGAAAAATAACATGAAATACTTGAATTATGTTATATGGAATGGTAAATGGATAAAAATATGTCGTATGGTAAGTAGTACATGTGATTTGATGATGAATTGGATTATAGTTGTGATTATGATCTAGTAATGATATATGTACTAAATTGCAAATCGAAATGTGATAAATGATTGTTATGTAATAGAACAGTGAATAGGGTACAAAAATGCATATGTGATCGAATATGGGGTATGAGTATGTGAGTAAGTTGATTATAGGTATGTAAATGCTTATATGTATAAGTGATGCCCGTGTGAACTTAGTAAAAGGTTAGGATACAATTGGCATACCAATAAGGTTATATGTGTAACACATCAAACCCGATTGACAAGATTTGACCTGAATCTGGCGTACCACATTAGCCACCTAAGTGACACTCCGTTAACTCCCAAACTAACCTCCAACACACCACTTACCGATAGCATGCAAATAAGTGTTTTAAACTTTAAAAAAGCAGTAGAAATCATACATTCATAAAACACACAAGGTCGCATGCAAGATAGATTAGAGTACATAATCATGAAAAATAATAATTCCATTTACTTAGAAATATTTATAGGTTCGTATTACACTTAGGCACTCACATAGCAGTCAAACATAGCTTGCATACCTTACTATCATAAGAGATCATAGACCAACACACAGACATGAGTTCTCAGTTTAATATAGGTTCGCACAAACACATGAGTTCACACACACATAAGGGTTCGCAAAGCTAATGGTACACATGTAAATATCGTAAACGTTCCTAGGGTCTCACATGTCATAAAATTATCACAACAGGGGTACGTTTGTAAATATGATTCCCAGTAAACAGTGTTCGCATGTGAATAAACTAACACTACATGGGTACGTAAGTAATTTATGTATCACAAATCACGATACTCAGTAAAACAAAAAATTGCTCATGCATGAATAATAGCAATTTAGTAATAAATGAAAACTAAATTCCAAGTCATGGTTCGAAAAAATAAAATTTAACTTGAAGCAAAACATTCTAAATTCAAACTTAAGTAAATTGTTCAGTAATCAAATCAATGATATAAATAATGTTCTAATCTATATAATATAAACCCATCGCCCATCCTTATGGTTTTGCTCATATCAGTTAAGTGCCTCACCAGATCATTGACCTCGCCAATGTTATCTGCAACTTTCTTACCTGAGAAGTAAGAGAAGAGTGGGTGAGTTCATTGAAAACTCAATGAATGATCAGAATACTTAAAGATGGTATTTGAAAATAGTAGAAAACTTTAGTTTGAAAATATTTTGCGTACTGGGTTCGCAGGTGAGGTTGCAAGACTTAGTTCGCATAAGAAAACATATTTAGTGAAAACAATGTTAAAAATAATGCTTATTGATCCTTTATTTAAAAACTTTAAAAAGGCTTGCTTTGAAATAATGTGGCCAATACTTTCAAAATCATTTAAAAACCTAAGATAGGGTTCGCCTTAGGTCACAAAACCAACTCGCTTATAGTTTTTAGAAAACTTTGAACAAGGTCTGCCTTAGGTCGCAAGACTGATAACTCTTGAAAGATGTTATAATCCATTCTTTTAGACTTAATTAATTGCTTGTGCTTAAGTAAAATTGGCTTCATTTTAGGTAATTGCATGATCATTTCTATTCAATCGAGTAGTGTATTTAAGAACTGGAGATGGTGATTACTTTATTGCATTTTTACTTTTAATTATTTTAGGAAATGTCTTCTTGTGGTTGAATGACAGGTTTAAGGGAGAAGGATAAGAGGATGGAGGTTTTCTGAGGCATTATGAAAGGTTGGCAATGAAATGCTGGTGAAGAAAATGACAAGCACCTAGTCAGCAATGAGAGCACTTAGTATTTGGTCCTCTACATGCATATGTAATAGAGAATATTTAGCTCAAAATTAGGGAAAAAATAATTGGCTAATGGATTTTACCCTAGAGGACAACCCAGTATAAAAATCAAATAAATGAGGGAGACATGAGATTTTTTCAGAGCTTGGTGACTATGAACTTTGGTGAAGGCGAGCAACAAGACACCGATTTAGGAGGATTGGAGTTTTGAAACCAAGATTTCTTCTTCTACATTTCGTTTCAATTCTTCTTTTCTAAATTGATATTTTGGATATTGATGTGTAGCCAAGCCATAAGCTAACTTAATACAGTTGGGGTTTGCTTTGGATGATGTTTTAACTTTGATTATATATTTATGGATTAATATGGTTCATGTTTCTGCTTTACTCAATGGTTGTTTTTGTTTAAAAGCTTAAGAAAGTGTTGATGAATGCTCAATAATTCTTAAGGTAGCTTGACACCTATGGGATTAGGTTACCTAGACTAAAGTTGGGTAATATAAGTGAGTGTTGGATGAAATACTCATGTAAACTCTAGACATAGAGCCTTACCTTATACAATTTAAAGGGTTGAGCTTTAGTAGTAATTGTTAATCCCGAGCCTATTACATATAGTGTCTTAGGGGTGAGTAACTCTAGGTCTTGCTTTCGACAGAGGTAAACCACATTAGTACCCAATCGAACAGTAAGTTTGCCATATTTTTGCCACGATATTGTTCACGGGTTAGAATAGATCCCTTAGTAATCCTAGCCTTCACGACCAATATTCCAACCTTGCTATAGTCCTTAGTACTTTTGTTTGATTTGTTACCATGGTAATCTCTGCTAGTATACTTTATTACTCTTATTTCTAATGTGTTAATCCCATTTTAGTGTCATTAAAAATAATTTGATACATTTATCTTTTCTATTCAATTGTGATAACATAGGCAAAGAGCATTCATCCAATCCTTGTGGAAACGATACTCACTCATCACTTTATTACTTAATTCAACATGTACAATTGCACAATTCGCACATCCTATTCCTATGCGACAAAGACCAGTTCACATATATCATAACAAAGTCAACCTTAGGTCGTATGACTGGTTCGTCAAACAGAAAACATGAACAGGGTCTACCTTAGGTCACAAGAACAGTTCGGTTAAAGCATGCTTACTAACAAGCTGATGAGCACTCACAATCTTTGGTATACCAATCAGAAGGCTCAGAAAAGAGCTCACAAAAACAGAAAGCTCGCGCTAAAGCAAAGCTAAACAGGTAGTTTGTACAAAGCAAACTTAACAAAAAGCATGCACGAAGCAGAGTTGAAACATTTTCTTATAAAAAGCTTGCACGTTAAGAGCCTTTAAAACATAATTTAAAAACCATTCTTTCAAAACATACCTTAAACATTGGCTCACATAAAACTATGTTTTAAAATTATCTTTTCAAAATTGTGTTTTGAAAACAGAGTTTTGTATATTAAAATAGAAATTTTTAGAAAACTTATTTTTGGTTTCAATAATAGAGTTTCTTTTGAAAAAGCCAAAACAATTAATATAGGTTGTGTTTGTTTACTTGTAAAAGCTTTTACAGAAAATCTTTTCAGCTTTTCCAATGTTTGTTTGGTTAAAAATAATTTCCCATGGTAAAACATTTCACAAAACACAGGAAAATAAACGTTTATTTTAGAAAAATATTGTATAGATTTTATTTTGGTAAAACGTTTTCCAAAGTTTTTCCCTTCACCAGTAAACTTAACCTGAAGCCTCTTCCCCTTAGCCCTTCCCCCTTCCCTCATCCTTGCCACCCTAATTTGCTGCTTTTTGTTAGCTAGCAACGGTTTCACAAATACAAAGTACCAAAACAAAAAAGAGTGAAGAAAGATACTGAATGACCCCTCTTCTCAGACGCTGTCTTTGACCTTGCAATAGCAGAGCGATCACCACCAACCCTCTCCCAGAATGTTGCGTCGAGCATCAATGCTATTGAATCGTCGACCCATTTTGGCAGCACAGGCTCAATCCTTCTTCACTGATCTGCCAAGGGCTCCCTTTGCAGATGTCGCATTCATGGAGGCATAGACTAAAGTGATCCCCAATATGGAACCTCCTAAAACTCTTCTCTCTTTCATGCAACCTTATCCTCCCACTCCTTCCTCCATTCCTTCCAAACTCACTATCAATTTCATCCTTCCTTATGCTTCCAAAGAGGTAACATTTGGTTTTTTTTTTTTTAAATTTTATTTGGGATATTTCAAATTTGTCTTCAATTCTATTTTCTGGGATTAGGATTGTGGAAATGAATATTTTCATGCTATTATCTAGTACAAGGTAAAATGTCAAACCTTTATTTTTTATTTTTGCTAAAATTATGTTAGTTTTTATTTTCAATAGAATGCAATGCCAATTACTTTTATTTTATCTTTTCTGTTTATAATGGTGATGATCTGAATGGGTCTATAATTGTACAGCATTACTGTTAATTTCAAACATTTACCCTATACAACTCCTATTGATGAATTAATTTGATAATGATACCATTCAATGCAATCTTTAAATCAAGTTACAAATTCTGAAACAAATTTAAATTCCTTGAAAGATAAGACACCAACTGTGGTATTACACTGCAATTTATAATGTATTTGTATTACCTTTACTGATTTTCATATTCAGAAATTGATTATAGGATATCATTTAGGCTTTTAGATGCAGCTCATTTATCCCAAAAGAAATATTTGTTTTCATATTTGTTGTCTATTTTTTGTCAATGCCAATTTTGCTACTCCTTTTAGATGAAAAAGTTAATGGCCATATCAAGATTATTTGATTGTGAGTTCATTGGGAATGCACTTAAAAATGCAGTGACATTGATATCTAGTGTCCTTAAAATCCTTGAGTAGACAAATAGAGAGTGAGGATTGTATTTTTATTAGTATTTGCTATCCTACTTTACTTCATGCACTTGCACTCCTTGCCGTCATGATATTTCTAAGTATTCACTCAGATACATGGAACATTTGTGTTGGAAAGTTGGATTTGGTGGTTATATAAAACTTATATGTTCATATTTTAGTTCCACAATACTCCTTATTATGCTATATATATATTTATTCAATTTTCAAAAGCATTTTCCTTGCTCTGAATTTTGCACATCAAATGGAACCTCATAATTTCACACAAAGATAATTAATTCCAGCTCAGAGGCATAGATCGGTAATGAGGGAAAAGAGGTAATTCTAAAGGATTGCACCTAACTACCAAAACTACTGTCTATCTATCACTTATATTTGTTCCTTGGAGGATAATGATAATACTGATATTTGATCAAGTTTACCAATCCTTGCTATGATTTGATTCCACTATTCAAACATTTTCCTTCCATTCTATCTTTATTTATTTTGATAGGTTCCAAACTCACCGTTGAAGGTTTTTTTTTTTTGCATAAATAACACTTTTTATTTTTAAGGGGAAAGGGGTAAGTGATTAATTCAGAGATCACACTTGTCAACTGAAGACTTGATATCAAATCTTTTATCACTCCACTAGTGTTTATTTATGTTCTACTCTTTGTGTTTTGGTATGGGTTTGGCTATGAAAATTGAAATAAAAATGAAACTTTTCATGGTACCCTTGCCAAGTAGGAAAAACGTAAAGTGTATGAAGGAAAATAATGGATAATATAGTCTTTTATGAATTAACTCAGTTATTATCAGCTTGTTGTGTTACTGGGAATATGTTACTCCATTGGAAATTAATAATTTACTAGGATAGGATGTTTAAAACTGGAGATGTTTTGATTTGTTGAGTTTAGTTACTGCAAATGTTACAAATATGATACTGTGATTCCAAGATTTTGAGTATTGTTGTATGAAAGAAGAAGATTTATAAATAAATCATTGCAATATATGTAAAAATGATGTAAAATATAAATTTAATAGATACAAAATAAGCTCAATTAAATAATGAAAAATAATAAATTCTTGAATGTATGTTTGTTTAATTTTAAACAGTTTTTATAAAATATTTTCAGGAAATCTACCAAACAATAGAAAATATTTTTCACAGACTCATCCAAACACCAGAAAATATCAACTTTTCCAGAAAAGTAAGTCATTTTCCAGAAATCATTTTTCGGAAACCATTTTTAGTCAAACAAACAGACCCATAGTTTCTGAACACAATTAGAACTTACACTTTTGAAAGCCATAGCGATTAGTAATAATCTGAAAATTACCGATCACTCACCAAAAATGAAGAAACTTAAAAGAGTTTGGCTTTGCCTTTGTCCTTGCTAAAAGACGGTCCAACTGGTTCGTAACAAACAAACATATTGCTAACAGAGCATACAAATTTCACACGTGCAAGTGAACCTAGCTTTTGGGACGATCAAATTTAACAAGACAAAGACTTACCAGGATTGCTACAAATAGAAACTAGAATAGAGACTTTGATGGCAGAATATTCAGTGAAGAATTTCATAGAATTAAGGGTCATCTTATAGACCTAAAGTTCTAGATATCTTTGATACCCTATTTGACTTAGGAAAGTTGTTACTTGCAAGTAAAGTATTCCAAGATACACTAAATCACTTTTTCCTAATTTGAGTCTAACTGTATCTTTGATCGGTAAACCTAGTTCGCAACTCAATTGGTGAACCCAATTCACCACACAGATAGGCAAAACCCCCAGCTCACCAACACATTAGCGAACCTGCCTCGTAGTGAAACTGGCGAACCGCTAACCATTTCATTTGACGTACACTACTGCTGATGAGCACCCCTTATTGAAACTCTCTTAGTGAACACCCAACTCGTCTGAATCTTGGAGAACCTTCACAACGTATGACCAAAAATTCCAGCCCCAATCTCAAAATGTGACAATATGCACACTTGTACGGGATATTTGATTATACATAGATCATTGTAGATTATATCGAGATCTAGCATTTGTTATGGATCATCGAGTATTATATGTCTCTACGAAGACCTTGGTGTGGTGGAATGATGTATATGCATATGAGAATGCATTTGATGTCTACGGGCTTTGCACTTCGGTGCTCTAGTGTAGAGTAGTTTAAGCTCTTACGAGCTATCTGATGTGGTGCAGTTTACCAATGTAACGCCCAAAATTTAGGCCTAAAAGTATTGGGCCTTGAGTATGGGTCAATAAGGAGGTTGTATATAAGCATTTAATTGTACAAGGAAATGACACAATTAAATGTCTGCTTCAGTGGTTAATGGCCCTGAGAAGTATTGGAGAAATCTTGGGTTCAAACTTGGGCTTTAGCAAAAATTTTGATAATAAGTGAACAAAACCCTGGGTGCTTGATAAAGGCCTTTTAAATTATTGTGGTAAATAAATAACACAAGGAAGCCTGTGGTCTAGTGGTTGTGGCGTCATTAAGGTTGCAAGGGAGCCTGGGTTCAAGTCTTGGCTCTTGCAATTAATTTTGGTTTTTCTTTTAAAGGAACCTGGACTTTGGCCTATAGACCTTATATTTAATTGAGGATAAAATATGACACAGAAAGAGCCTATGTTGGAGTGGCAAAGTGGCGTGTTGTGTAACTGTGAGGTCTAAGGTTCAAGTCTTGGGATGCGTAATAGAGTATTTATTTTGCTGTTTAAGCTGTGTAGGAGGTGGAGTTGGACTGGAACTCTGTCGTTGAGGTGGTCATAAGAAAATAAGGAATTTTCCTGATGGTTGAAAGTAATCCCACATCGGGAAGCTAACATGGGAATTGGTGAAAAGATGACTTTAAATAGAGTGAACCAGATGAGTTGGTGAAAAAGAAAAAGGTGATTAAGACCTAATGTAAGATGTGCCAAGGTTGGTGATTGTGGACTTCGGCGCATTCTCATAAACAGGTGTGTATTCATGCCCTTTTTTGTTAGAAATCAGAAAAAAGCTGAAAGCCACCACGAGCGTTCTCGTGTGCTGAGACTGTTCTGGGCCTCGATAGGCCTATGGGCCCACTTGTGTAAATCTAACAGTTAGGTGGGAAGTAGTTGGGCCTGATGGGCCATATGAATGTGATGGGGCCATATGAATGTGATGGGGCCTGATGGGCCATATGAAGGTGATTGGGCCTGATGGGCCATATGAATGTGATTGGGTCTGATGGGCCATGTGAACGAGATTGGGCCTAAAGGGGCCAAATGAATAAGTGTGGATCTGTTAGTGTTTAGTAAAGGGGTTGTGGACCTAATTTTTGTTAACTACTCGAGCAGACATAAAACTTAAATAAATAAGTAATTGCGACCGTGGACGAGACATAAGGTTAAGGTGTGGCAATGTGTATATGCATGTCTAGGATTGGATCTAGGGAGAGCTTGGTACTTAAGCGGTTTTAATGACTCACCTCCTCTTCTCTGGAATCCTACCTAGTGCATAGTATCTGTTCACTTTAGCCAACGAGGACTTGTTAATGGTCTAAAGTAAGTAATAAACCCATAATAAAGAGAAATTACTGAAATGCCCCTAAGGGCAGAAAATGACCAAAATACCCCTATGTGTGAAAGGTAAGATTTACGAATGTTACATGTATCTCTACTGCATTCATATGATATTCTGTTTAGGTTGCATATGGGTTGGGAATTATGGAATGGAGGAAGTAAATAAGGATCGCATAGTTGCTCGACAATCGTAGATCCACCGATGGCTATCAAGCCCAATATGTGATTAGCAGCCTGTTGCAATTAAGGTAGTTTTGCAACCGGGCTACCATTGATGTGTATCGATTGGGTGAATCGATATTTATATCCCCACATGATGTGTATCGGGGGACGGAGTTGGTGTGTAGTGGTTGGAATATTGGGGTGGGTTGCATTGTATTGCATGTATGATTTTATGGTGATTGATGAATGCTTATTACTCGTCGAGGGTTGTACACACTGAGTTTTCATAAACTCACCCCCTCTTTTATTTTTCTCAGGTGTTACTCAGTAAGAGGTTCGACGGATGGACGGACTCTGTGGTGGCCAGCTAGCAAGACGACTTGGACTTGTTTTTTTTATATATAATTCATGGTTTATTAAGTTATTTCAGACCGGATTGTAATAAGACCTTTCCTCTGGTTTTTATTCCAATTAGGACTGTTATTTTTATGCTTTATATTTATTAGAAGTTGAACATGAGTTCCTAAACCTTAACTATTTTATTTGAATACTACGTTTCCGCAACTCAAGTTTTAAATGACAAGTTTTCATAAATCATATGTTCTAAAGCTTTTGCAACTGAAAAGAGTTTTTACAATGTAATTAAGGTTTTCAAATTTAAAGAAGAGTTTTCAATGAAAACAAAGTTTTCGCTGAAACACTTCAATGTGACGCGTTGGATAACGTCTGGGCCAGGTAGGTTGTTACATTTAGTGGTATCAGAGCCAGGCTACATAACTCGGCCGTGGAATAGGTTTTAAAATTGGATTTTCGAAAGAATTTTTACAAAAAGGTTTGAAAAGATTTGAAGTTTTTGACATGTTTTTCTGAATATTTTTCTAAAAGTGTGGTTACCAGTCTCCAGCACTGAATCCGTAAGTTTTCTATTAGACTGTAGTTCAAGTTAGATTTTGTATTTATTCAATGTATGCTTTGGAAATCAAAATTTTTCTTTAATTAGCAACAATACTCTAATGGATTTCGAAGGCAAGCAAGGTCGCGAGGAGTTGCTCGTCTCCCCGGAACATAAGATGGTTCAGGAAACTGTAGTCAAGGTAAGTCCACTGACTTCGTGTAACAATAACCCAGAGCTTGTTACAGAGGCACTGATCCAGTTGGTAAGGGAAATGCTGGAAGAAGTGTTCGAGGCAAGAGTTAAGGCGTATGGTGAAACACTTCAGGTTAGGTACTTGGAATGCAGCAAGAAGAGGGATCACCGTTCCTTTTAAGTCAGGTGTGTTTTGTTTGGATGTGATGTTTGAATATAGAAATTGTATGCATGTGTGGTAAATATATGTTTGCTTTGTGGTTAGATGTTTGGCTTGGTGTGAGAGGTTTTGATATTAAGTTAAAAGTGTATTAGTGTAGTTTGGAACTAGAGTGTGCAGCGGGAGCGTAGTGGTGTAGATTGAGCTAAGCGCTTGTTCAAATAGTTGGAAATTTCAAGGAATAAATTTCTTTAAGGGGGTAGAATCATAACGCCCCGAATTTGGGCCTAGAAGTAGTGGGCCTTGAGTATGGGTCCGTAGGGAGGTTGTATATAAGCATTTAATTGTACAAGGAAATGACACAATTAAATGTCTGCTTTAATGGTTAATGGCCTTAAGAAGTGTTGGAGAAATCTTGGGTTCGAACTTGGGCTTTAGCAAAAATTTTGGTAATAAGTGAATAAAACCCCGGGTGCTTGGATGAAGGCCTTTTAAATTATTGTGGAAAATAAATGACACAAGGAAGCTTGTGGTCTAGTGGTTGTGGCGTCATTAAGGTTGCAAGGGAGCCTGGGTTTAAGTCTTGGCTCTTGCAATTAATTTTGGTTTTTCTTTTAAAGGAACCTGGACTTTGGCCTATAGACCTTATATTTAATTGAGGATAAAATATGACACAGAAAGAGCCTGTGGTGGAGTGGTAAAGTAGCGTGTTGTGTAACTGTGAGGTCTAAGGTTCAAGTATTGGGATGCGCAATGGAGTATTTGTTTTGCTGTTTGAGCTGTGTAGGAGGTGGAGTTGGACTAGAACTCTGTGGTTGAGGTGGTCATAAGAAAATAAGGAATTTTCCTAATGGTTGAAAGTAATCCCACATCGGGAAGCTAACATGAGAATTGGTGAGAAGCTGGCTTTAAATAAAGCGAACGAGATGAGTTGGTGAAAAAGAAAAAGGTGATTAAGACTTAATGCAAGATGTGCCAAGGTTTGTGATCGTGGACTTCGGCTTGTTCTCATAAACAAGTGTGTATGTACGCTCTTCTTTGTTAGAAATTGGCTAAAGCTGAAAGCTGCCACGAGCGTTCTCGTGTACTGGGGCTGTTTTTGGCCTCGATGGGCCGAATAGGCCCGATGGGCCTGTGGGCCCACTTGTGTAAATCTAACAGTTAGGTGGGAAGTAGTTGGGCCTGATGGGCCATATGAATGTGATTGGGCCTGATGGGCCATGTGAACGAGATTGGACCTAAAGGTGTAACACCCCGTACCCGAGTCCGTTACCGGAATCGAACACAAGGTGCACACAAACTTAGTTTAACTATCTTCACAGTCCATTTAGAAATTTCCAGACAAAATTTGGTTCTTTGCGTCGGTGTCGCCTTAAAAATCATATCTTGAGTTTCAAAGCTCGAAAATTTGTTTTGTAATTTTCCCTGAAACAAGACTCATATTTCCATCTACATATTTTTTCTAGAATTTTGGTCAAGCCAATTAGTACAGTTTATTAGTTAAAGTCTCCCTGTTGCGGGGATTGACTACACTGACCTTCGTGCGTTACGAATTGGATATCTCCCTGTACAGGGCTTCAATACTGATACTGTCTGTTTCTATAGAAACTAGACTTAGAGAGAAATCTATACATATATGGCATGACTCCTAATTATCTCTGGTTAATTTACAATGAATTTCTAAAGTCGGAACAGGGGATCCAGAAACCGTTCTGGCCCTATTTCACGAGAACTTTAATATCTCTTAACATATAATTCATATGACCGTTTCGTTTCTTCCATATGAAAGATTCATCAAGGTTCATTTACATAATTTATTCACTATTTAATTCCATTCCTACTATTTTTAGTGATTTTTCAAATCCACACCACTTCTTCTGTCAAGATCTGCTTTTCGTAAACCTTACCTATTTCGTGGTTTCTATGGACCAACTAAAGTTTTGTCATACATAGGTCCACATATAATCATTTTAGCCATTCCAATGGCTGATCATTTGCTCACACTTCCATTCAGTCCATAGTCACATCATAAAACCATACATATATACATAAGCACAAATGGTCTAATGCCATACTCCACTTTTACGAGCCATTTTCGCATGGTCGTACACACATACATCACAAAAGTACTTAAAACGCAACAAAAGGGTAGTCCTATACATGCCATTTCAAAATCCAACTAAAATATATACCGAAAGGGACTTTGATAGTGTGGGAGACTTGACTTCCGAAATCCCGAGTCCGATAGGTGACGAGCCAAAATCTATGATGAGAAATAGAAAGCGGAGTAAGCAATTTATGCTTAGTAAGTTAGAGCAAGGGATTCCAGCACAACAAAAGCATAACATTCATATAGCTAACGGATAATTTCATATGAACAAATTCTCAATATCATACTTATTTCACATTCCAACCCCTATATTCATACATAAGGGTTCATCTTAGCCAAATGCCAAAGCTCATTTCTCGATTGAGCGAGTATTATTCAAGGAATCAACTATTCCAAAGCACATACGAACATACCTCGTTCTGGAATTTTCAAGCGTATTAGCTGAACTTTTACAGCAGTTCATTCATTCTTGAATCACGTATCTTGAGTTTAACCGGATATGGCTACACATTCAAATGCCTTCGGGACATGGCGATTCTGATAACTTCATACGAATGCCTTGGGACTTAACCGGATTTAGTAGCTCGCTCGAAAGCCTTCGGATCTTAGTCCGGATTTAGTAACTTCGCACGTATGCTATCGGATCTTATTCGGATTTAGTCACTTAGCACAAAGCCTTCGGACTTAGCCGGATATCATTCAATAACCATGTACATTTATCAATAAATCATAACACATTCATATTTCGTTTTCATTAGCAAAATTCAAACACAAGTCACTTATCACATTTGCAATTTCGGCTCAATAGCCACACACAAAGAAGCATGATTTTAATTTGCTTTAAACATGATCTAATCAATTCAAAATTTAAGCTCTATTACTTAAGAACTTACATAGGATGTCGTCGAACGATTTCAATGGCTAATCGACCACTTTTTCCTTCCCTTTGTCGGATCTAGTTCCCCTTTGCTCTTGAGCTTAATTTAACAAATAAATCGGTTTAATCATTTGAGCATCGAAGAGGAATACAAGGTACTTAGCCAATATATATACTGTTAGGCATCAATATGTTTGCCTCTAACCAATGCATGCACACCAATTTCCCTCATGTGCGAATATGCATGTCCATGTTGAGGCCAATCATACACTTAATACCACACAAAAACAGCATCATTTTACTAACTAACGTGTTACATATCGTAGCTCAATACACATCTCTCATTTATTTCATAACCAAACATCATCATATGCAAAATATATACCTTGAGATAGTATATATGTCATACCAATACATCATGTGCAACAGATATGCATGTAGGTGCAAGGGCGAATCTCAAATTGATTATAACTATCCCATATATTTTCATCATGGCGAATGTTCCTTCCACACCATTTACCATCACAAAGCATGGATTTCATCATCCAACTTACAAGCTTACAATGTCATGAAGTTTAATCTCATAGTATCTATCAAACTCTCACTCAAAAGTGTTAAAAAGAATATTCAAAAATCATCAATCCACCATCACATGCACCATTACAAAGTTTCACTTTTAGCATGCAAATGATGTCAACACAATCTCACCTTAGCCGAATATCATCTCCATGACATAGTGAGGATTTGAACCATGGCTAGTTAGAACTCAAGCTAACTACTAAAATATACATGAATCTCATGGCAAAACATCAAACTTACCTTAATCTCAACACAAGTATGGCCAAACCTCCTCCTAATCCCCCCTCCAAACCAAGCATGAAGCAAGACCCCTTCCTTCTTCCTTAGAATTTCAGCTCAAAGAAAGTGAAAAAAAGATGAACAAAAATTTTTTTCTTCTCTTTTCCTCTACTCACGGCAATGGGGGGGGAGAAGCCTTCACACACATTTTTTTTTCTTTCTTTATCACCCATACTTATTTGTTTATTGTTTCTCCCTAATGCACCAACAAAACATGTTTCATGACATGTTTAGCCCATACACCCTTGTCATGGCCGGCCATTAGCTAATAAATGGGGAAGTTGACATGCAAACCCCTCATTTTTGCATGCATGATCAACTAGTCATTACACATTTCCCCCTCATACTTTTAAAGTTTACTACTAGGTCCTTTCTAGTGAAATTCACATTTATAACTCTAAATTAATGCATCAAAAATGTCACACATGAGTTAACACATATTATAGGCATCAAAATAAATATCAAATTATTTTTATGCCTCGGTTTTGTGGTCCCGAAACCACATTCCGACTAGGGTCGTTTTAAGGCTGTCACAAAAGGGGCCAAATGAATAAGTGTGGATCTGTTAGTGTTTAGTAAAGGGGTTGTAACACCCCTATCCCGTAGCTGTTGCAGGAATAGGAAAAGGTATTACCAGATGAACAGAACATTACATAACAATACAGAATAACAGATATTAAATATCATTAATACAGAGGCATTCATCAACAATTCATTCATTAAGATGGTCTACGAGACCTAAAACATACATTTAAGAAAGGTCGGAACTAAACCGAACACATTAAGAATTTTCAAAACTTAATCAAATATTTCAAAAGTGTTAAGGTCACACACCCGTTCAACCAAGCCATGTGCCTTACACGGGCATCAGACACACCCATGTGAACCAGCAATGCCAAAACAAAACAGGCATACTGACTTTCACCCACGACCAATAGACACACCCGCGTGCTATGGTTGTGTGATACTTGGCTAGCTACTAACTTATGCCCATGGTCATATGACACGCCCGTGTGTCAAAGCCGTGTGATTTTTAAAAGGTTACTGCCAAACAAACACGGCCACAAAGCACCCCTGTGGCCTTTGACCATGTGGTACAAAGCAGGCTTGGTTTAAGCCAATTTTGCCACCCCTTTTTGGATTCAATCCTACAAGCAATAATATACATCAATCATACCAAAATTTTCAACCAATTCTATGTTCAAAATGGCCAAATCACATTAGAACATAGCACACTACAAACATGCACCAAAACTATGCACAAACTTATCATTTGTTAGCTAACTCTCATTGCCTAACATATATACAATTCAAAACTTACATACTTAGACATTTTAGCCTATACATGCCACACTTTAAATTTTACACTTTAAAAAGTACAAAAATGAGTTCGATAGTGTTGTGACAATCCTCGACTATCCCCGAGCCTTTAGTAGCTACGATAACTGTAAAACAAATAAAAATCACACAGAGTAAGCTACAAGGAGCTTAGTAAGCCAAATACAATTGGTCTAACTACTAAAGCTTATAAGTACAATTCAACCATAAAGTGTAACACCCCGTACCCGAGTCCGTTACCGGAGTCGAACACAAGGTGCACACAGACTTAACTTAATTATTTTCACAGTCCATAAAAAAAATTTCCAGACAAGCTGGTTACTGCATCACTGTCGCCTTAAAAATCATATCTTGAGTTTCAAAGCTCGAAAATCAGTTTCGTAATTTTTCCCTGAAACTAGACTAATATGTCCATCTACATATTTTTTTCTAGAGTTTTTGGTTGGGCCAATTAGTACAGTTTATTAGTTAAAGTCTCCCCTAATCCAGGGTTCGACTACACTGACCTTCACGCATTACGAATTGGATATCTCCCTGTACAGGGCTTCAATACTGATGCCGTTTGTTTCTATAGAAACTAGACTCAAGGAGGAATCTATACATATATGAAATGACTCCTAATTATCTCTGGTTAATTTACAATGAATTTCCAAAGTCGGAACAGGGAATCCAGAAACCGCTCTGGCCCTGTTTCACGAAAACCTAAATATCTCTTTAACACACAACTCATATGACCGTTTCGTTTCTTCCATATGAAAGTATATTCATCAAGGTTAATTTACATAATTTTTTCACTATTTAATTCCATTCCTGCTATTTTTAGTGATTTTTCACATCCACACCACTGCTGCTGTCAGCATCTATTTTCAAGGTAAACTTTACCTATTTCGTGGTTTCCATGGACCAACTAGAGTTTTGTCATACATAGGTCCACATATGATCATATTTAGCCATTCCAAGGGCTGATCATTGCCCAACACTTCCATTCCAGTCCATAGTCACATCATGAAACCATATATACATACATAAACACAAATGGTCTAATGCCATACTCCACTTCTACGAGCCATTTTCGCATGGCCGTACACACATACATCACAAAAAGTACTTGAAAAACAACAAAGGGTAGTCCTATACATGCCATATCCAGAGTTCAACTAAAAGAGTACCAAAAGGGCTTTGATAGTGTGGATGACTTCGACTTCGATGATCCCGAATCCGATAGCTAACGAACAAAATCTAGCAAACAAAGAGCCAAAGCAAACGGGGTAAGCATTTTAATGCTTAGTAAGTTTCAAGTAATGAAATCAGCTTTGACTAAAGTATTACATTCACATAGCTAAATGAATCACTTTATTAATACACATTTTCATAATCATACTTACTTCACACTTCATCAACATATACACACACAAGGTATCAACCTATCTAAGAGCCGAAAGTTCGTTAGTCGATTGAACGAATACTATTTCAAACGAATCGACTTTTCCGATGCACATGCAAACATACCTTATCGTTTGGGTTTTTCGAGCGTATTAATTGAATTTATTACAGCACAAAACGCCCACCTTCAAACCAAGTTTCTTCAGAATTTAGCCGGATACAACCACAAGCACAATTGCCTTCGGGTCTTAACCCGGGTATAGCAACTCGCACAAATGCCTTCGGGTCTTGGCCCGGATATAACCACTAGCATAAATGCCTTCGGGTCTTAGCCCGGATATAATCACTAGCATAAATGCCTTCGGGTCTTAGCTCGGATATAATCACTAGCATAAATGCCTTCGGGTCTTAGCCCGGATATAATCACTAGCATAAATGCCTTCGGGGCTTAGCCCGGGTATCATTCAAATGCTCATGCACACACACATATCAATAATCACGACACATCTATATTTCATTTTGGTTACTAAGGCTCAAACACAAAACATTTATCAACCTTTCCAATTTCGGCTCAATAGCCACACACAAAGAGCATGATGTCAATTGACTTTACAACGTAGTCCCTACGCACATTCGGCTATCCGCCATAATATGACAATTCATTTCAATATAATTCAAGTAGGGTCATTACTCGAAGACTTACCTCGATGTGGTCGAGCGATTTCGTCGGCTATTCGATCACTTTTTCCTTCCCCTTATCCAACTGTGGTCCTCTAAGCTCTTGAGCTAATTCACACAAATTTAACTTATTAAAATCTCATTATGCTAGCTTATGGCCGAATATGACAAGGAGTTTAAATGGTCATATGGCCACCCTTTAGCTCAAATACACAATGGTCATGCACATTTTTAATTACATCAAGCAATTCAACACAATTCATTCAAGCATCAAAGAGAAGCTCAAGGTATTTAGCCCATATATACATTAGACATTAGAGTCACATGTGTACGAAATCACGAATCAAATTCAACATACTAGCTAATATTTCCCCTTAGCTGAATTTTTTTTTAAGTCAAGCTAAAGCCATCAACAGGCTACCTAAGGCCGAACATACACATCAACATATGTACTCATTCATGTGGCCGAACATACATGTCTATGTTGAGGCCAATTGCAACACTTGATACATTCTACAAGTATGGTCACTTGTATCGACTAAACACCATTTTGTTCCAAGTTCAAAACTAGGCTAATACACACATATACACTAGTAAATCAAACACTAACATTTGTACTTCACCTTACTACCATTTCTCATCCAAATAACATGAACAACGACCATAGTTTTCTTTTACTTCCTACCATGGCCGAATGCCTTACAACACCATACCATTTCAATTTTGGTCATGGTTGAACAAGGAACATAATGCCTCACTCAAAAATGCTAAAAAGAAGATTTAAGAGTCATCAATCCACCATCCCATGCATCATTACAAGCTTTACTTTTAGCATGCAAATGACATCCACAACTCCACCTTAGCCGAACATTATCACCATGACATAGTAAAGATTTGAACCATGAGCTAGTTAGAACTCAAGCTAACTACTAAGACATGCTTGAATCTCATGGCACAACATCAAACTTACCTTAATAGTGACCTAGGGTAGCCGAATGCTTCACTCCTTCTTCCCTTTTCCTTCAATTTTTCAGCCAAAGATGTTCAAAGATGAACACTTTTTTTTTGTTTTCTTTCTTACCTTTACGGCAATGGGGAGGGGGAGAAGCCTTCACACACATTTTTTCATTTTTTTATTACCCATACACCTTATTTTATTTATTCCAACATAAAACACTTACACAACATGTTTCATGACATGTTTTGCCCATCCCCTTTGTCATGGCGGCCACTAGTTCTTAAATGGGAAATTGACATGCAAGTCCACCCTTTGATTACATGCAATAATAGGTCCTCATAGATTAACCTATCACATTTCAAACGTGTCACACCTAAGTCCTATTGACTAAATTCACATGCAATCGACTAAATCGAAGCTTGAGATTTTCACACATTCATAATTACATATTCTAGACAATAAATATTACATTCAAATATTTTGGTGACTCGGTTTAGCGGTCCCGAAACCACTTCCCGACTAGGGTCAATTTTGGGCTCACATAAAGATTCATAACTATTTCATAGAATAATTCATAAACTTAACCATGCTCCTTTGTTTGCTTATATGTCGTGCCTCATTTCCAAATTCCATACATATTTCACGGAGACAGAGTCTTTTATATTTAGAAATTTAATACAATACAAATGTACCTATATAGGTTATACATTTCATATAATCATTCTCATATTTCGTACTCTATCATCAAACAGTTCAGATACGATACCGATACTCACAAACAAGTACAATGCCGATGTCCCTGACGTGGTCTTACATGTAATTCAATATTGATGCCTCTGTCCCAGACAGGATCTTACACGAAATCAAATACGATGACGATGTCCCAGACATGGTCTTATACGTAAATATCAATCGAGGCCTGTGTCCCAGACACGGTCTTACACAATATCTCAGATAGATGCCAACGTTCCTTTAGAAGCATACAGAGCTTTTCGGATACCAACATATTAACAGAATTTACTCAAAAGGTATTCATCAGGCTCTCAAGGCCATCCAATACAAATTAAAGTTTGTATATGCAGAATTTAATCAATTTAACACGTAATTGTAATTTGACTTACCTCGTACGGATTTTAGACGAAACGAGTTGACTATTCAACTATTTTGGACTTCCCTCGATCTAAGTCCAATTTTCTTTGTTCTTGATCTAATACAATTCAAATTCAACCATTCAATCATTCATTTCACTCAAAATAATCCATGAAAACATATTTAGTGCACTTTTCATTTTAGCCCTTACATTTTCACACTTTGACAATTTAGTCTATTTTCCACAAAATCACAAATATGCAAAATTCACCAAGACTTTAGCATATCCGAATATAGATCGCTTCCATACAAATCCAAATAACACATTTAATTCCCAATTTAGTCCTTCAAAACTTCATTTTCTCAAATTAGCCCAAATAGCTCTATTTTATCAAAATTCAAAGACAAAACTTATAAATCATCTACTAAGGCTTTATAATTCATGAAAAACATCACAAAACTCATGATATCAACAATGGCATTTCATGAAATCTTTAACAGAAATAGAAATTCAGATATGGGTTTTGAAGAACACAAAGTAACGATCATAGAAACGTAAAAATCATCAAAAACCGAACAAAATAAACTAACCTATTCACTCATGCAATGGTCAAATACTTTGAAACTTCAATGGTTTCCTTTTTCTTCTAATTTTTGGCAAAGATGAAGCATAATGGAAATATTTTATGCTTTGGTTTTATTATAATATCATTAATAAACCATTTACCTAACCACCCTTTAAAAATAACCATATTAACCATTATGCCAAACCATATATTCCACTATCATATAATTGGATTTAGTTCATCGTAAGGACCTTACCTTTAATGAGCCAAAACGAATAGGCACTTTTAATAAACAGTAGACAACTTTTACACTTTACGTGATTTAATCCTTTTTCATAATTAAGCACAGAAACAGACAAATTAAATCACAGAAATTTCACAGACATAAATTCAGATATCACAGATACAAAAAATAATATTAAAATATTTTTTAGACTCAGATTTGTGATCCCGAAACCACTATCTGACTAGGGTCAAAACCAGATTCTTACAATTCTCCCCCCTTAGGGATTTTCGTCCCCGAAAATCTTACCATTAAACAGATTCGGATATTGTTGTTTCATAGCATCTTCAGACTCCACGTGGCCTCTTCAACACCGTGTCGATGCCACATCACTTTAACCAATGGAATTTTCTTGTTTCGCAACTCTTTAACCTTACAAGCTAAAATACGGACCGACTTTTCTTCGTAAGTCATATCGGACTGAATTTCAATCTCAGACGGTGAAATTACATGTGAGGGATCAGATCTGTATTGTCTAAGCATCAATACATGAAACACAGTATGAATCTTTTCTAACCCTGATGGTAGCCCCAATCTATAAGTAATCGGTCCAACTCGCTCGATCATTTCATACGGTCCAATGAACCTTGGACTCATCTTGCCCTTTTTTCCATCACCAACCTTAAATTCGATATCTTTTCTTTTCAAATCTGCATATGATTTCTGACGATCAAAGGCAGCTTTCAGACTATTTTGGATTAGTTTCACTTTCTGTTCTGTTTCTTTTATCAGATCAATACCATAAATTTTATTCTCACTAAGCTCAGACCAGTATAATAGAGTTCTACACTTTCTACCGTATAAGGCTTTATACGGTGTCATTTTAAGGCTCGATTGAAAACTGTTATTATAAGCGAATTCAATTAAAGGTAAGTATTTTTCCCACGTACCTTCAAACTCAAGAATACAGCATCTCACATATCCTTGAGTATCTGAATAGTCCGTTCAGATTGACCATCTGTTTGCGGATGAAAAGCGATGCTAAAATGCAATTTAGTACCCAGAGCATCTTGCAATTTCTTCCAGAATTGCGATGTGAATCTTGGGTCTCTATCTGACACAATCGACAATGGCACACCATGGAATCTCACAATATCAGAAATATAAAGCTCAGCTAACTTATTAAGTGAGAAATCAGATCGTACTAGAATAAAATGGGTTGACTTCATCAATCTTTCAATTACCACCCAAATAGAATCTTTCTTTCTCGGAGACAGGTGCAAACCCAAAATAAAATCCATGGTCACTCGATCCTATTTCCACTCTAGAATCATAATCGGTTGTAATAACCCAGATGGTACCTGATGTTCAGCTTTAACTTGCTGACAGATTAAACACTTTGAAACAAAATCAGAGATATCTCTTTTCATTCCAGACCACCAATAATGCTGCTTCAGATCATTATACATTTCCGTACTACCTGGATGTACAGATAAACGACTACTGTGAGCTTCACTCAAAATCACTTAAATTAACTCCGGATTTTTTGGAACACAAATTCTATTTCTGAATCTCAAACAATCATCTTTATCAACTCTGAATTCTGAACCAGTCTCTACATCGCACTGAGTTCGTTTAGCCAAGATCTCATTATCAATCTTCTGAGCTTCAAAAATCTGCTGTAAAAACAAGGGTCTTGATTTTAATTCAGCTAAAACTAAACTATCATCAGACAAAACTAAATGAGCATTCATTGCACACAAAGCAAATAATGATTTTCGACTTAAGGCATTAGCAACAACATTTACTTTTCCCAGATGATAATCAATCACAAGTTCGTAATCTTTTAACAGTTCTAACCATCTTCTCTGTCACAGATTCAAGTCTTTTTGCGTCATTAAGTACTTCAGACTTTTATGATCAGAAAACACGTGACATTTTTCACCAAACAGATAATGACGCCAGATCTTCAAAGCAAACACAATAGTAGCTAACTCGAGGTCGTGGGTCGGATAATTCTTTTCATGCAGCTTCAGTTGTCTCGAGACATATGCTATAACTTTTCTTCTTACATTAAAACACAACCGAGTTCGTTCAACGAAGCATCACTATAAACAACAAATTCTTTACTTGATTCAGGTTGCACAAGTACGGGAGCTTCAGTTAACAGAGCTTTTAACCGATCAAAACTTTTCTGACACTTTTCATACCATTCAAATTTTACATCTTTTTAAAGTAACTTTGTCAATGGATTTGCTATCACAGAGAAATCTTTTACAAATTGTTTGTAGTAACTAGCAAGTCCCAGAAAACTGCAGACTTCAGAAACATTCCTTGGAGGTTTCCAATCCAGAATAGCTAAAATTTTGCTCGGATCAACTCAGATTTTGGAGGCTGATACAATATGGCCCAAAAAGCCAACTTCTCGCAACTAGAATTCACATTTACTGAATTTCGCATACAACGATTTATCTCACAGAGTTTCTAGCACTATTCTCAAATGCTTGGCATGTTCAGATTCATCACGTGAATAAATCAATATGTCATTAATGAATACTACAACAAATTGATCTAAATACGGTCTGAATATTCTATTCATCAAATCCATAAAGATAGCAAGTGCACTCGTTAATCCAAAAGGCATAACTAAAAATTCATAATTCCCGTACCTCGTTCTTAAAGCAATTTTCAGAATATCAAAATCCTTTACTCGCAATTGGTAGTAACCCGATCTCAGATCTATCTTAGAAAACACAGTAGCACCTTTCAAATAATTGAATAAGTCATCAATTCTAGGCAAAGGTATTTGTTCTTTATAGTCACTTTATTAAGTTAACGGTAATCAATACACATTCTCATTGTGCCATCTTTCTTTTTCACAAACAGAACAGGAGCACCCCATGGTGAAAAGCTTAGTCTAGCAAATCCTCGATCGGTCAATTCTTGCAACTGAGATTTTAATTCTTTCAACCCAGTCGGAGCTGTTCTATACGAAGCTATTGAAATCAGAGTAGTACCAGGTACTAATTCAATGTCAAACTCAACTTCTCGAATCGGAGGCAAACCAAGTAGTTTTTCAGGAAACACATCAGAGAATTCACAGACAATAGGCACTGATTCAACTTTCTTATCATTCACTTTTGAATCTAACACATAAGCTAAGTAGGCTTCACAACCTTTCTTTACATATTTCTGTGCTTTCATTGCAGATATCACAGCTGGTATCCATTCAGATCACTAGACTCAATTCAAACTATCTCATCATTCTTACACCTTAAATTAATGACTTTTTGTTTGCAATTCACAATAGCATCGTGCAAATTCATCTAGTCCATTCCCAGAATTATATCAAATTCGTCGAAAGGCAAAAGCATCAGATCAGCAGGAAAACAAATATCTCGAATCAATAACGGGCAATTCTTGCAGACTTTATCAACTAAAACACTTTTGCCTAAGGGGTTCGATACTCTAACTACGAATTCAGTAGACTCTATAGGCAAAGTCTTACTATGTACTAAATTCATATAGATATAAGAATGCGTTGATCCAGGGTCTATCAATGCAATCACAGAAGTATCATAAAGAGTAAAAGTACCAGTAATCACATCTGGTGGCGAAGCTTCCTCACGAGCTCGAATAGCATAGGCTCTAGCAGGTGTTCTGGCCTCAGATCTAACAGCAGTATCCCCAGCAGCTCTTTGACCACCACTTGCATTTCTTGAATTTCTGGAAGGTCTACCTCTAGCTGAGGTGTTACTCGGTCTTGGATTCTATACATTCTCTTGCTCAGCTGGTTTAGAACAATCTCTTACAAAATGATCCAGATATCCACATCAAAAATAAGCTCGGTCATTCAATTTACAATTTCCCGGATGTCTTTTACCACAGTGTTTACATTCAGGTTTCTCAGATCGAACATTTCCAACACTTGCAACAGAAGTAACAAGAGCTATGGAATTCGAGTGCAATCTAGCTCGATCTCGGTTTGAATATCTTACATCAGTCTTTGAACAGTTTCGATCATCTCAGAATTTCTTTGACTCAGATTGAAATGCTCTACCCGAAGATCTCTTTCTAACATCTCTAGCTTCAAAATCATCTTTACTTTTTTCTTTACTTAATTCTTTGGCTTTACAAGCTCGCTCAACAAGTACTACCATTTCTTTAATCTCCAAAATCCCCACTAACAGACGGATATCTTCGTTTAGTCCATCTTCAAACCTTTTGTACATTATTGCTTCATTCGGTACACATTTTCGAGCATACTGGCTCAATCTCACAAATTCACGTTCGTATTCAGTAACAGACATATGACCTTGTTTAAGCTCGAGAAACTCTCTACGTTTCTGATCAATGAATCTCTGACTAATGTATTTCTTCTAAAATTTAGCTTGGAAGAAATCCCAAGTAACCCGTTCGCTTGGAACCACAGACATTAAAGTTTTCCACTAATGGTATGTCGTATCTCTTAGGAGGGAAACAACACATTTTACACACTCCTCAAGATTCAGAGACGTTTCATCAAACACTCGTATTGTATTCTCTAACCAGAATTCGGCTCTTTCAACATCATCGTTCGTTGTAGCTCAGAACTATTCAGCCCCATACTTTCAGCATCAACTGGCGGTCTACTTAACTGAACCGGATTCACAGAGGGCATAACGGGGGTTTGAGGAGAATTAACTAAGGGTAGAGGTTATTGTACAACCGAATTGGTTCTAATATACTGAGTGAAGTAATCGTTTATCATCTGATAGAAGGCTTGCTTATCCTCACCATCACGGCTACTCGTAGCCGGTCTAAAATCAGCTTGCACCGTCTCTTTCTTGGGAGATAGCGCATTACTTTCTACATCGTCAGCTACAGGTCTATAAGGATCCCTTTGCTATATAAAATACATTTCAATGTCAGGGGTCATCATACTATCACAGGTTCAGATATATGGCATGTATAGCTAGACTCACATACGCTATGTGTAACACCCCAACTCATCCCAGACGTTATAGCCGAATCTGACTTGCCACATTGGAGTTGAAAACCCATATTTCATTTTAGCATTTTAAAAACCATATATTTTGTTGAGTTAACAAAGTGAATGGAACTTGGCACCAGGTCATGTATCACCTCCTCCTGCTCCTGAGGTAAGCCATGAAGGTGCCCAGCTCTACCATTCACTTTGTTGACTCAACAAAATATATGGTTTTTACAACGCTAAAACGGAATATAGGTTTTCAACTCCAATGTGGCACATCAGATTCGGCCATAACGTCTAGGTCAAGTTTGGGGTGTTACATTTAGTGGTATCAGAGGCTAGGTTGCAACAACTCGACTGTGGATCGGGTCCAAAAATTTTTTGAAAACTTAGGCCTAAGAAGGGTATTTTTGGAAATGGTTTTGAAAATTCTTTTAAAGATGTTTTACAGAGTATACATGTTAAAATGGTACAAGTTTTTCTGTTTTAAACAAGAGTGTCAAAATAAGGGTGCTTTCAAATCAAAATTTTTAAATTTTTACCTTCTATAAGCAAAAATATGGCTTTTTGAGTTTTAAATGGATTGGAGAAAGAAGTGGCGCACTGAATCCCCGGCATCAAGTCTGTAAGTATATTTTTCCTTACGATATATGGTAATGATATGATGCTATGAATAGAATTAAGACCTTACTATGATACTTTAGATAGGGTAGAGCTGTAAAACGGTAGGAATGAGACTGTAGCTAGGCTACGATGATACGAAAACAATCCTTGAACTGCTATATTTTCATAAGACATTTTCGTAATAAGCAGAAGAACATTATACTAATATCATAAAACTCGTAATCAGATAATTCGATATGAGTACAAGAGGAGCTCATGGACGAGGCCGCAGACGTGGTCGCGGAAGGGTGCCAGCTGAATCTTCATCTTCAGGGCATAGGCCAGCTGAGGAGGCATCTGTGCCACAAGCAACGGAGACTGGGTCTTATGATCGGGCTGCGGGGGATGACGCTTTGTCTCAAGCCATGTTAAGGGTTTTGGAAAGGGTTGCTGGAGCTAGCACTAGGACAGTGAATAGGGGGTCCATATTGGAGCGACTCAGGGCCAACGGAGCAGAAGTATTTAGGGGTGTATCTAGAGTAGCCCCAAATGTGGCAGAATATTGGCTAGAGGCAACAGAGCGGATCATGGATTTATCTAGACGCTTTCGATGGAGCGAAGCTAAAAGAGTCGTGTCATTGCTACGTGGCGAGGCATACCGATGGTGGATCACCATAAGGAGAGTACCCCAATTGAGCAAGTAACACAGGAATTGTTCAAAGCGCTTTTAAGGGAGGTATGTTGGAGCTAGTTATGTGGATGCTCGTCGGAAGGAATTTTGAATCTAACACGGGTAATAAGACATAGCAGTATGAGGCGAATTTTTGAGGTCGAGTCGATATGCCGATGGGATAGTGACAACCTAATATGAGCGATGTTTGATTTGAGGATGGCCTCGTGATGAGCTTAGGATATTGATAGCTCCATAGAGGGCGTGGTTTTGCTTCATTGGTAGAGAAGGCTAAGATAGCTGAGGAGGTGAAGCTGACTGAGTGGCAGAATCGTGAGAAGGATCGACCCAGGTTTAAGAGGGATTTTAGACCTTCCAGTGCCACGAATCAAAATGTTAAAAGAGCAAGGATGGAGGAACTGGTTCGAGCAGTTCCAGTAAATACTTATAGACCGCAGGCTTGCAGGGACTGTGGTAAGGTGCATTTGGGGGAGTGCTGGAAACAAACTGGAGCTTGTTTTCGATGTGGGTCTAAGGAGCATAAGTTCAGGGAGTGTCCTCGGAGGACAGCTCAAGAGCTAGCTGTAGAGCAAAGGGATGTCCAACCACGGCGAGGAGGACCACCACCACAGAGGGGTCGTGGGCAAGGTAGAGGTGGCAATGGTAATGGACGAGGACGTGGGGCACCTGACAGGGGTGCTGGACACGCTGAACTCGACAACCGGTGTTGGTTTATGCTGCACGACGTTGTAAGGAGGATGACGCTCCTGATGTTATAACCGGTACGTTCCTCATTCATAGCACGCCTTACACTGCTTGGATTGATGTGGGTTCCACTCACTCATATGTTTCTTGTGATGTATCTGGGGCTTTGGATGTGCTTCCTGAGGAGACTGTGAGTTGGGTATCGGTGATAAGCCCTTTGGGACATTCGGTTAAGGTAGATAAACTTTTTAGGGCAGTGCCTTTAATGACACAAGATAAAACTTTTGAAGAAGATTTGATGGAGCTGCCATTTGGGGATTTTGACCTTATCTTGGGAATGGACTGGTTAACTAAACACAAGGTGACGTTGGATTGTGCTGCAAAGAGGATGGTACTAAGAACTGCCGAAGATGAGGAGATAATGGTCATAGGGGAACGAAGGGATTATTTGTCCAGTGTTGTTTCGGCTTTAAGAGCCGAGAAGTTGATTCGAAAAGGTTGTGAGGCATACTTGGCCTTTGTAAGTCAAACCGGACTTGAGGAGATAACGGTGGAGTCGGTTAGGACCATTAAGGAATTTCAGGATGTATTCCCAGATGAACTTCCTAGATTACCCCCGAACAGAAAAGTCGAGTTTGGAATCGACTTATTACCCGGAACAGCTCCTGGTCCATTGCGCCTTATAGGATGGCACCAAAGGAGTTGGCAGAATTGAAAGCTCGAATCTGAGGCTGTTGGATAGAGGGTTTATAAGACCAAGTGTTTCCCGTAGAAATTCTTAGGTACTATTCATAAAGAAGAAAGATGGGACTATGCGTATGTGTATTGACTATCGGCAGTTGAATAAACTGACTATCAAGAACAAGTATCCGTTACCAAGAATCAACGATCTGTTCGACCAATTAAAAGGAGCCTCAGTATTTTCAAAGATCAACCTTCGGTCAGGGTATCATCAATTAAAAGTTAAAGAAGTGGATATTTATAAGACGATGTTCAGGACTCGATACGGTCATTACGAGTTTCTGGTAATTCCTTTTGGTTTGACTAATGCACCGACAACATTCATGGATTTGATGAATCAGGTGTTCCAGCCATACTTGGATCGGTTCGTAGTCGTTTTTATTGACGACATCTTGGTGTATTCAGAAACGGAAGAGAAGCATGATGAGCATCTTCGTGTAGTGCTGCAAGTGTTAAGGGAAAAGTAACTTTATACAAAATTTAGTAAGTGCGAGTTTTGGCTGAAAGAAGTTACCTTCTTGGGGCATGTTGTGTCTGCTGAGGGGATCAAGGTGGACCCTCGAAAGATTGAGGCAATTTTGGAATGGAAGCCACCAAAGTCGGTAACAGAGATTCGAAGTTTTCTAGGGTTGGCAGGTTATTATCAGAGATTCATGAAAGGATTTTCTGTGTTGGCAGCACCGTTAATGAAACTTATAAGGAAGGGAGTACCTTTTGTTTGGACAAATAAGCAGCAGGAGGCTTTTGAGAAGTTGAAGAAGGTTTTGTGAAGTGCGGTGTTGATTCACCAGTGTCCGTAACGATTTCACTTGTACAATGATCGTCATAGGTAGGTTTGGGCTGCGTGTTGATGCAAGAGGGTAAAGTGGTCGCTTATGCTTCACGACAGCTTAAGCCGCACGAGGTGAACTACCCTACGCATGACTTGGAATTGGCAGTAGTAATCTTTGCACTTAAAATATGGAGGCATTACCTGTATGGGGAGAAATGCTTCATCTATACGGATCACAAGAGTCTTAAGTACTTACTGACTCAAAAGGAGCTGAATCTTAGGCAACGAAGGTGGATAGAGTTGTTAAAGGACTATGACTATTCGATTGAGTACCATCCAAGTAAGGCAAATGTCGTGGCTGATGTGCTAAGTCGAAAGACTGTGGTGGAGTTGAAGGCGATGTTTGCTCGTCTAAAGTTTGTATGACGACGGAAGTTTATTGGCTGAGTTACAAGTGAGACCGACTTGGGTAGAATAGATTAAGAAGCAACAGTTGGAAGACGAGTCGTTGGTTCATCGGTTTCAGCAAGTTGGGAAGGGGGAGAATCCAGACTTTGGGTTAAATAGTGAGGGAGTTCTTTGTTTTCGAGGGAGAATTTGTATGCCGAAGAACTCCGATTTGAGATTGATGATTTTGAAAGAGGCACATAATGGACCTTGTGCTATGCATCCAGGAGGGAGTAAGTTATATCAAGACTTGCGAGAGCTATATTGGTGGCCTGGGCTTAAGCGAGAAGTGATCGAATTTGTAGAGAGATGCCTGACATGTCAACAAGTGAAAGCCGAGCATCAACTACCTTCGAGATTGTTGCAGCCGGTAAAGATACCACTTTGGAAGTGGGAAAGGGTAACTATGGACTTTGTAAGTGGGTTGCCGTTGACACCTTCTAAGAAGGATTTGGTTTGGGTGATTATGGATAGGCTCACGAAATCTGCTCATTTCATACCTGTCCGAACCGATTACTCACTTCAGAAGTTGGCCAAGTTGTATGTGGCGGAGATAGTGCGGTTGCATGGTGTACCAGTATCGATAATTTCGGACCGAGACCCAAGGTTTACATCTCGATTTTGGCAGAAATTGCATGAGGCATTGGGAACGCGATTAGATTTTAGTACGGCTTTTCACCCTCAGTCGGATGGGCAGTCAGAGAGGGTTATTCATATTTTAGAGGATATGTTGAGGGGTTGTGCTATTGAGTTTAGGGGCAGCTGGGAGAACCATTTTCCATTGGCGGAGTTTGCGTATAACAACAGTTACCAAGCAAGTATTCAAATGGCTCCTTATGAGGCACTGTATGGGCGAAGGTGTCGTTCGCCCACTTGTTGGGCGTATGGGGAAAGGCAAATACTCGGGCGAGTTGGTAGCGAATCATCAAGACAAGATTAAGGTGATCCGGAATCGGTTAAAGGAGGCAGTGGATCGACAAAAGTCTTATGCAAATCTGAAATGTAAGGATATTGAATATGCTGTAGGGGACATGGTCTTTTTGAAAGTTTCGCCTTGGAAGAAGATATTGAGATTTGGTATGAAGGGTAAGTTGAGCCCACGATTTATTGGGCCTTACCGAGTTGTTAAGCGGATAGGGCCGGTGGCTTATCAGTTAGAGTTACCTCCAAAGTTGGATCGTATTCACGACATTTTCCATGTGTCCATGCTAAGGCGATATCGTTCTGACCCAACTCATATCGTGCGATGGCAAATCGAAATCACGCTTCGGATTTGACTTTCGAAGAGGAACCTGTGCAAATACTTGATCGCGATGTCAAGGTGTTGAAAAGGAGGTCAGTCCCATTAGTGAAGGTACTTTGGAGGAACCATGGCAAGGAAGAAGCTACTTGGGAGACTGAAGAGGCAATGCGTCAACAATACCCTCAACTGTTTGGATCAGGTAAATTTCGAGGCCGAAATTTCCTTAAAGAGGGTAGAGTTGTAACATCCTGATTTTCGGGTTTTTCGCGATTCTTGATATTTTAAGTAAGCTTCTAAAATTTGGTATGTGATTAGGAAATTCATAATTTGAGTATGTAAATGGGCTTATGGAAGGCCCATGTGTTGGCCAAAACCCGGCAGAATTTTCAAATTTTAGACTAAATAGTTAGGGGTTTTGGCTAGGTGACCTTATGTAAAGTTGTGGGAGAAATGTATCACAAAAAGAGCTGTAGTAAAGTGGCAAGGGTGACGCCACTAAGCTCCTAAAAAGGTGGCATGTGGAGCTTAAGGGAATACATGGGATCGATTCCCTGTGTTGGTAAATGAAGTTATTTATTTTTATGAGCAGGAAGGGTAAGTGATGGAACCTAGGTGGATTCTGTTGGAGGAGTTTGAATTAGTCAAGTGCATGGATTAAGGAGGGATAAGGGGAGAGATTTTAGGGATTTGATATGGAGATAGAGTTGGCCGAATTAGGGAGATTGGAGAAGGGATTTTCGGCAGAGGGGTTTTGTTAGGGATTTTCGGCACTTGGGTACTTGTGTGCCGTTTTCTCCCTTTAGGTTAGTCTTTTCTCTCTTTTTTTTTTCTTTTTGCAGCCGAATCTACTATCTCTCCATTCACCTTTTCTTCCTTCCCCTTCTTTCAAACCAGCCCACTATTTCCTCCATTCATCCATTGTTTCTTTCTTTTATCTCTACTTCACGAAATACCGCAAAGTCCGTGTCGTGAAATTAGGGAGGGTGCCGAATCTTTGTTGACCAGCAACTCTCTTTTCCTTTTCATTGTTGGTGTTCAATCCCCTTATCTTTTAGGCATAATGAATTCAAGAGGAGAAAGACTGTGGTAAGTGCTCGAACTCTAAACGATTCCTAGAGTAACTATTGGCCAAAAGTCGAAACCCCTCTAGTTTAGGGAGGTGGCCGAATATGGGTATAGGCTTTATGGGGTTCTTCTTTTAATATTTTTATGGTTTCTATAGTGGAGAAGCAGCAAGCCGTAGTGTCGATTTGGATTAGCTTAGATCACTGGAGTGGCTAGATCTTGTCATAAATCTCGGTAAACGTAAGGTGCCTAAGGCCATTATGGATGGTGGCCGAATGTGTAAGTGTTAATATTAGATGGTTCTTGATTTGGTTCAACTGTTGTGAGCTGATTTATTAACGGTTGATTATAGGAGAAATCGTGTAGGAGATCTCGTCGAAGAATATCACAAAGCATGTGTGTAACGAACCCTTTTCATAGTTTAAAGTGATAAATGCCGAAAAGCCGAAATGCCAAAATTCTGGCATTTCGAGGACTTGTGAGCAAGCAAACGCTCATTAGTTAGGTAGATTCATTGAGATGATAATCAAAAACATTGGAAACGGTAAGAGCGTGATTTTTGGCATTCACGGGAAGTTGGGCCTCGAGGGGCCAAAGTGGGGCCTAATGGGCTTTCGAGCCCATTTGTAAAAAAATTGGTAGAAAAGGAGAACCTATTAAATTGCGTATCAAGACTAATAAAACCATTATGGAATATAGGCTAAATGGGCCCAGATGACGAAATTGGCTAAGTAGGGCCCATTAGTGGTTTTTAGGCCCAATAACTCGATTTCGCTAAAAATGGGCTAGAATCACTGTTTGCACCCATGAATTGTTAGTAACCATTAATGAACATGGAAACCCTAATTTTTGGTAAAATTACAGGATTACCCTTATAATATGAAAATGACCATTTTGCCCCTAGGTAAAAATGACCATTATACCCCTAGGGTTTATATGTGAATTTAATACATGGGATTTTGATAAACATGGTATGTATGATATGCACATGACATGTATGATATGCACATGATATGTATGATATGCACGTGATGTATTCATAAATGCATTGGGTTGGGTTTTTATAAGGATGGAGGAAGTGCAAAAGGGTTTATGCCCCAGTTATCAAAAGGGCTTATGCCCCAGTTATTAAAAGGGCTTATGCCCCAGTTATCAAAAGGGCTTATGCCCCAATTATCAAAAGGGCTTATGCCCCAGTTATTAAAAGGGCTTATGCCCCAGTTATCAAAAGGGCTTATGCCTCAGTTATTAAACGGGCTTTTGCCCCAGTTATTAAAAGAGGCTAGGCCTCCAGTTATATGATAAAGCAGCTATGCTGCCAGTGGAGAGTTATTATTGGGTGGGTTGAGTTATTCCCCACATGGTTTGTTGGTTGGTACGGGTGGAGAGTAGCGGATGGTGGGTCGAGTAGTCTCCCCAAATGGGCCTGCATTCATTTGTTTTTCCATTGACGATACATGTGATATTGAAATGGGCCTATGGGCCATACCGTTTACAGTAAAAGGCTACGGCCCAATTATATGATTTATGAAAAGGCTACGGCCCAGTATATACATATTGAGATTGGACTTGGGCTAAGGCCCAAGAAGTGATATTGTTTTGGGCTCGAAAGAGGCTTGTTTGCTGTGAGTTTCCAAACTCACCCCTTTCCTTAACCTTGCGGTGAGCCTTGATGTGGGGACTTAGAGCCGAGGGATTGAGTGGCTACGGTGATCGCCTTTGGGCTTTTAAATAAGCATTGGTTTTCTTTAAATTTCCTTTAATTATTATTTATTCTTGGGTTGTAATAAGGCCCTTTTAACTTTTCTTTTGCTTCTTTTCGAGATTATCTTATTTTTAATAACTTTAAAACTGGTTGATAATTATACAAATGGGCTAGACTTAGGACGTGTTTTCCAAACAATACTTGATTTCAAAATATCATAACACCACAATTATTTGATTTATCAAAGACGTCCACTTAAACAAATTTAAACTCGATATAATAAAGTGTGGCAATGGTCGTGGGCATGTCTAGGATTGGATCCAATCGAAGAGCTTGGTTCTTAAGCAGCCTTCATGGCTCACCTCCTCTGTCTTGGATACCTACCTGGTGCCCAGCTTCTATTCACTTTGTTAACTCAACAAAATATATGGTTTTTAAATCGCTAAAACAGAATATGAGTTTTCAACTCTAATGTGGCATGTCAGATTCAGCCATAACGTCTAGGCCGGGTTTGGGGTGTTACACTATGGTAGTCTTAGAATCGACTAAACCATATCTCTGATACCAATAAAATGTAACACCCCTATCCCGTAACCGTCACCAGAATAGGTAAGGGCATTACCAGATGAACAGAACATTACAGAACAATACAAAATAACAGAAATTAAATATCATTAAGATAGAGGCATTCATCAACAATTCATTTATTAAGATGGTCTACGAGACCTAAAACATACATTTAAGAAAGGTCGGAACTAAACCGAATACATTTAGAATTTTCAGAACTTAATCAAATCTTTCAAAACTATTAAGGTCACATGCCCGTGCAACCAGGCCGTGTGCCTTACACGGGCATCAAACACACCCATGTGAACCAGCCGTGCCAAAACAGAGCAGGCATATTGACTTTCACCCACGGCCAATAGACACGCCCGTGTGCTATGGTCGTGTGATACTTGGCTAGCTATTGACTTATGCCCATAGCTATATGACACAGCCGTGTGTCAAAGTCGTGTGATTTTTAAGAGGTTACTGCCAAACAAACACGGCCTCAAAGCACGCCCGTGGCCTTTGACCTTGTGGTACAAAGCAGGCTTGGTTTAAGCCAATTTTGCCACCCTTTTTTGGGTTCAATCCTATAAGCAATAATATACATCAATCATACCAAAATACTCAACCAATTCTATGTTCAAAATGGCCAAATCACATTAGAACATAGCACATTACAAGCATACATCAAAACTATGCAGAAAATTATCATTTGTTAGCCAACTCTCATTGCCTAACATATATATAATTCAAAACTTACATACTTAGACATTCTAGCCTATACATGCCATACATTAAAATTTACACTTTCAAAAGTACCAAAATGAATTCGATAGTGTGGTGACAATCCTCAACTATCCCCGAGCTTTTAGTAGCTACGATAACTGTAAAACAGACAGAAATCACATAGAGTAAGCTCCAAGGAGCTTAGTAAACCAAATACAATTGGTCTAACTACTAAAGCTTATAAGTACAATTCAACCATAAAGATTCATAACTATTTCATAGAATAATTCATAAACTTAACCATGCTCCTTTGTTTGCTTATATGTCGTGCCTCATTTCCAAATTCCATACATATTTCACAAAGACAGAGTATTTTATATTTAGAAATTTAATACAATACAAACGTACCTATATAGGTTATACATTTCATATAATCATTCTCATTTTTTGTACTCTATCATCAGACAGTTCAAATACGATACCGATACCGATACTCACAAACAAATACAATACCGACGTCCCTGACGTGGTCTTATATATAATTCAATATCGATACCTCTGTCCCAGACAAGGTCTTACACAAAATCAGATATGATGCCGATGTCCCAGATATGGTCTTATACCTAAATATCAATCGAGGCCTGTGTCCCAGACACGGTCTTACATGATATCTCAGATAGATGCCAACATTCCTTTAGAAGCATACAGAGCTTTTCGGATACCGACATATTAACAGAATTTACTCAAAAGGTATTCATTAGGCTCTCAAGGCCATCCATTACAAATTAAAGTTTGTATATATAGAATTTAATTAGTTTAACACGTAATTGTAATTTGACTTACCTCATACGGATTTTGGACGGAACAAGTTGACTATTCAACTATTTTGGACTTCCCTCGATCTAAGTCCAATTTTCTTTGTTCTTGATCTAATACAATTCAAATTCAACCATTCAATCATTCATTTCACTCAAAATAATCCATGAACACATATTTAGCGTACTTTTCATTTTAGCCCTTACATTTTCACACTTTGACAATTTAGTCTATTTTCCTCAAAATCACAAATATGCAAAATTCACCAAGACTTTAGCATATCCGAATATAGATCGCTTCCATACAAATCCAAATAACACATTTAATTCCCAATTTAGTCCTTCAAAACCTCATTTTCTCAAATTAGCCCAAATAGCTCTATTTCATCAAAATTCAAAGACAAAACTTATAAATCATCTACCAAGCATTTATAATTCATCCAAAAAAATCACAAAACTCATGATATCAACAATGACATTTCATGAAATCTTTAACAGAAATAGAAATTCAGACATGGGTTTTGAAGAACACAAAGCAACGATCACAGAAACGTAAAAATCATCAAAAATCGAACAAAATAGACTAACCTATTCAATCATGCAATGGTTGAATACCTTGACGCTTTAATGGCTTCCTTTTTCTTCTAATTTTCGGCAAAGATGAAGCATAATGGAAATATTTTATGCTTTGGTTTTATTATAATATACATTAATAAACCATTTACCTAACCACCTTTTAAAAATAACTATATTAACCATTATGCCAAACCATATATTTCTCTATCATATAATTGGATTTATTTCATCATAAGGACCTTACCTTTAATGAGCCAAAACAAATAGGCACTTTTAATAAACAGGAGACAACTTTTACACTTTACGATTTAATCCTTTTTCATAATTAAGCACAGAAACCGACAAATTAAATCACAGAAATTTCACAGACATAAATTCATATATCACAAACATAGAAAATAATATTAAAATATTTTTTAGACTTCTATTTGTGGTACCGAAACTTTTATTCCAACTAGGGTCAAAACCAGACTGTTACAGTGGTTGTCGACCTAGTTTTTAGTAACTACTCGAGCAGACATAAAACTTAAATAATTAATTAATCATTACCGTGGACGAGTCATAAGGTTAAAGTGTGGCAATGGGTATATGCATGTCTAGGATTGGATCTAGGGAGAGCTTGGTACTTAAGCGGTCTCAATGACTCACCTCCTCTTCTCTGGAATCCTACCAGGTGCATAGTATCTGTTCACTTTAGCCAAAGAGGACTTGTTAACGGGCCAAGGTAAGTAATAAACCCATAGTAGAAAGAAATTATCGAAATACCCCTATGTGTGGAAGGTAAGATTTACGAAATTTTACGTGTATCTTTGCTGCATTCATATGATATTCTGTTTAGGTTGCATATGGGTTGGGAATTATGGAACAGATGAAGTATATGAGGATTGCATGGTTGCTTGACAACCGTGGATCCACCGACGGCTATCAATCCCAATATGTGATTAGCAGCTTGCTGCAATGAAGGTAGTTCCGCAACTGGCCTACATTGATGTGTATCAGTTGGGTGGGTCGATATTTATATCCCCACATGATGTGTACCGGGGGACGGAGTTGGTATGTAGCGGTTGGAATTTTGGGGTGGGCTGCATTGTATTGCATGTATGATTTTATGGTGATTGATGAATGCTTATTACTCGTCGAGGGTTCTACACACTAAGTTTTCATAAACTCACCCCTCTTTTATTTTTCTCAAATGTTGCTCAGTAAGAGGTTCGACGGATGGAGGGACTTTGAGGAGGCTAGCTAGAAAGACGACTTGGACTTATTTTTTTATATATATAATTCCTAGTTTATTAAGTTATTTCAGACCGGATTGTAATAAGGCCTTTCCTCTGGTTTTTATTCCAATTAGGACTGCTATTTTTATGCTTTATATTTATTAGAAGTTGAACATAAGTTCCTAAACCTTAACTATTTTATTTGAATACTACGTTTCAGCAACTCAAGTTTTAAATGACAAGTTTTCATAAATCATCTATTCTAAAGCTTTTGCAACTGAAAAGATTTTTTACAAAGTAATTAAGGTTTTCAAATTTAAAAGGTTTTCAATGAAAACAAGGTTTTCGCTAAAACACTTCAATGTGACACGTTGGATCCGGCCATAACGTCCGGGCCGGGTTAGGGTGTTACAACCTATGTATCCAAGTCTGTTTTACTAGGTTTCCATTGAGAGCAACAATATAATTGAAATTGGAAAACTTGAAAAGGTAATGGAATAGATTAATAATAGAATATAGTATCGAAATGAATATGAATGAGTTGATAGACCAAAGAGATTCAAACGATATATGTTAAACAAATTTTTTTTATGAAATGAGCTTGATATTGAATGTCATAATGAATAGATTATGAATGTTTTAAATTGTGAATTGGTATTGATAGCTAAAGGCCTTAAGATGGGTTTTGGTATATATAATTGGATTTGATCATTCTTTTGCAATGATAGTTGAATTAGTTTGTCCTTGATACTTTTATACCTTCATATGTAATTGTTTATATACTAGTGTTACAATATAGAATATGTTTTTGTAACATCCCGAATTTTAGGTTAATAGGAATGCAAAATTATTTCAAAAATGAGGAAATAGCCCAGTGGTTAAAAGGAAAATATGAAAGGATGGAAATTAGATTAAGGTTCTAGGTTTGATTCCCTTCCCTTGCAAAATAATTTAATTTTGCAAAAATCCCTCTATTTCTTTTATATATGCCATCCATACCTAGTAAAACCTAGGTATAAATACTAATTTTAATTAATTTGATCAGCCTTTAATCAATCTTTCTCCACCTTAGTTGCCCTTTCCTCTCCTCTCCTCTTCTTCAATTTTTCTTTTCTTTTCCCCTTAGCGTTTAAAAACAAAATTGCAAAGAAAATTTTCACAAAAAATATGATTAAGGCAACAGTCCCCAGCAAAGGTGCCAAAAACTTGTAACGCGTAGGTTTATGCAAGTGTACATGGTCGTTATTAAGTAGTAAGAAAAAAATTATCGTCTCCACAAGGACTGTATTTGTTAATCAAATAATTGAAAAATTATGAATTTACAAGTTGGTAAAGAAAACAAAATAATTTTGAAGTGGTGGATGTTAAAATTAAATTGATTAACTAGATGCAAATTAACCTAAATGTAAATAAGATAAAATAAAATGCAAGGTGATGGTTTAGCAGCAATTTCATAAGTTCAACAATAATAACATGAATAAGCTAGAATAATTACAATAGTTGACTCAATTCATTTTCATCATGTTTAACAATGTTTAGAAAATATTCCATGGCAACTCGATCGTTCATTAAATAGGAATTCAACTGAATCTTATACTTAGAAAAATATGCATAAATCAGTGTCATAATTTAACTAAGTATTCATTAGAATTTATGTGAAGTAACAAAGATTGTAATGCCCTAAATTTTGGGGTTAGAAGTTCTGAGTTTTTATGGCTAGGGTCAGTTAGGAGATTGCACTATTGGGTTAGTTTTCGCGATTTAGTGTCAGAATGGGCAGCTGGTCTGGTGGTTGGTTAAGTGTCAGTTTAGTTTGGGGTCTCGGGTTTAAGTCTCTAGGTGTGTTAGTGGGGAGTTATCTTTTTCTTCAAGTTTTTCATTTGTTTTATGTTTAAAAATATATATATGTTAGTCTTATTTTTCTTTTTTTATCAGCAATTTTTATTTATTTTATTTTAGTATCTTTATTTTTTTTTTGGAAGTCACGTTCTCCTCTTTCCTTTTTGCTCTTAGCTTTTCTTTTTCTTGTTCTTTTTGTTTCTTGTCTCTTTGAAAATAGTGGTGTGTGATTCCCGAAGAGCCTTTGATTTCCTGGTCGGCAAGTCGAGTTTTAGACGTCGTTAATTGCGAATCAGGTGTGGGTTCTGAATCTTTCTTTTTAAGTTTTGAATACTGAATTGTTACAGGGTAAATCGCCTTTACAAATGTGTTTTGCACCGTATAATTCAGTATTAAATCGCTCAAATTTTGAAAACTTATTTTGAGTGTTTTGGTAGTGAGTAATTGAGGTTTGTATTGGCTTTATTTGGCATAGAATTCATTTGTTATGGTGTTATTCTGAAATATTCGAGTAGAAGTCATCTTTATTATTGGAAAATAAGGTTTTGGGTCAATTTCGGTGTGGTTTTGTGACCACACGGTTGGCCACACGGGCGTGTGTCAATACACACGGTCGTGTGCTTTGGGGAATTAGGGTTTTCGGGCAAATTTGGGCTTCACACAGTCGGGTGGTCGACTTGGGGATTTTTTCGATTTTCACACGGTCGTGTCCTCTAGGCACACGGGCGTACAAGTTTGGGAATTAGGTTTTGAGTGATTTGGTGCCACACGGCCGTATGGCTAATTTGGGGATTTAGAGATCCCATACGGGTGTGTCAGCCCTGTACTCAACTTTAGTGCAAATGGACAGAGAGTTACATGGCCTGTCCCCACAGCTATGTCCCTGGTCCACACGGACGTGTGCCTTAGTCACACAGCCGTGTGCCTCTCTTTACACGGGCGTGTGCCTCAGTCACAAGGCTATGTGCCCCTCTGCACACAGGCTTTTGATCTCCCACAGGGCTTAGGCATTACCACACGGCCAGAGCACACGGGCGTGTTGTTTTAAAAACACTTATATTTGTTCTGTGTGCATTTTTTATCTGAGTATGTGTTTGTGTATGCTTTAACCCTTAGCTAAGTTTTAGTGAGGATGTTCTAGACTCGATATCTGTGATGATTATGTGCAATGCAATTTTGAATCTGGTCTGTGGAGTGTGTTGTATATATGTTCTGTCTGACTGACAGTGTAAATGTCTCTGTTCTTTTAATTTCTGTGCATACATACACTTGCATAAAGTTAAGGATTTGGATGGGTTTATGAAGAGAATGGAGTTTAATTTTGCTCTAATCTGGCAGTTCGACTGCAATTTACTCGTACAGCGATTTATCACACTATACTGCAGGTGCGTCAGCTTTGCTGCGTACTTTTATCTGTTCTGGTAGTTAAGACTACTACTCGCCTGTACAGCGGACTGTCGCATTGCACAGTACAGCATATATGCTAACCCCTGTTGCATATTATTATCTGAGTGGCTTAGTCCACATATGTGGTGTGTAGGGTTGGATAGGCTTTTCGAGGTCCTAATTGGTGTGTTTGGTTGGATGAGCTTTAATAGCTCTTTTTGGGGTGTGATCGGGGTACGGAGAGGTGTGTTGGCTAAATGGGTGGGTTTTTATTTGACTTCATTTCGTCCACATCTATCTATGAGTTTTGACTGTAAGATTAGTTGTCTGTAACATGTTTGTCTGAATAGCATTTGTGCTGAAACTTTTGTGTGAACTTGATGTGCTCTGATTGTTAAGCTCTATTAGGTCACTAGTTCCAGGTACGTTTTCTGACTCTGTGAGTGTTTGAAATTCAATTGCGCTACTGATTTAAAATCTGTAATTCTGTCTCTTGTCTTGTTTCGATCTCACACTGAGCTCAAGTAGCTCACCCCCTCTTAGTGTTTCCTTTTCAAGTACATTCCCAAATTCTAATGCTGGGCTCGGTATGCGGAGGTCTTGGACAGTCTCAGAGAAGAATAAATTGTCAGTTTGTTTATATTTGTTATTTGGTTTTGGTGTAATATTTCATTAGAACTGTGGTACAAATTTGGAGCTAAGTTTTAATCATTTTTATTCTGCTTATATATACTACCTTAACTATAATATTACTGATCGGTTTTTAAACGATTAAATATTACAATTCAGCATGTCAATTGTTTTGTAAAAATTTACCAACGATCACTTCGGTGATCAATGTGACATCCGGGATTCGGTCTAAACTTCTAGGCCGGGTTTCAGATGTTACAGAGATGGATTAGGTTTGAAACAATTTAATCACATAAACCTAAAGTTATGCAAGGTAATAAGCTCTATTAGTCTATTATGAACCCCTAATTTATTTTGATTAGGATATAAATTAAGCATGCACATTCCAATTAGTGTGTCCATTAGTTAGCATCTGATTAGGATTGACTAACTAATTCTAATGCATTCAAACATATTTTAATGCATGAAATACATAATGGAAGCATGAACAATTAAGGCACAAAACAATATAAACATGAATTAAAAAAATTTTATCCACTCATTATAGTTATTCTATCTAAACAAAATTAAGTTAATATTGTCAATGGAAAAACATCACAACAATTTGCAAACATGTTGAATAACTAAGAACAAAATTAAAGAATAAGAAAGAAGAAACTCTTGATGATTTTAGTGATTCTCCGAAGATTGGTCGTGGAGGCTTCCTTCGATTCTCATAATTACTCCTTTGCAAAACGCTCCTCAAGGTGGCTGACCAAGAGTGATTTTCCTCAAAGGAAAGGCTAGCTAAATAAAATGGAAATGGGAATGTCTTGTGCGTGAAGAGAGAAAGAAAGAGAAGGAAAAATAAGAGATGAATGAATGATGAGGGATGGCTGGGGTTGACATTTATAGTAGAGGGATGGCTGGGGAGTTTGCTAAAAGTAGCATGGAGATCCCTTGAAATGCTCCCTTTCTTGGCCGGCCATGAAATGTGGAGAAAGAGGTTGGTGGTTGCTTGATTCATGCTTGATTTTATGCATAAATCATGGAAAGGGTTGGATGATTTCTTGGATATTAGTTGGAAGCTATTTTCTAATTTTTTTCACAACTATAAGGACCTCTAAATAGTTCTCCCAAAATTTGATTTTGGGCTAATCATATGCCTTTGCTAAATTTGGGTCATTCTCCCCTTGTTGGATGATTTTTTACATCCAATTAAGAGCAAACTTTATCCTTTTGAACAACCATCTTCCAAGTTAGGTTGAACGGAATCTTTGGGTCCAATTTGATGAGGTTGTCGTCCAGATAAAGTGCAATTTAACTTGTGCTCATGTGTGATACTAATTAGCTCCCTTATTTTATTAATTTGATGGTCAATCTGCAACTTTTTGAGTAAAAATTAACATCCAACATAAAATAATGAAATAGTGAAAAATTAATACTATTTTATATAAAATTGCAAACTTCACTTAATTTATGTCTAATGTCTTAATATGAATTAAAATAACTCAATTAGCTACCCATATGCTCAAAATATCACACCCCCAAAACTTATGAATAAAAAGGGGTTGATAAAACTTATATAATTTAAACATATCACACCCCCAAAACTTAATCCATTGCTCATCCCGAGTAATGCAAAGCAAAAATTTAGGGAAATCTTGCACAATATTTCCATAGAATCAACTTTTCACATAATCATGCATTAACAACTTTATACTTACAAACTCTTTTTACTAATAAATTGCTCACATGTAGATATCATTTCATAATCTTATGTTAAGTAAAAGAAAATGCTATCATAAGTCATAATTTGCATGCATCTCAAAGTTGTATATAAAATTCACCATTCAACAAAATTTCCTTATCTAATTAGACAAAACAATCATAAGGATTAATTATTGGTCTTCATATGTTACACTTAGTAATTTCTCTCCATTAATGTTATCAGCATAATCATCTAAATCAATAGGTCTTAAATAAGGTTGTAATCAGCTTAGACGCAAGGTAGGGATTAAGAGAAGTGATTTTTTTAGGTTTGATCATCTTAACTTAACTTTGTCTTGGATCTTTTGGGGTACAACCTTTCTAATAATGGGTTTTAACACCCCAAAACTTAATTTGAGACTTATGTTCAACAATACATTTCATCAATTGAGCATTTTTTTTTCAAATATGTACATCTTTTGTATGTTTCCCCGAATTTTTCTCACCAAGACAAGTATAGTTAGGATAGGTGTAAAATAGGGTAAAAATTTAAAATATGGAAATATGGTGGTTTATTAGTTAAATAAAATAGGCTATGTGGCTCAAACTAATTTTTCAATGGTTAAATTTGCATGGTAAGCTTGAAAGACTCAAATGATCCAAACAAATTGTGCCTAAATCATATTTAGATTTTTATGCCTTCTAGGATTTCGCATCAAGAAAGTTACTAAGACAATTCTAAAGATTTAAACCTTCATGCATGTCTATTCATGGCATAAAATATATAAAACTAATGAAAATACAAGCATATCATAACTAAGCTAGCATATAACAAGAACTTAAATAATATCAGAAATTATATTTGCATATGAGCTAACTTATTAACAAAAATTATTTCTAAGCATCATTTTATTTCAACATACTTAGGTGAAAAATTTGAAATTCATAAAAGATTGGCCCTTACCCCCTTTAAAAAGAAGCAATGTTCACATTGCAAAATAACAAAGTAGTGAATGAAAACTGTACACTAGGTAGGGCCCAAAAAAGAGGGGTGAGTCGTGAAGACTTCTTAAGTACCAAGTCTTGAAAAAATTCAATCCTTAGACATGTACATTCACATTGCCACACTACTATGCTTTTTTATTAGAGAACAAAATTAATGAAAGGTATTAGCTTATTTTATTCATAGAAAGAAAATTATTCAACTTTATTATGCAATGATTAAAATATACCTAAAATAAATAAAATGTCTTAAAAGTAATACTAAGAAAAAAGGATTCCCCCTTTTATTAATCTGAATTATCCCCCTTATCTTGCTTCTTTTCCTTATAACGCCTCAAATTTTGGGCCTAGAAGAAATGGGCTTCGCATATTGGAGGAATTGGAATTTAGTTGTACAAGTGGATGGCACAATTAAATGTCTGCTTTGGTGGTTAATGGTCCTGAGAAGTGTTGGAGAAATCTTGGGTTCAAACCTGGGCTTTAGAAAAAATTTTGGTTTTAAGTGAATAAAACCCTGAATGCTTGGATGAGGGCCTTTTAAATTATTGTATTAAATAAATGACACAAGGGAGCATGTGGTCTAGTGGTTGGGGCGTTATTAAGGTTGCAAGGGAGCCTGGCTTCAAGTTTTGGCTCTTGTAATTTATTTTAAATTTTGCTCACAAGTAAATCTGGACGTTGGTATGTAGGTCTTATATTTATTACGTCTGATTGATGACACAAGTGAGCTTGTGGCCTAGTGGTGGTGGCATGGCATGACTATTGTAAGAGCAAGGGTTCGAATACCATGGCAAACAAGGAGCAACTATTTTGCTATCAGGGGACGGAAAGAGTTATTGTTGGATTTGAACTCTAGTGATGGAGAGTTTGAATTGGTCATGGGGTTGGTTGTGGAGGATATAATTGATGGATAAGGGGAGGGAATCATGGATATTTTCAATGAGTTTGAGATTGGGGACTTGTAGCCGATTTTGGGGGTTGAAAATTTGGCTAGGGAGTCCTTGTATTCATTTTTTTCAGCTCTTGTGTTTTTGGAGAGGTGCAGTCGAATTTTCTTTGCTTTTAATGCGAAATTGCCTTGCTACCACTTTGGGGTTTTGGAAAACGGGTTAGCTTCTCAATAATTGTCTAATTGTCTTTCTTTCTCTATTTTTTTTCCATCTCTCTGTTTCTCAAAATCGAATGGTATTTCTCTCCTGCCTCTCTAGTTTTTATCCTCTTTTGACCATTCCTTCTAAAAGTTAGCCGAATTTTTGCATCTCTCTTCTCTTCCAATATTGGCTCATTACACTCTTTTGTCTTCTTTTTCTCTTTCATCCCTTTGGTTTTACCCTCATGACCGAACCTATTATTTCCCTTTCTTAATGTTTCTTCTATCATTCCTAAGATGTGATTAAGCCAAATATCCACTTTTTTAAGCATCTTGTTTTCGTGAAGTCGAAGGCTTAACCTAGGTGTTAGTTAACAATCAGTTTCTCAAAGGTTGAAGGGGTTTGTTAGTGTTATTGAAGCAACCTAGATCTTTTCCTCAGTCTTCTGCTAAGGTAAATACTTCACTCTATTTCCATTTGGGTAAGGCTGAATATGGTATATGTTGTCTTGGGACAACATTTCATGAATGTAAGGCCACTAAGATTTGTGTGATGGTTCAGATTATTGGCAAAGGGAAGGCGATTGATTTTTAGCCAACGATCTAAGTGGAATAGGCTGGTTTGCACTCCATTGAAGAGGTAATAGTTGTTGAATTTGGAAATAGTATTAATGAGTGTAGATCTTTTTGCACTTGATTAATTGGATACTTTGATTGGTTATAGGTGCGGTGCTCGTAAAGTGATTATTTGTTTAGCAAAATAGGTGTGTAACCGGGTATTATGTTTGCTAATCGGCTGAAGAGTCGAAAATATGTATTTCACTGAATAGACATGTAACGCCCCAAAAATCCCGAAATCCTAAATTTTTTTTTTTGTGCTTAGCATTTCCGGTTAAGTGTTAATTATGTGATAGTAAGTCTTAGTCAAGGTTTGAGTTCGAACCTAGGGGTAAAAGAAATTATAGTTTAATTATTAAAAGAACCCTGATGGCATGTAGGTGGGCTTTTGAATAAATGAAGGTAAAATTGGACAGAAAAGAGCCTGCTGGCCCAGGGGATAAGTGGCGTGTTGCTAGTGTTAGAGGTCTGGGGTTCGAATCCCACTTTGCTCAAATAAGAGATTTATTTTTGCTTAAAGGGTGGACAGAGGTGGCATTGGATTTGAACTCTGTAGAGAGTGATAAGAGGAGAAATTTGAGGAAAAGATCAAAGGGTTATTAGGGAGAAAAATGAGGAGATGAGAAGTGAGGAAGAGGTGGAACCGAATTGGGAACTTGGGCTTGAGAAATTGGGCTATAGGGGCTATAAATAGGTGTCGAATGGGAGGTGGCTAGGCTAATGCCGAATTTTCCTTCACCTTGTTGCCAGAAATCCTTTTTCCTAAAAGCCGAAAACCCTTGTTTTGCTTTCTTTTCTTTGTGTTGATTTCTCATCTTTCCTCTACACAATATTCTTTGTTTCACTTTTGGTTTAGCCGACTTCTTCTTCCCTTTCCCTTTGGTGCCAAATAACCTTTTTTTTTTTTTTGCCATACAAATCTCAAGGGCCAAACACCTCTTTGGCCGAATACCCTTGGTGCCACCACTACCCTTTCCACTCAGTCGGTTCTAGTGTAAGTGTTCGCTCTTCCAATCAGTTGTTTTGCTAAGTATTGATTATTGTCCCTCACTTCTTCTAATCAATTTTGGGTAGGAATAGGTATCGAATCTCAGTATTTGGATCTCTACCGATTTGCTCCTCAAGAAAGAGACCTTGGTAAGTGTTCTTGATCTTAGTTGGTCGAATGGCCATAGTTATGGTAAGGGGGACTTGTGTTGGATACAAGTCACCTGTTATTTTGATTTTAATAGTTAAGATTGGTGTAGATCTAGGAGTTGGTCGTGGTTAGTGCTTAAAGAAGGGGCTGTTATAACTTGTAGTGCAAGGTAAGTTGAAAGGTGAGGTTTCAATTTTGGTAAGGATATGTATTAAGCATGTGATTAATTGAAGGGTGATATCGATTGTAGGTTTGGGGCTAAGGAAATCGCAGCACGCTTTATTACCAGGTGTGTACATACACTGCAGACACAAGTAGTTTGGCAAATGCCGAAATGCCGAAAAGCCGAAAGTTTAGCTACGGTAGTCTTGCCAGTGCGCGAACACTCGTAAGGGGGAAACCGATAGGTTTCCCGAGGCTCATGGGCGATTCCATGGACTTGGGTTGTGAATTGGCCAAACGGGCTAGAATGGGCTAAATAGGCCCGATGGGCTGTTGGGCCCATAATAGGCAAAAATTGATAGTTGATGCTATGTGATAGAAAATTGTATGTAAGCATGACTGTAAATGTGATTTGGGCCTAGTGGCCATATGAATGTGATTTGAGCCTAATAGGCCACATTAATGTGATTGGGCCTAATGGGCCATATGAAAGAGATTATACCTAGTGGGCCATATACAGGTATGTGGATTTGTTTGGGCTTTGTAAGGGTTTTTGGGCCTAGTATATGACAACTGCTTAAACAAACATAACACTTAATTAAGTAATTAAAGACCATGGACAAGTCATAGGGTTAAGGTGTCGCAATGGGTATATGCATGTCTAGGATTGGATCTAGGGAGAGCTTTGTACTTAAGCGGTCTTAATGACTCACCTCCTCTTCTCTGGAATCCTACCTGGTGCATAGTATTCGTTCATCTTAGCTCATGGGATTTGTTAACGGGCCAAGGTAAGTAAGACCCGTAATAAAGGAAAATTACTAAAATGCCCCTAAGGGCAAAAATGACCAAAATACCCTTAAGTGTTGAACGTAAGATTTATGGATGTTACATGTATAACTACTGCATACATACAATATTCTGTTTAGGCTGCATAGGGGTTGGAAATTATGGAACGGAGGAAGTATATGAGGGTCGCATGGTTGCTTGACAACCGTGGATCCACCGATGGCTTTTAAGCCCAATATGTGATTGGCAGCTTGCTGCAATGAAGGTGGTTGTGCAATTGGGATACCATTGGAGTGTATCAGATGGGTGGGTCGATATTTATATCCCCACATGGTGTGTACCGAGGGACAGAGTTGGTGTGTAGCAGAAGGATTATTGGGGTGGATTCCACGGCTTTGCATTGCATGTATGTTGGATGGTGAATGATGAATGCTTATTTGTAACACCCCAAACCCGCCCAAACGTTATGGCCGAATCTGACGTGCCACATTGAAGTTAAAAATCCATGTCTCATTTTAGTGTTTTATAAACCGTCTTTTGTTAAGCTAACAAAGTGAATGGAAGCTGGGCACCAGGTAGGAATCCGTAACAGAGGAGATGAGCCATGAAGGCTACTTAAGTACCAAGCTCTTGATTGGATCCAATCCTAGACATGCCCACAACCGTTGCCACACTTTGGTGCGAGGTTAGGTTTTGAGAAAAACGAGTTGGAATTCATTTAAGTCGATATTTTTGATAAACTGATTAATTGTATCGTTGTGTTATTTTGAAAACAATTATCATTTTGAAAACGCGCCCTAAGTCTAACCCATTTTGGATTGTTATCAGTAAAATATAGGGTATAAAATAAAATAATCCTAGAAAAATAATTAAAATGGCCTTATTACAACCCAAAACCAAATAATAATATTAATAATATAAAACTTATAAAGAAATAAATCAGCTACTTATTGCAATTAAAAGAAAGCAAAGCAAGAGGTGTGGCCATCTCCGAGTCCTCGCAGACTCTAAACCATCTAAGCTTAGGGATTACACTTGCACGTTAGAAGCGGGGTGAGTTTACGAAAACTCAGTGTGTAATCCCCAACAACAAACAAACAAAGAATAACACAATTGTCAAGACAATCTGGCCAAAGCCCTATTCAAGAATAAGACGATCGGGCCTTAGCCCTTAAATAGTAGTAATATGGGCCTAAGCCCTAATTCAGTCTCGACATATACTGGGCCGAAGCCTTTTCATAAATCATATCACTGGCCAAAGCCTTTACTGTAAGCGGTATGGCCCATAGACCCATTTCAATATCACATGTAATATCAATGAATGTATGCAAGCCCATTTGGGGAGACTACTCAACCCACCATCCGCTACTCTCCACCGTACCAACCAACACACCATGTGGGAATAACTCAACCCACCCAACCAAACTCTCCAATTGGCAAAGATAGTGCTTTATCATATAATTGAGGCCTAGCCTCTTTTAATAATTGGGGCAAAGCCCTTTCGATAAACCGGGCAAAGCCCTTTTCGATAAACCGGGCGAGCCCTTTAGCACTTCCTCCATCAATATAACCCATATCCCATGCAATATGTCATGTATGCGAAATGTCATGCCCATATTTGAATCAAACAATCACAGTCAAGTCATTCATATCACCAACATATATTCACAATCAAATCCACAACCACACAAATCCAAGTCACCACTTGCCTACAAGGGCAAAACAGTCATTTTCATATTATAAGGGTATTTTCATAATTTTACCAAAAATCAGGGTTTTCCATTTTCATTACAATTGTCAATATCTCCGAGTGTTTAATCAATGATCTTTAACCCACTTATCAAATTCGGGCTTTTGGGCCCAAAACCTCTAATGGGCCCTATGAATGCTGATTTAACCCACTAAGCCTGCTTAACCCAAATTTTACAACAATACTAATCGTGTTAACATGCAACTTTTCCAAATTCCAGTTTCTATCAATTTTACCCAAATGGGCCCAAAAGCCCATTTGGCCCAATTCCTGCCCATTGAGGCCCAACTTACCATCGTGCACAAAATTGAGTTCTTACCCGTTCCATTGATCCAAATACCGATCTTATCGTATTTATCGCATCTATACCCACACGTAACATTACAAGTTCCCGAAATGCCGATATTTTAGCATTTCGGCTTCTCAGTAGATATTAATCTAAGCTACTACGAGGGTTAGTACACACCTGTTATGGGTTGAAGTTGAAACGTTTCCACAATCAATCACCTACGATAACCACCACCTGTCACTCAAACTTAACTAGTCCAATATCAATATATGTAAATCCTAAGCACATCAGTCATACGGAACATAAGGGCATATTCGTCATTTTACCATACAAGGGTATTACGGTCACTTTACCCTACAAGGGCTTTAAGGTCTTTTTACCTATTAGGGGTATTTTAGTCATTTCATCCTACAAGGGTGTTTTGGTAAATCTACAAACCAAGGGTATTTTAGTAATTTTGTAAACCAAAAGTATTTCTATAATTTTTAGAAAGTCAAGGGTATTTTTGTAATTTTGTAAATTAGGGGTATTTTGGTAATTTCACAAATTGAAGGTATTTCGGTAATTTCACAAACCAGTGGCATTTTGGTAATTTACAAACTAAGGGTATTTTGCTAATTCTATCCTACAGGGGTATTTCATTAATTTCACAATCGAGGGTAAAATGGTAATTTTATAAATCGAGGGTAAAATGGTAATTCTATAAGTCGAGGGTAAAACGGTAATTCTGTAAATCGAGGGTAAAACAGTAATTCTATAAATCGAGGGTAAAATGGTAATTCTATAAATCGAGGGTACTTTGGTAATTTTACAAGTCGAAGGCATTTCAATAATTGGTAAACTAAAGTATTCTAAACAGGGATAACAATAAAAATGGCCCTAAAGCCCATTCTCGGTCCTAAAGCCCATTCTCGGCCCAAATGGGCCCACACGCTCGTGTGGCCCTTTTAGCCCAAATCTAGCCACGAATATAAGATTCACCTAGCCTAGTCCAATATTTACTACACAATCAAACAACTTATCCAATTGGGCCCGTAGGTCCATTGGGCCCACATAGCCCCTTTCAGCCCATCGCGGCCTGAAGTAGCCATCCTACATCTAGAGTAGTGAGAAATACACACCTGATAGGAGACTGGAGTTAATCCACGCTCTGAGCATTCTTAGCCGACGCCCAACCCAAACGAGCACGCCATATAGCAAAAGGGATCAGCCAAGAAAAGGTACCTTTACTCTCCTCATGGTTCCCTCTATTTAAAGCCAATTTCACAACGACTCTTATGTTAGCTTCTCGATGTGGGATCCCTCCAACATCAGAGTTTAAATTCAACACCAACTCTTGCCGCCCCCTGTTAGCAAAATAAATGCTCCTTACTTGCCATAGGATTCGAACCCATGCCTCCCCTCAGATGCTCCACACGCTACTTGCCACTAAGCCACAAGGCTTTTTGTGTCATATTTTATCCCCAATTAATTATAAGGTCTAAAGGCCAAAGTCCGTGTTCCTTAAAAAACCAAAATAAATTGCAAGAGCCAAGGCTTGAACCCAGGCTCCCATACAACCTTAATGACGCCACAATCACTAGACTACAAGCTTCTTTGTGTCATTTATTTAACACAATAATTTAAAAACCCTCATCCAAGCATCCAGGTTTTTTTCACTTAATACCAAAATTTTTGCTAAAGCCCAAGTTTGAACCCAAGATTTCTCTAACACTTCTCAAAGCCATTAACCACTAAAGCAAACATTTAATTGTGTAATTTCATTGCACAATTAAATACCTATATACAACCTCCTTACGGACCCGCACTCAAGGCCCAATACTTCTAGGCCCAAATTCGGGGTGTTACAATTCTACCCTCTTAAAAAAATTTCGTCCTCGAAATTTTCCACTCTCAGACTACACCACCACACTTTCGCTGCGCACTCTGATACTAATAATACTAACATACACCCAAAACATTTGTCCATCGGAGCGGATAGATTTCACATGCAAACAATTTCTACGTTTCCAGAACACACACCAAATAAATATTAAATCTAAATTCAAGCGTTACAGTTTACTCTAACTAGAAAGTTCCAGTATAGTGCTATTATCTATAGTGGTTTCTCAATATAGCATTTCAATCTATAACAGTAAACAGAGTTAGAGAACTTACAGATTTGGTGCCGGAGACTCGGTGTGCCACACTTCCAATAACATTATTCCATAAACAAGTCAAGTTTTGTTGATAAATTTCAAAACAAAATTTCTAGAAAAACCCTTTTCAAACCCTAATTTCGAAAAAAGAAAAAAAACAACAATAATTTTCTGCTACCCATACCCTAGCCGAGTTTTGTAACCTGGCTCTGATACCACTAAATGTAACACCCCAAACCTGTCCCAGACGTTATGGCTGAATCTGACATGCCACATTGAAATTAAAAATCCATGTCGCGTTTTAGTGTTTTATAAACCGTCTTTTGTTAAGCTAACAAAGTGAATGGAAGCTGGGCACCAGGTAGGAATCCATAACAGAGGAGGTAAGCCATGAAGGCTGCTTAAGTACCAAGCTCTTGATTGGATCCAATCCTAGACATGCCTACAACTGTTGCCACACTTTGGTGCGAGGTTAGGTTTTGAGAAAAACGAGTTGGAATTCATTTAAGTAGATATTTTTGATAAACCAATTAATTGTATCGTTGTGTTATTTTGAAAACAATTATCATTTTGGAAATGCGCCTAAGTCTAACCCATTTTGGATTGTTATCGGTAAAATATAGGGTATAAAATAAAATAATCCCGAAAAATAATTAAAATGGCCTTATTACAACCCAAAACCAAATAATAATATTAATAAGATAAAACTTATAAAGAAATAAATCGCCTACTTATTGCAATTAAAAGAAAGAAATGATGAGTGTGGCCATCTCCAGTCCCTCGCAGCTCCAAACCATCCGAGCTTAAGGATTACCTTGCAGATTAGAAACGGGGTGAGTTTACGAAAACTCGGTGTGTAATCCCACAACAAACAAACAAAGAATAACACGATTGTCAAGACAATCGGGCCAAAGCCCTATTCAAGAATAAGATGCATGCGGGCCTTAGCCCTTAAACAAGAGTAATATGGGCCTAAGCCCTAATTCGATCTCGACATATCTTGGGCAAGCCTTTTCATAAATCATATCACTGGGCCGAAGCCCTTTCATAAATAATATCACTGGCCGAAGCCTTTACTGTAAGCGGTATGGCCCATAGACCCATTTCAATATCACATGTAATATCAATGAATGTATGCAAGCCCATTTGGGGAGACTACTCAACCCACCATCCGCTACTCTCCACCCGTACCAACCAACACACCATGTGGGGAATAACTCAACCCACCCAACCAAACTCTCCACTGGCAGCATAGCTGCTTTATCATATAATTGGAGGCCTAGCCTCTTTTAATAATTGGGGCAAAGCCCTTTCTGATAAACTGGGGCGAAGCCCTTTTCGATAAACTGGGGCAGAGCCCTTTTAGCACTTCCTCCATCAATATAACCCATATCCCATGCAATATGTCATGTATGCAGAATGTCATGCCCATATTTGAATCAAACAATCACAGTCAAGTCATTCATATCACCAACATATATTCACAATCAAATCCACAACCACACAAATCCAAGTCACACTTGCCCACAAGGGCAAAATAGTCATTTTTCATATTATAAGGGTATTTTCGTAATTTTACCAAAAATCAGGGTTTTCCATGTTCATTACAATTGTCAATATTTCCGAGTGTTTAATCAATGTTCTTTAACCCACTTATCAAATTAGAGCTTTGGGGCCCAAAACCCCTATGGGCCCTACGAATGCTGATTTTAGCCCACTAAGCCTGCTTAATCCAAATTTTACAACAATACTAACCGTGTTAACATGCAACTTTTCCAAATTCCATTTTCTATCAATTTTACCCAAATGGGCCCAAAAGCCCATTTAGCCCAATTCTTGCCCATTGAGGCCCAACTTACCATCGTGCACAAAATTGAGTTCTTACCCGTTCTATCGATCCAGACACCGATCTTATCGTATTTATCGCATCTATACCCACACGCAATATTACAAGTTCCCAAAATGCCGGTATTTTAGCATTTCGACTTCTCAGCAAATATTAATCTAAGCTACTACGAGGGTTAGTACACACCTGTTATGGGTTGAAGTTGAAACGTTTCCATAATCAATCACCTACGATAACCACCACCTGTCACTCAAACTTAACTAATCCAATATCAATATATGTAAATCCTAAGCACATCGGTCATACGGAACATAAGGGCATATTCGTCATTTTACCATACAAGGGTATTACGGTCACTTTACCCTCTGAGGGCTTTACATCTTTTACCTATTAGGGGTATTTTAGTCATTTCATCCTACAAGGGTGTTTTGGTAAATCTACAAACCAAGGGTATTTCACTAATTTTGTAAACCAAAGGTATTTCTATAATTTTTAGAAAGTCAATGGTATTTCTATAATTTTGTAAATTAGGGGTATTTTGGTAATTTTACAAATTGAGGGTATTTCGGTAATTTCACAAACAGTGGTATTTTGGTAATTTTACAAACTAGGGTATTTTGGAAATTCTATCCTATAGGGGTATTTCAGTAATTTCACAATCGAGGGTAAAACAATAATTTTGTAAATCGAGGGTAAAATGGTAATTCTATAAATTAAAGGTAAAACGGTAATTCTATAAATCGAGGGTAAAACGGTAATTTTATAAATCGAGGGTAAAACGGTAAATTTGTAAATCAAGGGTACTTTGGTAATTTTACAAGTCGAGGGCATTTCAATGATTGGTATACTAAAGTATTCTAAACAGGGATGACAATACAAATGGCCCTAAAGCCCATTCTCGGCCCAAATGGGCCCACACGCTCGTGTGGCCCTTTTAGCCCAAATCTAGCCACGAATATGAGATTCACTTAGCCTAGTCCAATATTTACTACACAATCAAACAACTTATCCAATTGGGTCCGTAGGCCCATTGGGCCCACATAGCCCCTTTCGGCCTATCGCGGCCCGAAATAGCCATCCTACAGCTAGAGTAGTGAGAAATACACATCTAATAGGAGATTCGAGTTAATCCACGCTCTGAGCACTCTTAGCCGACGCCCAACCCAAACGAGCACGCCATACAGTGAAAGGGATTAGCCAAGAAAAGGTACCTTTACTCTCCTCATGGTTCCCTCTATTTAAAGCCAGCTTCGCAACCACTCTTATGTTAGCTTCCCGATGTGGGATCCCTCCAACATCAGAGTTTAAATTCAACACTAACTCTTGCCACCCCCTGTTAGCAAAATAAATGCTCCTTGCTTGCCATGGGATTCGAACCCATGCCTCCCCTCAGATGCTCCACACGCTACTTGCCACTAAGCCACAAGGCTTTTGTGTCATATTTTATCGCCAATTAATTATAATGTCTAAAGGCCAAAGTCCAGGTTCCCTTAAAAAAACCAAAATAAATTGCAAGAGCCAAGGCTTGAACCCAGGCTCCCATACAACCTTAATGACACCACAACCACTAGACTACAAGCTTCCTTGTGTCATTTATTTAACACAATAATTTAAAAACCCTCATCCAAGCATCCAGGCTTTTTTCACTTAATACCAAAATTTTTGCTAAAGCCCAAGTTTGAACCCAAGATTTCTCCAACACTTCTCAAAGCCATTAACCACTAAAGCAAACATTTAATTGTGTTATTTCATTGCACAATTAAATACCTATATACAACCTCCTTACGGACCCGCACTCAAGGCCCAATACTTCTAGGCCCAAATTCAGGGTGTTACCTTATTCCTTGTCGAGGGTTGTACATACTGAGTTTTCGAAAACTCACCCCTCTTTTATTTTTCTTAGGTGAAGCTCAGTAGGAGGTTCGATGTCTTGTGGGACTCCGGGTGGCCAGCTAGCAAGACAGATTGTATTCGTTTTAAAAGTATATAAGTTACTCATTTATTAAGTAATTTTCATTTAGTATGGATTGTAATAAGGCCTCCCCCTTTTATTATTGTTTGGATTATTAAATTCAGGCATTGTAATTATAAGAAATGGAACATGGATTTTCTAAGCTATAGTTTTCTTTTAATACTACGTTTCCGCAACTAAAGTTTTTAAGGATAAGTTTTCTTAACTCAAATGGTTTAAGCAAAGCTTCGCAATAGAAAAGGGATTTTTACTAAGTAATTGAGATGTAACTTTTAAGGAAGGGTTTTCAATGAAAACAAGGTTTTCACTAAAACACTTCAATGTGACGTGCCAGATTCGGCCATAACGTTTGGGCTAGGTTTGGGGTGTTACAAGACAGCAGTTCGGAAAATGCTGGAATGCCAAAATGCCGAAAAGTCAAAAATTTAGCAACAGTTGCCACACGAGCGTGCGAACACACGTGTGGATAATCCGATGCGATAGTAGAGGCTACCATGTGCGATCTCATGGGCTCCAGCCGATTTTGGGCCAAAATGGGTAGTATGGGCCCAATGGGCTCGTGGGCCTCATACGGGCCTTTGTTATGGATATGTGGAAATAATGAGCCTGGCTGTTTCGTTCTACATGGCTATGGTTGATTTAGGGCTTAGCAGGCCAAATGAGCATGTGGGTCCCACTTGGGTCGGATAATTGGCCTTAGGCCCATTTGTACCGTTATGTTTGTTTAGGCTATTTTAGTCGCTCAAAGTGAAAGTGGATCTTCTGTTGGGTCATTAGGACCCTGTAATGCAAAATTACAGAAATAACCCTGTAGTACAAAATTACCGAAATACCCCTGTAGTGTAAAATTACCGAAATACCCCCGTAGCGCAAAATTTCCAAAATACCCTCGATTTGTGGAATTACAGAAATACCCCTATTATGGTAAAATGACTAAAATGCCCCTACATTGTAAATTGACTGTTTTGCCCTCATGTGAGGTATCTATAAATATGTACAAGTATGACTGTATTTTAGCTTGCTAATTAAATTGTAATAGATACATGTATGATTCTATGATATGAAATGACATGTGGTATGATGTATTGTATGGGGCTGGGTTTTTATATGATTGGAGGAAGTGTATTATACTGGCAGCTCTGCTGTAAATTACTGATGGCTTTAAGCCTATTATACTGGCACCTCTACTGCAAATACTGTTAGTGCCACAACCGGTGCTATTTTGGAGTGTAGGGATAGGTAGGTTGATTATATCCCCACATGGAGTGTAGGGCTAGTACGGATATAGAGTGTAGAGGCTAGATTGGGTAGGACTTGCATACTATTTACTGTTATTGTAATGGGCTAAGGCCAGAATATTTATATGACTACTTCTGTATTGAGATGGGCTTAGGCCCAGACTGCTTACTGTTACTAATATGGGCATAGGCCAGAATGTATTTGCTCTCTGTATGTTCGACTGTTTGTTATTACAGGATTACACACTGAGTTTTCGTAAACTCACCCTTTCTTTTAACTACGCAATGAATCCCCAGTCTTAGACGATTTGGAGCCGCGAGGGACTCGGACGTGGCCACACTATTGTAGTGGATCTGCAAATTGACTTTATCTATTTAAATTTCATATTGGGTTTCTAATTATGTAATAAGGCCATTTGGGGGAATTTTAACTTTTATTTGGCTTTTGATTTCGTATTTTAAACTACTAGAATAGGAACATCGAGTTTTCAAAATGATAACGTTTTAGAAGAAAAATCTGCATTTTAAACCTTAAGGTTTCCAACTAGAAAAGCTTCCGCGGTTTTATTCGGATTAGGACATCAAAGATAACAAATGTTTTGATAATTTAATTTTAGATGTAAAAACGAAATTTACTGAGTTTTCTCAAGCAATAAAAACTAAATGGGTTTTAACTAAAAAATGGCTTTCACCAACAAGTTCAAGTTTTAGAAGGCACTTCGATATGACACGTCAGATTCAGTCATAACGTCTAAGCTAGGTTTGGGGTGTTACATTTAGTGGTATCAAAGCCAGGTTGCAAAACTCGATTGTGGAATGGGTTTTCAAAATTTTGTATTACAAGAGGTTGGTTTCAAATATGTGAAGTGTGTTGAGGTATTTTTCTGAAAAGTGTGGCACACCGAGTCTCCGACGCCAAATCTGTAAGTTCCCTGACATTGTTTACTATTATAGGCTGAAATGTTATACTATTGGTAGTGGTACTATAATGGAGACACTAGAGTCTGAGAAAACTGAGACTGTGGAAGACTGAAAACTGTAGTGAGACTCTACTCTACGAAAAAAAACTTTAACCATTACTTGATCATAAAATATTTGTTAATAATTACTGGAATTATGAACTGATACATAAGACTTTTAAAACAGATAATTCGTTATCAAAATAAGCACTAGGGGTACACGGGGCTGTGGTAGAGGTGCTGTGTAACACCCCCACGCCCGAAACCGTCACCAGAGTCAAGCTTGAGGTGTTACTAAACTTATCTTACCTTTTAAACAACTCTAAACCACTTATTTTAATTTTCAGAATAAATTGTTTTTTTGCGTCATGGTTGCTTAAAAATTCATTTCTTGAGTTTCAAAACTTGAAATTAAGATCCATAAATTTTTCCTAAAACTAGACTCATATATATATCTACTAATTTTTTTCTAGAATTTTTTACTTAGCCAATTAGTACAGTTTATTAGTTAAAGTTACCTCTGTTTCAGAATTCGACTGCACTAGCCTCTACTTACTATGAACCACTTTTCTCTCTGTACAAAAATCATATGACTATACTGTTTGTTTCTATTAAAACTATATTCAATAAGGATTCTAACTATATAAAGTACACCACCTAATTATTTTTTTAAAATTTATGGTGAATTTATAAAGTTGGAATAGGGGATCCAGAAATCACTCTGGCCCTATTTCACCAAAACTCAGATACCCTATAAAATACAAAACCTTTACCTATTTTGCTTATTCCATATGAAAATAGACACAACGAGCTTTAATTTCATATATTATTCACCATCAACCCATGTCTCTACAATTTCTTGTGATTTTTCAAATCCGTTATTTCGATACTTGAATCTGTTTTAAGTTACTTTCACATTTTTCTTAGTTTTCATGTGATAGTTACTACTTAATCATACATACTATTAAACATGTATATCATCAGCCACTCTATTAGTTAATCACTATCAAGTATTTACACATCATTCATTTATCATATCATATCAAAAGAAACCAAGTTCCTATACATGCCATACACAAAACGAAATGTCTAACTATACCAATGTGATTTCTTCGATAGTGTGGTCGGGTCTCCGACGTTTCCTTCGATCCCCGAGTGGCTTGATAAAAACTATAAGAAAAAAAAAATAAAGAGAGTAAGCACTAGGCTTAGTAAGCTTACAAGAAAATAAATTACAACATTCAACATAATGAATAATTATACATAATGTCACCTAGCCTCATAAACTTTCTTTACTTCTCATTTTCTACCTTCTTCTTTACTCACTTACCTTCTTTCTTACCTGACCTTTCACTATTCATAAATATAATTTACCTTTCCTTTTGCTGATAATTCACTGTAATTTAACGTGTACAATGACCCGTTGAACCACTCGGAATACTAAGGATACTAGGGTCGTTCCTGTCTATCAATATCCTGCCAATGTCATGTCTTCGACATGGACTTACATGAATTATTCCTGTCTCCAATGCCATATATATATATCTAATATGGGCTTACATGGCTCATTCCTGTCTCCAAAGCCATATATCTGATATGGACTTACATGGCTCATTTCTGTCCTGTCCTGTCCTGTCCTGTCAACCCCAATATCCTAACATTCCTAAGGTTCAAACGGGGCTTCCTAATGCTTTTTCTCTGTCACTTCGCCTTTAATTTGACTTTAAATATTCAAAGAAAATAAGTATATAAATGCTGGAAATTGAAAATAATTATGTAAAATAAAAGAATATTGCATTTATTTACTGTAAACTTACCTCGATACAAAATGTGACTAAACTTTACAATTTAGTCCTTTACTTTTTCTTTTCCCCGATCTACTCCCGAATTTCGCTCTTCTTGATCTATATAGCAATTTTAACTTATTTAATATTCACATTTATCAAAACAGTCCTTGACACAAACTTTGGAAAAATTACATTTTTGCCCCTAAACTTTCACATATTTGCACTTTTTCCCCAAGGCTCGTAATTTAAACTTCATCCTATTTTCTTATGTTTTATGACATGCTGATGATTTTTCCCTTCTATGACAACGTCAAATTCACACTCTAACATGTACTTATGACTATTAGGTATTTTTACCGATTAAGCCCTTTTACTCATTTTCACTTAAAACCGAGTAGCACAAGTTGTCTAACATAATTTAAAACCTCATATTCTATCATAAAACATCAAAATAAACACTTTTCACCTATGGGTATTTTTCCAAATATGAACCCTAACTTAAATTATTGCTAGCATAAGCTTTATCGAGCTACCAGGACTCCGAAAACGTAAAGAACATTAAAAACGGGGCTTGGAATCACTTACTATGGAGCTTGAAAGCTTGAAACAAACCCTAGCTATGGAGAACCCTTGAAATTTCGTGCTAATGAAGAATATTATGAATTTTGTGTTATTTTTCTCTTTTTATTTCATTTAATATCCAAATGACCAAAATGCCCTTCTTTATTAAACATTCAAAAATTCCATCCATATCCTATTTTGTCCATGAACTTAGAAATTGGTCAAATTTTTATTTAAACCCTCCTAATTAATATTCCAAAGCAATTTTATACTAAAAACTTCTAGAATGCAAGTTTTGCAAATTATTCGATTTAGTCCCTAATCTCAACTTAAGCACTTTATGCATAGAATTTCATCACGAAATTTTCACACAATCATGCAATCATATCATGACCTCAAAATAATAATAAAATAATTTTTTCTACCTCGAATTTGTGGTTTTGCAACCACTGTTCCGTTTAGGCCCTATTTCAGGATGTTACATGCTGGGGCTGGGTCTTCAGCATTAGGTCACATGCCTGCTAGGGAGGCACCAGTTTCACCGGAACATGAGATGGTTCAGGAGTTGGAAGTCAGGTAATTTTGCCAACTTTAGGTAGTGATAACCCGGGGCGTGGTACTATGGCGCTAACCTGGTTAGTAAGGGAAGTACTTGACGAAGTTAAGAAGATTGGTGAAACCCTCCAGGCTAGGTGTGTGGACTGTAGAAAGAAGAGAGATCGCAGTTCTTTGGGGCTAGAGCCTCATTCTGTAAAGCATGTTAAAACACCTCCGAACTTTCTAACTTGTGAGCATTGTAAAAGGAGTCACCCGGGTGAATGCTGGAGGAAGTCAGGAGTATGTCTCAGATGCGGGTCTAAGGAGCACTGGGCTCGGAACTGCCAAATCACTATTAAGTCAGGTATGTTTTGTTTCAATATAATAATTTGGACATAGAAATTGTATAAGTGTGACGTCTATCTGCTCCAATGGTTAGATGTTTTGGGTGTGTGTAAGAGGTTTCAAATTCAAGTTAAAGTGTGGAAATATTATTGGGATCGGAGTGCGTAGCGAGAGCGTAGTGGTGGAGTTCGGGTTGTGCGACTATTTTGATAGTTGGAAATTTTGAGGACAAAATTCCTTTAAGGGGATAGAGTTGTAACACCCTGAATTTTGGGCCTAGAAGAAATGGAATTCACGTATCGGAGGAATAGGACTTTAGTTATGCAAGTGGATGGCACAATTAAATGTCTACTTTGGTGGATAATGGTCCTGAGAAGTGTTCGAGAAATCTTGGGTTCAAACCTGGGCTTTAGCAAAAATTTTGGTTTTAAGTGAATAAAACCTTGGATGCTTGGATGGAGGCCTTTTAAATTATTGTGTTAAATAAATGACACAAGGAAGCATGTGGTCTAGTGGTTGGGGTGTCATTAAGGTTGCAAAGGAGCCTGGGTTCAAGTTTTGGCTCTTGCAATTTATTTTAATTTTTGCTCTCAAGTAAATCTGGACGTTGGCATGTAGGGCTTATATTTATTACGACTAATTGATGACACAAGTGAGCTTGTGGCTTAGTGGTGGTGGCGTGACATGACTATTGTGAGAGCAAGGGTTCGAATCCCATGGCAAACAAGGAGCAACTATTTTGCTATCAGGGGACGGCAAGAGTTAGTGTTGGATTTGAACTCTGGTGATGGAGAGTTTGAATTTGTCTTGGGGTTGGGAGGGAATCATGGAGATTTTCAAGGAGTTTGAGATTGAGGAGTTGTAGCCGATTTGGGGGGTTAAAAATTCGGCTAGGAAGTCCTTGTATTCATTTTTTTCAACTCTTGTATTTTTGGAGAGGTGTTGCCGAATTTTCATTGCTTTTAGTGTGAAATTGCCTTGCTACCACTTTTGGGTTTTAGAAAACGGGTTAGCTTCTCAGTAATTGTCTAATTGTCTTCCTTTCTTTGGTTTTTTCCATCTCTTTGTTTCTCAAAACCGAATGGTATTTCTCTTCTGCCTCTCTAGTTTTTACCCTCTTCTAACCAGTCCTTCTAAAAGTTAGCCAAATTTTTACATCTCTCTTCTCTTCCAATATTGGCTCATTACACTCTTTTGTCTTCTTTTTCTCTTTCATTTCTTTGGTTTTACCCTTATGGCTGAACCTATTATTTCCCTTTCTCAACGTTTCTTTTATTATTCCTAAGATGTGATTAAGCTGAATATCCCCTCTTTTAAGCATCTTGTTTTCGTAAAGTCGAAGGCTTAACCTAGGTATTATTTGACAATCGGTTTCTCAAAGGTTGAAGGGGTTTGTTAGTGTTATTGAAGCAACCTAGATCTTTTCCTCAGTCTTCTGTTAAGGTAAATTCTTAGCTCTATTTCCATTTGGGTAAGGGCTGAATATGGTATATGTTGTTTTGGGGCAACATTTCATGAATGTAAGGCCACTAAGATTTGTGTGAAGGTTCAGATTATCGACAAAAGGCAGGCGATTGATTTTTAGCCAACGATCTAATTGGAATAGGCTGGTTTGCACTCAATTAAAGAGGTAATAGTTGTTGAATTTGGAATTAGTATTAATAAGTGAGTGTAGATCTTTTTTCACTTGATTAACTGGATACTCTGATTGGTTATAGGTGCGGTGCTTGTGAAGTGATTATTCATTTAGCAAAACAGGTGTGTAACCGGGTACTCTGTTTGCTAATCGGCTGAAGAGTCAAAAATATGTATTTCACTGAATAGACAGTAGTTCGGCAAATGCCGAAATGCCAAATTGCCAAAAAGCTGAAAGTTCGGCGACGGTTGCCACACGAGCATGCAAACGCACGTGTGGATAATCTGATGCAACAGTAAAGGCCACCATGTGCGGTCTCATAGGCTCAAGCCGATTGTGGCCGAAATGGGTCGTGTGGGCCTAATGGGATCGTGGGCCTCATACGGGCCTTTGTCATGGATATGTGGAAATAATGAGCCTGCCTATGTCGTTCTACATGGCTAAGGTTGATTTAGGGTTTAGCAGGCCAAATGAGCATGTGGGTCCCACTTGGGCTGAATAACGGGCCTTAGGTCCATCTGCACCATTATGTTTGTTTAGGCTATTTAGTAGCTCGAGGCGAAGGTGGATCTTTTGTTGGGTCGTTAGGACCCTTGTAGTGCAAAATTACTAAATACCCCTACAAAATTACCGAAATACCCTGTAGTGCAAAATTTTCGAAATACCCCTGTAATGCAAAATTACCAAAATACCCTCAATTTGTGAAATTATAAAAATACCCATACATGGTAAAATGACTAAAATGCCCCTACATGGTAAATTGACTGTTTTGCCCCCAAGTGAGGTATCTATAAATATGTACAAGTATGACTGTATTTTAGCTTGCTAATTAAACTGTAATAGATACATGTATGATTCTATGATATGAAATGACATGTGGCATGATGTATTGCATGGGGCTGGGTTTTTATATGATTGGAGGAAGTGTATTATACTGGCAGCTCTGCTATAAATTACTGATGGCTTTAAGCCTATTATACTGGCAGCTCTGCTGCAAATATTGTTAGTGCCGCAATCGGTGTTATTTTGGAGTGTAGGGATGGGTGGGTTGATTATATCCCCACATGGAGTGTAGGCCTGGTACGGAGATGGAGTGTAGAGGCTGGATTGGGTAGGACTTGCATACTATTTACTGTTATTGTAATGGTCTAAGGCCAGAATATTTATATGACTACTTCTGTATTGAGATGGGCTTAGGCCCAGACTGGTTACTGTTACTAATATTGGCTTAGGCCAGAATGTATTTGCTCTCTGTATGTTCGACTGTTTGTTATTACGATATTACACACTGAGTTTTCGTAAACTCACCCTTTCTTTTAACTGTGCAGTGAATCCCTAGTCTTAGACGAATTGGAGCCGCGAGGGACTCGGAGGTGGCCACACGATTGCAGTGGATCTGTAACTAGACTTTATCTATTTAAATTTCATATTGGGTTTCTGATTATGTAATAAGGCCATTTGGAGGATTTTTAACTTTTATTTTAAACTGCTAGAATAGGAACATCAAGTTTTCAAAATGATAACATTTTCAAAGAAACATCTGCATTTTTAACCTTAAGGTTTCCAACTAGAAAAGCTTCAACGGTTTTATTCGGATTAGGAAATCAAAAATAACAAATGTTTTGATAAGTTAATTTTAGATGTAAAAACGGAATTTACTGAGTTTTCTCAAGCAATAAAAACTAAATGGGTTTTAACTAAAAAAAATGGTTTTCACCAACAAGTTCAAGTTTTAGAAGGCACTTCGATGTGACACGTTAGATTCGATCGTAACGTGTGTTACATGCCTTCCATTCTCATTTCTATTCTCATTCTCTTTTGTCCATGACTTGAAGATATGATTTGGGAAACCAGGAATAAATTTTTTAGAGTTATTCTTAAAAGTATTCCTTATAGAATCATCTCTAATTTTCGCATATTTCTAGTAAGCTTGTTATTGGTTATGCATAAATTTCCACATATCCATCATCGTTGAAAATTTTGATTTTTCATTGTGTTTGAAGAAGTGGGCATAGGAATGGTCAACTTGGGATTAACACTTGGCTCAACTAGTTTAGCAATGTTTGGCTCCACTCTTGCTTCAGGGTTATTTGGTTCCACTCTCGGTTTAAGACTGTTTAGTTCTCCTTCAAATTTTGCTTCCTCTATTTCATTTACTGAGTCAACTTCTAGTTTAGATTTGGTTAATGGCTCGTCAAATTTTGGTTCATTCGGCTCGATCTGGTTCAACTGTTCAACATTCTCTACTAACCTTTAAAGATCATGTCTTGTTATGCAACCTTGAACATAACAACCCTTCAAGTTTGCTTTTGATTTAACTTGGGCCCTCAAGCAAAGTGAAGTAATCAATGATGGAAAGAAGGCACTTCCTCCCTTTTTCATAGCACAATCTTGGATTTCTTTGAGAATTATTTCCCCAACATTGATAGACATTTCTGTCATAATTGCATAAAAAAAAAGCATTCGTTCTATCGAGATGGTGGAACTATGTGAGATAAACATGAAGTTATATCAAACAAAGTAGAACTATACCTTAGCCACTAGCTTTAATTATTCCCTTCGACAAGAATGACTACCATACTTTATTATAATCCATTGGGATCTCAGATTTGAAATAACATTAAGTACTTGCTGAAGAAAATCGTAATTGATATTTTTCATTATGGAAAAGTACTCCTCATCTTCAACATAAGTCAGATTAAACAAATTATTAATGGATTTAGAAGTAAAGGGTACCTTCTTTTTGGGAACAAGAACTTCACAAGCATCTACCATAGTTAAGTTGGTGTAGAACTCTCACACTAGTTCTTCTTCAGGCAGTAATCGTGCATCACAAATTCATCTTCTTCTTTCTTACTTCTCTACCACCGAAACACCATGGTTGAAGAACACCAAGGTTTGGCCAAGCCATTTCCCCTTACATGGTATGATATTTAAGTTTGTTTTTAGTGATTTTTATATTTTTGTGATCATTGTAGCTTAATGTAGCTAACCCTGGGGTTAATTAGTGAAATTTTTAAAAATTCTAAGGACATACCATGAATGGATTGAATTTTTTTAGGTTTAGTTGATAGATTATTAAGTTTGGTTGTTAAATAGAAGTATTTTGTTAAATGATTTTTTGTAATTTTAATGTTTAAGGATTTTTTTGTGAAAATAGTAAAACCTCATGGAATTTTAGTGAAATTTTGATAAAAGTGGGATGAGTAGGGACTAGGTAAAAATCGAATAGCATGGGTTTTCTTTAATTGTGCTTAATTTGTGAGTTTCGGGTTTAATGATCAAATTGCACAAAAGATAAAATGTATTAATTGAATAAAATTGTTTATTTAAGTGTTGGAATTGTATTAATTGAATGAAATTATTATTTAGATAAAAAAAATTGGCCAATAAAAGCTAAAGTATTGGATTAGTCGTTGGCTTTGTTTTTACAACTATTTTCGTCGAGGTAAGTTTCTATATCATTTTAAAGTATTACATATGAATTTATAAGATTAATTGATATCTTTACATATGTATCAATGAATTGGTGTTTGGAATAGTCTTGATTGAGAAAAGAAAAAAAATCGTTATTGAAATACATCATGGTATTTTTTCTCAAAAAGAAAAAAAAGACCGTGGTTGAAACATACCATGGCATTATATTTGGTATTTCTGAATCAATGAAAAGGTTGAAAAGGATGTTATCTGAAAAGGATATCAAATGAAAAGGTTGAAAAAGATGTTATCCGAAAAGGATATCAATGAAAAGGTCGGTATCTCATCCTTCAATCAATCGTTATTCAGGTAATATGTTTCAAGTGAGATATATATCATAAATATGAATATGAGATGAATGTTTTGATTAGTATAGTTGATAATGAATATTAATGCCTTGGTAAATATATGTTTCATATGTCTATAAATATGTTATCTAGCTATGTTGTGTGTTTAGAGAATTAAATGGTTATATGAGTATTTTCCTGAGTATCTGTGATATCTGGAATTACGGCCTAATCAGAATAGTGGTTTTAGGACCACAAATTCGAGATATAAATAATTATTTTATGATTATTTTGAGGTCTATGATATGATTGCATGATTGTGTGAAAATTTCGTGAAGAAATTCTATGCATAACGTGCTTAATTTGAAATTAGGGACTAAATTGAATAAGTTACAAAATTTGCATTCTAGAAGTTTCTAGTATGAAATTGCTTTGAAATATTAATTAGGAGGTCTTAAATAGCAATTTGACCAATTTCTAAGTTTATGGACAAAAATTGGACATGGATGGAATTTTTTAAAGTTTAATAAAGAAGGGCATTTTGGTCATTTTGATATTAAATGAAATAAAATGGGAAAAATAACAAAAAAATGATCATCTTCTCCATAAGTTGCTGCTGAATTTTGCTCTCCACCATAGCTAGGGTTTCAACACTTTTAAGCCTTGATTAGCAAGGAAAATCGAAATTCGGGCTAAAATCGGCAAAATACCAAGTTGTGGACAAAATGGTAAAAATGACAATTTTCCCATACGAGGTAAGTTCATATGTAAATATTGTAATATAGACGTTATTTTAAATCATTTAATTCTATTTATACGATATTATGATTGTTATCATGCAATTCTATGCTTTGTGGTCATTGTTAGACAATATGCAAAAATTTTATGAATTATGTGAAAAATGTGAAAGACTACCGAAGTATCGTCATTGGTATTCCAAGGAGAATGGTAAAGGAGTACGAACGAGGAAAGTCTCGTTGAACCTTAGGAATAGATTCGGATATTTGGGCATCCAAACTCGTTGAGTTGAGTCCGAGTTCACTTATGGATGCGAACGTCTGAACTCGTTGAGTTGAGTCTGAGTTCGTGAGATGTAACTAGGCATCCGAACTCGTTGAGTTGAGTCCGAGTTCACTTATGGATGAGAATGCCCGAGCTCATTGAGTTGAGGCCGAGTTCACTTATGGGCGGGTTACATGGTAGCTTGGCTACATATGTGGAACATATGTGCAAACTTTCCATGTATCTGAGTTATATTCCGATGTGTTCAACGGGTAAAATTCTAGTGAAATGGAAGAATACTCAAGATACAAGTGACATATTGGTAAGTGTTTTGGAATGGGCACTTTGGACAGGTATGTACTTAGCCCTTGGGTTGAGACTTGATACGACAACAATAATGTAGTAAGATGATGAATGATGAATAGAAATGTGATATATGTTTTGGTGATATTATGCTAATGTTGGTTGGTATAATTGCTTTGTTAAGTTATTTGTTATTTGCAAGTGAACTTACTAAGCATTTATGCTTACTCCTTCCCTTCCATTCCTTGTAGTTTTGACAAGCCGGTTTGGAGATCAGGACGATCGGAGGCATGCTCACACTATCAACGGACCATCTCGGTACGGTGGCTTGCATATTTTGGGAATATGGCATGTATAGCATTATAATCGTTTTGTGTATATAGTCTTATGATATAGCTCATGGATGGCATGGAAATGTTTGAGAATGATTAGCTATTGGAGTGGCTAATCGAGATTATATTTGATAACACGTATGCTTTATGTGCTAACTAATCTATGGAAATCCATAAAATGGTGAAATTGGCTATAAAACAGAATCACACAACAGCAGTGATGTGAATTTGAAAAATCACTAAAAATAGTATAAATAGAATTATATGATTAATAAAATATGGAATTGAAGCTTAATGAATTTATTTTCATGTGGAAGAAATAAAATAGGTAAAAGAGTTTTATTTTATGAGATATTTACGTTTTGGTGAAACAGGGTCAGAGGAATTTCTGGATTCCCTGTTCTGACTTTAGAAATTCACCATAATTTGTGTAAAAATAATTAGGACTCAAAATTTATATTTATGGATTCCTTATTGAGTCTGTTTTTAATTAAAACAAACTTAATAGTCATTCGATTTATGTACAGAAAGAAATTTGATTCGTAGTGCACAGGGGTCAGAGTAGCCAAACCCTAAAATATGGGAGACTTTAACTAATAAACTGTACTAATTGGCCTGACAAAAAATTCTAGAAAAACATTAGTAGATAGATATATGAGACTAGTTTCATAAAAAAATTTACGGATCTTAAGTTCGAGTTTTGGAACTCGAGATATGAATTTTTAAGCGACTGTGACGCAGTTAGCCAGCTTGTCTGGAAATTTTAAAAATAAATTGTTTGAGTTGTTTAATTAATGAATTAAGTCCGTTAACACCTTGTGCTCAACTCCGGCAACGGTCACTGGTACGGGGGCGTTACAGTATCCAATGATATTCTATTTGGCTCAATGAGAAAATAAAGCTTTAAAGGGTATGTGATTACATGAAATGAACCATGATTTTTGAGTAATGATATGGATTGTGATGAAATGTGTAATTGAAAGGTAAAGATGGTTTAGTGTATATGTATGAGTAATGAATTATGAAAGTGAAATCTTGGATATGATTTTTATGTCATGCTTTGATTGGATTTATATATGCAATGTTACACTAACTAACTTTGTAATATGGTGTGTATAGGAAAGGAAAATTGGCTTATGACATAATGAAATTATGTTTCGTTGTTTAACTTAAATTGTTTGATAAGTTTAAGTTTCCTTTATATGAGTTTACCAAGCATTAGTTGCTTTCACTGTTGTTTTTTTTTGTTTTGTAGATCATCAGAAAGCTTAATTGGTTGGAATCTCGTCGGAGTACCATCACACTATCCATTTGTCATATTGGTAGTTTTGGTTGTTTTGGTTAACGGTTATAAATGGCATGTCATAGGAGTTTATTTTATGCTATTTATCAATGTGTGATGTAGTTTAAAATATGAATTTATGGTATTGATTTTGAGTTGATTTGGATGTTAACTTATGGCACCAATGAGAGTACATTGGATAGACATTTGATTAAATGATTAATGTGTGTTTTGGCAATTTGGTATGTTTGAGTGGTGCCAAGGTTATGTATGCCTTAATGTTTATAGTTAACGGAATGTAATTAATGGTATAAATTGATAGGTTGTTGAATACTTATACATGCCTTGTTATGATAGGTAAACCATGGTTGAATGACATGTATGCTTGAAATGGATTTGGTATATTTAATATGTGTTTAATTAATGAACTTGAGATGTTGGTTGGATTGATTTTGGTGTATGAATTGTGGTGCCTTTTAGTGACATATTAGTTAGGTTTATAGGATGGTTGATTTGGTATGGTTGAAAGTGTTTTGGTCATATGAAAAAGACTGGAAATGGAATGGTTTGTTGTGCAAGAAAAGGGTAATGTTTTGGCATATTTTAGGAGCAACTTATCTTGCACACAACCTGGGACATAGGTTGCCCCACGGTAGTGTGTTTCAAGTTAGTATGTTACACAGTTTAAGACAAATCCTACGACATGGCCATGTGGCCCTATTTCAAATACCACATAGGCTGGGACACGATCGGGTGTCAAGAATTTGAATGTCCACACGGTCTGGGCTATGTCACATGGCCGTGTGACCCTTGTTTCTAAAATTTTTCAAACTTTTCATGATATTTCTGTTTTGATTCAAATTATTCCCTATTTGTTTCTTAACTATCAGCACATTGCTAGCGCGCTTGTATTTCATGACTTAAAATTCATGCTTGACTTGTCTGTATTATGACAGTTCGCAAATCTTATTGGCGTAGCATTTACATCACACAAACTAGCTCACTTGTACTTGGTACATCATTTTCAATAACAACATCGCTTATTTACTTGCGCACCTTGGAGAACAATTCATCTTACTCAATTGTATTTGCTTTACTACTGACGACTTGAAAACAGAAGATTTCAAATTTGACTATACAAAGCCTTGCACACATAAAGCTTCCACAGATGAGATTTCATGGGTGTAATATCATAACACAAGTTTATAAATGTTTGGCCTCTTGGCGGATTATACTTGCGGATTCTACCTTCACTAGTTGCCTTTGCAAAATTTTATGCATCTAATTCTTTGAGAGAAAATCCTTATGGATTCTTACTTGCAGACTTATGAAGGAAAACCCATAGATAATTCCTATAGCATGTCTTGCACAAATAAATACATATAACCAAATAAGACAGATCTTGACGAATAGTTCCTGTTACGAACTGCTATTAGTAGCTTGCCTTAACAGACTCAGCTTGTAGTACGATTGTGACATCCCTAATTTGACCCTAGTCGGAAAGTGGTTTCGGGACCACTAAACCGAGTCTTATAAGTAATTAAAAGTTATATTCTATGTTTATGATATTAGTAAATGCATGTGTGAAAGTTTCATGCATTAATTTGATCATTTCTATGTGAATTTATTAAAATGGACTTGTATGAAACATTGTTGAAAGGTGATAGGCTAATCTTACAATGGTCTAATAGTACATGCATGCAAAAGAGTGGTTTTGCATGTCAATTTGCCCAAAAAAGGGAAGAGTGGCCGCCATGACAAGAATATGGGCAAGGGAACATGTTTCCAACATGTTTAGTTAGTGGATTATGTAGAAAAAATAAAGAAATGAAAAAAAATGAGCATGGATGCCCCCTTGTTGCCGTGAGTAGAGGAAAAGAAAGGAGAAAAATTTGTTCATCCATTCTCAAATCTTGGCGAAAATACTAAGGGAAAAAGGAAGGATTTTTGCTTCATGCTTGGTTTAGAAGAGAACTAGAAGGAGATTTGGTCATACTTGTGTCAAGATTAAGGTATGTTTGAGGTTGTGTCATGAGATTCATGCATGTTTTAGTTGCTAACTTGATGTTCATGTTAGCCCATGGTTCAAATCCTTGTTATGCCATGGAAATGGTATTTGGCCAAGGTTGATATTGTGTTAAAGCCATTGCATGCTAAATGTGAAGCTTGTTGATGATGCATGTAATGATAGATTGACTACTCTTGAAATTTCCTTTAGCATTCTTGAGTAAGACATGGAGTTTTCTTTGTTTAACCATGACCAAAAATTGAAAGGGGATGGTGTGGGATGTATTCGGCCATGGCATGCTCATAAGTGCGATTTATGCTTGTTGCATGATAGGTAAAAATTTGTGTTTTGATATGTGTGTATATGTGTTTGTACATGATGTTACAAATGGATGTGAAAATATATGCTAGATTGGGAAAATTTGATTAAATTTTCATGAGATGAAATTAGGTGATTAAAATATGTTAGTTGACATTGTACATATATATATATATATTCAGCCATTAAAGTGAGTATGTAGGTAATGTTGAATCAAGTTTTTGGTGCATATTCGGTTAGGTGTATAATCGACCAAATGGGCGATTAGTAAGAATGGTTGCCGAATATACAAGCATACATATGCATGTGTAGTTGAATTATGAATGTTTAGCAAGATGGTTAAACTAGTGATTTATTGATTAAGCTCAAGGAGTTAAAGAAGGAGAATCAAGCAAGGGAAAGACGAAGGTCATCGAGTAGCCGACTTGGAACTATTTTACCCAACACGAGGTAAGTCATTAAGCATATATTTGGTGTTGATTTGAATGAACATAATATATATGAAAATGTGTTTAAATGAGTTGATGTGTAAATGGAAATGTATGTGTATGGAATGATGCCATTGTTGAATGTATAAAGGCAGCAAAATGCATAAGGTATTGGTCTCGACACTAAGTGTGCGGGTTTAAAATTGTACAGCACTAAGTGTGCGAGTTTGATTATATAGCACTAAGTGTGCGAGCTGAATGTATATAGCACTAAGTGTGCGGATTCACTATATGCTCTTGCATTACAATTGGCACTGAGTGTGCGACATTACCGAGTTAATCCGGACAGCGGATCGTAAGTACCTTGAGCTCATGACGAATAGGCAATATGTTCATGCTCGGGGTTAAGCTTGGTAAGCTTTAAATCTATGTGATGATTGCAATTGTATGATTGTGGTGAAAATGAGTTGGTGTGTGAAAATGCCTCAAATATCTTATTGTATAGAATATGAAATGTGGATGTATGACTTGGCATGAGATTGTACCGAAAGGTCCGAGGAATTATAGTATAGTTTCGATATGGATGGAGTACCTAGCCTCGTTTATCGTTTCATGTTGTGATAATTTTATTAATGGTTGGTTGATGAATGCTTATGACTTACTTGAGTTATAAACTCACTCGGTGTTTTCTTGTCACCCATTTTAGGTCTCTTGGACTCGTATCGTTTATGCGTGCTTCGGAACCGTCGTTGAAGTCATCACACCGGCTGGAAATCTTTTGGTATTATCTTCGTAGTTGAACTAGGAGAACATTTGGCATGTATAGGCTATTTTGTTTTGTTGAATTGTGGGTTGTAAACTTTAAGCCATGCGAAAATGGCCTATGTGGTCGGTTGAGTGTGATTCTAAAACCTATGGTCACGAGCCTTAGAAACCTTAATTTTGATAAGGTGGCCGTAGTTGCATTACGTATGATGAAATAGTTGGCCATGGAAGAATTATGAAATAGTCATTGTTTGCTTTAGTAACAGATGCTGCCAGCAGCAGCGAGGTGAGATGGAAAAATCACTAAAAATAGTAGAAGTAGAATTAAATAGTGAATAAATTATGAAATTGAACCTTGATGAATCTATTTTCATATGGATGAAACGAAATGACCATATGAGCCGTATTTTAAGAGATATTCGAGATTTCGTGAGACGGGACCAGAACAGTTTCTGGGTCCCCTGTCGCAACTTTGAAAATTTACTATAAATTATCCAGAAAGAATTAGAAGTCATGCCTTATATGTTCAGATTCCATTTTGAGTCTTGTTTCATTAGAAACAAACGGCACCAGTATTAAAGCCCTGTACAGAGAGATATTCAAGTTGTAACGCGAAGGTCAGTGTAGTCGACCCTGTAACATGGGTGACTTTAACTAATAAACTGTACCAATTGGCCCAACAAAAAATTCTAGAAATAAATCCATGGATGGATATATGAGTCTAAATTCAGGGAAAATTTATGGAATCAGTTTCCGAATTTTGGAACTCGAGATATGATTTTTAAGGCGACAGTGATGCAGTTTTCCAGCCTGTCCGGAAATGCCAAATTGGTCGGTACTTTAAGAGGATTTGTCTCGTTAACCCTCGTGTCCGACAATCGCGATGGTCTCGGGTTCGGGTGTTACAATTTTATTGGTATCGAGCTATGGTTTAGTCAGTTCTAGGACTACCATAGCGCGTGTGAGTTTAGCTATACATGCCAAATTGTTAGTGCTTAATAATGTGATGACTTCGACGGTTGAAATTTTTGTTTTGATTAGCAATGGAACCCGGATAGAGACCCTTGGCGATGACGTTGAAAGTGTAGCGGCTACTCCGCGCAAGGGACACCGCTGTTGAGCCTCGGTCATCCGCGAATAATCAAAATGAAGGGCGAAACAAGCCTTCTTCACCATGATGAATGAGTGGGTCGCATAATATGCCCGAACCAACCCAAATTGTCCAACCATTCCCGAATTTCAATACTCGCCCCAAGAGTCCGCAAATGCCTCCGATTCTTCGATCCTGTGAGGCTAAGCAAACCACCAGTAGACTTGATTAGGAAGCGCGGGGCCGAGGAGTTCAAGGCCATAGTCACTGATGATGCCGAAAGAGCCGAATTCTGGCTCGATAACACCATTCGAGTGTTAGATGAACTATCATGCACACCCGATGAATGTCTTAAGTGTGCTATATCCTTGTTGCGAGACTCAGCTTACTATTGGTGGAGGACTTTAATTTCCATAGTCCCAAATGAACGAGTTACTTGGGATTTCTTTCAATTCGAATTTCGAAAGAAATACATTAGCCAACGGTTCATCGATCAGAAGCGTAAGGAATTCTTGGAACTCAAGCAAGGCCGGATGATCAGATCTGAATCTGAACATGAGTTCGTAAGACTCAGTCGGTATGCTCGGGAGTGTGTGGCTGATGAGGTTGCTATGTGCAAAAGATTTGAAGAAGGATTGAATGAAGACTTAAAGCTGCTAGTGGGTATTTTGGAGATAAAGGAGCTCGTAACACTAGTCGAACGAGCCTGCAAGGCGGAAGAACTCGGAAAGGAAAAGAAGAAGGCTGAATTTGATGCAAGAGATTATCGTAAAAGATCGTGAGTAAAGCTCCGTTCTCGGCAAGAAAGAAGTTCGGGGAGGACACTAATAAGTCGAGGCGATGCGGGAATTTCCATCGAGCCCGACCATTGACGGACTCCGAGCTACTTGGTAGCTAGTGTGGGCAATAATCGTCAAGAGAGACCCAATGCCCCTAATGTGGAAGGCGACACCTAGGTGAATGTTGGGGTAAGTCTGCATTAATAAGGCACATTATGGATGCGGTTCAAGGACCACTTCATTAGAGATTACACGAGCTAGATGAGAAGAATAAGATGCAAGGTGCAAGACCTAGTGGAACAACGGCTAGAGGTAGGCCCCGATAATTTCGGAGGTAGGGGTGGTAATCAGTGGAGCCTCGATCACGGCTGTTCGATCCGAGACCGTGCTCTGCTAGAGCATATGACATCCGCGCAGAGAGGAGGCATCCTCCCCGACGTTATCATTGGTACTTTTACTCTCTTTGATACTAGTGTGATTGCATTGATTGACCCCGCTCTACTCATTCATATGTATGTGAAACCTTAGCATCCAAGAAGACTCTACTGTTGAGTCTCTCGAGTTCGTAATTCGAGTGTCAAACCCTTTGGGTCAATACGTACTCGTTGATAAAGTGTGCAAGAGATGCCCCTAATAATTCGAGAATCTGTTTTCGGTCGATCGATGCTTCTACCATTTGATGAATTCGATGTTATTCTTGGTATGGATTGGTGACCGTACATGATGCGATGGTGGATCGCAAAGGAAAACCATTGATTTGAGGAGTGCAAATAACGAGGTAGTCCGAGTCGAGTCTCTTGATTTAAAAGGAATGCCGATAATATCTTCAATGACCGCCCAGAAACATGTGAAAAAGGGGTGTGAAACATACCTTGCGTATGTGCTTGATAGCAAAGAGACGGAAAGGAAACTTGAATCGGTACCAGTGGTCTGTGAGTATTCAGATGTTTTTCCTGAGGAGTTACCGGGATTGCCACCGGTTCGAGAAGTGGAATTTGGCATCGAAGTTGTACCTGGTACTACGCCAATCTCAATAGCCCCGTATCGTATGGCATTAACGGAATTAAAGGAATTGAAGGTTCAATTGCAAGAATTGACGGATAGAGGTTTCACACGACCGAGTTTTTCTCCATGGGCGCACCGGTATTGTTTGTGAAGAAGAAGGATGGAACTATGAGATTGTGCATCGACTATCGCCGGTTGAATAAAGTGACGATAAAGAACAAATATCCGTTGCCACGAATTGACGATTTGTTTGATCAATTAAAGGGAGCCTCAGTGTTTTCAAAGATAGATTTGAGGTCGGGGTACTATCAGTTGAGGGTCCGAGAATCGGACATACCCAAAACCGCTTTTAGAACGAGGTACGGTCACTACGAATTCTTAGTGATGCCGTTTGGGCTCACTAATGCCCTGCAGATATTATGGATGTAATGAATAGAATTTTCAGCCATACTTGGATCGGTTCGTAGTTGTATTTATCGATGACATTTTGGTCTATTCGAGATGAAACCGAACATCTTTGAACACCGAGGCTAGTGTTGCAAATCTTACGAGATAAGCGCTATATCGCAAAGTTCAAGAAATGTGAATTTTGGTTGAAAGAGGTTAGCTTTTTGGGGCACGTGGTGTCCGCATCGTGTCGTGGTAGACCCGAACAAAATTTCGCCATAGTCAATTGGAAACCTCTAAGGAATGTTACCGAGGTTAGGAGCTTTTGGGGCTTGCGGATACTATCGACGATTTGTGAAAGTTTTTCGATGATAGCTGCACCGATGACAAAACTACTTCAAAAGATGTTAAGTTCGAGTGGTCGAACGTTTGTCAAGAAAGTTTCGATCGACTAAAACTGTTTAATCGAGGCCCCAGACTAGTACAATGAGTCCCAGGTAAAGAGTTTGTCATATCTGATGGCGCATCCTTGCTTGGATTAGGTTGTGTGTTGATGCAAGAAGGTCGAGTTGTGGCTTACGCGTCGAGACAACTAAAGCCGCATGAGAGAAACTATCCGACCCATGACCTTGAACTAGCGACCATAGTGTTCGCCTTGAAGATATGGCGGCATTACTTGTTTGGAGAAAGGTGTCACATTTATTCGGACCACAAGAGTTTAAAATATTTGATGACTCGGAGAGATTTAAACTGCGACAAAGAAGTTGGCTTGAGTTGTTGAAAGACTATGAACTCATCATTGATTATCACCGGAAAGGCCAACGTGGTGGCCGATGCTTTAAGTCGCAAGGCACCGGGTTGCTTTGAGGCGATGGATGCTCATCTATCCATTTCACCCGATGAGGTGCTAGTAGTCGAATTAGACACCAAACCGTTATTGATTCATCAAGTACTTGAATCTCAGAAGGTCGACGCCGAATTGGTCGCTAAGCGAGCCGAATGTGTTTCGAATGAGGAATCAGAATTTCAGATTGACGACCATGATTGCTTGACGTTCAAGGGTCGATTATGTATTCCAAGGAATTCGGAACTTGTTTCGATGATTTTGAACGAGGCTCACAGTAGTCGAATCTCAATCCACTCGGGTAGTACTAAAATGTACAATGACCTGAAACGCCAATTTTGGTGGCTCGGTATGAAACGAGACATTTCTGAATTTGTTTCAAGGTGTCTGATATGTCAACAAGTGAAAGCGGAGCATCAAGTGCCATCGGGATTACTTCAGCCGATCACGATACTCGAGTGGAAATGGGATCGAGTCACCATGGACTTTGTATCCGGACTGCCATTGTCAGCGAGTAAGAAGGATGCGATCTGGGTCATTGTTGATAGACCGACCAAGACCGCTCATTTTATTCTGTCCGCACGGATTTTTCGCTGATAAATTGGCGAATTATCGTCTCCCAAATTATTCGATTGCATGGGGTGCCTATTTCTATCGTGGTCGGATAGAGACCCAAGATTTACATCGCGATTTTGGAAGAAATTGCAACAGGCTTTGGGTACCAAGTCGCATTTTAGCACTTTTCACCCCAAACCGATGGTCAATCCGAACGGATAATTCAAATACTCGAGGATATGTTGAGATGTTGCATCCTTGAGTTTAGTGGTTCGTGGGAACGGTATTTACCTTTGGTTGAATTCGCTAACAACAATAGCTTTCAATCAAGTATTAAGATGGCGCCTTACGAGGCTTTATACGGACGTAAATGCCGTACCCACTATTCGGACCGAACTTAGTGAAGGTAAAATCTTGAGGTTGATTTGGTTAAGGATGCCGAGCAAAAGTTCGAGTAATTTGTGAAAGTTTGAAGGTCGCCGGATCGCCAAAAGTCGTATCGGATTTGAAAAGGAAAGACATTGAGTATCGGGTTGGAGACAAGGTATTTCTCAAAGTCTCACCACGGAAGAAGGTGCTTAGATTTGGCCGTAAGGGAAAATTGAGTCCGAGGTTCATCGGTCCGTATGAAGTATTCGAACGAGTTGGACCAATGGCGTCTCGATTAATTTTACCCCGAGCTTGAAAGGATCCTAACGTTTTCCATATCTCGATGCTTTGACGATATAGGTCGATCCATCGCACGTAATCACTCCGCCCGAGATTGAGATTCACCTAATTTGAGCTATGAAGAGGAACCGACAAGATTCGATGCGTGAAGTAAAAGAGTTGCGCAATAAGAAAATCCCATTAGTGAAGGTGTTGTGGCATAAACACGAATTGAAGAAGCCACTTGGGAACTCGAGGACTCTATGAAAGAGCGATACCCAAACCTATTTACGGTAAGATTTTCGGGGCGAAAATTTCTTAAGTGGGGAGAGTTGTGACATCCCTAATTTGACCCTAGTCGGAAAGTGGTTTCGGGACCACTAAACCGAGTCGATAAGTAATTAAAAGTTATATTCTATGTTTATGATATTAGTAAATGCATGTGTGAAAGTTTCATGCATTAATTTGATCATTTCTATGTGAATTTATTAAAATGGACTTGTATGAAACATTGTTGAAAGGTGATAGGCTAATCTTACAATGGTCTAATAGTACATGCATGCAAAAGAGTGGTTTTGCATGTCAATTTGCCCAAAAAAGGGAAGAGTGGCGGCCATGACAAGAATATGGGCAAGGGAACATGTTTCCAACATGTTTAGTTAGTGGATTATGTAGAAAAAATAAAGAAATGAAAAAAATGAGCATGGATGCCCTCCTTGTTGCCGTGAGTAGAGGAAAAGAAAGGAGAAAAATTTGTTCATCCATTCTCAAATCTTGGCCGAAAATACTAAGGGAAAAAGGAAGGATTTTTGCTTCATGCTTGGTTTAGAAGAGAACTAGAAGGAGATTTGGTCATACTTGTGTCAAGATTAAGGTATGTTTGAGGTTGTGTCATGAGATTCATGCATGTTTTAGTTGCTAACTTGATGTTCATGTTAGCCCATGGTTCAAATCCTTGTTATGCCATGGAAATGGTATTTGGCCAAGGTTGATATTGTGTTAAAGCCATTGCATGCTAAATGTGAAGCTTGTTGATGATGCATGTAATGATGGATTGACTACTCTTGAAATTTCCTTTAGCATTCTTGAGTAAGACATGGAGTTTTCTTTGTTTAACCATGACCAAAAATTGAAAGGGATGGTGTGGGATGTATTCGCCATGGCATGCTCATAAGTGCGATTTATGCTTGTTGCATGATAGATAAAATTTTGTGTTTTGATATGTGTGTATATGTGTTTGTACATGATGTTACAAATGGATGTGAAAATATATGCTAGATTGGGAAAATTTGATTAAATGTTCATGAGATGAAATTAGGTGATTAAAAGATGTTAGTTGACATTGTACATATATATATATATATATTCGCCATTAAAGTGAGTATGTAGGTAATGTTGAATCAAGTTTTTGGTGCATATTCGGTTAGGTGTATAATTGACCAAATGGGCGATTAGTAAGAATGGTTGCGAATATACAAGCATACATATGCATGTGTAGTTGAATTATGAATGTTTAGCAAGATGGTTAAACTAGTGATTTATTGATTAAGCTCAAGGAGTTAAAGAAGGAGAATCAAGCAAGGGAAAGACGAAGGTCATCGAGTAGCCGACTTGGAACTATTTTACCCAACACGAGGTAAGTCATTAAGCATATATTTGGTGTTGATTTGAATGAACATAATATATATGCAAATGTGTTTAAATGAGTTGATGTGTAAATGGAAATGTATGTGTATGGAATGATGCCATTGTTGAATGTATAAAGGCAGCAAAATGCATAAGGTGTTGGTCTCGGCACTAAGTGTGCGGGTATAAATGGACACGGTGACAAGATTGGCACTAAGTGTGCGGGTTTAAAATTGTACAGACTAAGTGTGCGAGTTTGATTATATAGCACTAAGTGTGCGAGCTGAATGTATATAGCACTAAGTGTGCGGATTCACTATATGCTCTTGCATTACAATTGGCACTGAGTGTGCGACATTACCGAGTTAATCCCGGACAGCGGATCAGGTAAGTACCTTGAGCTCATGACGAATAGGCAATATGTTCATGCTCGGGGTTAAGCTTGGTAAGCTTTAAATCTATGTGATGATTGCAATTGTATGATTGTGGTGAAAATGAGTTGGTGTGTGAAAATGCCTCAAATATCTTATTGTATAGAATATGAAATGTGGATGTATGACTTGGCATGAGATTGTACCGAAAGGTCCGAGGAATTATAGTATAGTTTCGATATGGATGGAGTACCTAGCCTCATTTATCGTTTCATGTTGTGATAATTTTATTAATGGTTGGTTGATGAATGCTTATGACTTACTGAGTTATAAACTCACTCGGTGTTTTCTTGTCACCCATTTTAGGTCTCTTGGACTCAGATCGTTTATGTGCTTTCGGAACCGTCGTTGAAGTCATCACACCGGCTGGAAATCTTTTGGTATTGTCTTCGTAGTTGAACTAGGAGAACATTTGGCATGTATAGGCTATTTTGTTTTGTTGAATTGTGGGTTGTAAACTTTAAGCCATGCGAAAATGGCCTATGTGGTCGGTTGAGTGTGATTCTAAAACCTATGGTCACGAGCCTTAGAAACCTTAATTTTGATAAGGTGGCCATAGTTGCATTACGTATGATGAAATAGTTGGCCATGGAAGAATTATGAAATAGTCATTGTTTGCTTTAGTAACAGATGCTGCCAGCAGCAGCGAGGTGAGATGGAAAAATCACTAAAAATAGTAGAAGTAGAATTAAATAGTGAATAAATTATGAAATTGAACCTTGATGAATCTATTTTCATATGGATGAAACGAAACGACCATATGAGCCGTATTTTAAGAGATATTCGAGATTTCGTGAGACGGTTTCAGAATGGTTTCTGGGTCCCCTGTTGCAACTTTGAAAATTTACTATAAATTATCGAGAAAGAATTAGAAGTCATGCCTTATATGTGCAGATTCCATTTTGAGTCTAGTTTCATTAGAAACAAACGACACCAGTATTAAAGCCCTGTACAGAGAGATATCCAAGTTGTAACGCGCGAAGGTCAGTGTAGTCGACCCCTGTAACATGGGTGACTTTAACTAATAAACTGTACCAATTGGCCCAACAAAAAATTCTAGAAATAAATCCATGGATGGATATATGAGTCTAAATTCAGTGAAAATTTATGGAATCAGTTTCCGAGTTTTGGAACTCAAGATATGATTTTTAAGGCGACAGTGACGCAGTTTTTCAGCCTGTCCGGAAATGCCAAATTGGTCGGTACTTTAAGAGGATTTGTCTCGTTAACCCCTCGTGTCCGACACCGGCGATGGTCTCGGGTTCGGGGTGTTACAATTTTACTGGTATCAGAGCTATGGTTTAGTCAGTTCTAGGACTACCATAGCGCGTGTGAGTTTAGCTATACATGCCAAATTGTTAGTGCTTAATAATGTGATGACTTCTGACGGTTGAAATTTTTGTTTTGATTAGCAATGGAACCCGGGATAGAGAGACCCTTGGCGGATGACGTTGAAAGTGTAGCGGCTGCTCCGCGCAAGGGACACCGCCTGTTGAGCCTCACCATCCGCGAATAATCAAAATGAAGGGCGAAACAAGCCTTCTTCACCATGATGAATGAGTGGGTCGCGCAATATGCCCGAACCAACCCGGCTGTCCAACCATTCCCGAATTTAAATACTCCGCCCAAGAGTCCTCAATGCCTCCGATTCTCGGTCCCGTGAGGCTAAGCAAACCACCAGAGACTTGATTAGGAAGCGGGCCGAGGAGTTCAAGGCCATAGTCACCGATGATGCCGAAAGAGCCGAATTCGCTCGATAACACCATTCGAGTGTTAGATGAACTGTCATGCACACCGATGAATGTCTTAAGTGTGCTATATCCTTGTTATGCAGACTCGACTTACTATTGGTGGAGGACTTTAATTTCCATAGTCCCAAATGAACGAGTTACTTGGGATTTCTTTCAATTCAATTTCGAAGAAATACATTAGCCAACGGTTCATCGATCGAAGCGTAAGGAATTCTTGGAACTCAAGCAAGGCCGGATGATCAGATCGAATACGAACATGAGTTTGTAAGACTCGGTCGGTATGCTCGGGAGTGTGTGGCTGATGAGGTTGCTATGTGCAAAAGATTTGAAGAAGGATTGAATGAAGACTTAAAGCTGCTAGTGGGTATTTTGGAGATAAAGGAGCTCGTAACACTAGTCGAACGAGCCTGCAAGGCGGAAGAACTCGGAAAGGAAAAGCGAAGGCTGAATTTGAAGCAAGAGATTATCGTAAAAGATCGTGAGTAAAGCTCCATTCTCGGCGAGAAAGAAGTTCAGGGAGGACACTAATAAGTCGAGGGCGACTGCGGGAATTTCCATCAGAGCCCGACCATTGACGGACTCCCGAGCTACTTCGGTAGCTAGTGTGGGCAATAATCGTCAAGAGAGACCTGAATGCCCCTAATGTGGAAGGCGACACCTAGGTGAATGTTGGGGTAAGTCTCATTAATAGGGCTCATTATGGATGCGGTTCAAGGACCACTTCATTAGAGATTACACGAGCTAGATGAGAAGAATAAGATGCAAGGTGCAAGACCTAGTGGAACAACGGCTAGAGGTAGGCCCCCGATAATTTCTGGAGGTAGGGGTGGTAATCAGAGAGGAGCCTCTGATACGGCTGTTCGATCCGAGACCCGTGCTCCTGCTAGAGCATATGACATCCGCGCACGAGAGGAGGCATCCTCCCCTGACGTTATCACCGGTACTTTTACTCTCTTTGATACTAGTGTGATTGCATTGATTGACCCCGCTCTACTCATTCATATGTATGTGAAACCTTAGCATCCAAGAAGACTCTACCGTTGAGTCTCTCGAGTTCGTAATTCAGTGTCAAACCCTTTGGGTCAATACGTACTCGTTGATAAAGTGTGCAAGAGATGCCCCTAATAATTCGAGAATCTGTTTTCGGTCGATCCGATGCTTCTACCATTTGATGAATTCGATGTTATTCTTGGTATGGATTGGTGATCGTACATGATGCGTTGGTGGATCGCAAAAGGAAAACCATTGATTTGAGGAGTACAAATAACGAGGTAGTCCGAGTCGAGTCTCTTGATTTAAAAGGAGTGCCGCGATAATATCTTCAATGACCGCCCAGAAACATGTGAAAAAGGGGTGTGAAACATACCTTGCGTATGTGCTTGATAGCAAAGAGACGGAAAGGAAACTTGAATCGGTACCAGTGGTCTGTGAGTATTCAGATGTTTTTCCTGAGGAGTTACCGGGATTGCCACCGGTTCGAGAAGTGGAATTTGGCATCGAAGTTGTACCTGGTACTACGCCAATCTCAATAGCCCCGTATCGTATGGCATTAATGTAATTAAAGGAATTGAAGGTTCAATTGCAAGAATTGACGGATAGAGGTTTCGCATACGACCGAGTTTTTTCTCCATGGGGCACACCAAGATTGTTTGTGAAGAAGAAGGATGGAACTATGAGATTGTGCATCGACTATCGCCGCTTGAATAAAGTGACGATAAAGAACAAATATCCGCTGCCACGAATTGACGATTTGTTTGATCAATTAAAGGGAGCCTCGGTGTTTTCAAAGATAGATTTGAGGTCGGGTACTATCAGTTGAGGGTCCGAGAATCGGACATACCCAAAACCGCTTTTAGAACGAGGTACGGTCACTACGAATTCTTAGTGATGCCGTTTGGGCTCACTAATGCCCTACAGATTTATGGATGTAATGAATAGAATTTTCAGCCATACTTGGATCGGTTCGTAGTTGTATTTATCGATGACATTTTGGTCTATTCGAGATGAAATCAACATCTTGAACACCGAGGCTAGTGTTGCAAATCTTACGAGATAAGCGATTATATGCAAAGTTCAAGAAATGTGAATTTTGGTTGAAAGAGGTTAGCTTTTTGGGGCACGTGGTGTCCGCATCGGGTGTCAGGGTAGACCCGAACAAAATTTCGGCCATAGTCGATTGGAAACCTCTAAGGAATGTTACCGAGGTTAGGAGCTTTTGGGGCTTGCGAATACTATCGACGATTTGTGAAAGGTTTTTCGATGATAGCTGCACCGATGACAAAACTACTTCAAAAGATGTTAAGTTCGAGTGGTCGAACGCTGTCAAGAAAGTTTCGATCGACTAAAACTGCTTAACCGAGGCCCCAGATTAGTACAGCCGAGTCCCAGTAAAGAGTTTGTCATATCTGATGACGCATCCTTGCTTGGGTTAGGTTGTGTGTTGATGCAAGAAGGTCGAGTTGTGGCTTACGCGTCGAGACAACTAAAGCCGCATGAGAGAAACTATCCAACCCATGACCTTGAACTAGCAGCCATAGTGTTCGCCTTGAAGATATGGCGGCATTACTTGTTTGGAGAAAGGTGTCACATTTATTCGGACCACAAGAGTTTAAAATATTTGATGACTCAGAGAGATTTAAACCTGCGACAAAGACGTTGGCTTGAGTTGTTGAAAGACTATGAACTCATCATTGATTATCACCCGGGAAAGGCCAACGTGGTGGCCGATGCTTTAAGTTGCAAGGCACTGGTTGCTTTGAGAGCGATGGATGCTCATCTATCCATTTCACCCGATGAGGTGCTAGTAGTCGAATTAGAGACCAAACCGTTATTGATTCATCAAGTACTTGAATCTCAGAAGGTCGACGCCGAATTGGTCGCTAAGCGAGCCGAATGTGTTTCGAATGAGGAATCGGAATTTCAGATTGACGACCATGATTGCTTGACGTTCAAGGGTCGATTATGTATTCCAAGGAATTCGGAACTTGTTTCGATGATTTTGAACGAGGCTTACAGTAGTCGAATGTCAAACCACTCGGGTAGTACTAAAATGTTCAATGACCTGAAACGCCAATTTTGGTGGCCCGGTATGAAACGAGACATTTCTGAATTTGTTTCAAGGTGTCTGATATGTCAACAAGTGGAAGCGGAGCATCAAGTGCCATCGGGATTACTTCTGCCGATCACGATACCCGAGTGGAAATGGGATCGAGTCACCATGGACTTTGTATCCGGACTGCCATTGTCAGCGAGTAAGAAGGATGCGATCTGGGTCATTGTTGATAGACTGACCAAGACTGCTCATTTTCTTCCTTTCCGCGCGGATTTTTCGCTTGATAAATTGGTAGAATTATACGTCTCCCAAATTATTCGATTGCATGGGGTGCCTATTTCTATCGTGTCGGATAGAGACCCAAGATTTACATCGCGATTTTGGAAGAAATTGCAAGAGGCTTTGGGTACCAAGTTGCATTTTAGCACTGCTTTTCACCCCCAAACCGATGGTCAATCCGAACGGATAATTCAAATACTCGAGGATATGTTGAGATGTTGCATCCTTGAGTTTAGTGGTTCGTAGGAACGGTATTTACCTTTGGTTGAATTCGCTTACAACAATAGCTTTCAATCAAGTATTAAGATGGCGCCTTACGAGGCTTTATACGGACGTAAATGCCGTACCCACTATTCGGACTGAACTTAGTGAAGGTAAAATCTTGAGGTTGATTTGGTTAAGGATGCCGAGCAAAAGTTCGAGTAATTCGTGAAAGTTTGAAGGCGCCGGATCGCCAAAAGTCGTATGCGGATTTAAAAAGGAAAGACATTGAGTATCAGGTTGGAGACAAGGTATTTCTCAAAGTCTCACCCTGAAAGAAGGTGCTTAGATTTGGCCGTAAGGGAAAATTGAGTCCGAGGTTCATCGGTCCGTATGAAGTATTCAAACGAGTTGGACCAGTAGTGTACCGATTAATTTTACCCCCTGAGCTTGAAAGAATCCACAACGTTTTCCATATCTCGATGCTTCGACGATATAGGTCTGATCCATCGCACGTAATCGCTCCGTCTGAGATTGAGATTCAGCCTAATTTGAGCTATGAAGAGGAACCGGTCCGCATTCTGATGCGTGAAGTAAAAGAGTTGCGCAATAAGAAAATCCCATTAGTGAAGGTGTTGTGGCATAAACACGGAATTGAAGAAGCCACTTGGGAACTCGAGGACTCTATGAAAGAGCGATACCCAAACCTATTTACCGGTAAGATTTTCGGGGATGAAAATTTCTTAAGTGGGGGAGAGTTGTGACATCCCTAATTTGACCCTAGTCGGAAAGTGGTTTCGGGACCACTAAACCGAGTCTTATAAGTAATTAAAAGTTATATTCTATGTTTATGATATTAGTAAATGCATGTGTGAAAGTTTCATGCATTAATTTGATCATTTCTATGTGAATTTATTAAAATGGACTTGTATGAAACATTGTTGAAAGGTGATAGGCTAATCTTACAATGGTCTAATAGTACATGCATGCAAAAGAGTGGTTTTGCATGTCAATTTGCCCAAAAAAAGGGAAGAGTGGCCGGCCATGACAAGAATATGGGCAAGGGAACATGTTTCCAACATGTTTAGTTAGTGGATTATGTAGAAAAAATAAATAAATGAAAAAAAATGAGCATGGATGCCCCCTTGTTGCCATGAGTAGAGGAAAAGAAAGGAGAAAAATTTGTTCATCCATTCTCAAATCTTGGCGAAAATACTAAGGGAAAAAGGAAGGATTTTTGCTTCATGCTTGGTTTAGAAGAGAACTAGAAGGAGATTTGGTCATACTTGTGTCAAGATTAAGGTATGTTTGAGGTTGTGTCATGAGATTCATGCATGTTTTAGTTGCTAACTTGATGTTCATGTTAGCCCATGGTTCAAATCCTTGTTATGCCATGGAAATGGTATTTGGCCAAGGTTGATATTGTGTTAAAGCCATTGCATGCTAAATGTGAAGCTTGTTGATGATGCATGTAATGATGGATTGACTACTCTTGAAATTTCCTTTAGCATTCTTGAGTAAGACATGGAGTTTTCTTTGTTTAACCATGACCAAAAATTGAAAGGGGATGGTGTGGGATGTATTCGCCATGGCATGCTCATAAGTGCGATTTATGCTTGTTGCATGATAGGTAAAATTTGTGTTTTGATATGTGTGTATATGTGTTTGTACATGATGTTACAAATGGATGTGAAAATATATGCTAGATTGGGAAATTTTGATTAAATGTTCATGAGATGAAATTAGGTGATTAAAAGATGTTAGTTGACATTGTACATATATATATATATATATATATATATATATATTCGCCATTAAAGTGAGTATGTAGGTAATGTTGAATCAAGTTTTGGTGCATATTCGGCTAGGTGTATAATCGACCAAATGGGCGATTAGTAAGAATGGTTGCGAATATACAAGCATACATATGCATGTGTAGTTGAATTATGAATGTTTAGCAAGATGGTTAAACTAGTGATTTATTGATTAAGCTCAAGGAGTTAAAGAAGGAGAATCAAGCAAGGGAAAGAAGGTCATCGAGTAGCCGACTTGGAACTATTTTACCCAACACGAGGTAAGTCATTAAGCATATATTTGGTGTTGATTTGAATGAACATAATATATATGCAAATGTGTTTAAATGAGTTGATGTGTAAATGGAAATGTATGTGTATGGAATGATGCCATTGTTGAATGTATAAAGGCAGCAAAATGCATAAGGTATTGGTCTCGGCACTAAGTGTGCGGGTATAAATGGACACGGTGACAAGATTGGCACTAAGTGTGCGGGTTTATAATTGTACAGCACTAAGTGTGCGAGTTTGATTATATAGCACTAAGTGTGCGAGCTGAATGTATATAGCACTAAGTGTGCGGATTCACTATATGCTCTTGCATTACAATTGGCACTGAGTGTGCGACATTACCGAGTTAATCCGGACAGCGGATCGGTAAGTACCTTGAGCTCATGACGAATAGGCAATATGTTCATGCTCGGGGTTGAGCTTGGTAAGCTTTAAATCTATGTGATGATTGCAATTGTATGATTGTGGTGAAAATGAGTTGGTGTGTGAAAATGCCTCAAATATCTTATTGTATAGAATATGAAATGTGGATGTATGACTTGGCATGAGATTGTACCGAAAGGTCCGAGGAATTATAGTATAGTTTCGATATGGATGGAGTACCTAGCCTCGTTTATCGTTTCATGTTGTGATAATTTTATTAATGGTTGGTTGATGAATGCTTATGACTTACTGAGTTATAAACTCACTCGGTGTTTTCTTGTCACCCATTTTAGGTCTCTTGGACTCGTATCGTTTATGCGTTCTCGGAACCGTCGTTGAAGTCATCACACGGCTGGAAATCTTTTGGTATTGTCTTCGTAGTTGAACTAGGAGAACATTTGGCATGTATAGGCTATTTTGTTTTGTTGAATTGTGGGTTGTAAACTTTAAGCCATGCGAAAATGGCCTATGTGGTCGGTTGAGTGTGATTCTAAAACCTATGGTCACGAGCCTTAGAAACCTTAATTTTGATAAGGTGGCCATAGTTGCATTACGTATGATGAAATAGTTGGCCATGGAAGAATTATGAAATAGTCATTGTTTGCTTTAGTAACAGATGCTGCCAGCAGCAGCGAGGTGAGATGGAAAAATCACTAAAAATAGTAGAAGTAGAATTAAATAGTGAATAAATTATGAAATTGAACCTTGATGAATCTATTTTCATATGGATGAAACGAAACGACCATATGAGCCGTATTTTAAGAGATATTCGAGATTTCGTGAGACGGGACCAGAACGGTTTCTGGGTCCCCTGTCGCAACTTTGAAAATTTACTATAAATTATCCAGAAAGAATTAGAAGTCATGCCTTATATGTTCAGATTCCATTTTGAGTCTTGTTTCATTAGAAACAAACGGCACCAGTATTAAAGCCCTGTACAGAGAGATATTCAAGTTGTAACGCGCGAAGGTCAGTGTAGTCGACCCCTGTAACATGGGTGACTTTAACTAATAAACTGTACCAATTGGCCTGAGAAAAAATTCTAGAAATAAATCCATGGATGGATATATGAGTCTAAATTCAGGGAAAATTTACGGAATTAGTTTCCCAGTTTTGGAACTCGAGATATGATTTTTAAGACGACAGTGACGCAGTTTTCCAGCCTGTCCGGAAATGCCAAATTGGTCGGTACTTTAAGAGGATTTGTCTCGTTAACCCCTCGTGTCCGACACCGGCGATGGTCTCGGGTTCGGGGTGTTACAACGATCCTTATGGATTCATGTTTCAAACCCAATTATGCAGATTCATACTTTACGAAACATATCAATGGATTCATAACGAAGACCCTCATTACAAATTAATAAAAAAAACAACTCACCTCAATCAAGTTGACAAATCTGATGGATTGTCATATCTTACATATGACTCGTAATAACAGATAGCTCGTACCTCTGGGTTCACACATAGAAATAGATTAGAAGTAAATGAGTTCATTCTTGGTGAACTTATGAAAGTGGATCCAATATTTGTGAAAATGTAGACGCGAACATATATATATATATATATATGATTCACATACCTCGCGAACCTCTACTAGATTATGCTTTATAGGCGATTCTGACGGATTTATGAATTCAAAATGTTTCACGAACCTCCCTAGATCATGCCATGGCCTTGGACTTACATTCATTCATATGGCTTAAAGCCTCCAACTCCATAGAGTCTTTGCCCACTCTTAAAGGGATTTCATACCAACCATAAAGAGCTTTCATATACTAGTGCGCACCTTTCTTTGCACAATCCGCCCAAACCTCTATAAAACCAATTATCATTAATATTCATTTTTTATATAGTCTGCTCAAACATTTGCAAATCCTCATTGTTAATTTCAACACATAAGTGTTCCCCTGCAAGGTCAAGTTCATTCACCAATCTCGATTTGCATTCACATGCCATACTGGAGGCAAAAATTATAACATATCATATTCTCCTTCCCCGCCTCCCATCTCAATCACACTTCCACAGACCTTCACAACTCCGTATATCATTCATACATAATTAGTAAACCAATACTACTGTTCATGCAAGACACATACATTATGACAAACATTTCATCTATTTAACGTGGTTACTTACAACCAGTTATTCATTCTCATTTCTACACATAACATGCATCATGATATATCATCATTCAACCATAAAATAATTCATCATTTGTAGAACATAAGTTAATATACCCAACACACGATACTGAAAAAGTAAATATCCATTTAAGACCTGAGTTATAGAACTCACCTGGAAGTTGACTAAGAAGATGGATTTGGCGTCCTTAGTCAACAAAACATAACAACCATTTCATAATTCCAATGAAGATAATTCACCACCACAAGAAACATAAATTGTTTACATGCAGAGGCCATTTAAATGATTATCTGCAACCTTTCCTAACACAAAATAGAATCAATGGATTAACTAAAATCCTTAACTTTCTTCCCTTTTCTTTAATCCGTGAACATAGAAAGGTTAGGAGGCTTACCGGCTTGATAAATCATCAATTACTCATGTACAAACTTTATTTTCTTTCCTCCATGTAGACTTCTTCTTAACCTCTCTCTTACAACTAGACCAATGAAAAAGATGAAGAAAGAACAGAAAAATGAAAAAAACAACAACGAAGAATAACGTCCCTCCCTTATATTGTAACATCCCAAAATAAGGCCTAAACTGTAACAGCCCAAAATTGGGTCTAGTTGGAACAGAGGTTTCGGGACCACAAAATCTGAGATATAAATAATTATTTTATGATTATTTTGAGGTCTATGATATGATTGCATGATTGTGTGAAAATTTCGTGAAGAAATTCTATGCATAAAGTGCTTAATTCGAAGTTAGGGACTAAATTGAATAAGTTGCAAAACTTTCATTCTAGAAGTTTCTAGTATGAAATTGATTTGAAATATTAATTAGGAGGTCTTAAATAGAAATTTTACCAATTTCTAAGTTATGGAAAAAATTGGACATGGATGGAATTTTTGGAAAGTTTAGTAGTAAGGGTATTTTGGTCATTTAGGGTAAAATGAATTAAAATACAAAATTAAAAGCCAATTTTGCTCATCTTCTTCACCATGGACGTGTATACCAAGGAGACTCCATGGCTAGGGTTTTCAAGCTTCCCAAGCTCAATTGTAAGTCCGTTCTAACCCGTTTTTCAAGTTCTTTACGTTTTTGGAGTCCCAGAATTGATTTAGCTTATGCTAGCAATAATTCAACCTAGGGTTCATATTTGGAAAAATACCCATAGGTAAAATTTGTGTATTCTGGTGTTTTATGATACAATATGAGGTTTTAAGTTATGTTAGACAACTTGTGCTACTCAGTTTTAAGTGAAAACGAGCAAAAGGGCTTAATCGGTAAAAATACATAATAGTCATAAGTATATGTTAGAGTGAGAATTTGATGTTGCCATAGAAGGGAAAAATGATCATCATGTCATAAAACATAAGAGTAAGGGATGAGGTTTAATTCCCGAGCCTAGCGGCAAAAGTGTAAATATGCAAAAGTTTTGGGGCAAAATTGTAATTTTTCCAAAGTTTGAGTTAAGGACTGTTTTGAATATTACATTAATTAAATAAGTAAAATATGATGTTTTAGATCCTGGAAAACGAGATTTGAACCTAGAACGAGAGAAAAATCGAAAATTGGGAAAGTTGGTAAAATGGCCGTTTTAATATCAAGGTAAGTTCATATGTATAATAAGCATTAATTTATGCATGTTGCAATGTAAAATTGATATATTTACTATGATCTCCAAGTGTTGAAAGTATGTAAGTTGGTATGATAATAATACAACAATAATGTCAGTAATTTATATTTGAAAGTTAAATTTAGTGAATTAATTGAATTATGTTAAATTAAATGATTATGGTGCCAAGTTTATGAATTGATTTAAAATATGTCTATGGTACATGAAGTGCATTGAATTATCATACATAAATGTGATTTCTATGATTATGGATATTATGGGAAATTGTAAGTTCATATGATTTTTAATAAGACAATGTGTAATTTAATGTTATTGCGTTGATATTAAATGAGATGTAAGTTTATATGTAAGTAATACATCACTATTACTTGTATTATGATATTTTATAAAAATATTGGAAATATGTTTGTGGATAATTACTTGATTGGTGAAATTGTTGGAAAAGAGAGAAATCCGGTTGAACTTGGAAAGATTGGATGATCTGAGATGGTATGTAGCTAGGTCACATGTATAGTCTTGAGTGCACATCATGTGTACAAGAGAGCTACAAGACATTATGATGTAGCTAGGTCGCATGGGTGATACTATGTGTACACCATGTAGACAAGAGAGCTACGGGATATATGTAGCTAGGTCACATGCGTGGTTCCAAGTGAAGGACACCATGTAGACAAGAGAGCTACAAGATAAACTGGCTAGGTCACATGGGTGGTACTCAGTGTTCACCATGTGTACAAGAGAGCCGAACTATATGATGGGTGGAGCTATGTGTTGAAACCACCAAGTATCGAGGATTCATCCGAAGTGTTCAACGGGAGACTCTCTATGTATTGCTTTGTGAGTTTTGTGATGAATAAGTGCAAGAACTTGGTTATGTGAATGATGTGTTCATTAAGTGACCAGGATGTGGTAAGGTTATAAACAAGTAAGTTATACATGAGGATGATTTTATGGTGACCTTGTGATCATGGGCCTATACTTGTGATGTATGAAATGTGGTGAAAATGATTTGTGATATGTATGTTAAAATGAGGTTAATACAAAGAAAGTGTGAAAGAGTGAATTAGCAATAAAAGCTGTTTTGGACAAGATGCGATGACGTGATTTTGAAAAATCACCAAAATATTATACATTTAATCGAGACTTAATGAGATATCAAATTAAAGCTTAATGAGTCTATTTTCATATAAAAGAAACATAAACGAGTTCTATATTTTGAGATATTTATGTTTTCGTGAGACCGACTCGAAATGATTACGTGATCCCTGTTCGACTTTGGAAAATCACAAAAATTGGAGAAAAATAATTAGAGGCTAAAATTATATTTTAAAATCCATAATGAGTCTATTTTCAAGATAAATCAACAAGAACATTATCCGAGTTCTGATCTGTGAGATAATTATTTTTAGTGAAGAGAGGTCGAACTGTCGAGAAAGTGAAACAGGGAAATTTTAATGAATAAACTGTACTAATTGGCTAAACCAAAATTATGAAAATTTTATGGTGGAAATATATGTGAGTGTAGTTTCAGGGGAAACTTACGGATCTTAATTTGGAGCTCTGTAGCTCGAATTATAAATAATTAAGTGACTATGAATCGTGTGGACAGTTTGATGTGAACATTTATTAGTAAATTGTGAAATCGTACTTACAAGAATGCTATATACATTAAGGATGTGGAATGGAGAGGAGAAGGAGGAAAATAAATATATGTGGAATACATGGAAACTATGGTATATGAAATATTGATATAATGAAATAAATGATATGTGTTTATAAGAAAACAAAAGAGAATGTTATGTATCATGACATGTATATATATATATATGACTAGTCTCAATGTAATGCTTGTTGGGTATGGAATTGAATTGAAATGTTTCAGCAAACATGTTATTCTCATGATCTGAATCATGGTATTTTATAAAGATATGATCTAGCTTTAAATATGAATGCTTGATGATTAAGTGAAGATTTTGGTAAGATGATAATCTTGGTATAAATGTATAAGTGGTACTATAATAAACAAGGTAAAATGAGTATGAGAGACACATGTATGATGACATACAAATGCTATGTTTGTGGTTTAATTGAGGATGTTTAATCATTAAATGAATACCATGTTATATGCTTTTGATTTTGTATAAGTGTGTAAGAGATCAAGGTGGACCAAAGCTTGGAAAATAGCCTAGGTATATTCCACATGGCGAGAGACACGACCATGTGTCTCAAAGTGTATGGAACACGACTTTGGAACACGGCGTGTGGAGCCTTAAAGCATGAAATTTCCAAGATTTTCGTAAGTTCTCGGTTTAGTCCCAAACCCTTTCTAAAGTATGTTTTGGGCTCCGTAGACTCAAATAAGGGACTATGTGTAAGAGAATGAACGCTTTGAAATATGAATAAAATTTTATGGCTCGTATTTTAGTTTAATGTTTGTATGTTTGTCTGGTAACGCCTCGTACCTTAGCCGGCCTCGGATACGGGTAAGAGGTGTTACATAAACGGAACAATGGTTGCGAAAACATGAATCTGAGATAGAAAATTTTATTCCGATTAATTTTTATAATTTATCGAGTGATTAGATGCATGTGTTAGAGTATCGATCGAAAATTTTATAGATAGCATGTTTAATTTGCCTACTAGGGCTTAATTGCAAAAGTTGATAAATACGAGTTTTAAATTCTAAAGGATTAAATTGAAGAGTATAATTGAAGTAGAGGTTCTTAAATGGAATTAGACCATTAGGTTTTCATGGACAAAAATGGATATACATAGATAAAAATAACTAAATAATGAAGGGTATTTTAGTTATTTGGTAATTAAAAGATTAAAAAAGGGAAAAAGATGGAAAAATGTGCCCATCTTCTTCATTAGGCTGAAATTTCAAGGTTCTTCATAGCTAGGGTTTTTCAAGCTTCCAAGCTTCATAGTAAGTGATTTCAAGCCCCGTTTTTAATGTTCTTTATATTTTTGAAGTCCCGGTAGCTTGATTTAGCTTATTCTAGCAATAATTTAACTTAGGGTTCATATTTGGAAAAATACCCATGTAACACCCCAAAACCCGAGACCATCGCCGGTGTCGGACCCGAGGGTTAACAAACCAAGTTCACATGTTTTTGCCCACCAATTTGACATTTCCAGTCAGGCTGGAAAACTGCGTCACTGTCGCCTTAAAAATCATATCTCGAGTTTCAAAACTCGGAAACTGGTTTCGTAAATTTTCCCTGAATTTAGACTCATATTTCCATCCATGGATTTATTTCTAGGATTTTTGGTCGGGCCAATTGGTACAGTTTATTAGTTAAAGTTACCCCTGTTACAGGGATCGACTGCTCCGACCTTCGCGCGGTATAACTTGAATATCTCTCTGTACAGGGCTTTAATTCTGGTGTCGTTTGTTTCTAATGAAACTAGACTCAAAATGGAATCTGTACATATAAGATATATCTCCTAATTCTTTTGGATAATTTATAGTGAATTTTAAAGTTGCGACAGGGAACCCAGAAACCATTCTGGCCCTGTCTCACAATAGCTTTAATATCTCTTAACCTGTAACTCCTATGACCGTTTCGTTTCTTCCATATGAAAATAGACTCATCAAGGTTCATTTACATAGCTTATTCACTATCTAATTCCATTCCTACGAATTTTGGTGATTTTTCATATTCACGCCACTGCAGCTGGCAGCATCTGTTTTAAGATAGGACTCACCTATTTGGTGGTCTCCATGATTCAACTAGCCTTACCATACATAGGTTCATATATGATCATTTTAACCGTGCCAATGGCTGATCATATGACCAACATTCTCATTTCAAGCCATAGCCACATCATGTCACAAAATATATACATACAACCCACAATTAGTCTAAGTTCATACTTCCTTTTCGAGCCATTTTCGCATCGGCCGTACATACTTACATTACAACACATTTAACAAACAAGGGTAGTCCTATACATGCCATCTCAAGTTCAAACAAAAATTTATACCAAAATGGAGGCTTGATAGTGTGGATGACTTGACTTCAACGATCCCAAATCCGATTGCCTCGGCGAAATCTAGAAAACTAAGAGCCAAAGCAACGGGTAAGCATTTTTATGCTTAGTAAGTCTCAAGGAATATAATGAACTATAATTTACAGCAATACATTCACATAGCCAAATGCATCATTTCATTAATACACATTCTTACTTCATACTTCATCATTATATAAGTTCGCAAAGCATCAATCAATTCAATAACTGAAATTCATTAGTCGATTGAGCGAATGTTGCTCAAACACGTCGACTTTCCAATGCACATATAACGTACCTTATCCTTTGGGCTGTCCGAGTGTACTAATTAAATTCATTTCAGCAACCAACACTCACCTCCAGCCCAAGATTCTTCGAATATAACCGGATATAATCAAGTGCACAAATGCCTTGGTCTTAGCCGGATAGAATAACTTCATACGAATGCCTTGGTCTTAGCCGGATATAACCACTAGCACAATTGCCTTGGTCTTAACCGGATATAATTTCAGCATAATTGTCTTGGGCTTAGCCCGGATATCATTCAATTTCTCATGCACACATACATCAATAATCATTGGACATACATATTTCATTTTCGTTACTAAGGCTCAAACACAATTAATATCATTAGCATATTCGCCTTGGGACTTAGCCCGGTGGAATTCAAATACTCATACACACCTAATCAATAATCATACACATCCATATTTCATCTCACATAATTCAAGTAAGGTCACTTCTTGAGGACTTACCTCGGATGTTGTCGAACGGCTTTTTCGGCTATTCGATCACCTTTTCCTTCCCTTGTCCAATTGTGGCCCTCTCGGCTCTTGAGCTAATTCAAACAAATTCAATTTATTAGAACCTCATTGTGCTTGCTTATGGCGAATATGACAAGGATTTTAGATGGTCATATGGCGCTCTTTAGCTTGAATACACAATGGTCATGCACATTTTATACTACATCAAGCAATTCAATACAATTTGTTTGAACATCAAGGAAATGCTAAGGCCTTCAATGGGCTACCCAAGGCGAATATTCATGTACATGTTGAGGTCAAAATTTGCACTTAATACCTCACAAAAACAGCATGCAATCTACTAATTAATGCTTGCACATTGTGGCCCAAAACTTATAATATAGCATCAAGCACTTATATGTGTGCTAGGTAGAATTGTGCTTGCAATTTCACAAGCATTCTTCCACATTTTCTTCTTTAAATCAATATATTCATCACTTAGTTCACAACCAAACATAATGTGCAATCATATATATGCATATATGAGCATGGCGAATTTTCAAGGTGTCCATAGCCATCCAAAACACAAACTTTTAACTAACATGCAAGAAGCATGAATCATGCTCAAGAATGCATTATGGCCAAGTATGACAATCATGCTCCTTTTCAACTTTAATCATGATAAAACAAAGAAAACTCAAAATCTTACTCATGAGTAGAAAATCCATCATTGCATGCATCATCATCAAGCTTCACACTTAGCATGCAATGGCTTTATCACTATAACAACTTTGGCCAAATACCATTTCCATGGCATACCAAAGATTTGAGCCATGGCTAACATGCACATCAAGTTAGCAACCAAAACATGCATGAAACTCCCAACACAACCTCATACATACCTTAATCTTGATGCAAACTTAGCCAAATCTCCTTCTAGATCTCTTCCAAGCCAAGCATGAAGCAAAAATCCTCCCCTTTTCCCTTAGTAATTTCGCCAAGAAGATGAGAAAGGATGAACAAATTTTCTTTTCTTTCCTTAGTACATTCGGCCAAGCCTATGGAGAAGAATGAACATTTTTTTTCTCTTTTTTTCATACTCTTATTTTATCATTTCTAACATCATCCATTAGTAAAACATGTTGGGAACATGTTTTCCTTGCCCATAATTTGTCATGGCCGGCCATTCACCTTAGGGAATGGGATAATTGACATGCAACTCCATTTATTTCACTTTATGCATTATTAGGCCACTTAAAAATACACCTATCACATTTTCAAGTCTTAGCACATGGGTCCTTTCTTATAAATTAGCACCTAATTAATAAAAATCGAGACACGAAATATTTACGCATACCAATTCCACATACAATAAGCACGGAATATAACACTTAATTATTCTTGTGACTCGGTTTCGTGGTCCCGAAACCACTCTCCGACTAGGGTCACATTAGGGGTGTCACAACCCATAGGTGAAGTATGTTTATTTTGATGTTTTATGGTTGAATATGAAGCTTGAAATTATGTTAAATGACTTGAGCTAAGCGATTTTAAACAAAAACGAGTAAAACGACATAATCGGTAAAAATACCTAATGGTCATAAGTACATGTTAGAGTGGAAATTTGATGTTTCCGTAGGTAAATAAATGATCAGCATGTCATAAAACATAAGAATTAGGGATAAAGTTTCATTTTCGAGCCTTAAGGCAAAAGTGTAAATATGCAAAAGTTTAGAGGCAAAATCGTAATTTTTCCAAAGTTAGAGTTAAGGACTGTTTTGATAAATGTGAATATTAAATAAGTTAAATTTGCTATTATAGATCAAGAAGAACGAAATTCAGGGTTAGACCTAGGAAAGAAAAAGGTTGAGGACTAAATCAAAATATTTTATCATATTTTGTATCGAGGTAAGTTTGCGGTAAATAAATGCAATGTTTTATTATTTATAATTAATGATGTTATTTTTCAGCATCTATATATTTATTTTGTAAATTTATTCCTTGATGATTCAAGCAAGAATTGACGGAGAAATGATGCTTAAAAGTCCCGGTTGAACCTTAGGAATGTGTACGATACAAATGTCATAACATTAGGGTTTAAGGATACCAAGTAAGACCATGCCAAGGCATTGCATTGGTAAGTTCTACAAGGCTAGGAAATCATGTAAGACCATGTCAAGACATGGCATTGATAAACTACTATAAGGCAAAGATCCCATGTAAGACCATGCCAAGGCATGGCAATGGTGAGTTTATAAGGCAAGGATACCACATAAGACCATGTCAAGACATGGCAATGGTAGTTTAAAAAGGAAAGGTACCCATGTATCCTTAGTATTCCACATGGTTCAACGGAAAAAGAGTGTACCAAAGAGAAGGTAAGATAAGTCCATGTCCGAAAGGTTCAGGTTACCTTGATAATTCATTTAGAATGTTGTTATTTATTTACATGCAAACTTATTAGGCTTTATGTTTACACCCTTTCTTTTCTCTCTTTTTTATAGTATCGCAAAGCCAACTCGAAAAATTGTAAGGACGTCGGAGATTTCCTCACACTATCAACGAGTTATCTCGGTATTTTGTGAATAGAAATACTTTAAGTTATGGCATGTATAGGGCCTTGGCTATTTTGTGTGTATGTCCTTATGATATGATTAAAGAATGGCATGTGAATACTTGGTAATTTTTACCTTATGATATAGCTAAATAAGAACATGTTTTGGTATTATGCATGCCTAAATGAGTTTTGATGCAAAGAAACTATGAAAGAGTAAGAGTTGACCATGGAATAGTTAGGAAATAGCAGCAGTGACGTGGTTTTGAAAAATCACTAAAAATTTTAGAAATTGATTTAAATGGTTAATAAGATATAGAATTAAATTTTATTGAGTCTATTTTCATAGGAAAGAAACAGACCAAGCAAAGGAAGTTTATATTCTGAGATATTTAAATTTCTGTAAGACTGGTTCAGAGTGACTTCGTAATCCCTGTTCCAATTTTGGAAAATTACTAGAAATTTTAAAAAATGAATTATAAGTCAAAGTTTATATTTATAGATTCCTTGGTGAGTCTATTTTCATTAGAAACAAATGGAAACATTATCTAATTTCTATATAATGAGATAATCAATTTTTAGTGAAGAGAGGTCAAGTCCACTGAACTGCGAAATAGGGGAACATTTAATGAATAAATTGTACCAATTGGCCAAACCAAAAATTCTGGAAAAATTATGGTAAGAAGATATATGAGTTAGTTTAATGGAAAATTTATGGATTTAAATTTTGAGTTTCATAACTCAAGTTATAATTAATTTAGTGACTATTATGCAGATGGACAGTTTTATTATGAATAGTGAAATAAATTGTTTTGATTTGTGTAAGTAATTGGAAAATTTTTAATGTTCTCAGTTTGATCCCGAACAGTTCCAATTGCACATTTTAGGGCCTCGAGGGCCCTTTTTAGGGATTTATTGGATGAATTTGAGTGAATTAATATTTTTTTAAAAGTAAATTTTTTTATGCCCCGAACAGGTAAAATAAGTCTGGTAACGCCTCGTACTCGACTCCAGCGACGGTCTCGGGTAAGGGGTGTTACATATATAATACTCTCACACTTCCTTCACCGATCTCAAATTCAATAAGCAAGTGTACATATCCATAACTATCATTTCTCACACTAAGATATATTTCTAGTTCAAACGTAACAAAACCAAGGTTGAAATCCAACCTTTTCACAACTAGTACGCCAATTCCTCTTATTTTCACCAGAACCTACTCAATTTGTAAGCTTTTCAAATTAATATCCAAAATCACAATTCCAACTTAAACTTAACATTTCAGGGTGTGACAACTCTCCCACCCATAAAAAAAATTTGTCCCCGAAATTTCTTACTTAATCAGAAAGGAGGTGAAAACTTTGTGAAATTTTTTTTTCCCAGAGATGTTCTTTTCAAACTGCTAATATACCTTATCTCATTTTTACTTGAATTCAACACTTAGCGTCATTTGCACTTGTATCAATTTGCTTACAGATTGATTTACATTGATAATGATAAATGAGAATTAGATAAACCACACTAAGCCAACATATATTAATGAATAATCTCACATGAGATACTTCATATAGTCTTCATACCCCAATACTTGGAAGATTAATCCATACATAACATAATGCGACTAGAGCTATGTAGCCTTTGTACTGAATGTTTCTTTGAATCTCCACATGAACAGATGCACTATAATTAGATTCCACAAGTAGATGCTTTGGCAGATACAGAATGGACGAATCCAAATTGGCGGATACTTGCTACGTGATTTATACTGGCAGATATTCTCATTTTTCTAAATACCAAGGCTTTTAGAAAACCATTATGTGATACTAACAGTTGCCAAGTACATATTGGAGGATTTGAACAGTTTATTATAATTCTTTTAAACTTGAAACTTCAAGTGGATGAATGCCTTATATAACCAATTGCAGAGAAGAGTAAATCATTACTTTCTCAATTGTTTTCCCCTATTTTTCTCATTTTTTGAGTTCCTTCTAGGCCCTAGTCTCTTTCCTTTTGAATTGACTTCTTTTTTTGTTCTTCCATTCTCATTACTGGAGTGTAACTTCCTTACTCTCTTACATTGCAAACCAGTTTCAAAGGTAATTCTTCAATCTCCATTTTCTTTGCTCTATTCTACTTCAAATGGCTAGAGTCAGAGTGGGTATAGGGGTAGAGTCAGTGGCCACAATGGCTGAAATCAGAGAGACCTTGTGGATGGTCCTACTGTGGAAGGTGGCAACAAGCCCTGTAATTGTCAAATTGGTACGTCGATAGAAACTCCAGTTTATAAATATACGACCACTAAAGAGGAGATGGTCGGACATTTAACACTTAGGGGAATTAGTCTACCCAAATTTGCCTAATATTTTGAAGTCATTAAAGGGGTATGCCGATTGAGTGAATCCAATGATGGGTTCACTCTCCCTCTATAGCTGCTAGAGGCTGGCTTCTATCTTCCTCTATATCCCTTCTTTTGTATGGTGTTAAACAACTATGGAGTTGCACCGAGGTAACTTGCTAGCCTTTCATGGTGGACACAAGCAGCCTACATCATAGATTGCTATACTCAAAGAGAGTCACTATAACACCCCTAACCTATATTCGTCACTAGAATAGGGTTACAGAGTATTACCGAAGATTACAATTCAAAACAATAAAAAATTTAAAACATTTAATTCACATCATCAATCATAGCAAAACCAATCAAAGACATAGATATTTTCCCTTATTTAAGCCCTCGAGGCCATAAAAACACATTTGAAACAAGTCAAGACTAAATCGAAAACATATAGATTTTTTCGAAAATAGATGAAAATTTTCAAACTGTAGGGTCTCACGATCATGTGGCTAGGCCATGTGACTCACTGGCTGAGACACATGCCCGTGTCTCAGGCCGTATGGGTATTCGAAGTAGGGACACACGGTCATGTCCCAACTCGTGTCTGTACCCTGTAACTCACTGACTTGGGTCACATGGCCAAGTCACACGCCCGTGTGCCAGGCCGTGTACCTTTAGAAATGGCCTCACACGCCCGTGTGTCAGGCCGTGTACTAGGCCGTGTAACTTCCTGACTTGCAACCCTTTGAAAGCTACAAGGGACACACAATTGTGTCGCATAGCCGTATGTCACACAGGACTGAGACACATGTCCGTGTCTCTGGCCATGTGGACGAAAAATAGGCCATTTTCAAGCCATTTTTCTCACCCATTTAAGCACATACCTACAATCAATTTACCACATATATGCAAGCCTTCAAGTTGCACTTAAAACATGTATAATCAAGCTAAATTAATATAGCATATAATCATACAACCAATATTCTCAAAGGGCACCTCAATCACAAAATCCAACATGCACCTAATGGTTACATAAATGAAGCACAATACATCTAATTTTTAACTTCAAACCACCAATTAGTATACCAAATAACCATATTCAAACATATTCAAGAACAAAACATATCATACACTTTAACTACCATTCCATATTCCACCATTCAAGCACCAAATATATATAAGCTTACATAATAACTTAATTCACCAAACATTAAAACCACTAACAAATGTTTGCCTCCATAACACTATATCAAGTCAAAAGATTTATATATACAAACCTAGAAAAAAATTTATCTAAACACATAACTTAGTAGTTCATCATTATACCAAAGACAACTACATACATATATATACATATATAGCCACATATATATGCCACAACCTTAAATAGTTAAAAAGCTACCAACAAAGATGGATAGTGTGAGTCAAAGCTTTGATCCATCCAAAGTCAACAAAGATGATCTACAAAATGACACACAAACACATATAAGCTTATGATGCTTAGTAAGAACATAGCAAATTAATTAACTTAACATGATTTGAATAAAACACTTATTTTATGTGATTGAAGTTATCAAAATGAAATCAAGGGCACGTAAGTGCAATTTAGGGGTACCGAAGTACAATAGGGGCACATATGTGCATCAGGGGTATTGAAGTACAACAAGGGCACGTATGTGCATCAGGAGGTACCGAAGTACAATAGGGGCACATATGTGCATCAGGGGTATTGAAGTACAACAAGGGCACGTATGTGCATCAGGAGGTACCGAAGTACAATAGGGGCACATATGTGCATCAGGGGTATTGAAGTACAACAAGGGCACGTATGTGCATCAGGGGTACCGAAGTACAACAACGGCAAGTATATGCATCAGGGGTACCAAAGTACAACAGGGGCACGTATGTGCATCCGATATAATTACATAAAAATTAATTACTTAATTATAGAATACCAATACATATGAAAATTTAATTATACAATTTAATACTATGAACTTACTTCGACAACTAGCGCGTAGGGGTACGATCAGCTAATTCGCAACTTTCACCTTCCTTCGATTTAAATTTGGTTGAGGTTTACCTTGATCTAAATAAATAAATACAACAAATTTAATAACTATTCTATTCAATTCAATCCAAATTCACATTTTTGGAAAATTATACTTTTACCCCTAATATTTTGATTTCTTTACAATTTAGTCCTTAAGTTCGTGAAATGAAAATCACTTAACAAAAGTTGTTTATCTAATAACAACTATCATTTTTCTTCCATCAAACATAAAAAAAAAACCTATATTCATTCATGGCACAACACTAACCTTTTAGCAGTTTTACAAATTAGTCCTCGGGCTAGCTAGATTAAGCTACAACAATCCCGAAAACATAGAAACCATTAAAAATAGGAAAAAAATCATTACAATGCAACAAATTGCTTAGCCAAAACTTCCTCTTTATTTTAACAATGGTGGCCGGTTCTCTCTAGGGTAATTTGAAGAAGATGATGTTTTAAGTTCGTCTTTTTCTTTTATTAATTTAACTTATTTTACTTAATTACAAAATTAACCTTAATGATTTATTAAAATTTCCATAAAACCATGTCATGGATGTCCACTATCCATTTAAATGGTCTAATTACCTTTATAAGGACCTTAAATTAAGATTTTATAGCTATTTAATACCTTTAGCCTATAGAACTCCAGTTTTACACCTTTTGTAATTTAGTCCTTTTTGTCAAATTAAGCATGCAAACGGTAATTTCTTAACGAAATTTTTATATGGTAATACTAACATGATGTAGACATTAAAACAATAATAAAATAAATATTTATACGTCAAATTTGTGGTCCCAAAACTACTATTCTGATTTCACTGAAAACGAGTTGTTACAGTCACCTTGTATTGGCATATTCCAACACATTTATCCGCTGAAGGTCATCACCTAAGAGGCCTCGACTGGGATAGTCCACTTTAATGCTCATATGGATCGCAATCCCATTGTCTAGAATTGGGCTTCAAATTTCTATTTGAATTGCTACAAGTACATTCGAGTAAAGAGAATACTTGAAGGTGGTCTTGGCTTCTACATTAAGTGGTCCATCCCTTGAGAATCCAGCTGTCTCCAGCGGCAAATATTTGATTCAGAAATTTTCATGAAGCAATACAGGTGGTTGAAATTCGGTCGTACATTAAAGCTTGAGAATCTTCTAAAAGATAGGAACAACTTTCGGTACTGTTTAGATGGGAAAAACCCAGACTTGATGTCGGGTGTGGATCCCCAAAGAGTACAATCCACCAATGAAGCGTGGCCTTAAGGGCCAATAATGATTTAGCTTTCGCATTGATAGGGAAGATAAGGAAACCTATCAACTTCTTTTACACATTCAATAACATGCATCCCCACCGCTGGTCTTCCTCTCCAGCAGGTGATAGAGGTGAGTCTCCAGTATAGCTTTACTTCCCAATAGGGCTAACACTATTGTTGCTACAGCAACAAGCTCTTCCAATTCCTCTAGTTCTTCTAGTTCTCAATGAAATATGGACGTGAAAGCTCTAATAGACAGTTTATAGAAGGATGAAGAAGTGATTACCCCAAGAGTAAGGGCCAGCAATAGTGGCCGTAATAGGCCAACGGTGGAGGAAGGGTTCCATAACACTAGAGATAGTAGTGGGGAGATATTGATTCAATGTAGACAAGGAAAAGAACCAGTTGCATCTAAGAGAGGAATTGCTTCACATGATGTCTCGCAAGTTCTTGAGTCTTAGACAAAATCCACTATTCTTGCTAACCTACCCATTCCCACCATTGCGCCACTTCCTATGGAGCCAAGTTTTAGTACAACTGTAACAGCCCGATTTTGGGCCTAATCGGATAGTGGTTTCGGGACCACTAACCCGAGGTCAGAGATATTATTTTTGAAACTTATTTTATGTGTTGTGGCATTATTATATGAGTGCATGAAAAGTTTGGTGGTTTAATTTAAGCTTTGGTAAACTTAATTGCGAAAAAGGACGAAATCGCATAAAGTGAAAAAGTCCTATTTTGATAGCTAATGGTATCAAATAGGTAGAAAACCTAAATTGGGGGGTCTTTAAAGGGCAATTAGAACCTTTAAAGAGGCATGGTCGGTCATAGGAGACAAAGATGGTCAAAAAGTCAAAGTTTGGTGGGTTTGGTGACTAGATTGACTAAAACAAAATAAAACAATGAGAGAATTCTATCATATTTTCTCTCATCATCTTCCCACCAAAAATATCAACCATAAGAGGGTTTTTAAGCTTGAAAAATTTCAGTCACTTAATATCTCTACAAGTAAGTGATTTTGATGACTTTTCTTGATACTTTTTGTGTTTTGGGGACCCTTGTGACCTAAGCTGGCTAATGGGGGCACCAATTTGCAAAATGGTTGATAGTCTAGGGATTTTCCATGAATGAGATTATGATGTTTGCTGAAATTTTATGGAAGAATATGAGTTATGGTTGTGAAATAAACAACTTTTGTGAAGTAGTTTTCATGGAAACCCTAACTAGTGACCATTTTGCATAAGTTGAAAATTAGATGATAAATGAGAGAAATAATGGAAAATTTGGGTTTCTATACGAGTAAAAAGGGTTCGGCTAGCCTTAAGATATGAATAAATTCGATAAAAATTGATTTTTGGACATAGGGGTAAAATGGTCATTTTGTAAAAGTTTAGGGGCAAAATGGTTATTTTGCCCAATTTTAAATTGTTGAGTATCTAGATTAATAAAATGATTAAATTCATGAATTTGTATCATTATAGATCAAGATTTACAAAATCCGAACCTAGACCGAGGAAAAATGAAGCAAATGGACTAGGCCGAGCTAGTCGACTACATTTTGTAATCCAAGGTAAGTTGTATGTAAATAATGCAACTATAATGTTATTATATGTGTTTGAATTGATATAGCATAAATTCTTTGTTTATGGAAATGATTATGTATGATGAATATTGAGATAGTAGAGCTCTCATTCGAACCTTAAGAAATAAATCGGATATTCGTGCCATGACACTCGAGTCATTTGTGTGCTAGTGTAAGACATGTCCGGGACATGTATCGGCCACATTATAAGAGCTAGTGTAAGATCATGTCTAGGACATGGCATCGACATTGAGACGAGAGCTAGTGTAAGACATGTCTGGGACATGCATCAGCCTCGAGATGTAAGCCAGTGTAAGTCATGTCTGGGACATGCATTGGCTACATGATGTGTCAGTGTAAGACCATGTCTGGGATGTGGCATCGGTACGGATACGTGAGAGTTAGTGTAAGACCATGTCTGAGACATGGCATCGGCATTATACCCTATGTCTGAGGCTTAGTGACTATCCGATAGTATTTCTAATGGTTCAACGGTGAGCGGTATAGTTTAAGTTAAATGAGAAAAGTATAACCACGTTGTGAGTGATACAGGTACCTAAATGAAATGCATGAGATGTGAGCTTAGTATATGGTATGTGAATTGTGTTGGATAGTTACGAGTAAGTTGTGCTTATGCCTATTTTAGTGTTATGAGCATGATGATGAATGGTAAATTATCATTATATTTATTTTATACGACTTACTAAGCTTTACGTTTACCCTATTTCCTTTCCATTTTCTTATAGTGCCGCCAAGGTAGCTCGAGGATCATCGGCTACATTGGAGAAGCCAATCACACTATCATCCGAAGTACTTGGTATAGTTGGATATTTTATTATGATTATGGCATGTATAGAACCCTACCTTCTGAGTTTTGTGTCATTGTTAATTATCCAAATGTGTTGGCTTACTCTAGCATTTGATTCATTTTGTGTAAGGCCATGGAAATTGGCAAATGTTGAAAGTTGTTTTATGAGTACAAGAAGTTCTTTCCTGAATGAGTAATTAAATTGATTGCTTAAGTATAAATGAAATGTGTGATAGCCTTAGCTATGGTTGGTTGGTTGAGAAATCATATTAAGTTAGACTTTGATATGTTGGTTGGCATTAGATCATGTTTCAGGGTGGCAAAAGGCTTAGTAGATAGCCTTATATTGTCCACACGAGTAGACACACGGGCGTGTGTCACACACGACTAGCCCCATGGGTGTGTTGTCCGGCCGTGTGTCCCCTACACGTAAAAATTTCAAGCCAGTATGCATGGTAGTAAAAAAACGGGCAGAGACACGGCCATGCGTCTCAGTCGTGTGAAGGGCACGGCCTAGTACAGGGGCGTGTGCCTTGGCCGTGTGACCCTTAAGGATTGCTGACATCAGAAATAGAATGTCAAGGTTTGTAGACACGGGCTAGGACACGGGCATGTCACGGCCGTGTGAGGGACACGGGCCATAGACACAGGTGTGTGTTAGGCATTGTGAAAACCTCTGTAGGTTTTAATTTTAGAGTTTAATTCACACGGGCATGGGACACGGGCGTGTCCCTAGATGCTTAAGCCGTGTGAGTCACACGGGCCATCAGCACGGCCATGTTATAATAACCACACGGGCGTGTTATTCTTCCACACAGGCGTGTCCTGCTTTATAGGTCATTCTTCTAGTGTTGGTTAAAGGACCCGAATTGGTCCCAAGTGGTTTCCAAGAGGTGTTTTGGACCTTATAGGCCCGTAATCAGGAGTTTTAGACAAAGTTTGGAAAAAATTTAATATGACAAAGTTTTAATGACATCAAAACATTGGAAAGCATGTGTTTGAGTTTAGTAACGCCTTGTATTCCGTCCCGGCGTAGGGTATGGGTGTGGGGTGTTACATTTAGTGGTATCAGAGTTATGGTTTAGTTGGTTCTAGGACTAACCTAGCATGTCTAGCTATACATGCCATAGTTGTATACTGGTAGTTTGATGACTCCTGACGATTATAAAATGTGTTTTATATAGTAAATGGATCCTGACGTAGCTACGGTGAATGACTTGGAAAGTAATGCACCGACTCCCACTGAAGGGACCGTGCCAGTAGGTAGTGGGCCTATGACATTGAGTCAAGGCGGAGGGGCTAGAGAAGCTTACCTCCATATGATGGGTGCCTGGTATACGGAGTTTGTTCGTGCAAATTTGAACACACCACCTCCCTCACCTCCCCTAATTCCTCCACCCGTTCATATAACTCCTCAAGGAGCAGAAATGGCTAGGAGAGATAAACCTCCAGTGGACAGAACCCGTAAACATGAGGCCGAAGAATTTCGGGCAAATATCAATGATGACCCAAAAAGGACCTAGTTTTGATTGGAGAATACCATCAGGGTATTTGATGAATTATCGTGCACGCCGGAGGAGTGTATGAAGTGCGTAGTGTCATTCCTGTGAGATTCGATGTATCAATGGTGGAACACTCTCGTGTCTGTCGTACCGAGAGAGCAAGTAACTTGGGGATTCTTTCTGGAAGAATTCTGAAATAAGTACATTAGTAAAAGATTTATATATCAGAAGAGGAAGGAATTTCTAAAATTGAAGTAAGGTCGAAGAATAGTAACAGAGTATGAGCGTGAATTCGTGAGGCTCAGCAAGTACGCCGAGAGTGTGTATCAACTGAAGCCATCATGTGCAAAAGATTTAAGGACGGATTAAATAAAGACATCCGAGTATTGGTTGGCATTTTGGAACTGAGAGAGTTTGTGGTGCTCATGGAGAGGGCATATAAGGCTGAGAAATTGGCCAAAGAGAAGAGAAGAGCTGATATCGAGTCCCGAGACTCAAGGAAAAGATAGATGGGGAAATAACATCAAACCTCATCCAAGAGATCGAGGGAGTTCACTACTCGATCAAATACTTCGGTGGGGTTCTTAAATAAGAGTAAGAACAAGCAGAACATGGCTTATAAAGTGCTCGGCCAAATAGGCCGGAGTGTTCACAGTGTGGTAGACATCATTTCAGCGATTTCTAAGGGAATGAAAGAGTTTACTTCAAATGTGGATCTTTGGACCACTTTATCCGAGACGGCCCTAAGTTAGATGAGAAAGAGAAAAATAAAGATGTGAGGGTTAGTAGTACTCCGATGAGGGGTAAACAACAAAAGAACCCGGGCAGTGGGGCTAACAATAAAGGTGCGCCAAGAGATGCTGCAGTAAGGTCCGAGGGCGGAGCACCTGCAAGAACTTATGCTATACTTGCCAGTGAAGATGCAGAGTCTCCTGAAATGATCACGGGTACCTTTTCTATCTATGATATACCTTTTGTTGCTTTAATCGATCCGGGGTCTACCCACTCTTATATTTGTATGGAATTGATACCTCGTATGAACATGTTAGTAGAATCCACTGAATTTGTGATAAAAGTGTCCAACCCTTTAGGCAGGCACGTGCTAGTTGACCAAGTGTGTAGAAATTGTCCTTTGACATTTAGAGGTCACTGTTTCCCGGCTAACTTAATGTTATTGCCATTTAATGAATTTGATGTGATCCTTGGGATGGATTGGTTGACTTTTCATAGTGTTGTAGTGGACTGTGAGAGAAAAGTCATTAAGTTGAAATGTGAAAATAGGGATGTCCTCCGGGTTGAACAGAGTGAATCATATAACTTGTCTGTAGTAATATTGTCTATGACTGCGGAGAGTTATTTGAGAAAAGGGTATGAGTCTTACCTTGCATTTGTGTTGAATACCCAAGCGTTGGAAGTGAAAATTGAGGCAGTGCCTGTAGTATGTGAGTACTTGGATGTGTTTCCAGAAGAGTTGCCTGGATTGCCCCCAACGAGGGAAGTTGAGTTTGGTATCGAGTTGGTTCCTGGTACGACACCTATCTCAATTGCTCTGTATAAGATGGCTCCGACGGAATTAAAAGAGTTGAAAGTATAGTTGCAAGAATTAACTGACAAGGGTTTTGCAAGACCGAGTTTTTCCCTGTGGGGTGCTCCAGTACTTTTTGTGAAAAAGAAAGATAGGTCGATGAGATTGTACATAGACTAGCGTCATCTCAACAAGGTAACTGTGAAGAACAAGTATCCCTTTCCAAGGATCAATAATCTATTCGATCAGTTGAGGGGAGCCACCGTGTTTTCTAAGATCAACTTAAGGTTGGGCTACTATCAGTTTTGGGTTAAGGAGCAAGATGTACCGAAAACCGCGTTTAGGACAAGGTATGGGCACTATGAGTTTCTTGTTATGCTCTTCAGTTTAGCAAATGCTCCTGTGGTGTTTATGAGCTTGATGAACCGCATTTTCTAGCCGTACTTGGACAAGTTCGTATTGTCTTTATTGATGACATATTAATTTATTGGCGTGATGAGAGAGAACACGCGGAGCATTTGAGGTCGGTTTTACAAACCTTGAGAGATAAGTAGTTATACACCAAGTTCAGTAAGAGTGAATTTTGGCTTACAAATGTCAAATTTCTAGGACACATCGTGTCGGGAAATGGAATTAGAGTTGACCCAAGCAAGATCTCAGCTATCGTTGAGTGGAAATCGGCAAAAAATGTGAGAGAGGTTTGAAGCTTTCTGGGTTTGGTTGGATACTATAGAAGGTTTGAGAATGGATTCTCTATGATAGCCACTTCGTTGACAAGGCTGTTACAAAAGGATGTGAAGTTCGAATGGATAGAGAAGTGCTAGTAGAGTTTTGAGAAATTAAAGTCTTTGTTGACTGAAGCTCCAATTTTAGTGCAATCGGAACAGGGAAAGGAGTTTATGGTGTATAGTAATACATCCTTGAATGAATTAGGGTGTGTGCTCATACAAGAAGGCAAGGTTATAGCCTATGCCTCAAGACAGCTAAAGTCACATGAGAGAAACTACCCGACCCTCGATTTGGAGCTAGCAGCTATAATGTTCACATTAAAGATTTGAAGACACCACTTGTATGGTGAGAGATGTCAAATATTCACCGACCATAAAAGTCTAAAGTATTTGATGACTCAGAAGGAGTTGAACTTACGGCAACGGCGATGGTTAGAATTGATAAAAGACTACGAGTTGGTGATAAACTACCACCCTGGAAAGGTTAATGTAGTACCCGATGCATTGAGTAGGAAATCATTATTCGCCTTGAGAGCTATGAATTCTCAGTTGTCAGTGACCGATGATGGTTCAATTCTGATAGAGTTGAGAGCTAGAAAAATATTCCTGCAAGAGATTTGCGATGCTCAGAATAACTACAGGGAATTGCTAGCCAAGAGAACTCAGTGTGAGTCAGGTGTCAAATCAGAGTTTAGTATTGGTACTAATGGTTGTATGATGTACTGAGGCAGAATTTGTGTACCCAAGGATAACGAGCTCATTCAGAATATTTTACAAGAGGCACATAGTGGTTTTTTGTCTATTCACCCAGGTAGTGTGAAAATGTACAATGACTTAAAGAAAATGTACTGGTAGTCGGGAACGAAAAGAGACATTTCTAAGTTTGTTTCTAAATGTCTAGTTTGTCAGCAAGTGAAGGCTGAACATCAAGTACCCTTGGGTTTACTTCAGCTTGTGATGGTTCCTGAGTGGAAATAGGATAGAGTAACCATGGATTTTGTGTCAGGGTTGCCTTTGACACCAAGGAAAAAGGATTTAGTTTGGATCGTTGTTGATAGACTTACCAAGTCGGCATATTTTATACCGGTGCCTACCAACTATTCCCTTGAGAAATTGGCCGATCTTTATGTTTCTGAGATCGTGAGACTTCATGGAGTGCCCTAGTCAATTATTTCGGATAGAGATTCAAGATTTACCTCGCAATTTTGTAAGAAACTACAGGCGGCTTTGGGAACAAAGCTAAATTTTAGCACGGCATTTCATCCGCAAACCGACGATCAGTTGGAAAGAGTAATTCAGATATTGGAAGACATGTTGCGGTGTTGTGTTCTTGAGTTTCAGGGAAGTTAGGAAAGGTATTTACCGCTGGTTGAATTCACCTATAACAACAGTTGTCAAGAAAGTTTGAAAATGGCACCTTATGAGGCTTTGTATTGGCGTAAGAGCCGAAAGCCTTTATATTGGACTGAGCTGAGAGAGAATCAGATTCACGGGGTCAATTTAGTCAAAGAGACCAAAGGAAAGGTTAAGGTGATTTGTGATTGCCTTAGAGCCGCATCGGATAAACAAAAATCCTACGTGGATTTGAAACGAAAAGAGATAGAGTTTCAAGCCGGTGATAAGGTGTTTTTAAAAGTATCACTGTGGAGGAAGGTTCTCAGATTTGGTAGAAAGGGCAAGCTGAGTCCTCGTTTCATAAGACCTTTTTGAGATTACCGAGAGAGTAGGGCCTCTTGCCTATAGATTTTCTTTGCCCTCAAAATTGGAAAAGATTCACAACGTGTTTCATGTGTCCATGTTAGGTCGATATAGATCGGATCATTCGCATGTGATCGAGCCAACTGAGGTTAAGATTCAGCCGCACATGACTTATAGTGAAGAGCCGGATAAGATTTGGCTCGGGAAGTAAAATAATTGAGGAATAAGAGTATTGCACTTGTTAAAGTATTATGGCTTAGACATGGAGTCGAGGAAGCCACATGGGCACTCGAGAAGACCATGAGAGACCAATACCCAAACTTATTCACTGGTAAGATTTTCGGGAAAAAAATCCCTAAGGGGGAGAATTGTAACAGCCCGATTTTGGGCCTAATCGGATAGTGGTTTCGGGACCACTGACCCTAGGTCAGAGATATTATTTTTTAAACTTATTTTATATGTTGTGGCATTATTATATGAGTGTATGAAAAGTTTGGTCGTTTAATTTTAGCGTTGGTGAGCTTAATTACGAAAAAGGATTAAATCGCATAAAGTGCAAAAGTCCTATTTTGAAAGCTAAGGGTGTCAAATAACTATAAAACCTAAATCAGGGGTCTTTAAAAGGCAATTAGATCCTTTAAAGAGGCATGCCGGCCATAGAAGACGAAAATAGTTAAAAAGTCAAAGTTTGGTGGGTTTGGTGACTAGACTGACTAAAATAAAATAAAATAATGAGAGAATTATATCATATTTTCTCTCAGCATCTTCGCACCAAAAATATCAGCCATAAGAGGGTTTTGAAGCTTGAAAAATTTTAGCCACTTAATATCTCTACAGGTAAGTTATTTTGATGACTTTTTTTGATACTTTTTGTGTTTTGGGGACCCTTATGACATGAGCTAGCTAATGGGGGGACCATTTTGCAAAATGGTTGATAGTCTAGGGATTTTCCATGAATGAGATTATGATGTTTGCTGAAATTTTATGGAAGAATATGAGTTATGGTTGTGAAATAAACAACTTTTATGAAGTAGTTTTCATGGAAACCCTAACTAGGGACCATTTTGCATAAGTTGAAAATTAGAAGATAAATGTGAGAAATAATGGAAATTTTGGGTTGTTATAAGAGTAAAAAGGGTTCAGCTAGGCTTAAGATATGAAGAAATTCCATAAAAATCAATTTTTGGACTTGGAGGCAAAATGGTCATTTTGTAAAAGTTTAGGGGCAAAATGGTCATTTTGCCCAGTTTTAAATTGTTGAGTATCTAAATTAATAAAATGATTAAATTCACTAATTTTTATCATTATAGATCAAGATTTACAAAATTCGGGCCTAGACCGTGGAAAAACGAAGCAAGTGGACTAAGCCGAGCTAGTCGACTACATTTTGTAATCCGAGGTAAGTTGTATGTAAATAATGCAACTATAATGTTTTTATGTGTTTGAATTGATATAGCATAAATTGCTTGTTTATGGAAATGATTATGTATGATGAATATTGAGATAGTAGAACTCCTATTCGAACCTTAGGAAATAAATCGGATATTCGTGCCATGACGCTCGGGTCATTTGTGTGCTAGTATAAGACATGTCTGGGACATGCATCGTCCATATTATGACAGCCAGTGTAAGTCCATGTCTGGGACATGGCGTCGGCATTGAGATGAGAGCTAGTGTAAGACATGCATGTCGGCCTTTAGATGTAAGCCAGTGTAAGACATGTCTGGGACATGCATCAGCTACATGATGTGTTAGTGTAAGACCATGTCTAGGACATGGCATGGCACGGATAAGTGAAAGCCAGTGTAAGACCATGTCTGGGACATGGCATTGACTTAACATGAGAGCTAGTGTAAGACCATGTCTAGGACATGGCATCAGCATTATACCCTATGTCTAAGGCTTAGTGACTATCCCATAGTATTTCTAATGGTTCAATGGTGAGCATTATAGTTTAAGTTAAATGAGAAAAGTATAACCACGTTGTGAGTGATACAGATGCCTAAATGAAATGCATGAGATGTGAGCTTAGTATATGCCATGTGAATTGTGTTGGATAGTGACGAGTAAGTTGTGCTTATGCCTATTTTAGTGTTATGAGCATGATGATGAATGGTAAAGTGTCGTTATATTTATTTTCATACGACTTACTAAGCTTTATGCTTACCCTATTTCCATTTTCTTATAGTGACGCCAATGTAGCTCGAGGATCATTGCCTGCGTCGGAGAAGCTAGTCACACTATCATCCGAAGTACTTGGTATAGTTAGATCTTTTATTATGATTATGGCATGTATAGGACCCTACCTTTTGAGTTTTGTGTCATTGTTAATTAGCCAAATGTGTTGGCTTACTCTAGCATTTGATTCATTTTGTGTAAGGCCATAGAAATTGGAAAATGTTGAAAGTTGTTTTATGAGTACAAGAAGTTCTTTCCTGAATGATTAATTTAATTGGTTGCTTAAGTATAAATGAAATGTGTGATAGCCTTAGCTATGGTTATTTGGTTGAGAAATCATATTAAGTTAGACTTTGATATGTTGGTTGACACTAGATCATGTTTCAGAGTGGCAAAAGGCTTAGTAGATAGCCTTATATTGTCCACACGGGTAGACACACAGGTGTGTGTCTCACACACAGCCAGCCGCTTGGACGTGTTTCTGGCCGTGTGTCCCCTGCACGTAAAAATTTCAAGTCAATATGCATTGTAGTAAAAACACGAGCAGAGACACAGCCGTGTGTCTTTTCACACGGGCGTGTGCCTTGGCTGTGTAACCCTTAAGGATTGCTGACGTCAGAAACAAAATGTCAAGGTTTTTAAACACGGGCGTGTCATGGCCATGCGAGGGACACAAGCCATAGACATGGGCGTGTGTCAGGTCATGTGAAAACCCCTGTAGGTTCGAATTTTAGAGTTTAATTCACACAGGTATGGGACACGGGCGTGTCCCTAGATGCTTAGGCTGTGTGTGTTACACGGGCCATCAGCACGGCCATGTCATAATAACCACACAGGCGTGTTACTCTTCCACACGGACGTGTGTCCTATTTTATAGGTCATTTTCCTAGTGTTGGTTAAAGGACCCGAATTGGTCCCAAGTAGTTTCCAAGAGGTGTTTTGGACCTTATAGGCCCTTAATCAGGAGTTTTAGACAAAGTTTGGAAAAAGTTTTTAATATGACCAAGTTTTAATGACATCAAAATGTTGAAAAGCATGTGTTTGAGTTTAGAAATGTCTTATATTCCATCCTGGTATAGGGTACGGGTGTGGGGTGTTACAACAACCAGCTCCTTTTTTTGGCTCACTGTAATTAACTTCTTATTTTGGCGAGGTGAATACATTCTTTTCTTGACAAAATCACCTTCAAGCGGGCCAATATCCTTTGTCTCCATCTGTTGTCAAACAAAAGCAAGATGTTGATCTGCCCCAAGGATTTAAAAAGTTTATATACCTTTCTTCCTCCTCCTCTAATGTTCATAAACCTTCGCTAGCAAAATTGGTGTGTAACACCCCTCACCCGTGTTCAATGCTAGAACAGGGTTCGAGGCATTACTGGACTTACATTACAAACAATCATACAAATCGAGTCATAAATTTGCATCCAAATTAAAACCATTTGTAATTAATCATAAAGTCCCTAATACGAGCCTACGAGGCCTAAACATGTTTTAGGAGTGGTCTAGGACTAAATCGAGAACTTTAGAAATTTTTACAAAACTTAGAAAATTTTTCCACTAAACAAGGGTCACACGTCTGTATGGTTTGGGACATGCCCCTGTGGGTAGACCGTGTGGTCACACACACCTGTGTCCCTAACCTATGTAACTCTCTGTTTTGCAATGCATGAACAAATTGATGTCACGCGACCAAGTCACACGCCCGTGTGCTAGGCTGTGTGGATAATTAAATTTTCACAATATAAGTGCAGACTTCACATGCCCAGGAAACATACCCGTGCCTGAGGCCATGTCATACACATGGCTGAGACACAAGCGTGTATTTTCCCGTGTACTCACTTCTGAGCATTCTGTTTCTCAAAATAAAGGTGCAGGGGACACACGGCCAAGACACATGCCTATGGGGCAGACCGTATGTCACACACGGCCTAGACACATGCCCATGTGTCTACCCATGTAGACAAAATAAAGGCTATTTACCAAGCCATTTGTCACCCTCATTTACACCTACAAACACACAAGTTCAATGGCATAAACCATGGCTAAATACTAAATACTAAATCACCTTAAACAAATATAAGCCAATACATTTGGTCAAATCAAATGACATATATAACAAAATTACCAAGTCCTTATACATGCCATACTTTCAAATACTAAGATCATCAATACCTAAAATGAGAGTTTGATAGTGTGATTCGAATCTCCGACGATCTTCGATCCGAGTTAGCTTGGTGACACTATAAAACATGGAAAATAAACGGAGTAAGCTATATAGCTTAATAAGCTCGTATGCAAGAAATAAGCAACCTTACCATGCATATAACATTCAAATAATATAACATAATTAAATGTAAATTTACCATAGTATCATAATTCATTCCATCACAAAACTTACCTTATTTTCATCATTTCAAGCATTTGATAAACATGAGCTTTACACACATACCTGAACCATCTCGAAATGAACATTCACACATTCTCATCTTTGACATACCCGTGAACCACTCTGAATAATAATGTAGAAATACTCGAGAAATTTGCACACTAAGTGCCACATATGTAGCCAAAGCTACCTAAGTCTCATATCACATAATCACTCGCTCTCGAGCTATTGATGGGCCTGCTCACACAAGCTGGCAGTCAAGATGTAGTTACACAGTGTTGCTCACACATGCTGTCAAGTATCCGTAACATATGCCAGTATACTCAGCCACCGGTAGGACGTACAAAACCAACACCCGAATCACATAATCACATAACACATAATGACCCTAGTGACATGTCACTTGTATCCTAACCTATTCCTAAGGTTCAATGGGATTTCTTGCTTGTCGAATCATTGTCGAACTCGTTCGTAGAATTTTACTCATTCACATAATCAAACATACAGTTCATGCAATATTATAACATTTAAATACAATTATTCTAAAGCCTATTTTTTAACATACGAACTTACATCGGTATAAAATGGCTAATAGTTCGATTTAGTCTACAACCTTGTTCTTTCCCCGATCTAGGTTAGAACCTTATCTTTCTTGATCTAGAATCCCACATTCAACTCATTCAATCATCACATTATTAAATTTAATCCCAAAAACACCTTATGACAAAAATTATATTTTTGTCCCTAACCTTTCAACTTTTTACATTTTAGTCCCTAGGCTCGTAAAATGATTTTCATTCAATTTTATCACACCCAAGCCTAGCCGAATCTATTCCTTGCTCATAATAGCCCACATTTTTCATTTATTCACATTTTTACACACATTTTTCAACTTTTACAAATAGGTCCCTATCATAAAAAAATCACTTAGTAAATATTGTTTATCTAACACCAAACATACATTTTCTACCATTAAACATCAAAATACACAAATATTCAACATGGGTAAAATTTTAGACATCGATTTTCTTTCAAATTAGTCCTTAGAATAGCTAAATCAAGTTACAACATTCACAAAAACGTAAAAATCATTAAAAACGGGACAAAGACGGACTTACAATCGAGCTTAGAAACTTGGACAAAAGCCCTATCTATGGTTGCTTGAAAAATACGGCTATGGGGGACTAAATTGGAGAAGATGACATCTTTTTATTAGTTAATTTGTCTTTATTAACCAAATGACCAAAATGCCCTTAATGCCAAACTTTGAAATTTCACCTAACCATGTCCCTTTTGGTCCAACTTAAAGTATAATGGTTTAATTACCATCTAAGTACCTCCAATTTAAAATTTCATAGCAATTAGACACCTCTAGCTTCTAGAACACACATTTTGCACCTATTGTAATTTAGTCCTATTAGTCAAATTGGACACTCTATCGATAAAATTTCTTAACAAAATTCTCACACTATCATTCAATCATATTGTAGACTTTAAAGTAATAATAAAATTAACATTTCTACTTCAAATTTGTGGTCCCAAAACTACTGTTCTAATTTGACCCAAAAACGGGCTGTTACATAGTGGTTCCATATCAAATGGTAGCAGCGGAGTGCAGACTTATTGGCTAGGCCTTCCAAGAATCCTGTAATGAACACAAGGTAAAATTGGTAGAAATTGAGAAGGCCATTCATTCTGGTGAACAAACACTTGCCCAACTTCGCCAACTACACGAAGCAACAATCCATCACAACCAAGAACTTATTGACTCTGTTCCACTTGGGAGACTGGTTATAAATCATTAGAGGCCAAGGAGAAAAGGTTGGAAGAGAGGGTCTGCCAATATAAAGCCAAGAAAGATGAATAGGAGGGGAAGATGAAAGTTCTTGAGGGGCAATGCCTTGTAGATCTTGAGTAGTTACAGAATGAAAGCAACGAGGCCCTTAAGAACTACAAAGTAGATACCAAGGGTAAGATGAAAGAATATCTGCCCAAGTTGAGATCCAACCTTATGCTACATGCCCAAGTCACCGTGGGTCCTTTTGACGTGAGTCAGATGGACTTCAACTGCATGTGAAAACATACCAATAGGGATCTCATCTTTGAAGTTCTTAACCCTTTATGCGTGGAATAGGAAGAATTCCAGAAAGAATGGAATGAGTCAGGTAAACTCTTCTTCCCCCAAGAACCCGAGATAACTAGCCCAGCTCCCGTAGAAGGAACTTCTTTTGACTTTCATGATCGCTTACTTTCCTTGCTTACTTTCTATTCCATTTTGCACGAACTATTCACCAACAAGACTTAAATCTGCAATACACATCACATTAATAACAGTTTAAGGAACTAAGCTAGAATTGAGTAACATGCATACAGAGACTAACTTTCAAAATCCTATGTCCTATTGGTTAAGCTAATACTCTGATGCCACTAAAATTGTAACACCCCAAACCCAACTCTGATACCACTAAAAGCTCACCCCTTTAATTTCATAACCTTTCATGTGAGACAGGAACTTAAGGTTTTCATATGGCATTCGGAGGAGCTTATCAGATGGATTTTTAATAATGAGTTTAAAAACTATTTTGGATGTTATTTTGGACTTTGGACATTGAACTTTTTATTGGGTTGTTTCTTTATTTTACAAATTTAAACTACCATACATGTATGCTTGATGAGTTTACAAATATTTTAAATTATTTATTATTCTTACTTGATTTTAAACAAGCTTATAAAATTGTGATTTTCTTAATATTTTCAAAAGTTCGTTGTAAATGATTTATATCAAAATCATTTTAAAGGAACAATTAAAATTATTACAAAACCTTTGCTTAAATGATTTAAGATGGTATCTTGATATAATAATGAACTTCTCAAATGTTCATGTTTTGATAATTGTTTTCCCAAAACAAAATTGATCGTTATTTAATCTTTTTGAGTTTTCGTAAAAACAATCAAAACCTAGCTACCTTCAACAAGTAAATGGTTTCCAATGGCTTTAATGTGGCTTCCGAAATTTCTTCATAACATCTAGGTCGGATTTTTTGGGTTATAGGAGGCTACACCTTGAGTATTTTCATATTATATTAAGATGCCATGGGTCATAGCCTCATGGTCTTACACTTTTTTTCTTATCATTATCTACTAATTTGGTTAGCAATATAATTGTCCTACCAGAGGCTTCAAAGAAGGACATTGTTCAACATTCACTTACCTAAAATTGTTTGTATTCCTGACCGACTCATACTTTACATATATCAAACTTTACCTGCATGCTTAGCAATCAATAGAACTTTATACATATAACACATATCTCATCTTTACTTTACTCATACACTTACCAATTATTATAGATATCATCATCCTTTATATATATATACTTCTACTTGAACAGTCCACATATAAGAGTCAGGATAGAGACTCACCTGATACTTACCCACTGTAGTTCGAAGTTCCAGACTCAGACATCCTTCACAACCAGTAGCAACAACTGCTTAAAGAACATATGATTACTAGTAAAACTTTATTACATACAAATTACTATCATCTCAATCATTGATAACCCCCATGAAAAGCCTTGTACTTACAACTTACTGTTCATACACCTCTCTTAGACTTACTTTTCCAAAAACTTAACATACAAAGCTATAATACTTACCAGGAGATGGAACAACCACTAATAAATCCAAAAATCTTACCTTCCAGCTCGAAGAGAAAAAAATCACATTTAGATTTAGAAAAGGAACAGAAAGTAATATTGAAGGAAGAAAAACTTCCTTTTAAATCCTTTTCACCCATATATATAACTCACTTAACTTATTGGAACTTAACAAGTGTCACTCAAATCCATAATTTGTCTCTCCTAATGGCCTATCGGTTTTGAAAAAAATATAAATGAGAATTCTGAAAGAATGGTATTTGACAAATCAATCTTGTTTCCCTAACCAAGTCACTTTACAACCCAACTAGCATAGTACTTCAGACAAACAAGGTATAGTATACCTTAGGTGGTAGCTTATACCTTAATTACCTTCTTATTTTAACAAGATATTTCTCTTTACATAGCAGTATAACCTGAAATAGAGTCTTCACGTACTGCCACAGTGGTTACTATATGCCCACATATATTCACTAAGTTCGTATGAACTTACTCTATTACCTTTTCCTTCTCAAGCCTGCTGTTTGAAGGAAAGCTTTCTGTTGAAGGGATTACGCCAGAACACTGTTGCTATTGTGAGCAGTCTATTTTGTCCTGTATCATGCATGACCTTTGGAGGTGGCGTGTAAATGTATTTTTGAAACTAATCTGTATAACGATCTATTATTTTGTTAAGACACTGTCTTTTTATGATAATCTTCTTAACTTTTAATGCTTGGTTTTGAATTATTATAATTTATTCATGAACATATTTATTTGAACTTATCCTCCAAATGAATTGAACTCTATTTTAAAACACCAATGATGTAAATTGAAACCTTTATAAAATAATAGCCATCACATCTTTTATACTTATAAATTTGTAAAGCTTTACAAGCTTCCATTGATGATTTGTTTAAGAATTAGTCTAATTTTAAGTTGTGACACATCATACTTGGATCCAATTATCGAGTTGGGTTTGGTGCGTTACAAATTTTGTTTGGGTTATGAGAGATAATTTAAGAAGAAAAAGTTCAAAAAAATTATGTTGATAATGTGTTATGAAAATAAAGATAAAAGAGAGTAAAAGAACAAGAAATAAAACAGCAAAAGAAAAGTACGTAGTTTTATTGATCAATTGAGATGTTTACAATATTTTTCCAAGTTTATATTTATATACATGAAATAAAATTGTACTTCTAATGAATATTAAAGTCATAAAATACATCAAATTTATCTTGATCTTGATGAACATTCACTCAATAATAAAATATTTATAACACAATTATATATATTAAGTTTAAAGTGTCCAGTATAGTTTTAACCAAATTTAAAATTTTAAACATTTTCATAAAAAAGATCTTTTAATGAACACATGCATGTAATAAATGTCATTAATCAATAGGAGAGATTTACGAATATTTAAGAAAGCTACAAATTGTTTCTCCAAAACTTGCCTCTTATTAATATTATTGTGATTTGTGAAGTCTAAAAGCGCAAGAATATTTGGATGGAAATACTACTAAATATTTTTTTTAAAATATTAATTTTATTATATTTGTTTTTCTCAACTTTTAAATAGGGAGATAATGCACTTCAATGTACTCGAAATCACGTCCCTTGTACTAACAACAATACTAATATTAATAAAATTAAGACTCAATCAAACAATTCTACTAAGAAATTTTATGTATTTTTTAAACTTACTAAAATATTTTAAGATCTTTTAGGATCACCACGACACGGAAACATGTAAATATTGAAAACGAAAAATTAAGATAAAATTAATATAATATATAAATTTTAAAAGTTCACATTATCCTTCTGTTAACTATTTAACTACTGGTTGAAAAAAAAAAATCCTGAGTTGAGTGACAAAGATATAAAAGTTTTGGGCTCTAAGTTAATCTTTTACCAACACTTATTCAGCTGGGCCTAGGTTTAGCTCCCTTGGGAGTTTACTGATTCATGTCTCTGCAATTGCCTGAGAACAATGAGAGGATCCATCCCATCCTAGTATCCAACCCCAAAACCCTTAATTTGAACATGTTTCGATTCGACTTTCTGCTTCAGTTTCATCATTAGCTAAACTTTCAACATCCAAATCAAATGAGAAACATAAGGTTCTCTTATCATCCTCTACCTGGAAAAGATTTAACCCTTTTGTTATTTAGAACCAATTCTTTTTACCTCCAAAAAGAAAACCCAAAGCTTCCTCTATTGGTGCTGCTAATTTTGAAGAGAGTGTGTTTTTGTCTTGATTTTATCGGTTATGCATATACCTAGATGGCGAAACGTGTTTCTTCTGAAGAGTTCATTGGTTCCACCTTTCTTATATTCAAAAGCAACGGCTACTGTTGCAACAACCCACGTTGCTTCGTTTCATTCTTCGCCTATTACCTGTGAAAAATGGAAGAGCAAATGGGATTTTGTGAGTTTGGGGAGAGCTTGAATTTCTATTTTTATTTGAATGGCTGTAGATAGGGTTTCTGAAATTTCAAATCCTTGAATAGCTCTAATTTGTGGCATTTCTTAGATGAAAGAAATAGTCTTGTTCTCTGAGTGCTATGTAAATTAATCTTTAACGTCAAAATTAAATTGAGAAATTTGAGCTTCAATGTTTCATGCTAAAGGTTTCTGCTTGCTGATTGTTGTAGATGCTACCGTTGAGATTTGTTCTTTATTCATTATGTTTAGCTTCCCATATTGTCTGTTCCTGGTTTTGATCAAAGTACTTCATCTCCTATGTGAATAAGTACGCCTACTTGTTTCCTCCTCTGGCCACCACAAGCTGCATAGAATTGAGCTTCAGATGTCTGTAATGCATGAAAATTTTGGTTTAGTAATTCGTATAAATCTGTATGCATTGCTTTTGATGAGAAAATTTAACAATTAACTATATTTTTGTAGGAGGAAAGACGAACACAACAACCAACTAAGGTATATAGCTTTGGCAGCCTCTATTTATGTAATTATCTGCATGCATCTTTTAATCATCTTGTTCCTAGTATATCATATAGGCACGTTTTTAGATTGGTAATTTTCTGAAAACTTAGGAGACCAAATTCCAGTTCAAGTTTGTATGCCCATTATAACCATGCTTGATTGCTAAAACAGCTATCTTATTCATCTTGGACTGGGAACATTCCTAGCAATCTTTTAGTGCAAATAAAATTCTTATGCATCTCACAAAAGGATTCCCCATGATTAATTTTAATGTTCACATTGACCAGGTGATTGGTGTCATCTAGTAACGGATTAAGATGTTGCTATTTGTTAATTTCGTTCTTCCCAAGTAGCTTTGTTATGGACCTTTTGTCTTCTTCTGGCATTTTATTTCTTACTTTATTTGTTCATAAAAAATAGAAATTTTCTGACATTTCAAATATTAATGCAGAATCACATAAGGTATACAGTACATCAAAAGCGTGCTGCACAAAGAGTGCTCTAAAAAGCCTGCTCTATAATAGTGGTTGCTCAAATGTTTCATTCCAGGTACACTTTTCTGGACTCCTATTTGGTTTAGAACCTTGATCTTATTCAAGACGTGAACTTCAATATTTTTGATGCACTATTTATGTTGTAGTTATGGCGTAATTAGATTGTGATAAAATCTATTATTGAAACTTACGCTAACCTGTACGACCCACCCAGTTGTCTGCATCAGAAGTTGACCTAACTTGATTTGACCATCTACAATCCAACCAAAATTGAAATTATCTGAACCTAAAATTGTCGAATTCAGAGATGATCCAGACCTGAATAAACCAAGATCCTAACCTTGTATTAAATTGGTTTTAACTTAAAACTAAACAATTTGAACCTGAAATGACTTAAACTTGAACTGAGTGAAACCCATTTTTTTTATGCACTGAAGTTACCTGACCCAAACCTGACTAAACTTGCCTGGTTCACACCCATAGTTTCTTTCCAATTTTATTTGCTTATTCTGATGTATTAAGGAGTTCTTCAATTATTTTACAAATAATGGACCATCAGTCTTCCCAGTGCTTTGGAATTTCAATTGAAAGAATCCAATTTATATAGTTTTATCCAAGTTTAATTTTGGTCATGCTGAAAGTATTAGAACTGTTTAGGTGTCATCTAGCCAAATGGACTACAAGTTGGCCGAATTGTAAATGTTTGGACAAGTTGATAGTGCAATCTCATGGTAGAAGGTTGGATCCTGAGGACTAATTTATAGAGTGAGAATCATGGCACCCAGTTATCTTTTTCTTAAATCTTTGGAGAGAGAGCACCCTAAGAAATACCATTGTTTTTTGTTTGTTACATGCATATTTCTACATGTTTGCTAACCAAAGTTTTTTATGCCTCTTTTTCTGCTAATTTTTATTTTTTGGATATGTTAAACCACTAGGGTGAATAAGAACATGTTAATTGAAAGAGTTTAGAGAATTATAGTAATACTTAAGTTGTTGAAGAGATGAAGGCTCTCGTATAATGGATCCCAGTGCCAATAATTTCCATTTTTGTTAATGATGTAACTGGCCGCTTGAGAGGCAGAATTTTAAATTTGTTTACTGTACTATTTTCCAAAACTGATCTTATCCAAAGACGATAGATTGTATTAAACCATGCAATTGTTCAAGTAATTGCACTGCAAAATCAAATGGGTTTTGCAATTGTTCAGTAATTGCACTGCAAAATCAAATGGGTTTTAGTATGGGTCATTGTGACAATTCATCGGTAAAATTACTTTCGTATTCAATAAGCAGGATTTATGAATTTTAAAGGATCTTTCCACTTCCTAGGCAAATTATTTTATTAGGATAGGACCAAGTTTAAATTGTTTTCTTTGGAGGAGCCAATAATTCATGAAAGATCTATCCGATCTGCCTACATTGTAGGCTCATAAAACCTCATTTCCCGGTTTGTTATTGCCATTTAATTATCTCCCACAAAAACCCTCTATGAAGCATGTTTACATTGCATTACAAGTTGTAACATAAAATGAGTTAGTGTTTCTGAACAAATATAGGTTCAAGCCTTGAAATTAGTTTTAGTTTCTTCATTATTGGCATTGCCGTCGTTTTTATGTAACCAAAATTGTTAAGTTTACTGTTCATACAACATCCCATAAAATGTGCATCTAGGGTCCGACCGTAGTAGAAGCTTATGATTTCAGTTAGGCCATTGAAAGACTGAGGTTGCTGTTCGTTTTTGATGGATGATGATAAGTTGGTTTTTTAAAAATCCAGTGGACTTGACATACATGTAGAGCTTGAATGTTATTTATTTACCAAGAAACCATTGGACTGGAATGTATCTAAAACATGAATGCCTTTTATCTTCCTTCTGCTTTACATTGTACCAAAAGATTGAGTTTACAGTTTTCATTAGTACCTGAAATTAAAATACAAACCTTGCCTCTGGCTTTTATCTAGGATGAAGTTCAAACATGGAAATTTGATGGGGCGGAAGGCTGGGATTCAGATGGTTCTGATAAGAAGTGGTGGTCAAGGTATTCTGGACGACATGCTGGGAAATCTAACTGCAAAAAAGTTAAACGTGAGCTTTCTCTTTCTTTTTTCATTCATTTCCTCTTATTGTTTATTGAAACACAGCTAAAAAGAAAAAAAGAAGCCTCCTTTATGCACTATTTTTAGCAGAACTAGTTCTCATATTTGACGCTCATTGTCCTTTTTGTTACATGGTGCAGGAAAGTTTAAAAGAGAGAGTTTCTTTGACGACTTTGATCATCCTGAGAGAATCTTTCAAGCTAAATTTGGGAACAAATGGTATACTTGGTCTTCTGGTGGAGATAAGTCTTTCAAGAATCCAGAATCTGGATTTGAGTGGAGAGAAAAATCAGGCTGGACAAATCAAAGAACGAAGGAGTGAGAAAATACTAGTGACTCTGAGTCTGAGTCTGAGGAGGAGAAGTCATATGATGTAGGTTCATGTTCTGATAGAGAAATCCTTGGTTTGCCTCGAGCAGGCCCCATAAAGATTGAAGATGTTCAGAATGCTAAGTACTCAACTTAATATTTGAGAGGCCTGTCATCTTGAAGATTGGACGTTACATATTTGAGTTTTCCCTTGCTCCAATTCTTTTTTACGCATGTATTCTAAAGTTCATTAAAATTGCCATTCAGCTTTTGTGTATCAGCTATGAAGTGGCATCCTGATAAGCATCAAGGTCCTTCACAGGTTAGTTAGAATTTGCAAAAATTTTGTTTTCGGCTGCTCATCTAATTCCAAACGAAATTTTTATGGATTTTAATTTCTGGTTTATCAAATTTGTTGTGTTGCTGTAGTGAAGCGGATCCCGTCATGGTTTCTTTCAATTTTTTTGTAGTGACGTAACATCTTTACATTTATGCAGGAGATTGCTGAAGAGAAATTTAAGATGTGTGTAGAGGCGTACAAATCATTATGCCATGCTCTATCCTAAGCCTTAGGAGGTTACATAGCTCCAACCAAGTAAGTGGTCTCGGAGAATAATAGCTAAGAGGTATAATTGAATCTGTTCTATTTTATTCTGATAATCATAATCATAGTCAAATTGTCAGAAAATTTGTTTGGCCCTACAATTGACAATGGTCCATTATTTTGGGGCTAAAACTCCAAAAAAAGTAATTACATTCTGATTTAGTAATTCTCTCCTTTATCTTGCTTTTTTTTGGGGGGGTCTTGGTCTGTTTCTCTCCTAATATTATTATATAGCTTTGAATTATACAAATCTACCTGATTTAAGCTCCCAGCTAGTTTGACAACTGCATTTGCCGCCTCATTCCCCGAATTCTTTACATGTTGCACATTGCACTTTGAGAACCTCGTAATCCAGCTAACCGTGTATGACCAATCAATAGTATTTGCTGCCTTCTTCCAAAATAACAGATTGAAACCCCATATGATAAGCAAATTCCAGAGTCTTGGGTGCTGCCAGAGCTTCAGCTATATTCAGGACCAGGACATTAATTACTGGAGCAAACCTTCGTGATCACGTACTATAACTCCATTGACTCCAAAATTTCATTGAAATTTCCTCATTTTCTTGAAAACAAGACAAGTTTTTTAACTTTTCTTTCAAATAATAATAATAAACCATCACCCGCCACTAAATCAAACTCGCCCTTTCCCATTCATTTTCTTAACAACCAATTAGAAAATAACACCCAAAAACGAAAAGGTACATTAACTACATTAAGATGGCAGCGATGCGAATCCCATTCAGTATCAACAAGTAGTCCTGTTAGGGAAACATAGCCCACAGTTTGATTTGAAATCCACACATCTAATGTAAGGCTGACCCTTCCTGGAATTTCGTGGATAAAATTGATAAGGCTCTGCTTCTCTTTCAAGTACATAGCGACACAATCTCCTTGAATAGTGTTGAAACTTATCATATGGAAGGTTAAAGAGTTCTCACAAAATCAATAAAAACGTGGTATTCCACAATGTGGAGGGGATAGATACATTATGATCATCATTACTATCTCGTAGTTGCAATTTTCTTGATTAAAACTAATGCTTACAATTCTCCAAGTTACTTATCTATTTTTTGTGGTTCGTAAGTGATATTACTAGATTCAAGGTTGATATCTGTAAATTTCTCTAACGAACTACAGGGCAGATACCCAAGGCAATATGTCTTTTGAAGTGATTAGTGCCGACTAGATTTGAACCGATAATATAAACAAATATTTTTATGGGAATAAATTATATTAGGATTATCTTAAAAGTATTATTTATAGGCATTAATAAAATAGTGACGTGTCATTAAATTTTAAAGATAACAAATTATTACTATACACTCGTTTGTATCTAATATTTTTCAAACTTAATTAAACTTTAATTAAATTAATTAAAATAATTAATTTTTAAATTATAAACAAACATTTCTCTTCTTTTACAATTTTAATCATTTTGTTTTTTCTTAAAAGTTAATATTTTCTATTTTGCAACCAATTTAAAAAAATTAATAATTTTTGTACAATTTTTCCTTATACATATAATTTTAATAATTATTTTACTATAACTTGAACCCAGAACCCAATGTCGGTTTCTGAAAAATAGAAATGATTCTGTGTAATATGTGGGTTTGTTTGGGCTTGTAGTGTTTATTCAAAGCTGGCTGAGGCATTGGGTTTCCGCTAAGCCCCCGATCTCCACTTAAAACCTTAGCTTGTCTCTCCTCAATCATCACCGATCTCCACCGTCACAATATCTTTGGAATCGCAAACCACACCCCCCTCCAAACCCCCCACACATTTTATCAACTATGAAACTTAAACACGTACATCTTAGAACCCTCCTTTCCTTTTCACCTTCTCCTTCTTCTCCATCTCTATATTCATTCTCAATCTTCATTTCTCATTTCTCCACTTCCCATAACCAGCCTTTACATTCCTATTCTTCGTCGTGGCGCCATGAGGAGGTTTCACGGCACGTAAAGGTTTCAGTTTGGTGGGATTTTGAGAACTGCAATCCTCCTGTAGGTTTCAATGTGTATAAGATTGCTCATATGATCACTTCCGCTGTCAGGGCCAATGGAATCAAGGGTCCTGTTCAGATAACTGCTTTTGGAGATATTTTGCAACTCTCTAGAACAAACCAGGAGGCGCTTTCTTCTACCGGGGTTAATCTTGCTCACGTTCCACAAGGTATGTCATTTTGTTTCTTTAGTTGGCAAGTGGGATTTTCTTTTTCTTTTTTTTTTTTTAGAATTTTATGATTGTTTGCACCCAAGATTTTAGTGCTATATTGGGCTTTCTCTCGAGTAATTTAGTGGTTTCTGGAAACTTTAGTTAATCAAAATATATTTGATTAAAAAAGGAGAAAATAAAATGAATTTAGCAACTGTTTAAACATAATTTTTATTGTTAGAGCATGGTGCCGGCAGGGAAGGTGTTGCTATCTTTTAGTGCGGGCGGTGAGCAGAGAACTTAGGGCTGTCTGTTGATTCCTGAACAGACTATGACTGCTGAAGGGTTTTGCTTATGGTGGAGTAGAGGGACAAATTTTTACCACTTTCTTTCTTTAATCTAATAACCCCTCTTCCTGATCAGCAAAAAGAACGCCTTGCACGATACTAGAATCCTAGCATCTCAAGTGTGCTACATCTGTCTAAATTTTTAAATCATGGTTTTACTTAGAAAGACACTTTTCTTTTCTGCTGAAAGACCTAGCTGGGAAGAGGTAGGACGGAACACTTAGGATGGAGAATACAAATTTTTACCACTTACTTTTGTTCATGTTATTTTACCATGCAAACTCTCCATCAATGCAGGTGGAAAGAACAGTGCTGATAGATCACTTCTGGTTGATCTTTTGTACTGGGTTTCTCAAAATCCTCCCCCAGCGCATATTTTTTTAATCTCTGGTGACAGGGACTTTGCCAGCGTATTGCATAGATTACGGATGAACAACTACAATATTCTGCTTGCTACTTCAGATTCAGCTCCTAGTGTTCTTTGCAGTGCTGCCAGTATCATGTGGAATTGGAATGCACTGCTCAAAGCAGAGAATCTGACTGGAAAGCACTATAACCATCCTCCTGATGGTCCTTATGGTTCTTGGTATGGCCATTGCAAGGGGCCTCTCGATGATCCGTTTTTAGTTGAACAACCAGTATGTACACAAACTGAAGAATTTTCTGAGAGTTGTTCAGATTCTGTGCCTCGAAAAGTTCCAAAGGCAGTCATAAAGCATATACAACAGATTTTGAACTCATACCCAAATGGAATTTCTATAATCGACCTTCGTTCTGAGCTGAAGAAAAGTAATGTTAGCCTTGATAAAAACTTCTATGGGTATAAAAAGTTCTCCTGCTTTCTTTCGTCCCTGCCACACATTTTGAGGCTTCAGTCAGAACGTGATGGTAATTATCTTATACATGGAATTTTCCCAAAAGCTGGTGAACCATCTAAGACTAGTCCTTGTTTATCTGCCAGACCTGTCTGTAGAACTGGAGATGAGCACACTGTTTCTTCTGGGTCGAGTGGTGATGGCAGGAGAGTAGATAGTGGTTTAAATGAAAAGTCCAGGTTGCATCATTCCCCTGAGGTTAATTCTGGAGTTGCTTCTGGAAAGATACAACAAACCCCTTCAGCAAATGGTAATCTTGTTAAAGTAACTGCAGAGAAGCCACAGGAGGAAGTCCAACAGCCCCTTCCAGTTGATCAAAAGACTACTGAAGCATCTAATGATCAGGTGCCTGAGAGTCTTCATAATCATGTACTGGAACAAGATTCTGCATCTAAAGTAAGCTTCATAAGGAAAGTTTGGCAAAGATGGTTTGGTGGTAGTGATTACACACGTGCAGGAAAAGATCATGACAATCTTGCGGGAAAAGATTATGACCTTCCAGGAAAGCCTGGTGATTCTGCATATATCACTGAGAAACGAAATAACAATACTCTGAAAAAATGCATTGAGGTTAGCTCTGATAGGGAAGGAATGAAGGTAGAATGTAAGGAGAAGTCACATGTAGTTCCATATTCATTAACCACTTCTTCATCAAGTAATGACTCGACTTTTGACACTAAAGCAACTGATGAAGCAAGTGAAAATCCCTCCGGGAAGAGGGCAGGTTTATTTAACTGGATTGCCAGCTGGTGTAAGTTTTGGAGAAGTAGGAAAGACTCTGAGGTATCGAGTGATCAATCCTATGAAAAGCTAAACCAAACAAACACAAACACTTTAAAGCATGAGGTTTTTAAACAGGGATCCTTCTGGGAAGACATGGAAATCTTAATAGACTCACTTAGGGGATCACTTTTTGTCACACAGTCTAGGACCAGGTTTGTTAATTCTCACCCTCTAGTTTTTACTGTGTGCCTTGCTGACAAAAATCTGCTAGTTTGCTTGTTCTCATCTTTAGCTTGCAATTTTTATATACTCCCCCTTTCGTAATGGAATCTAGAATGGCATTTACTCTTTGTTAAATATTCACGCATATTTGCTGACTTTTGTAATATATTGTGGTTGCTTTCTTTATATCTTTGTATTTTGCACATGCCCACGTCTATTTGACAGAAAGTAAAATAAATATTTGGACTTATGAACTTGTCAAATTTTCGTTTCAGCTTTTAGTTCTGTTCTACAGGGGCATCTGTTTACTGTCCTTGTGGTTTCGAGCATCCTGTACTTGCATTTTTATGTGTCGGTGGAAGAGGGTGTGTTTGTTTACATGCAGAGATAGTAGAAAGAGCATCCTTTTATCTGTTTTCTCTTTTCTAATGTGTTAATAATTATCATGATTGAATATGTAAGATGATCAAACACTGCATTTTGTTCAAATGTTAGTAACTGTTGGAAGCAATCTGCAGTTTCTGAATGAACATATTGAATTGGAAATTTGTTTTCCAACTATAAACGGTAAAGGAATTTTAACAAAATCATGTCTTAGCGGTTGTCAAACTTTTGCAGGGAAGAGTTGGCTGAAAATCTGCTGAAGGAAGGGCCATTTGTTCTTAGATCTCTCAGTAATACTGATCTCCTTCATTTGGTGGATTTGTTAATATCTGATAAGAAATGGATAGAAGAATGCCCCTCCCAAGCATCACCTTTCAAGATCACTAAGGCTGCTGGGAAGAGTCCCAGTTTGGGTCATTCTCATGCTTCAAATGGGTTGAGATTGATCTTTATGCGCACTCCATCACAGGCAAACTTGCAGACAGAACATGAAGGAGAGAAAAAGTTGCAGAATATTCCTCATTCTGGGGTTTCATCTACCATCCCTGATAAGAACTCTTCAGATCGTTCTAGATTTCAAGTATTGTCTGACTGTCAAAACCTTGTGAAAGATATACTAAAGGAACACCCTGAAGGACATAATGTGGCCAACTTCAGAAAACTGTTCCTTGAGAGGTACGGTTATCCTCTTGATATACAAAGGCTTGGTTACAAAAAGTTAGTATCTGTTCTAAAGAACGTGCCTGGAATTAAAATAGAGTCCACCTACATACTTCCTGCAAGCATGGTTCCAGATGATTTTGGCCCGGAAGCAGCCGCTGGTAACATTCAAGAAAATGTGAGCCATGCATTAGGTGAATTGCCTGATGATGCAACAACAAAAGGTGATGCTTTAGACACAACATGGGATGAACTAGGACCTGTGTCCAACACAACTTCAACCAGAAACGAATCGCAATCAGGATTAGGAAGCAAAAGAATGGGCACAAAGGCAACATATCCCGACTATCCTTCTCTCTCAGATGATGAATTTTCTGATTCCGAAAGGGAAATCTCAAGTGCAGAGCGATCGGGGCTACAACAGAAGCCTGGAGTAGATGAGGAAGACAGCTCTTTGCTGCAAATCCTTGATTCATGGTACAGTAGTAAGAAAGGTAAGGATAAAACAGATAATTCAGCGAACTCTGAGGGTTTGGTTGATTGTTCTGAATATGATGTCAAGCCGTCTGGTGCTGCTGGAGAAAGCATGAAGACCGAAAAATATTTGGAGGACTATGGAAAGAAGCAAAGGATGCAAAAGAAGTATTCTTTTGTTGCAGACCCAGTTGGTAATGACAGGGATAAGTTGATTAATGTAATATTAGGTAGCTTGAGAAAATCAAGTGAGTCGAGAATGAAGGCGTGAATGGTTATGGCTGGTTTGACGGTATCAGTCTTCATGTATTTTGCTATTATTTCTCACTTGTGTTAGCTTTCATACAACATTCAAGCTATAGTGGAGGAAATTTTTCGGCCTACAGTAGTTCATGGTTACAAATAATGGTCAATGGCACAGCTATGATAATAGTGCATGCTATTAGGTGATGCTCCAGTAAAACACACGAATAAGATAAACTATAATCATTTATTCTTTCGCAGAAATTTGTCTTTGATTTCTACTTGATAAATTAGTATTAGAAATTTAGAACACAGAAAAATATTGCCCTTTTCATCAAATCTTCTTTTAGGACGGTACAAAATGTCTTTTCTTGAATACCTGTTTCCCTTTTATGTACGAAAGCCTTTTCTCATGAAGTTTGTTATTTGAGGTTTTTATATAGGTATTATATTTTATTTTAATACTCTCTAAAATACTTTTTTTTTTTCATAATGTTATTTATTTATTGAATTCATGTCTTTTGAGATAAAGACAAACGAAGAGTTGGGATGATTAAGCTTCTCAACTACTTGAATCAATGTGTTTGGTATGATTTCATTAGCCATGAGCATTGAGGTTAAGCTAAAGACATTGATTTAGTCATTAATTACTCGTGGGTCTAGCTGAGATTTTGATATTCATTAGTATCGTCTCATCTTATATGTACTCCATTTCCTTATTTTATTTTATACAAAATCTTAAACCCTAATATTTTTTTCTCCTACTTTAATTCCTTTACTATAACTTGAATTTTAGGTAAATTGGTTGTTGAAATAGCAAAATCACATACCTCCAAAAACTTCAAACATTGTAAATTTACTTGCACTATCATTAAATTTTGTTTTTTATTAAATATTGTTTTTACTAATTTATTATCAATAGATTCTGGAAATAATATTTTTTCCATAAATACTAATAGCTTGAATGTCTAAATTTGAATCTACATTATATGAGTTTTGGTATCCTGACCAATTGGATCAAAGGCTAGTTACATGAGATTTATTTATATTAGCAACCCTCTAACACATGCGTATGCGTGTAAAAATCACGGATTTAAAACATACGGAAGACCATAAACTTATTGATATAATGATAAAGAATTTGTTTATAAATTTATTAAATATGAGTTCAATCCTTAAACATGTTATTTTTAGTTCTTTTATTTAAAAACTATATAAAAGTATGAAAAGACAAAAGACCATAAAAATAATAATAGTAGTTATTTAGTAAAAGGGTGTATTAGTAATTTTTTAATCGAGTTGGCACTCGGTTAATCTGTGACACCAACTAAATCAAAAATTTTATTAGTAGTTTAGATGTTGTATCTCAAATATTCCACTACAAAATCATACCAAAGTTGCCTTAGTTGAAAAGTAAAGGATGTAGACATATACTTTTCATTTTGGCTTAACGGTAAAACATGCCACTATTAAAAATAAATAAAAAATAAAAAAAATCAATTAAGCCCTTAAAAGAGTTTACCCTATTGAGTCATCAATAAAAAAATCAGCTAAGCCCTTTTGTTAACGAAAATCATCAGTTCATCAATTTGACTATTAACTATGCTAACGTGAAAAACGACACTAACATGGCATTTCAATCAACAAAAGTTAAAAAAATAAAAATTATATATACATCTGGAATGAATCTTGAAAAATAATTGCTTAGGTTCATTTGAATATCGACAAATATTTGTCCGATTTATTATTGATGAGTGCAAACCAATAAAAATTTTCATAATTGTAAAAATTCTTAAATATTAGTAAAAGTTATAAAAATTAAATATGTAAAAAAAATATTAAAATTTATAAAAATATAAAATTAATAAAAATAGACATTTAAATGCACTTGAACTAATGGTTGTCCAAATTGAATGAATCAAGACATATGGATGTTTAAATTCATTTCAATTAGTGCAAAACTATAAAAGAACTATAAATTGTAAAATTAAACTCCTTTTTATATTTTGGTGTTCTAGAATTATTAAAATATTAATAATTATAAAAATCATTAATGTCACATCCTAAAATAGAGGGAGTTAGATTAATTGGGTTACAAAATTATGGGGTTGAAATGAATATTAAAATTAGGGTAAAAGAAAATGTTAAGATAAAATAATCATATTTTATTAGAACAAAACTTGATTACAAGATTTAATTTAGAAATAGCGAATTTTAATTGAATTAGGAATAATTGAAAAGAGATAAATTAAAATATTAATAGTGAGTCTTGACTATATGTATTAATAATTATATAAGAACTAAAATAGGGAGTATTAAAAAAACTATAATAGTTAAATAAACTAGAAAAAAATTGAGTAATTATATAAAGTAATAGGAATAGGAAAGTTGAGCTCCAAATAAATATGTACATTGACTAAAATAAGTAAGAAATAAGATATAGTTTAAGTGCTAAAGAATTTTCCTCTTTCTCTTGTGGTCATAGGATCAAATCCTATCCTTACATTTTGTTTTTGAAATTATATTTTAAAAAAATAAATTTAAATAGAAATAATCCATATTTTTTATGTTTTTATCCTAATTAGAATTCAAATTACGCTTTTCAAATCCTAATAGAATTTATCTTCATTCCCTCTATTTATTCTCTATTTTTCCTTCAAAACTCATATTGCAAAATTCTTTCAAATTTTTGGGTTCTTTCTTTTTCTCTTCCATTGTTAAATCGATTTTCAATCAAGGATTTCAAAATATTCAAAATTATTCCTCTTTTCTCGAGTAGATCATTAGTCTCTCCAAAGCTAAGGTTTTTAAGTCTTCAAATCAGGTGTGGGATCTAAACTTAAAACATTATGTGTGATTAATTGTAGTGTTAGGAAATTAAAAGAGTTGTTATGTGAACTGTATAATACGCGAACCTAGAGGAAATATCATGCAAACACTATAGGAATTGTAACGTGAGCACGTAGAGATTATATGTGAATCCATAAAAATTATACGCAATCTTTAACTGCTTAATAGGTGAGTTATACATTTAGTTATGCGAACATTATACATGCTATGGTGAACTCTATGTATGCTGTAAACCCTTGTATATGCGTTATTGTTATTCTTCTTACACTCACCAAATATATGTGTGTATATGTGAGATTGATTGAATACGTGATTACATGTCATTTGATGATAAGTTGTGACAGTAAATGTGCTAAATAAGATGATATGAAGAGTATATGTGCATATTACGTGAAATTGGGAATGGAGGATGAAGGAGTTCCGTTGGAGACAGTGGCAATTTAAGTCCACACCGAAAGTCAGTACTGCACGAAGTAGACGGCAATGTCATCCAAAACGGATAAGCTAGGATGGTAGGCTAAAAAGCCTCCAAAATAGGCCAGCCGAGATGATAGTTTATATGTAAAGCCATCTAAATCGAACAGGATGAGATGGTCGTTTTAAAAAACCATCAAAACTAGACCAAACGGGGTGGTAGTAATAGTCATCGTCACAGATGACTACTGAACAACCATCATCAAAAATCAAATTTGGGATGGTCAATTATTGTTATGTGTTATGTGGGATGGTGTGTCAAGCAACACTCGAGGGCGGTTCGGATGGACCAGTGAGAAATTAAAACATTAAATTAATACATAAATATGCATCATAATATATTCTGTATATGTATTGATTTATTATATGTTCCTCTTATTATGCCTAAATTATTATTATGCTTTGAATTAAATACTTTACTGTACGATTGATTATATATAATGATTTAAGATTAGTTTCACACTGAGCCATTGGAAGCTCATTCCCCCTTTTCTTTACCTCTCAGGCAATGCAGAAAATAGGATTCGAATCGGCATTGGAGGACCCTCAAATTAGCAAGTCTTTATTATTATTATTATTAAGTTCTACTATTAAGTTTTCTTTAAAATCGCCCTTAATCAATTATTTTTGGGAAATGTTAGTTATTTATTTTATGCATGATATTTAAATATTGCTACTAGTATTTGCATGCCATTTAGTTTAAAAAATATTATTTGTTTTTGCTACTTTATAAAATACTTAAAGTATAGATAATACTTTTCTTGAAAGCCTTTTCATCGTTTTATTTAAACCCTCACATTAATATTATTGTAATTGAATTACTAAATAAATTCAGTTCAAACTAAAGAATGTTTTTCTTAAAAACTAAAGAGTGATTTTCAATCAAATGGACCTAAGTAAAAAGAATGGCTTTACGGGATCATTTTGGTTATTGAAGCCTTTGACTTAGCCGAAACTCCTAGGCCAGGTTAAGGGTGTTACAAATAATTATTAATGTTAAATCGCCACTCTACCTAGAAATATTGTCAGAGATCACTTGCCCAACTTGCTTTGGCTCACCTATGGAAAGATGACACATGGCACATTGGGATCATAGCTAAAGGTATATAAACCCTTAGCCTTGAACAAAAGAGGCTTCTTCTATTTCTCAAGAGTAGAACCATGGTTAAAATCGTGGCATGCTCCAGCGAGAAGGTATATAGGTAAACATAAAGACAAATAGAACTATGCCATGATAGAGGGACCCAGAATATGTCCTTCAATATGTTTTAGGCAAAGTAGTATGGAAAAATGAGGTAGAGCTCTGCGTAAGGAAATGCAGGATCTACTAGCCAAATAGCTCGGTTACACTGAATGAACGCCTGAGGAAAAGGATCCCCTAACTCTTCACATCATCATTATAGGATATCTTGCAAATTTTAAAATCCCCAAAGTGAGATTCAATGCGGGAAAGGACTCCACAAACCACCTCTCGTAGTTCAAGATTTATGTGGAGATATTAAGGGCCTCTAATGAGTAGAAATGCATTGTATTCTCATTTATGCTCTAAGGCCATGCTATAAGTAGGTATAACACACTGCAACCAAGGTCTATAAACAATTTCAATGAGCAAGCCAAGATTTTTGTGAGCCATTTCTTAGCCAATAAAACAACCCTCAAATCTAAACAAAGTCTCTTGGAAGTAAGATAGCGTTGAAGGAAACCCCTTGCTGATTTCACCAAGAGGTTCAACCAAATCCATTTTGGAGATAAAATACCTTAATGACAATTAGGCAATTTCATCATGCATCGTTGGTTTGGATAATTAATTCTTGTTTTCTATCTCCCATATATAGTTTGCTGACATATTTCTTTTGAAACTTGAACTGAAGAACATCCAAGTAACTTGATCAACTGACGTATCTTAGGTGATTGTTAACCACCATTGATATGCCTATTCTTTTAAAAGAGATACTGCACATGTAACACGCTCGAACGATGAACATTATAACTGCTGGAGAACTCACTCAATTGAAACCAAATAAATTTCAACCGAGGAAGGACTGACACCTTTCTATCCTTTCAATTCCATTGCTATATACTTTCACAACTCTTTTATCAGGGCTCGCCAGGCTCCAGTTGTCAGTGTAGCTTAAGTAACAGCTCCCGCTACTCTCTTGAGTACATTTGCTACTGTGTGGAGTAAATTCTTATCACCTTGACCCTCACGACGAGGTCTATTAGCATTATTTCATTTATTACTGGCTTGATCAATATTGTGTGTTTTGATCTCAACTCGATTCTTACCCTCAACTGAGTGATTGTTGTTGTTAACTTTTCTTCAACAACATTTCTCGATTCCTAAGACATTTTTAGCTATAAAATAGAAAATTTCATAATTAGCATCCAAATCTTGACTCAAACTTGACTTTACCTTGGCATGAAATATAGACTCAATTCCAAGCTCGATTTAGTCTAAGAATTAATTAAACCTATAGCTCTGGTACCGACTGAATGTAGCACTCGATACCTAACCCAATCGACAAATCCTAGTTACGGAATACCACATTTATTCCCAGAGAAACTATGATCTCAGTTCAATTTAACTCAACTATTTATACATGTTATAATGTTCAATATGCAATCCCGACATGTTATATGATCAATTCTGGGGTTTAAACGAGCTTACAAAAGCTCTTTCAATAACCTGAGGTTAATTAAGGACTAGAATGTAAAATATCAAAGTTATTGGGTTGATGTCGAAACATCGGAGGTTCGTGATCGCGATGCCACTCTCTATCGATTTCTCGTCACAACGTTAAGGGTCTGACATCACAACATACTTACTATTTTCAAAATGTCTATATAGTACCAATTCACAACACATAAAATAAAAGACCAAATGCATCAGTTCAATCATTCCAACATTGTACCATTTAGATACATATTTAACAAACCATATGCTTAAGTTCAAGTTGACATTAACCATCTAAATTTCCAAAATGACCATCCAAGATACAAAACTGACTCAAAACTTAGGTACATGTTATATATCAAAACGTAAAGGAACTATACAAACATTAGTGAGTTGAGAGTTGTGGATAAGATGCCGGATCACTCATCGAGTATTTGAGATCTACTATTACATGTACACAAAATAAAAAAAAAACCGTATGCTAAGTTGTAACACTCCTAACCTGTATCCGTTGCCGGAATAAGGTTATGAGGTATTACTTGACTAAACAAAACTTCTATAAGGTCAAAGATACTTACCAAACATAAATTATCAACAATGCAAACATGTCTCATTGATTTTCCATAAGAGCTCTTATAAATTTCCAAAATGACTCACTATCAAAACATAACCGAATATCTAATAACAAATTAACTACTATCAAGTTATAATTAAAACATTTCACCACATTAGTTCAATTATAAGGCTTCTCTAAACAAAATGAGCAAGCCATCTTCGCATGGCTATAATGTATACAAAGTCGAAATATCATTCTACCTATAGTCTATCCTATACATGCCTTAAACCATGATGATATACAATCTTCTCAATTCACATAATGACTCGATAGTGTGATGATATCTCCGGCCCTTCCAACTCGAGCTAAAGTATATACCTATAAGAAATGGAAAAGAGAACACGGAGTAAGCTTCAATGCTTAGTAAGTTTTAAGCAATGCAAACAATTAATTTACTTATAGATCAATTATTCAAATTTTCAAGAAATCATTCCTAGATAATTGCCATTTTGGCCAAGTATCCATGAACATAATGCATATTTAGCAAATTCACCTCAGTTGAATCTGAACTCAATTAAAACCAAATATTGAAATTACAAATAAGATCATAAGAACTAGAAAAGCATCTCATTAACAAGTTTTAACCATGTTTGCAACAAAATCACAAATTCACTACAAGTTGTCTTCCTGAGCAACAGTCACTAAATTATTTACAACTGGATCTAAGAAACACCAAATCAAGTGTCGTTAATTTTCCCTGAAAATAGACTCATATATATTCCATCCATAAAATTTTAAAAATTTTTGGTTTGACCAATCAATACCAGATTTTTATTGAAGTTTCCCCTGTTTCACTGTTTGACTAATCTGACCACTCTTCACTACGAATCAAATTTCTCATTATACAGAATTCGAAATATGTTATCGTTTATTTCATTTGAAACTAGACTCATTAGGGAGTCTAAGAATATAAGTTTTATCTCATAACCATTTTTCTACCATTTATAATGATTTTCTGAAAATAGAACAGGGGACCTCGAAGTCATTTTGACTCTGTTCCATGCCACTTCAAATATCTCCTTATTGGCAACTCTTTTGCTTACACGGTTTCTTTTATAAGAAACTAGACTCATTAAGATTTCATGACATAATTTATTCAGCCTCTAACTCAACTTCCACAATTTATGGTGATTTTCCGAAATCACATTACTGCTGCTGTCCCAAGCAGATTTATTACCCATTCTTTGGATTCATATTATTTAACATGTATATCACCAAATCAATCTCATATAACCTTTCACCATAACCGAATACACACATACACATATGAGATTTTCACATATACTTCTCATTTCGCATTCATGATTCAATTCTGATCAATCTAACATATAAAAGTATATAATACATACCTGACCAACTTAATGTATTGAACATATTCAAGGTAGTTTACTACGAACATTCGAAATCATAATCTTACTCTAATCATCGGCATTAAGTCTGCTAGATTTAAAACCCAAATCAATCACCACCACAAAGCATGCGGGACTTTAAGCCCGGATGTAATACCAGCACAAAGCCTGCGGGACTTTAGCCCGGATATAACACCAGCACGAATGCCTTCGGGACTTAGCCCGGATATAACACCAGTACGAATGCCTTCGGGACTTAGCCCGGATATACTTCTCCACTATCATGCACACACACACACATATATATATATATATATATATATATATATCATAACACATTAGCATTTCATTTACATTATTTGAACACAAGCACAACATGCTTATCAACCATTCCACTTTCGGCTCAATAGCCACATACAAAGAACACGATTTCGTTTCTCTATCCAACATGATTTCTATAACCATTCGGCTACAAGTCATATGCACAAATTATTTATCCCACTACGTAATTCAAGTAGAACCAATAGGTCACAATTTATTTATTATGCTTATATACCATGATTTTATCAAATCATAAGCTAAGTTTCATTACTCAAAGACTTACCTTGACTGTCGTCGAATGACTACGGATATGCTATTCGGTTAGTTTAGCTTTTTCCCTTATCCGAATTAGGCTCCTTAAGCTCTTGAGCTAAATTAAACAAATTCACTTGTCACTAATTCATTAGTCATGCCTTTTATTCGGTTATATTATAATTCGTTCATAACAAGAATTTCAACTATTACTTAAAAATGCATTCGGCAACACATACATTTCAAAACCAATATAATTCTTTCATTCATGAACACATTTGGCTATGTTAAAAGAAATTTTTAACAATTTAAGCATCGTCTTCTATCAACTAATATGAGATTTCGTACATTAACATTTCACTCAATTGACATATTAAATATTTTAACCCTCCTTCACTACATGACAACAAAACCTCAACCATTTAACATATAACAACAATTTTCCTCAATTCATCTCCTAAGTTCACTTTCGGCTCTTACACAACAAATAAATAATTAACTTTTAATTTCAATATTTAGCAAACTCAAACATTATCTTTCATCCATTACTAATTCAAAACATTAAAATATTCAAGATCCAACACATAGTAGCCAAAACCGAATATCATAAGCTAATGACTTCACCTTAAACTAACTTATTAAGCCTTTAAATCAACTTCTAACCATCTCACATTTAAAATTATCCATCATCTAATCTTCATGTTTACATGCCATAACCGTATGGTTCTTATCACACTTGGACCACAAAATGCATAAATTTCACATATTCTAATTACTATCATAAGCTCAATTTCGGCTAACACTCAATTAAATACTTACAATTTAGCACTAATTTAGCATTTCAACATAGCCGATTGTCATTAAACAATTAAGCCACAAATATTAAATTTTATCAAACTCAACCAATTCAAGAATTAACAAGCTCAAACCTTATCCTTCTACCATATCTATTTCAAAACGTTAACACACTATCCATGAAGTAGAAAACTTCCATGGCCGAATATACATGACAACACCAACCTTAAAATTTACACATGGGCTAAGTAAAAGACTTAGCAACTATCTCAAATTCACTAAAATTTTAAAAGCAAACTCATGGAACATACCTTAATTCAAGATATCTAAAGAACCGAATGCTTAGCTTCAACCTTTCTTTCACTTACGGCAATGGAAGAAGGAATATGGAAAACATTGTTTTTTTTTTTGTCACCCTTTTTCCTTTTATTTAATTTTGTTTTCATGTTTTAAATTCATTTCATTTAATAATGTATATATATAAAATACATATATTTAACTCAAGCAATCAACATGGTCGGCCACTAATTTGGAAATGGCAAAATTGACATGCAAATTCTCATCTATTAAATCATATAATGTTTGGCCATTAAAAAAAATTTAACCAAGCACATTTTCTAAGTTTCCAACTTAAGTCCTATTTAATGATTTCACATTCAAATGATAAAAATCATTGCATCAATTTTTCACACATGCATTATCTCATATAATAGACATGAAATTTAACATTTAATTATTTTCATGACTCGGTTTTGTGGTCCCGAAACCACTTCCCGACTAGGGTCAAATTAGGGCTATTACATAAGTGATAAAGCTCATTGGTACCTTCATGATCAAGTCATAAAATGAGCATAACCATAATAACATTTCAATCAATGTATGATTAAGTTTAAACTAATTCAATTCACGTGTTCATGAATCATATACCAATTTCATATTCCATGTCAATTGGTAATCAATATGAACATTTCATGCCATACTTTCTATTAACCAAAATATCAGTCGTTCTTATTATAATTCATACCAATTGAATACATCATTTATGTATACATGTGTATACCAATATTGTAACACCCCAAACCCGACCCAGGCGTTATGGCCGAATCTGGCGCATCACATTGAAGTGTTTTAGTGAAAACTTATTTTCATTGAAAACCCTTCCTTAAAATGATACATCTCAATTACTTCATAAAATCTGTTTTCAGTTGAGAAAGCTTTGTTTAAAACATTTGATTTAAGAAAACTTATCATTTAAAAATTTAGTTGCGGAAACGTAGAAAAACGTGCTATGATTTAGGAAACCATGTTCAACTTCTCGTTAATACAATTCATAAAAATAACAATCCAAATAATCAAAAGGGAAGGCCTTATTACAATCCAGACTGAAAATTACTCAATAAACTAGAAACTTATATGCTTTTAAAAGAAAAACAAGTCCAAGTTGTCTTTCTAGTTGGCTACCTCAGAGTCCCTCCAAACATCGAACCTCCTACTGAGCATCACCTGAGAAAAATAAAAGAGGGGGTGAGTTTTCGAAAACTCAGTGTGTACACCCTCGTCAAGTAACAAGTATTCATCAATCATCATAAAATCACACATGCAATGCAGTGCAATGCAACCCACCCCAATAATTCATTCACTACACATCAACTCCCTCCCCTAGTACACATCATGTGGGGATAAAAATATCGACCCACCCAACCGATACACATCAATGGTAGCCTGGTTGCGGAATTACCTTCATTGCAGCAAGCTGCCAATCACATATTGGGCTTAAAAGCCGTCGGTGGATCCACGGTTGTCAAGCAACTATGTGACCCTCATGTACTTCCTCTGTTCCATAATTCCCAACCCATATGCAACCTAAATAGAATATCGAATGTATGCAGCAGATATGCATGTAGCATTCATAAATCTTACATATAATACATAAGGGTATTTTGGTCATTTTCACCTTTAGGGGCATTTCGGTAATTTTCCTTTAGTACAAGTTTTTACTTGCCTTGGCCCGTTAACAAATCCAGTGGGCTAAGATGAACAAATATTATGCACCAGGTAGGATTCCAGAGAAGAGGAGGTGAGTCATTAATACTGCTTAAATACCAAGCTCTCCCTAGATCCAATTCTAGACATGCATATACCCGTTGCCACACCTTAACCTTATGACTTGTCCATGGTCTCAATAAATTAATTAAGTTTTATGCAGTCATCATATACTAGGCCCAAAACCCCTTACAAAGCCCAGACAAATTCACATATCTGAATATGGCCCACTAGGCCCAATCTCTTTCATATGGCCCATTAGGTCCAATCACTTTTACTATCATGCTCACTTACGACACATAGCACCAATTATAATTTTCTTTTGCTTATTATGGGCCCAACAGCCCATCAGGCCCATTTAGCCCATTCGGGCCCGGTTGGCTAATTCACAGCCCAAGTCCATGGAATCACCCATGGGGCCTCAGATAACCTATCCGTTTTCTCCTTACAAGTGTTCGCGCACTCGCAAGACTACCATTGCCAAACTTTTGACTTTTTGGTATTTTGACTTTTCGACATTTCGACTTTTGCCGATCTACTATGTGTGTGCAGTGTATGTACACAACTGGTAATAAAGCGTGCTGCGATCCCCTTAGCCACGAACCTACAATCGATATCACTCAAGGATTAATCTCACATACTTATCGAATACTTTACCAAAAGCCAAAGTCTCACCTTAACCTTACCTGAAACGCCAAGTCTTAATAGCTTTTCCTTGACCACTAATCACACGTACTACCCAGATCTGAATTAACCTTTATCATTAAAAACATATTGGTTGACTTGTATCCAGCATATGTCACCCTTTTCTACTAAAGCCTATTCGGCCAACCTTTACCGAAGTGAAGAACACTTACCAATATCTCACACCTAAGGAGCAAATCGGCAGGGATCCAAAAGACTGAGATTCGATACTAATCCTACCAAAACCAATTAGAAGAAGTGGGGGACATAGTGATCTATACTAGCAAAACAGATTAAGAGAGCAAAACACTTACACTAGAATTGACCAAGTGGAAAGGGTAGTGGCGGCAGAGAGGATATTCGACTCTTCAAACTTGTATGGTAAAAGAGGTTATTCGGGACAAAGAGAAGTAGAAATCATTTAAGGCTAGAGGTGAATCAAAAAGAGAACTTGAGTAAGGGAAAAATGGAAAATCGGCACAAAGAAAAAGAAAGAAGAATAAGGGATTTTCGACTTTTAGATCTTTGGAGAAAAAAAGGTGTTTTTTGGTAACAAGGTGAGGGAGAATTCGGCATTAGCCTGCAACCTCACATTCGACACCTATTTGTAGCCTCTATGGATGAATTTCTTATACCCAAATTACCAGTTCGGCTCCACCTCTTCTTCACTTCTCATCTCCTAATTTTTCTCCCTGATAACTCCTCAATCCCCTCCTCAAATTTCTCCTCTTATCACTCCCTACAGAGTTCATTTCCAATGCCACCATTGTCCATTCCTTAAGTAAAAATAAATCCTTCTTTTGTGCAAGGAGGGATTTGAACCTCATACCTCCTTGCCTTGCATGTGACGCCACTTGCCACTCCACCATAAGGCTTTCTTGTATCCAATTCTTCCTTCATTTATTCAAAAAGCCAACCTACTTGCCAACAAGGTTCTTTTAATAATTAAACCATAATTTTCTTCACCCTTAAGTTTGAACTCAAACCTTAACCAAGACCTACTATCACATAATTAACACTTGACTAGGAATGGTAAGCACAATTTTATCGAAACCGAAAAAAATGAAAGTTCGGGATTTCAGGATTTTTAGGGCGTTACAAATATGATGCTCAATCTCATATTAATTCAATGTCACTTGGTCATTCATATTACAATCTCATTCTCTCTCGAGGCTATTGACTCATTCATATTTGGTTTCACCCTGGGGCTTATTTTTAACCAATTCACATTATCTTTCACATGCTGTCTTTAGTCACATTTCACATAGATGTACAAATAGTATCATTTTATATAACCATTTAAATTCAAATATCATTTTTTTTAGTTCATGTTTTACTATCCCTATTAGCCAGACCCAAACACAAGACGGATACATGGATATCCAACCAACACATCAATTTGGCACCATAATGCATCATTAGAAGGAGCAAAGTAATCATACTGGCACACAATGCATCAGACTAAAGTAATTATACTGACACATAGTGCATCATTGAAATATAACCAAAGAATAAACTCGCATAGAATCTAATCCTATGGCATGCCAACTATATCTAACTCTGCCCAGACAATTAATAAGGGACCAATGCTCCAATCTCATATAATTTACATGTCTGTAATCACAATTCATAGTCTTATATCATGCTCGATTATGGTATTACATTTCAATTCAATTCTTGGTATTTAATATCATAAAAAACAAATCAATTCATGAGACAAATGACAATCTTACCTCAATATCAAGTATGCAACAATCATATATATATATTGGACTCATTATAAAAGTACAAACCGAAATTGTCACTCATCTACGATTCTCACTTTTTCTTTCCCCTGAGACGGTTTGACATTGTCTTTAGCTATATTTGATAGTTAAACTACAAAAAAAAAATTTACATCCAATTTACATTCAAACACATAATCAAGCATATTTTTCATTTTATTCAAATTTAGACCTAATTCACCAATTTCTCTCTCTAGCAGCCCGATTTAGGGCCTAGTGGGAATAATGGTCTCGGGACCACAAATTCGATGTCAGGAAAATTATTTTTTATTAAATTGATGTTATAGCATGTTTACAAGAGTGCATGAAAAATTTGATGGATTAATTTTAGAGTTTATGAGCCCAATTGTGAAAAAGGACTAAATCGCATAAAAGGCAAAAGTCTTGTATTGATAGCTAAATGTGTTAAATAGTTAGAGAACCAAAATTAGGGGTCTTTAAAAGGCAAATATACCATTTGAAGAAGTCATAGCCGGCCATAGAGTCAAAGAGGAGACAAATTTGTCAAAATTAGGTGAGTTGGTGACCAATTTTGACTAGATTAAAAATAAAAAAAAAGGGAAAAGATATCATATTCTTTTTCCATCTTCTTCTCCACCAAATTTTTTAGAAAAATTAACGGTTTGAAAACTTGAAATTTTTCAGCAACTTGAGGCACTCACAAGTAAGTGATTTTAATGAGTTTCTTGAAGATTTTTACATTTTTGGACCCTTGAAGCATGAGCTTTCAAATGAGGGTACTATTTTGCAAAATGATTGAAAATTTAGGGTTTTTCCATGAGATCATCTAAGGTTTTTTTTGATTTTATGGAAGAATATCAGGCTTGGGTGTGATGTAAACAACTTTTGTGAAAGGTATTAGCATGAAAACACCTAAAGGGAGCACTTTGCATAAGTTGTAAAATAGATGAAAAATATGTGAAATAGTAGGATTTCGGAGCTGCTATAAGAGTAAAAAAGGGTTCAGCTAGGCTTAATATGCAAAGCAATTTGATAAAAATCGATTTTCAAGCCTAGGGGTAAAATGATCATTTTGTCAAGGTCTAGGGGCAAAATGGTCATTTTACCAAAGAAGTGAATTTTTGATTACCTAATTTTTTTTAGTGATTAAATAAGTGTATTTTGCTATTATAGATCAAGAAATACTGAATCCGAACCTAGATCGGGGGAAGCCAAGCAAATCGACTAAATCGACTAGTTGCCATATTTTGTAATCCGAGGTAAGTTATGTGTAAATAATACAACTACATAGTTAATGTATGTGTTGAATTGTACTTGAATTTAATATAGCATGAATTGCTTGATTGTGGAATTGAGAAAGCATGATGACAATAGAGATAGCAGAGTTCATGTTTGAACCTAGGAAATTAATCGGATATTTATGCCATGACATAGGGGTTATTGTGAGCTAGTGTAAGACATGTCCGGGACATGCATCAGCCATATTGTGAGAGCCAGTGCAAGACCATGTTTGAGACATGGCATCGACATAGAGACGAGTGCTAGTGTAAGACATGTCTGGGACATGCATCAGCCTCGAGACGTAAGCCAGTGTAAGACATGTCTGGGACATGCATCGGCTACGAGATGATAGTCAGTGTAAGACCATGTTTGGGACATGGCATCGACTTGAGATATGAGCTTGTGTAAGAGCATGTTTAGGACATGACATTGACACCTTACCCCACGTTTAAGGCTATGGAATATCCGATAGCATTCCGAATGGTTCAACGGTGAAAGTTTTGATTTCTAGTTAATGAGGAAAGTATAACCGTTTTATGAGTGATACAGGTACCTATTTGGTATGTATAAAATGTAAGCCAAATTATATGCTATGTGATGTGTATTGAATATTGATGAGTAAGTTTTGCTTATGCCCACCTGTGTATTATGATACTTGTTGATGAATGGTAAAGTATTGTTGTATAATTATTTATATGCAACTCACTAAGCTTTATGCTTACTTCCTCTCCTTTCCTTTGTCTTATAGTGCCACCTATCTAGCTCAGGGATCAACGGAAGTCAGAGATATCAATCACTATATCAATCGAAGCTTTCGGTATAGTTTGATTCATATTTTTTAATATGGTATGTATAGGGCTTAAACTTTGCTATTTTTTGTGTCATTGAAAACTGGCCAAATGTGTTGGCTTAGGTTGGGAACCCTTCATTTTGTATTAAGCCTTGAATGTTGGCTAATATTCATTTTGATTTATATGTAAAGGTGTTATTTTCATATATGAGTAAAATGCACAAATGGAATGTTGTTTATTGTGGCTATTTTGGTTGCTTGGGATAATCTTATCTTGATTTTGGTTGCTGCTATGCAGGTTATGTAAGTAAGGGTGGCAATGAGGCTTGGTAAATAGCCTTATATTGTCCACACGGGTAGGCACACGGGAGTGTGTCTAGACTATGTGCAACACACGGACTGTCCTATGGGCATGTGGTTTGGCCGGGTGTCCCCTGCACGTAAAAATTCCAAGTCAGTATGCAGGATAGTAAACACATGGGCAGAGACACAGCCGTGTGACTCAGCCGTGTGAGGGACATTGTAACGCCCCATACCCGAGACCGTCGCCGGAGTCAAACACGAGGTGTTAACAGACTTAATTCATTACTTAAACAGCTCAAACAATTTATTTTTAAAATTTTCAGTCAAGCTAGCAATCTGCATCACAGTCGCTTAAAAATTCATATCTCGAGTTCCAAAACTCGAAATCCAATTCTGTAAATTTTTCGTAAAACTAGACTCATATATATATTTAATAATTTTTTTCTAGAATTTTTGGTCTAGCAAATTAGTACAGTTTATTAGTTAAAGTCTCCCCTATTTCAGGGTTCGACTGCTCTGACCTCTGTCTATTAAGAATCAGATATCTCCTTGTACAGAGTTTGAATGACTATGCAGTTTGTTTCTAATAAAACTAGACTCAATAAGGAATCTTTACATATAAATCATGACTTATAATTATCTTTGAACAATTTATGGTGAATTTCCAAAGTCAGAACAGGGGATCCAGAAATCGCTCTGGACCTGTTTCACAAAAATTTAAACATCTCATAAAATATAACTCATATACCTGTTTTGTTCCATCCATATGAAAATAGACTAATAATTATTCAATTCCATGTTTCATTCATCATCTAATTGTATCTATACTATTTTTAATGATTTTTCAAACTCATATCACTGTTGCTGTCTGAATCTATTTTATGGTAAATTTTACCTATTTTTTCATGGTTTCCATGGATTAGCTAGCAATTTAGCATACATAACACCAAATATGATCATGATTAGCCATTCTAATGGCTAATCATTACCAAGCATTTCCATACAACTCAATAACCATATCATAAGACCATATATACAAAATGATTATAATGCTATACATGCCATACTCAAAATATACAAGCCATTATGCCAAGATGGTATACGGATAGTGTGAGTGTGCCTCCGACCGTTCCCGATTTCCAAGCTAGCTTGTCAACACTACAAGGAAGGAAAAGGAGGGAGTAAGCATAAATGATTAGTAAGCTCACATGCAAATAGCAAGTAACACAACTATATACGCAAACATAAAACATCATTTGCATAATCATCACCGAGACATTCATATCACATTTTCATTTATCATCTTACCATATTGTTGTTATATCGAGTTTTCAACCCGAGGGTTAAGTACATACTTGTTCAAAGTATTCATTTCACAACACTTACCAATACGTCCCTTTCATCTCGAGTATTCCTCCATTTGAGTAGAATTTTACCCGTTGAACACATCGGAATATAATTCGGATACATGGAAAGTTTGCACATAAGTGCTACATATGTAGCCAAGCTACCATGTAACCCGCCCATAAGTGAACTCGGACTCAACTCAACGAGCTCGGATGCCTAGTTACATCTCTCGAACTAGGACTCAACTCAACGAGTTCGGACATTCGCATCCATAAGTGAACTCGGACTCAACTCAACGAGCTCGGATGCCCAAACATCCTAGTGACATGTCACTTGTATCCTAATCTATTCCTAAGGTTCAAACGGGCTTTTTTCCTCGATCTCACATCTTTGCCGTCTTCCACGGAATATCGGAACCGATACTCGGTGATAGTTCATACTCATCAAGTAATTCACATAATTACATATTATTCAACAATAACCACAAAACATAACGTTTCATGATAATAATAAGCATCATATCATATAAACAACATTAAATTCCTTAAAACAACAATTATGTACTACATTTACACATGAACTTATCTCGTATGCGAAAATGGCTACTTTTACCATTTCGCCCACAACTTGGTATTTTCCCCATTTTAGCCTGAATTTTAGTTTTCCTTGCTCTATCATTTAAAATATAGTCTAATTAGGACTCACATTATACAAATTGACACAAAATCATATTTTGACAAAATTACAGTTTTGCCCCTAAACTTTCGCATATTTACACTTTTGCCCCAAAGCTCGTAAATTAAACTTCAGCCTATTTTCTTATGTTTTATGACATGCTGATCATTTTTCCCTTCTATGGTAACATCAAATTCTCACTCTAACATGTACTTATGACTATTAGGTATTTTTACCGATTAAGCCCTTTTACTCGTTTTCACTTAAAACTTAGTACAAGTTGTCTAACATAATTTAAAACCTCATTTTCTATCATAAAACACCAAAATACAAAAATTTCACCTATGGGTATTTTTCCAAATACCCCTGTCCTCGAAAATCTTACCAGAAAAGTGGTCTTCACTTTTAATCTCATATTCGGTGCCGAAGAACTTTCACTTAGGCTGTACCTCCAATACATCTCTTTAATTTCTCATATGATCTGAAAGCTTACAGTCTCAACTCTCAACTGTTCTTAAATTTTCAACCCTTCTCAGTTTCCCATATATCATGACATAAAACTCGGATCTTAACTTGATTAATGGAGACCAGAATTCCAAGAAATCCAACAATAAAGAGACCTAAAATTCCATGAATCTGATGAGTAGGAATTCATTCAATACAGATATGATTTATAGATCTCGCTAAACATTTAACAATAGGATACATCACATTTTCCTTTTTCTGCTATGGAATTAATTCTGATATGGCCTCAAGAATAATCCTTCTCATTTCCATCCCAATATCAACACTGACAAGGATAATTTTGATAGATTCCAAAGCTCAGCTTTAACCCCATTAACAACTCCGATTTTATGTAACATCGAAAGCTCTAAACTATCACATTACCTCACTGTCTTGAAACACATCACAATTCATACAACGGTACATTACTGAAAGTCAGGAAGTCTTTACTCAATGTAGACTAGTCTAGTTCAGACGCTTCGGTTACCAATATTCTCATCTATCCAAACTTTGTCAACATGTAATAAACTTTCAGCTTTCACAAGATAAAAACCTTATCATTCGTAGTGACTTTAACTAATATCCAACTCTTTCTAATAAATATACACTTCTCGTTTAGACTATTTACTCTTTTATCAGTACAAAAATAAAATTATATTACCAGACTTGAGAAAAATAATCCTGACATAATTGTCACATGAAATCTTTCAAATAAATAATTCACCATATCGACTGAAACTCGCGCTTTTATCACCTATGCCTTTACTGATGTCAAATCCTTACACAGAAATTAGAAAAAAAATCCCAATACTAAAATCACCACATTACCAAGATCAAATTAGAAGTATAGTCATATTTGACATGATTATCACGAGCTGAAGAACATACTTCGAACATGAGTCATAATTGACAAATTATAGAACAAAGATAACAAGAAAACCGAATAAAGAAATCCAAGATACGATACTATGCCGGAGAATCAAAAACCAAACAGAATACCCCGATAATTCTTCAAAGAAAGAAAGTCCAAAAGAAAACATCATTTAATCCCACTGGAATCAAATATAACAAGAACAATATATCTTCCTATACATATATATCAGATGAAGCATCAAGTAGAAGAAACAGAATCATAATATCATGTGTATTCTCTCACCAATTCTTATCAGACGAAATGGAATAGAATACCCGATGAAATAGAGCAATATAAATTATAAACCAGTCAGACTACCAATGCTTTCATCCAACACTAGAATTAGAAGACATTCCCATATAACAAGAATTTCTTCAAAAGATCAATAGCCATAGAAATATTTCTGAGAACGGGTAAACACATAGAACATCTCAAAAGAGATCGCTAAATCATCCGGTCATAACTGTCACACTCGGATAGTTTACATTTCAAATATCATTTCCCCAACTAGTTCGCCATCACAAATTTCATATTAAACCATTCACTAAAGAAGGTCGATTCGAATAAATTTTGATTTACACTTTTCTCGACCTTGCACTGAGTAATTCGATTTACCAAAGAGAATTTCCTTCTCTAATTGGACGATGCATAATTCCAAGAATCTTTATATCAATCCGATACTTTCTTGGCTCTGACTTTACTTATCAGCTCACTTTCAATCTCTGATCATACTTATAATTATTCTATCATCGAACTCTTTGGGTTCTCAACTGAAACTTATTCAATACAAATCTCATGAAATTCCATTATAAGTACCACTTGATGAGGGGAAGGGTTGTAGGACTTCAATCGACTTTCTTATACATACACATATGACACAACTTCCATCATCATAGCAACATCATCAAAATCATGTCATTCATTCCGGCAATGCAACATTCATGTTGGCTTACACAAATTTTCCTATTGTCCCATTTAGACAATATACTTATGCATACATTCTATGTTTTCTAGATAGCTTTACTTATCCATTCATTTAATTAAATTAATTCATACTCATGACATCATATAAGGCCAAACAAACATAGATATTTGCATCACAATCACAACATTCATTTCGTGCATCATCATGTACATATCATTACAATCATATAATTCAGTCCAACAATTTAACATAGATAAGTTCATTTCATTATAATCCTTTAGCTTATAAAAATTATATATCATTAGCATTCATCAACATTCGACGTCCAAATCAAAAAAGGACATTTTCATTCGTATCATAATATTATGACTTTTATTCATACCTCTACTACTTTCTATTTATTCCGTTCATCTTATCAAGTAAGCCATATACACTACATCATATAAGCATTAAGCAAATATGGATATTTATCTCATATGTATCATAAACTTTTATTCATACATTTCTAAACCGAGACTTATCATAATCATAATTTTACTCAAATACCTTCACATAACATTGAACATGGTCGGCGCAGCTCGGTTGGAGAGTACCCTGTCTAAATAAGACGGTACTGTACTCATACGCGTCGGAAGACATCACACTATCACAGATCCGTGGCATGTATAGCTAAACTTTTACACATGCTAAGTTAGTCCGAGAACCGACTAAACCTGCTCTGATACCACTAAATGTAATGCCCCGTACCCAAGACCATCGCCGGAGTCGAACACGAGGTGTTAACAGACTTAATTCATTACTTAAACAGCTCAAACAATTTATTTTTAAAATTTTCAGTCAAGCTTGCAATCTGCATCACAGTCGCTTAAAAATTCATATCTCGAGTTCCAAAACTCGAAATCTAATTCTGTAAATTTTTCGTAAAACTAGACTCATATATATATTTAATAATTGTTTTCTAGAATTTTTGGTCTAGCAAATTAGTACATTTTATTAGTTAAAGTCTTCCCTATTTCAGGGTTCGACTGCTCTGACCTCTGTCTATTAAGAATCAGATATCTCCTTGTACAGAGTTTGAATGACTATGCAGTTTGTTTCTAATAAAACTAGACTCAATAAGGAATCTTTACATATAAATCATGACTTATAATTATCTTTGAACAATTTATGGTGAATTTCCAAAGTCAGAACAGGGGATCCAGAAATCGCTCTGGACCTGTTTCAAAAAAATTTAAACATCTCATAAAATATAACTCATATACCTGTTTTGTTCCATCCATATGAAAATAGACTAATAATTATTCAATTCCATGTTTTATTCATCATCTAATTGTATCTATACTATTTTTAATGATTTTTCAAACTCATATCACTGTTGCTGTCTGAATCTATTTTATGGTAAATTTTACCTATTTTTTCATGGTTTCTATGGATTAGCTAGCAATTTAGCATACATAACACCAAATATGATCATGATTAGCCATTCCAATGGCTAATCATTACCAAGCATTTCCATACCACTCAATAACCATATCGTAAGACCATATATACAAAATGATTATAATGCTATACATGCCATACTCAAAATGTACAAGCCATTATGCCAAGATGGTATACGGATAGTGTGAGTGTGCCTCTGACCGTTCCCGATTTCCGAGCTGGCTTGTCAACACTACAAGGAATGAAAAGGAGGGAGTAAGCATAAATGATTAGTAAGCTCACATGCAAATAGCAAGTGACACAACTATATACGCAAACATAAAACATCATTTGCATAATCATCACCGAGACATTCATATCAAGTACATACCTGTTCAAAGTATTCATTTCACAACACTTACCAATACGTCCCTTTCATCTCGAGTATTCCTCCATTTGAGTAGAATTTTACCCGTTGAACACATCGGAATATAATTCGGATACATGTAAAGTTTGCACATAAGTGCTACATATGTAGCCAAGCTACCATGTAACCCGCCCATAAGTGAACTCGGACTCAACTCAACGAGCTCGGGCGTTCGCATCCATAAGTGAACTCGGACTCAACTCAATGAGCTCGGATGCCTAGTTACATCTCTCGAACTCGGACTCAACTCAACGAGTTCAGACATTCGCATCCATAAGTGAACTCGGACTCAACTTAACGAGCTCGGATGCCCAAACATCCTAGTGACATGTCACTTGTATCCTAATCTATTCCTAAGGTTCAAACGGGCTTTTTTCCTCGATCTCACATCTTTGCCGTCTTCCACGGAATATCGGAACCGATACTCGGTGATAGTTCATACTCATCAAGTAATTCACATAATTACATATTATTCAACAATAGCCACAAAACATAACGTTTCATGATAATAATAAGCATCATATCATATAAACAACATTAAATTCCTTAAAACAACAATTATGTTACTACATTTACACATGAACTTACCTCGTATGCGAAAATGGCTACTTTTACCATTTCGTCCACAACTTGTTATTTTCCCCATTTTAGCCCGAATTTTAGTTTTTCTTACTCTATCATTTAAAATATAGTCTAATTAGGACTCACATTATACAAATTGACCCAAAATCATATTTTGGCAAAATTACAGTTTTGCCCCTAAACTTTTGCATATTTACACTTTTGCCCCAAAGCTCGTAAATTAAACTTCAGCCTATTTTCTTATGTTTTATGACATGCTGATCATTTTTACCTTCTATGGTAACATCAAATTCTCACTCTAACATGTACTTATGACTATTAGGTATTTTTACCGATTAAGCCATTTTGCTCGTTTTCACTTAAAACCGAGTAGTACAAGTTGTCTTACAAGTTGTCTAACATAATTTAAAACCTCATATTCTATCATAAAACACCAAAATACAAAAATTTCACCTATGGGTATTTTTCCAAATATGAACCCTAGGTTGAATTATTGCTAGCATAAGCTTAATCGAGCTACCGGGACTCCAAAAACGTAAAAATCATTAAAAATGAGGCTAGAACGGACTTAAAATCGAGCTTGGAAGCTTGAAAACCCTTGCCATGGTTTCTCCTTGCTATATTCGGCCATGGGGTTGAAGATGAGCAAAATTGGCTTTTAATTTTGTATTTTAATTCATTTTAGCCCTAAATGACCAAAATGCCCTTACTACTAAACTTTCCAAAAATTCCATCCATGTCCAATTTTTGTCCATAGACTTATAAATTGGTAAAATTTCTATTTAAGACCTCCTAATTAATATTTCAAAACAATTTCATACTAGAAACTTCTAGAATGCAAGTTTTACAAATTATTCGATTTAGTTCCTAATTTCAATTTATGCACTTTATGCATAAAATTTCTTCACGAAATTTTCACACAATCATGCAATCATATCATAGACCTAAAAATAATCATAAAATAATTATTTCTATCTCGGATTTTGTGGTCACGAAACCGCTATTCCGACTAGGCCCAAAATCAGGATATTACAGACATGGCCTAGCACACGGGCGCGTGCCTTGGCCATGTGTCATTTTAGGGATGATGACGTAAGAAACAGAATGTCTATGTTTTTACACACGGGATAGGACACGAGCGTGTTATGGCCGTGTAATGGACACGGGTCAGGCACACAGACGTGTGCCAAACTGTGTGAAAACCCCTGTACGTGTGCATTTAGAATTAATTCTACACGGGTAAAGGACATGAGCGTGTCCTTATTTTGCTTAGGCCGTGTGTGACACACGGGCCATCAGCACAGCCAGGTCAAAATAGTCACACGGGCGTGTTGCTCTTCCACACGGGCGTGTTGCTCTTCCACACGGGTGTGTGCCCCTATGTCAAGTGTCAATTTTATATAGTTGGCTTAAGGGCTTGGGTTGACCCCGTATAGGTTCCTACGGTCGATTTGGGGATCGTAGGCCATAGCAATAAGCTTAATGTAGAAATTGAAAAAAGTTTTTAAAATTGAGCAGAGTTTTGGTGACTTGGAAATGTTTGTTAGTATGAGTTTAAAGTTAGGTAATACCTCGTATTCCGTCTCAGTGAATGTAATATCCTGAATTAGGGCCTAATCAGAATAGTGGTTTCGTGACCACAAATTTGAGATAGAAATAATTATTTTATAATTATTTTGATGTTTATGATATGATTGTATGATTGTGTGAAAATAAAATCCTATGCCTAAAGTGCTTAAATTGAAATTAGGGACTAAATCGAATAATTTGCAAAACTTGCATTCTAGGAGTTTTTAGTATGAAATTGTTTTGGAATATTAATGAGGAGGTCTTAAATAGCAATTTGACCAATTTCTAAGTCTATGGACAAAAATTGGACATGGATGGAATTTTTGGAAAGTTTAGTAGTAAGGGCATTTTGGTCATTTAGTTATTAAAATGAATTAAAAACAAAATTAAAAGCCAATTTTTGTCCATCTTCTTCATTAGGCCAAAATTTCAAGGGTTCTCCATAGTTAGGTTTTGTTTCAAGCTTCCAAGCTCCATAATCAAGAGAAACGAGATTCAAGTCGCGATCGAGGGAAAAACAAAGTTTACGAAGAATAGGCTCAATTGCTAATAATTTTGTACCGAGTTTTGACAAGCCGGCTTGAGAATCGGGATAGGTCAAAGACTTGTTCACACTATCCGAAGGCTTAAATTGGTAAAATGGCTTGTGTATTTTGAATGTGGCATGTATGGCAAAACACTCACTTTGTGTAATTGATCTTATGATATGGCTATGGTTTGGTAAGAAAAGGGTTTGTAAATGATTAGCCATTGGAATGGCCAATCTAAGTCATATTTGATGTTATGTATGTTTAAAATGCTATTTAGTCCATGAAAATCCTTAGTAAAGAAATTTGCCATAAAATGTAATCAGCAAAGAAGATGATGTAAATTTGAAAAATCACTAAAAATATTAGAAATGGAATTAAATGATGTGTAAGTTATGAAATTGAAGCTTAATTAGTATATTTTCATATGGATTGAACAAAACAGGTATATAAATTATATTTTATGAGATATTTGAATTTTTGTGAAACAGGGCCAGAGTGATTTCTGGATCCCCTGTTTTGAGTTTAAAAATTCATCATAAATTGTAAAAAAATAATTATAAGTCATTATTTATATTTACAGATCTCTTATTGAGTCTAGTTTTAAGGGAAACAAACTTCATAGTAATTGAAATTTTGTACAGAGAGATATATGATTCGTAATATACAGAGGTCAGAGCAGTCAAACCCTAAAATAGGGGAGAATTTAACTAATAAAATGTACTAATTGGCTTAACCAAAAATTTTAGAAAAAAATTAGTAAATATATATATGAGTCTAGTTTCAGGGAAAAATTACAGAATTGGATTTCGAGTTTTGGAACTCAAGATATGAATTTTTAAGAAACTGTGACGTAGATTGCTAGCTTGACTGGAAATTTTAAAAATAAATTATTTGAGCTGTTTAAGTAATGAATTAAGTCTGTTAACACCTCGTGTTCGAATCCGGCAACGGTATCGGCTACGGGGTGTTACAATGAAGGGTTCGGGTGTGGGGTATTTCATTTAGTGGTATCAGAGTTATGGTTTAGTCAGCTCTAGGACTAGCCTAGTGATAGTACGGGTCTAGCTATACATGCCATAACTGTATATTGATATTGTGATGACTTCTGACGATTATAAATTGTATTTTCATAAAGTAAATGGATCTTGATATAGCTACGGTGGATGACGTGGAGAGTAACACATCAGCTCTCGCTGAGGGGACTGCGCTATTTGAGAAGGAGCCCATGACTATGGGCCAAGGCGGAGGGGCTAGAGAAGCCTATCTCCGAATGATGAACGCTTTGTACACGGAGTTCATTCGTGTGAATCTAAACACTCCACCTCCCCCACCTGCTCTGATTCCTTAGTATGCCCTGGTAGCTCTGCAAGGCGCGAACGTGTTTAGGAGAGAGAAGCCTTCGATAGGCAAGATTAGGAAGCAAGGGGCCGAGGAGTTTCGGGCTAACTTAGATGACGACTTGGAGAAAATAGAGTTTGGTTAGAGAATACCATTAGAGTGTTTGATGAACTGTCATGCACGCCTGAGGAGTGTGTGAAGTGTGCAGTAGCGCTCTTGCGAGATTCAGCCTACCAGTAGTGGAACACTCTCGTGTCTGTGGTACCGAGAGAGAGAGTAACTTGGGAATTCTTCCAGGAAGATTTCTGAAAGAAGTATATTAGTCAGAGGTTTATAAACCAAAAGAGGAAGGAATTTCTAGAGTTAAAGCAAGGCCGTATGGTAGTAGCGAAATATGAACGCGAGTTTGTGAGGCTTAGCAAGTATGCGTGGGAGTGAGTATCTATAGAAGTCACCATGTGTAAGAGGTTTGAGGAAGGCCTCAATGAAGATATCCGAGTGTTTTTTGGCATCTTAGAGCTGTGGGAATTTGTAGCACTTGTTGAAAGAGCCTGTAAGGCCAAAAAGCTGAATAGAGAAAGGAGGAAAGTAGCTTTTGAGTCATGGGATACAAAGAAAAGACAGATAGGGAAGTCACATCAGTTCTCATCAAAAAGATCAAGAGAGTTCATGACCCGATCAAATGCTTCGGTAGGGTTCTCAAATAGAAACAAAAACAAACAGAATACTACATCTAGAACCCAGACTGCTTCTGTAGCGAGTGTCGGTAGCGCTAAGCCAAATAGGGGTTATTTCAAGTGTGGATCATTAGAACAGTTCATCCAAGATTGTCCCAAAATGGAAGAGAGAGAGAAACAGCAAGAAGTGAAGGTAAGTAGTGCTCCATTGAGGGGTAGACCACAAAAGAATCCTAGAAGCGAGGCTACTAGTAGAGGTGCGCTAAGAGATGCTGTAGTGAAGATGGAATATCCTTCGGGTTGGACCAAATGAATTGAAAAATTTTCCTGTAATGGTATCGTCTCTGACTGCTAAGAAATATTTGAGAAAATGATATAAGGCTTACCTAGATTTTGTGCTTAATACTCAAGTATCTAAATTGAAGATAAAATCAATACCAGTGGTTTGTGAGTTTACAGACGTGTTTCCGGAGGAATTACTCTGATTACCTCTAGTGAGGGAAGTTGAATTTGGAATTGAGTTGGTCCTTGTACGACACCCATCTCCATCACTCTGTATAGGATGGCTCCGACGAAATTGAAAGAATTGAAGGCTCAGTTGTAAGAGTTAATAGATAAGGGCTTTGCGAGACCGAGTTTTTCACCGTGAGGTGCTCTAGTACTTTTTGTGAAAAATAAAGATGGGTCGATGAGGTTATGTATTGACTATAGACAGCTCAATAGAGTAACAGTGAAGAAAAGTATCATTTTCCAAGGATCGATGACCTGTTTGATCAGTTAAAGGGAGCCACTGTATTTTCCAAGATTGACCTGAGGTCTGGATACTACTAGTTAAGAGTGAAAGAGCAAAATGTACTGAAGATTGTGTTTCAGACGAGATACAAGCATTATAAGTTCCTCATCATGCCCTTTGGTTTGACTAATGCCCTGGCGGTGTTTATGGATTTGATGAACCATATCTTTCGACCATATTTGGATAAGTTCGTAGTGGTTTTTATTGACGACATATTGATTTAATCGCGTGATGAAGGTGAGCACGCGGAGCATTTGAGAACAGTTTTACAAACTTTGAGAGATAAGAAGCTTTACACCAAGTTCAGTAAGAGTGAAATTTGGCTTAAAAAGGTCAAATTTCTAGGACACATCGTGTCGGGTGACGGGATTTGAGTTGACCCAAGTAGAATCTTAGCTATTGTTGAGTGGAAACCGCTGAGGAATGTAATTGAGGTTCGAAGCTTTTTAGGTTTGCCCGGATATTATAAACTATTTGTAAACAGATTCTCTATGATAGCTACGCCGACGACAAGGCTGCAACAAAAGGATGTCAAGTTTGAATGGACAGAAAAGTGCTAACAGAGTTTCAAGAAAGTAAAGGCTTTGTTGACTGAAGCCCTGGTGTTAGTGCAACCGGAGTTGAGAAAAGAGTTTGTGATATTTAGCAATGCCTCCTTGAATGGTTTGGGGTGCATGCTTATGCAAAAAGGTAAGGTCATATCTTACAATTCGAGACAGTTAAAGCCACATGAGAAAAATTACCCGACGTATGATTTAGAATTGGCCGCTATTGTATTCGCGTTAAAAATTTGGAGACACGATCTATATGGCGAGAAGTGTCGGGTGTTCATTGATCACAAGAGCCTTAAGTACTTGATGACTCAAAAGGAGTTGAACCTAAGGTAACGATGATGGTTAGAGATAATAAGGGATTATGAGTTGATTATCGACTACCATTTGGGAAAGGCGAATGTGGTCGCCGATGCATCGAGTAGAAAATCGTTATTTGTATTGAGAGCAATGAATGCCAATCTGGCTTTGTCTAATGATGGTTTAGTTTAAGCAGAGTTGAGAGCTAGACCAATGTTTCTACAAGAGATTTGAGAAGCTCAGAATAATGACAGTGATTTGCAAGCCAAGAGAACTCAGTGTGAGTTGGGCGTCGAGTCAGATTTTCGTATTGGTACTATGGATGTAAAATGTTTAAAGATAGAGTTTGTGTACCCAAGGACAGCGAGCTTATTCAGAAGATTCTATAGGAGGCGTGTAGTGGTTGTTTATCCGTCCACCCGGGTAGCGTGAAAATGTACAACGACCTTAAGAAAATGTACTGGTGGTCGGGAATAAAAAGGGACATTTCAGAGTTTGTTTCTAGGTGTCTAGTGTGTCAGCAAGTGAAAGCTGAACACCAAGTACCTTTGGGTCTACTTCAGCCTATCACGATTCTCGAGTGGAAGTGGGATTAGATTACCATGGATTTCGTGATAGGTTTGCCATTAACCCTGAAGAAAAAGGATGCTGTTTGGGTTATTGTGGATAAGCTAACAAATTCAGTGCATTTTATACTAGTGCGTATCGACTATTCCCTTAATAGATTGGCTGACTTATACGTATTCAAGATCGTGAGGCTTCATGGAGTGCCGTTATTGATTATTTCAGATAGGGACCCAAGATATACCTCAAGATTTTGGAAAAAGTTGCAAGAGGCATTAGGAACAAAGTTGAGTTTTAGCACGGCATTTCACCCGTAAACCGACAGTCAGTCGAAAAGTGTGATTTAGATCTTAGAGGACATGTTACGGTGTTGTGTTCTCGAGTTTTAGGGAAGTTACGAAAGGTACTTACCATTGGTAGAATTCGCCTACAACAATAACTATTAGTCAAGTTTGAAGATGGAACCTTATGCTGCATTATATGGGCGAAAGTATCGAATGCCCTTATATTGGACCGAGCTCAGAAAAGGTCAGATTCACAGGGTAGATGTAGTTAAAGAAACTCAAGAGAAAGTTAAAGTGATTCGTGACTGTTTGAAGGCTGCCTTAGATAGGCAGAAATCCTATGCGGATTTGAAATGGAAGGAGATCGAATTTCAAGTCGGTGATCGAGTGTTTTTGAAAGTATCCTTGTGGAGAAAAGTTCTCAAATTTGGTAGAAGAGGGAAGTTAAGTCCTCGTTTCTTAAAACCTTATGAGGTTATCGAGAGAGTAGGATTGACTGCCTATGGTTTGGCTTTGCCACCAGAATTGGAAAAGATTCACGACGTGTTTCATGTATCCATGCTACGTTGGTATAGATCAGACCCTTCGCATGTGATTGCGCCAACCGAAGTTGAAATTTATTTGGACATGACTTATGGCGAAGAGCCGGTCAAGATATTGGCTCGAGAAGTCAAATAGTTAAGAAATAAGAGTATTTCACTCGTGAAGGTTTTATGGCATAGACATGGAGTCGAGAAGGCCACATGGGAACCCGAGGAGACTATGAGAGATCAATACCCAAACATTTTCGCTGATAAAATTTTCAGGGATGAAAATCCCTAAGGGGGGAGAAATGTAACAGCCCGATTTAGGGCCTAGTTAGAATATGGTCTCGGGACCACAAATTTGATGTCAGGAAAATTATTTTATTATGAAATTGATGTTATAGCATGTTTATAAGAGTGCATGAAAAATTTGATGGATTAATTTTAGCGTTTATGAGCCCAATTGTCAAAAAGGAGTAAATCGTATAAAGTGCAAAAGTCTTGTATTGATAGCTAAAGGTGTTAAATAATTAGAGAATCAAGATCAGGGGTTTTTAAAAGGCAAATAGACCCTTGGAAGAACGCATAGCTGGCCATAGATTCAAAGAGGAGACAAATTTGTCAAAATTAGGTGAGTTGGTGACCAATTTTGACTAGATTAAAAATAAAATAAAGGGAAAAGATATCATCTTTTTTTTCCATCTTCTTCTCCACCAAATTTTTAGAAAAATTAAGGGTTTGAAAGCTTGAAATTTTTCAGTAACTTGAGGCACTCACAAGTAAGTGATTTTAATGAGTTTCTTGAAGATTTTTACATTTTTGGACCCCTTGAAGCATGAGCTTTCAAATGAGGGTACTATTTTGCAAAATGATTGAAAGTTTAGGGTTTATCCATGAGAGCATATACGGTTTTTTCTGAAATTTTATGGAAGAATATGAGTCTTGGGTATGATGTAAACAACTTTTGTGAAAGGTATTAGCATGAAAACACCTAGAGGGACCACTTTGCATAAGTTGTAAAATAGATGAAAAATGTGTGAAATAGTAGGATTTCAGAGCTGCTATAAGAATAAAAAAGGGTTCGGCTAGGCTTAAGATGCAAAGAAATTTGATAAAAATTGATTTTTGATCCTAGGGGTAAAATGGTCATTTTGTCAAGGACTAGGGGAAAATGGTCATTTTACCAAAAAAGTGAATTTTTGATTACCTAATTTTATTTAGTGATTAAATAAATGTATTTTTCTATTATAGATCAAGAAATACCGAATCCGAATCTAGACCGGGGGAAAGCCAAGCAAATCGACTAAATCGACTAGTTGCAATATTTTGTAATCTGAGGTAAGTTGTATGTAAATAAAACAACTACATTGTTAATGTATGTGTTGAATTGTACTTGAATTTAATGTAGCATGAATTGCTTGATTGTGGAATTAAGAAAGCATGATGACAATAGAGATAGCAGAGTTCCCGTTTGAACCTAGGAAATAAATCGAATATTCATGCCATGACATAGGGGTTATTGTGAGCTAGTGTAAGACATGTCTGGGACATGCATCGGCCTCGAGACGTAAGCCAGTGTAAGACATGTCTGGGACATGTATCGGCTACGAGATGATAGTCAGTGTAAGACCATGTCTGGGACATGGCATCGACTTGAGATATGAGCTTGTGTAAAACCTTGTCTGGGACATGGCATCGGCACCTTACCCCATGTTTGAGGCTATGGAATATCTGATAGCATTTCGAATGGTTCAACGGTGAAAGTTTTGATTTCTTGTTAATAAGAAAAGTATAACCGTGTTGTGAGTGATACAGGTACCTATTTAGTATGTATAAAATGTGAGCCATATTATATGCTATATGATGTGTATTGACTATTGATGAGTAAGTTTTGCTTATGCCCACTTGTGTATTATGATACTTGTTGATGAATGGTAAAATATTGCTGTATAATTATTTATATGCAACTTACTAAGCTTTATGCTTACTCCCTCTCCTTTCCTTTTTCTTATAGTGCCGTCTATCTAGTTTAAGGATCAACGAAAGTCAAAGATATCGATCACACTATCAATCGAAGCTTTTGGTATAGTTTGATTCATATTTTTGATTATGGCATGTATAGGGCCTAAACTTTGCTATTTTTTATGTTATTGAAAACTGGCCAAATGTGTTGGCTTAGGTTGGGAACCCTTCATTTTGTATTAAGCCTTGAATGTAGGTTAATATTCATTTTGATTTATATGCAAAGGTGTTATTTTCATAAATGAGTAAGATGAAAAAATGGAATGTTGTTTATTGTGGCTAATTTGGTTGCTTGGGATTGTCTTATCTTGATTTTGGTTGCTGCTATACAAGTTATGTAAGTAAGGGTGGCAATTAGGCTTGGTAAATAGCCTTATATTGTCTACACGGGTAGGCACACGGGCGTGTGTTTAGACTGTGTGCGACGCATGGACTGCCCCATGGGTGTGTGGTCCGGTCGTGTATCCTCTGCACGTAAAAATTTCAAGTCAGTATGTAGGATAGTAAACACACGGGCAGAGACACGGCCGTGTGACTTAGCCGTGTGAGGGACATGGCCTGGCACACGGGCGTGTGCCTTGGCCGTGTGTCATTTTGGGGATGCTAGGACACGGGCTAGGACACAGGCGTGTCATGGACATGGGTCAGGCACACAGGCATGTGCCAGGCCATGTGAAAACCCCCATAGGTGTGCATTTAGAATTAATTCCACACGGGTGAAGGACATGGGCGTGTCCTTATTTTGCTTAGGCCATGTGTGACACATGAGCCATCAACACGACCAGGTCGAAATGGTCACCCGAGCATGTTGCCCTTCCACACGGGCGTGTGCCCTGTGTCAAGTGTCAATTTTCTATAGTTGGCTTAAGGGCTCGGGTTGACCCCGGATAGTTTCCTACGGTCAATTTGGGGATTGTAGGCCCATAGCAATAAGCTTAATGTAGAAATTGAAAAAGTTTTTAAAATTGAATAGAGTTTTGGTGACTCAAAAATGTTTGTTAGCATGAGTTTAAAGTTAGGTAATACCTCGTATTCCGTCTCGGTGAAGGGTTCGGGTGTGGGGTGTTACACTCTCTAATGACAACTTGCTAAACATCTAACAATAGAAGAAAATGTTATATGGGCTATCTAAATCAAGCTCCCATGGTTAAGAATCTATAAAAAATTGAAGAAAATAACTTGATTACCTATGGAAAATGGATGTTCAAATGTACTTGGAACTTAATGTTTTTCTTCTCTTTTTTCTTTAATGGATTATGACTTGGGAAGGAGGACAATAATGTCATCTTTCCATCCCCTAATTTGGCTATTTACAGTTTTATTAACATTTAATTAACTTAATTAATCATGATTAGTTTATTAATTAAGGTTTATTTATTTATTTGTAAGATTAAGTTGAAACTATCACCATCCTCCACTATCTCATGTTAATAATTGGTTCCATTTTGTCCCTTTGGATAATTTATATCTAGGTCTCCAAGTATTTTCTCAATTAAAACTCAATAGCGATTGAACTTCTATCATTTAGTCCCTAAGCTTAATTGACTATTTTATTGGCTAAATTACTTAACCAATATTTAATATATTTTCATATTATCTTCCTAAATCTTCTTATTTTACATTACAGACTTGGTTTACAAAAATGGGGTTCTGAAATCCCATCTTCTAACACTGTCTAAAGTTGGGTTGTTATAGGTAATGGTCGAGATATTGAGGTTTGTAAAGACCCATGGCTCTATGATGATAATAATTGGTTCCATGGCTCTATGGTCGAGGTATTGAGGTTTGATTCCTCTTTCGGGCTAAGAAAAATGAAGGTTAATAACATGTTTACCTTTGATGAACATGCTTGGAATAAAGAGTATATTGAAAGGATTTTTTCCCCAAGTGTGTTGGAAATAATCAGGTTTAAAAATAGTTTTCTTACACAACGAAAAATTAAAATTTTGAAAATCAACCATGTTTGTGATATTTATAGCTAAAAACCCTAGATCGAATTCGCACTTGTGTTTTTGGATAGACAGATCCTTGTCGTTCTTGGTTTTCAACCAAATGATCTTATCTGCTATTCTCATACCACGAGCTGCTTAGAGTGTGGGCTCAAACTATTCGAATCAAACACAATACTAGAAATAGTTTTCTTTTCTTTGGGGTGAAAATGAAAATTCTCTTCTCTAGAAGATACCAACAAAATCATTATTTAAGAAAATATATTTAATTTTTAGAGAATAAAATTCACTCAATTTTCAGGCAGAATAACAATATCTGAAAGTTGCCTTAATAGCCCTACTGGTGACATATATTTATAGGGAGAGAAGGTAGAACCCTTATTAAATTGTAAAAGTTTATTTCAACTAGAAAAATGAACTCCTAGTCTAATTAGAAGTATAGGGGTGACAATCCTAATTAATTTTACTAGGGTTTGCCGTCCACCAACATAAGGGGCTTTTTGGCCTCTCCCATATCGGGTCCACATACAAATACTTCTTAGGCTTTTAAGCTAATACTTTATAATTTGTACCAACCCAATATTTGTTTTTCTAATTATCAAAATAAACTTCAAGATATTTCAAATTAAATAATTTTCTCAACACAATTCTAATTCTATAAAAATAGTGACAAGTTTACCGTAAAAAAATCTATGAGAAAATATATTTAATATTTCTCCATTCAACGGTTCATTATGACTAGATAAGTTATTTTCATTTTTGAACTTCATTTAATTCAAAAGAACTTATATTAATTTTTAAAATCATTTTCATTTTTTATTTTCATTTTTGAGAAAACGATAATCATTTCCAAATGTTTCCCATTTCACCATTTTCACCATTACTATTCAATTATGTTCATTTGACATGCAATTTAATTCTGGTTTCATTGAGCTAGCGTTGGGAAAAATTGGACATATGTGACTGTGGATCAAATGTTTTATAATTAAGTTCTAGCTTTTCAGTTATTAATTATAAACTCATTTAGTCACGAAGTCATTCCACTATAGTATTGTGACTGAGCTCTCCTTGACGGCATACCATTACGAAAGCAACTCGATCAGTGGTCGTCCAATGACCTTGTCATAAGAGTGTTACCCTTACAGGATATCTTTAATCTCTTTCGGGTAATATTCATTCTCCCAATATGATCCTATTGAATCTCATGGTAACCATTACATTTTCCTTCATGAAAAGTCGATTACTATTAAATAGTAATCAAGTCATTCATCATAAAGACGAACAACCAGTGGCCAAATTTACTTTTTATCAACCATGTAATGCCAATGAGAGGATATGATTTATCCATGTCTCAAGCTATGAATTCCATTATTTTGAGTGAAGCTACATATTTCATAAGTCATACACCCAACACACTAGCCTTCAGTTCCTTATCTGTTTGAACTTAGGTTTTTACTTACATCAAAGTGTACAAGTCATGCATACATAGTCCGTCATCCACTGAGGGTTAAGGTATGTCACATTATGAACATCACAAGCGAATAAATCCATAAACGAATTTAAGATCTATCCTTCCTGGGTCCAGTCCAATGAATTATTAGTCCAATCGGTCACATCTATGTCTCTATCTTCTAGGAGTCATCCGCTTCGATGCCCAAGACAAAACATCTCCCCAATTGGACTTGATAGACGACATATTAGTCTTTCAAGTGGGTTACTCAATTTCGATTAGACTAATGGTATATTTAGGTTCGTCTAATAATATAAGTTGTCTTTTTTTATTATGATTTGACCACATAATACTACTCAATATTAGTTTAAATATTAGACAACCAATGACAACATTTGTGTAACACCCCTAACCCGTATCTAATGCTGGAATAGGGTTACAGAGTATTACCGGACTTATAACATACATTTCAAAATCAATTATCATTCAAATAAAAAACCGTTCTAATACATTCATACAATCCCTAATACGAGCACTCGAGGCCCCAAATGGACATTAAAAGTGGTCTGGGACTAAATTGAATACTCAAGAAAATTTTTAGAAAAATATTGAATTTTTTTTCAAAGTGCAGAGGGCACACGCCCGTGTAGCTAGGCCATGTGGGCATTCAAAATGGGATCATATGCCTGTGTCCCAGCCCATGTCCAACCCCGTATAACTCACTGACTTGGGTTACACGACCAACCCACACGCCCGTGTGCTAGGCCTTGTACCCATCAAAACGGCTTCACACGCCCATGTGACAATCCGTGTGCTAGGCCGTGTGAAACTACTGACTTGATTTCTATAGAAGTGTCAGGGGAAACATGGCCGTGTCTCACACACGGTTGAGACACATGCCTGTGTTACTGCCCTTGTGGACAAAATTAGGCCAATTTCCAAGCCATATTCCTCACCCACATTGGTACTAACCTATACACATCAATTTCCATATAACCATGACATAAATAGGCATTCAAAACCAACCAATCTCAAGTTTATAACATATACTTTCACACATACAACATGATACTCATAATCACATCAATTGACCACTTTAACACATACCAATTATGCTTCCAAAATATACCTAAATGATCACACTAATATATGAGACATTGTGCCTAAACTTAACATGTATGCCACATATAAATCTCAACTATTTGGTACCCAAAATATCAATTCACCACCAAGGCATTCATATGGCATTCATTCAACTCATGCCAAGGGCTATTTACATATTTAAAAAACAAAATATATGCCCAAAATTACAAGCCAATTCAAATGGCTAAAACACAAGTAAACATGTGGGTATCAACAGCCAAAACGATCTATACATGTCATTATAACCAAAATTTTAAAACCATGAGTACCAAAATAGCCGATAGATAGTGTGATGATGTCTTAGACACCTTCCAACCCGAACGAACTTTCAATATCTAGATACACGAAGAAATTAACACAAAGTAAGCATAAAATGCTTAGTAAGTTCGTAATTCAAAGAAACAAAGCTTATGACTTCAATTTATAAGCATAATCCATTTAAGTCACTCCAACATGTCTTGTCCTTAGCCTAAACAACATTAGCTTTTCAATTTTAAATATCACATGAATTAGAAAATTATTACAAGACATTATAACATAAGTTTATATTACTTATCTGCATTCATACATCAAATGTATGGCTAAATATATTTCAATCATCCAAAAACTTATACTTTTCCATGCTTTCATAGCACTTCTTATTGAAGAATTTGTCAATCTTTATCTTTTTCTGATATCAATTGAACCTCAATTTAAGTGAGTAAAATGAAACATATCACAACTCAGTTTAGTCCAAAAGCCTAACACATAATCATCAACCACGTTTACCATGTATTCATATATCATAAATATATATACAATTTCCACGTACTTTGTGTACATACCTGTACTAATTCGTATTGAACTCATATATCCTCATAACTAAACTATGCCTGTTGAACCCTTTGGAATACTATTGGATACTTAGGTACCTCGCACACTAAGTGCCAATACATGTTCGAAACCATCTCTATCTCATATATTATATAGCTGTTTACTCTCGAGCCATCACTGGGTCTGCTCACACAAGTTGATGGTCAAGACGTAACTACATGGTGCTACTCACACAAGCTGATGAGTAACCGCAGGACAAGCCGGGAAACTCAGCCACTGGTAGAATGACGGGACCAGCACCCAAAACACAATAACCCCTAATGACATGTCATTTGTATCCTATCTATTCCTAAAATTCAATCTCGATCCATAGGTCGCCGAAACTTCGTTGAGTATTTCTGTGGAGTTGTATCATCATGAATATAATAATAAAGCATTCAAAACACATATAATTTAATGCTTAATAACATACGAACTTACCTTGAATTAGTACGAAGGAAATTGACCAATAACTCCACAACTATATCTTTGTCTAGATCTAATTCCGAACGTGCTTTTCTTGATCTCAATAATCAAATTTAACTAATTTAATTCACATTTTACTAAATTCAATCCAAAATTTATATTATGAAAAAATTACCATTTTTCCCTATACTTTTGACCTTTTTACAATTTAGTCCCTAAGCTCGTAAAATGAAATTCATGCAATTTCATCCACATATAACCTAGCCAAATTTATTTTATACTTATACCAGCCCATATATTTCACAATTTCTCACATTTAAGGTCTAATTTTCACATTTCTCAATTTAGCCCCTAATTGACAATTTCATTACAAATCACTTAACAAAAGTTGTTTAACTAACAACAAAGATTCATTTTCTTCCATTAAACTTCAAAACCCTAACATTTTTATCAATGGAAAAACTCCAACTATTCAATAGTTTTGTAAATTAGTCCCCTAGTTAGCTAGGTTAAGCTATAACAATCCCGAAAACATAAAAATAATAAAAAAGGGATGAAAAATCACTTACATGCAAGAGATTTAATATGCTGAATTTTTGAGAACTCCCATGTCTATTTCCTTGGTGAAAACCAGTGGAAGATGAAGAAAGATGAAGCTTTTTCTTTTTTTTATTTAATTTATTCATTAGTTGACTATTTACTATTTTAACCTTACCAAACATTAAAAATAACCAAATTGCCAAGCCATGGTCATCCACTAACTCATTTAATGGTCTAATCATCATATAAGAACCTCTACTTTAAAGTTCTATAGCTATTTAATACCTTTAGCTATTAGAACGCAACTTGCGCACTTTACGTGATTTAGTACTTTTTTACAAATTGAGGATACAAATGATAAAATTTCTTAACGAAATTTTTATACTATAATATTATCATGCTATAGACATCAAAATAATATTTAAAAAAAATTGACTTCAGATTTGTGGTCCTGAAACCACTGTTCTGATTTTATCGAAAACGGGATGTTATAACTCTCCCCCTTAGAAATTTTTGTCCCTGAAAATTTTATCAAAAAATAGATTAAGGTATTGTGTTCTCATATTTTCTTCTATCCTGTGACGATGCAATAGAACCTTCACTAAAACTATGCTTTTTTTTTTTAACTCTTTAATCTCACGTGCCATAATTCTGATCGGTTCTTCATTATCCAACATGTCAACTGAATCTCAACATCTGTCAGAAGAGTGATATGCGATGTGTCTAATCGGAACCGTCATAATATGGATACATGAAATACATTATAAATCCTCTTCTAAGGTGATACTTTCAGAAGCACTCTATCGCCAATCTAAAATTCAATATCTTTACGTTTCAAATTTGATACGATTTCTGTTGATCTGAAACTACTTTCAAAATCTCGCGAATCACTTTCACTTTTTCCCTAGTCTCGCGAACCAAATCAACCTCGGATATCTTTTTCTCACTGAGTTCAATCCAGTACAGAGGGGTTCAGCATTTATGAACAAATAAAGCTTCATACGGTGCCATCTTTATGCTCGACTGAAAACTATTATTATGTGCGAATTCGACCAACAATAAAAATTTTTCCCATTTACCTCCGAACTCTAAAACACAGTAACAAAGCATATCGTCAAAAATATGAATCACTCTCCCAGACTGACCACCAGTCTGAAGGTGAAATGCAGTGCTAAAAATGCAACCTCTTACTCAGAGCTTCCTGAAGCTTTCTCTAGAATCATGATATAAACCTCAGATCTCTATCTGAAATAATGGAGACTAGAGCTCTGTGTAAAATCTGACAACCTCAGAAACATATAACTCAACCAATCTGTCATGTGAAGAATTTGTATGTACTGGAACAAAATATGTAGATTTCATCAAACGATAAACAACAACCCAGATAGCATCTTTCTTTTTCAGAGATAGGGATAACCCTGATACGAAGTCCATCGTAACTCTATTTGTGATATCCCGAATTACGGCCTAATCAGAATAGTAGTTTTGAGACCACAAATTTGAGATAGAAATAATTATTTTATAATTATTTTGAGGTTTATGATATGATTGCATGATTGTGTGAAACTTTCGTGAAGAAATTCTATGCATAAAGTGCTTAATTTGAAGTTAGGGACTAAATTGAATAAGTTGTAAAACTTGCATTCTAGAAGTTTCTAGTATGAAATTGCTTTGAAATATTAATTAGGAGGTCTTAAATAGAAATTTGACCAATTTCTAAGTTTAGGGACAAAAATTGGACATGGATGGAACTTTTGGAAAGTTTAGTAAAAAGGGCATTTTGGTCATTTAGGGGTAAAATGAATTAAAATACAAAATTAAAAGCCAATTTTGTTCATCTTCTTCACCATGGATGTGTATACCAAGGGATACTCCATGGCTAGGGTTTCCAAGCTTCCAAACTCGATTGTAAGTCCGTTCTAGCCTCGTTTTTAATGTTCTTTACATTTTTGAAATCCTCGTAGCTCGGTTTACCTATTTCTACCAATATTTTGAGCTAGGGTTTATATTTAAAATTTTACCATGGATGATATGTATGAATTTTGACGTTTTATGGTAGAATATAAAGTTTGAGATTTTGTTAAACAACTTTTGCTAAGTGATTTTTCGTAAAAACGAGTAAAATGACATAATCGGTAAAAATACCTAATGTTCATAAATACATGTTAGAGTGTGAATTGGATATTGCTATAGAATGGAAAAATGATCAACATGTCACAAAACATAAGAAAATAGGTAAAAAAGTTGTATTTTATGAGATATTTACGTTTTAGTGAAACAGGGTCAGAGCAATTTCTAGATCCCCTATTTTGACTTTAGAAATTCACCATAAATTGTAAACAAAATTATTAAGAGTCATACCTTACATTCATGGATTCCTTATTGAGTCTATTTTTAAGGGAAACAAACAACATGGTCGTTGAAATTTTGTACAGGGCAAAATTTGGTTCGTAGTGCACAGGGGTCAGAATAGCCGAACCCTGAAACAGGGGAGACTTTAACTAATAAACTGTACTAATTGGAATGAACAAAAATTCTAGAAAAAAATTAGTAAGTAGATATCTGAGTCTAGTTTCAGGAAAAATTTACAAAATTGGATTTCGAGTTTTGTAACTCGAGATATGATTTTTTTAGCGACTGTGACGCAGTTAGCCAGCTTGTCTGGAAATTCTAAAATAAATTGTTTGAGCTGTTTAATTAATGAATTAAGCCCATTAACACGTCGTGCTCGACTCCGGTGACGGTCTCGGGTATGGGGGCGTTACATTTGGTGGTATTAGAGCTATGGTGTAGTCGGTTCTCGGACTAACCTAGCATGTGTAAAAGTCTAGCTATACATGCCACTGATTTGTGATAGTGTGATGTCTCCCGACACGTATGAGTACCTTCTTGTTTAGACAGAGGTACTCTCCAACTAGCTGCACTGACGATGTTCAATATGATGCGAAGGTGTTTGAATAAAATTACGATTATGATGAGTCTCGATTCAGAATAGTATGAATATATATAAGTGATAACATGTGAGATGAAAGGTCATGTTGTGATAAATATCCATACTTGCTTGATACTCATATGATGTAGTGCACTTGGCTTACTTGATAAGATGAACATGATAAATAGAAATTCGTAGAGGTATGAGTAAAAGTTTCTAATATCAAGATATGAATGAAAATATCATTGTCTTGATTGAACGTTGAATGTTGATGAATGCCAATGATATTTTTTTATGAGATAAATGATTATAATGAAATGAATTTATCTATGTTAAATTGTTTGGACTAAATTATATGATTGTAAGGATATGTATATGATGATGCACGAAATGAAAGTTGCGATTGTGATGCAAATATCTATGTTTGTTTAACCCTTATATGATGCCATGAGAATGATTTGTTTGAGTAGATGAATGGATAAGTCAAGTTATCCAGAAAACATAGGATGCATGCATAACTATACTTGTCTAAATGGATAACTAGAAAATTTGTGTAAACCAACATGAATGATGCATTGCCTGAATAAATGATATGATTTTGATGATGTTGTTATGATGATGGAAATTGTGTCGTATGTATATGTATGAGAAAGTCGAGTCAAAGGCCCTACAACTCCTTCCCCTTACCGAAGTAATGTTTATAATGGAATTTCATGAGATTTATACTGAATAAGTTTCCAGTTGAGAAACCAAAGAGTTCAGTGCTAGAATAATTATAAATATGATTAGAGATTGAAGAATGAGTTGATAAGTAAAGTTAAAGATAGAAAAGTATCAAATTGACATAAAGATTATTAGAGTTATGCACTGTTCCAGTTAGAGAAGAAATTTATTTTGATAAATTGAATTACTAAGGTACAAGGTCGAGAAAAGTACAAATCAAAATTTATTCAGAACTAGTCTTCTTTAGTGAAAAGTAATATGAAATTTGTGATGGCAGAAATAGTTGGGGAAATGATATCTGAAATGTGTAATATCTGAGTGTGACGATTCTACTGGATGATTTTAGCAGTTTCTTCTAAGATGTTCTGTGTTTATCCGTTCCCAGAAATATTTCTATGGTTGTTGATCTTTTGAAAAAATTCTTGTTATACTATTCTTTCGGGCATTCTATTATATTCTGCCTAGTAAAAATTGATGAGAGAATATGTATGATACTATGATTCTGTTTCTTCTACTTGATGCTCCATTTGATATGTATATATGGGAAGATACATTGTTCTTGTTGCATGTGATTCCAGTGAGATTAAATGATGTTTTCTACTGGATTTCTTTTCTCTGAGGAATTATCGAGATCTTCTATATTTTCCTATGAGTTTGGTTTTCGATTTTCTGGCATAGTATCGTATCTTGGGTTTCTTTATTCTGGGTTTTTCTATCTTGGATTTCTTTATTTGGTTTTCTTGTTATCTTTATTCTGTAATTTGTCAATTATGACTCATGTTCGGAGTGCATTATTCAGCTCGTGATAATCATGTCAAGTAGGACTATACTTCTGATTTGATTTGGGTGATGTGGTGATTTCAATATTGGGATTTTTCTAATTTTCGTGTAAGGTTTGACAACAGTAAAGGCATAAGTGATAAAAGTGCGAGTTTCAATCGGTATGGTGGATTACTTCTCTCAAGTAAGTCAATTATAGTTAATGTCTTCAATTGAGATATTTTGGTTATTTGAGCTAATGCAATTGAGACGGTTTTGATTAACGTAAGGAATGAATACTAAAGGATGGCATGATGAATTGTTTTGTAATTAGAAGAAAGGATTACTTGAAATGTCATTCACGGGTGATTAAGACCGACTCGAGTGTTCAATCTGTATGAATTATAATGTGATTCAAGACAATAAGGTAATGTAATAGTTTAGAGCATTCGATGCCATGGAAAATCTGAGTTGTTAATGGGGTTAAAGCCGAGCATCAGGATCTACCAGAGTTATCTCTGCCAGTATTGATATTAGGATGAAAATGAGAAAGGATTATTTTTGAGGCTATATCAGAATTATTTTCGTAGCGGAAAGAGGAAAATGTGAGTAGTAAACTAAAAGAGTACAGTGAGGATCGACTTCTGATGTTGAATTTCAGATTGGATCTGATTCATGGTATTATTATTCCGAGGCTTATACAGAAAGAATTGTATGAAGCTCACAGTGAAAATTTTCCTATTCATTCAGAGAGTAATGACGTGTACTGTAATTTGATTCAGATGTTATTGGATTGTGATTTATTGATGATGAAAATCTAAATGATTATTTCGAAAGCGTGCAGGTCCCTTTGATTGTTGGATTTCTTGGAATTCTAGTCTCCATTAACCAAATTGAGATATGGTTTTATGTCAATATGACAAGGGAAACTGAGAAGGGTTGAATGTGACACCCCGAATGTGACCCTAGTCGGAGAGTGGTTTCGGGACCACGAAACCGAGTCACAAGAATAATTAAGTGTTATATTCCATGCTTATTGTATGTGGAATTGGTATGCGTAAATATTTCGTGTCTCGATTTTTATTAATTAGGTGCTAATTTATAAGAAAGGACTTAGTAGTGAACTTTGAAAGTACGATAGGGAAATATGTGATGACTAATTAAAGCATGCATGCAAAATAATGGACTTGCATGTCAAATTTCCTTTTTACAAGTGATGGCCGCCATGACAAAGAGATATGGGCTAAACATGTCATGAAACATGTTTTGTTGGGCATTAGGAGAAATCATAAACAAATAAGCATGGGTAAGAAAAGAATGAAAAAAAATGTGTGAGAGAGTAGCATTCCCCCATTGCCGTGCAACCAAGAAGAAAAAAAAAAAAATTGTTCATCCTTTCTCATCTTTTGGCGAAAATCATAAGGAGGAAGAAAGGGATTTTTGCTCCATTTTTGGTTTAGAAGAGAACTAGAAGGAGATTTGGCCATACTTGTACCAAGATTAAGGTATGTATGAGGTTGTGTTTGGAGTTTCATGCATGACTTGGTTACTAACTTGATGTGCATGCTAGCCATGGCTCAAATCTTTGTTATGCCATGGAAATGGTATTTGGGCAAAGTTGTTATGGTGATAAAGCCATTGCATGCTAAGTGTGAAGCTTGATGATGATGCATGCAATGATGGATTTTCTATTCATGAGTAAGATTTTGAGTTTTCTCTTTGTTTTATCATGATTAAAGTTGAAAAGGAGCATGATTGTCATATTCGCCATGATGCATTCTTGAGCATGATTCATGCTTCTTGCATGTTAGTTAAAAATTTGTGTTTTGGATGGCTATGGACACCTTGAAAATTCGGCCATGCTCATATATGCATATATATGATTGCACATTATGTTTGGTTATGAACTAAGTGATGAATATATTGATTTAAAGAAGAAAATGTGGAAGAATGCTTGTGAAATTGCAAGCACAATTCGCCTAGCACACATATAAGTGCTTGATGCTATATTATAAGTTTTGGGCCACAATGTGCAAAGCATTAATTAGTAGATTGCATGCTGTTTTGTGAGGTATTAAGTGCAAAATTGACCTCAACATGTACATGAATATTCGGCCTTGGGTAGCCTATTGAAGGCCTTAGCATTTCCTTGATGCTCAAATAAATTGTATTGAATTGCTTGATGTAGTATAAAATGTGCATGACCATTGTGTATTCAAGCTAAAGAGTGGCCATATGACCATTTAAAATCCTTGTCATATTCGGCCATAAGCAAGCACAATGAGGTTTTAATAAATTGAATTTGTTTGAATTAGCTCAAGAGCTAAGAGGGCCACAATTGGACAAGGGAAGGAAAAGGTGATCGAATAGCGAAAAAGCCGTTCGACAACATCCGAGGTAAGTCCTCAAGAAGTGACCTTACTTGAATTATGTGAGATGAAATATGGATGTGTATGATTATTGATTATGTGTGTATGAGTATTTGAATTCCACGGGCTAAGTCCCGGCGAATATGCTAATGATTATAATTGTGTTTGAGCCTTAGTAACGAAAATGAAATATGTATGTCCAATGATTATTGATGTATGTGTGCATGAGAAATTGAATGATATCCGGGCTAAGCCCGAAGACAACTATGCTGGAAATTATATCCGGGTTAAGACCCGAAGGCAATTGTGCTAGTGGCTATATCCGGGCTAAGGCCCGAAGGCATTCGTCGAAGTTATTCTATCCGGCTAAGACCAAGGCATTTGTGCACGTGATTAAATCCGGTTATATTCCGAAGAATCTTGGGCTGGAGGTGAGTGTTGGTTGCCGAAATGAATTTAATTAGTACACTCGGAAAGCCCAAAGGATAAGGTACGTTATATGTGCATTGGAAAGTCGACGTGTTTGAGCAACATTCGCTCAATCGACTAATGAATTTCAGTTATTGAATTGATTGATGCTTTGCGAACTTATATAATGATGAAGTATGAAGTAAGAATGTGTATTAATGAAATGATGCATTTGGCTATGTGAATGTGTTGCTGTAAATTATAGTTCATTATATTCCTTGAGACTTACTAAGCATAAAAAGCTTACCCGTTGCTTTGGCTCTTAGTTTTCTAGATTTCGCTCGAGGCAATCGGATTTGGGATCGTTGAAGTCGAAGTCATCCACACTATCAAGCCTCCATTTTGGTATAAATTTTTGGTTGAACTTGAGATGGCATGTATAGGACTACCCCTTGTTTGTTAAATATGTTGTAATGTAAGTATGTACGGCCGTGCGAAAATGGCTCGAAAAGGAAGCATGAACTTAGACTAATTGTGGGTTGTATGTATATATTTTGTGTCATGATGTGGCTATGGCTTGGAAATGGGAATGTTGGTCATATGATCAGCCATTGGCATGGTTAAAATGATCATATATGAACCTATGTATGGTAAGGCTAGTTGAATCATGGAGACCACCAAATAGGTAAGTCCTATCTTGAAACAGATGCTGCCAGCTGCAGTGGCATGAATGTGAAAAATCACCAAAATTCATAGGAATGGAATTAGATAGTGAATAAGCTATGTAAATTAACCTTGATGAGTCTATTTTCATATGGAAGAAACGAAACGGTCATAGGAGTTACAGGTTAAGAGATATTAAAGCTATTGTGAGACAGGGCCAGAATGGTTTCTGGGTTCCCTGTCGCAACTTTAAAATTCACTATAAATTATCCAAAAGAATTAGGAGATATACCTTATATGTACAGATTCCATTTTGAGTCTAGTTTCATTAGAAACAAACGACACCAACATTAAAGCCCTGTACAGAGAGATATTCAAGTTATACCGCGCGAAGGTCAGAGCAGTCGATCCCTGTAACAGGGGTAACTTTAACTAATAAACTGTACCAATTGGCCCGACCAAAAATCCTAGAAATAAATCCATGGATGGATATATGAGTATAAATTCAGGGAAAATTTACGAAACCAGTTTCCGAGTTTTGAAACTCGAGATATGATTTTTAAGGCGACAGTGACGCAGTTTTCCAGCCTGACTGGAAATGTCAAATTGGTGGGCAAAAACATGTGAACTTAGTTTGTTAACCCTCGGGTCCGACACCGGCGATGGTCTCGGGTTTGGGGTGTTACATTGAAAATTTAAGAACAATTGAGAGATGAGTCCGTAAACTTTCAGAATATATGAGAAATTAAAGAGATATATTGGAGGCACTGCCTGAGTGAAAGTTTTTCAGCACCGAATATGAAATTGAGGAATCTAAGTGAAGACCACTTTTCTGGTAAGATTTTCAGGGACGAAAATCCTTAAAGGGGAGGAGAGTTGTGATATCCCGAATTACGGCCTAATCGGAATAGTAGTTTTGAGACCACAAATCTGAGATAGAAATAATTATTTTATAATTATTTTGAGGTTTATGATATGATTGCATGATTGTGTGAAACTTTCGTGAATAAATTCTATGCATAAAGTGCTTAATTTGAAGTTAGGGACTAAATTGAATAAGTTGCAAAACTTGCATTCTAGAAGTTTCTAGTATGAAATTGCTTTGAAATATTAATTAGGTCTTAAATAGCAATTTGACCAATTTTTAAGTTTAGGGACAAAAATTGGACATGATTGGAATTTTTGGAAAGTTTAGTAAAAAGGGCATTTTGGTCATTTAGGGGTAAAATGAATTAAAATACAAAATTAAAAGCCAATTATGTTCATCTTCTTCACCAGGGATGTGTATACCAAGGGAGACTCCATGGCTAGGGTTTCCAAGCTTCCAAGCTCGATTGTAAGTCCGTTCTAGTCTCGTTTTTAATGTTCTTTACATTTTTGAAATCCTCGTAGCTTGGTTTACCTATTTCTACCAATATTTTGAGCTAGGGTTTATATTTAAAATTTTACCCATGGATGATATGTATGAATTTTGATGTTTTATGGTAGAATATGAAGTTTAAGATTGTGTTAAATAATTTTGCTAAGTGATTTTTTGTAAAAACAAGTAAAATGACATAACCGGTAAAAATACCTAATGTTCATAAATACAAGTTAGAGTGAGAATTGGATATTACTATAGAAGGGAAAAATGATCAGCATGTCACAAAACATAAGAAAATAGGTAAAAAAGTTGTATTTTATGAGATATTTACGTTTTGGTGAAATAAGATCAGAGCAATTTCTGGATCCCCTGTTTTGACTTTAGAAATTCACCATAAATTGTAAAAAAATTATTAAGAGTCATACCTTACATGCATGGATTCCTTATTGAGTCTATTTGTAAGGGAAACAAACGGCATGGTCGTTGAAATTTTTTACAAGGAGAAATTTGGTTCGTAGTGCACAGGGGTCAGAGTAGCCGAACCCTGAAACAGGGGAGACTTTAACTAATAAACTGTATAAATTGGAATGAACAAAAATTCTAGAAAAAAATTAGTAAGTAGATATCTGAGTCTAGTTTCAGGAAAAATTTACAAAATTGGATTTCGAGTTTTGTAACTCGAGATATGATTTTTTTAGCGACTGTGACGCAGTTAGCCAGCTTGTCTGGAAATTCTAAAATAAATTGTTTGAGCTGTTTAATTAATGAATTAAGCCCGTTAACACGTCGTGCTCGACTCCGGTGACGGTCTCGGGTATGGGGGCGTTATACTATTCCATTTCCACTCTGGTATCATCACTAGTTGTAATAGTCCTAAAGGCACTTGATGTTCAACTTTGACCTGTTGACAAATTAAACATCTGAACACAAAATAAAAATTATCGCATTTCATACCCGACCACCAGTACATCTATCTTAAATCACTTTACATCGTATTACTTCTCGGATGAATAGACAAGTTACCATTGTGAGCTTCGTGCAAAATGTTTTATATAAGCTCTGGGTTTTTCGGTAGACAAACTCAACCTCAGAAGAATAAACAGTCATTAGGTCCGTCCTAACATTCAGAATCAGAAGTCGACCACATTGTACTCGTTTAGCTTGCAATTCACTATCACATTTCTGAGCTTCTCAGATTTGCAATAAAAACATCGGTTTAGCTTTTAACTTAACTAAGATCGAACCATCATCAGACAAGGTCAATTGTGTAACCATCGCTCGCTAAGTAAACAAAGATTTTCTACTCGAGCATCTGCAATTATATTTGCTTTTGCCAATGGTTAATCAATGACTAACTCACAATCCTTCAATAGCTCGAGCCATCTACACTGTCTCATATTCAGATCTTTCTATGAAATCAGATACTTTAAACTCTTGTGATTAGTAAGTATGTGACATTTTTCACCAAATAATGGTGTTGCCAAATTTTCAATGCAAACACAATAGCGGCCAATTCTAAGTCGCGTGTCGGATAATTCTTTTAATGTGGCTTTAACTGTTTGGAATCATAAGTTATCACTTTACATTCTTGTACTAAAACACATTCAAATCCGTTCAATGCCACATAATTGAAAATCACAAATTATTTTCCTGATTCAAGCTGAACCAGAACTAGTGCTTCAGTTAACAATGCTTTCAACTGTTTATAACTTTATTAACATGTATTAGACCATTCAAACTTCACAAGCGCGATAACTTTGTCAATTACAACAACTTTAACTCATAATAACATCTTTCAATTAGAACTAATCTAATAGATATATTTCTGTATCATATTTTGTTTTTAGAATATGAATTCTTCATTCAGACTGTCCGTCTATTTACCCGTGAATGCACAAAATTTATTTCCAAACTTGAGGGTAAACTTAAATGCATATAACTCAATTTATTTTTCAACTGATTAACCGCTCTGCTTAAAACAACTGAGTCTATCTTAACTATCAAATAATAACATTTCAAAGTAATCACTTCTTCTTATTGTTAGGATAACTCAAACATACAATCTTTCATAATTCCTTCAACATGCTAGTCAAAGATCTTTACAAACTGCATTAGCTTAAACAAAACATAAAATCCCAATTTAACTCATTGACCTTAGTCAAGCTTACCTGAGAAAAGAAAACCATTATACAAATTTGAGCTTGATCTCCCACCGTCTATACTTTTGCTGATGTCAACCCCTTTCACAAAAACTAAAAAAAACCTGAGATCAGTATCACCATGTTCCTATGATCAAACTAGAAATTATAATCATAACAGATATAATTACCTCTGGCCAATGAATATCCTTTACAAATGAGCCATGTTTGATAAATTAGACAATAAGAATAATAAAAAAACCAAGATAATGACATCCAAGATGTGAAGCTATACTGAATTTTTTAGAACATAACCTATATTGGATGATAGAGATCTTGATGATTCCTCAGAGAAAATCTAGAAGAAAAATACCGCTCATACGCACTAAAATCAATTGTGACAGAGATAATATACTTTCCATATATATAAAGCAGGGCAACCGTAACACCCCGTACCCGAGACCATTGCCGGAGTCGAACACGAGGTGCTAACAGACTTAATTCATTTATTTGCACAGTCCATTTTAAAATTTCCAGACAAGCTGGCTAACTGTGTCACTGTCACCTTAAAAATCATATCTCGAGTTCCAAAACTCGAAAACCAGTTCTGTAAATTTTTCCTAAAACTAGACTCATATTTCCATCTATAAATTTTTTTCTAGAATTTTTGGTCAAGCCAATTAGTACAGTTTATTAGTTAAAGTATCCCCTATTTCAGGGTTCGACTACTCTGACCTTCATGCATTACGACTTAGATATCTCCCTGTACAGGGCTTCAATACTTATGCCTTTTGTTTCTAAAGAAACTAGACTCGAAAAGGAATATGTACATATAGGGCATGACTTCTAATTATCTCTGGTTAATTTATAGTGAATTTCCAAAGTCGGAACAGGGGATCCAGAAATTGCTCTGGCCCTATTTCACGAAAACTTAAACATCTCATAAAATACAGCTCATATGATCGTTTCGTTACTTTCATATAAAAATAGATTCATCAAGGTTTGATTACACAATTTATTCACTATTTAATTCCATTCCTACTATGTTTAGTGATTTTTCAAATCCACATCACTGCTGCTATCAGCATCTATTTTTAAGTAATTTAACAAATAAATTGATTTAATCATCTTGAACATCAAGAGAAATTCAAGGTACTTAGTCCATATATATATATTAGACATTAGAGTCATATTTATGAAATCATGAACCAAATTCAACATATTGGCTAATATTCTCCTTTAGCCGATTATCTAAGTCAAGATAGAATCATCATTATGCTTGCCCATAACCGAATACATGCAACACCAATCTATCTATTCATTCATGTGTGGATCTTATTTAAGCATGTATATCTACAATCGAATTCATCATATAAATATCTATGAATTCACTCAAACAATCTCAATACAACACATGGTGCTCAAACCATTATTCAAATTCAAACTCGGCTAGTACACATATATACACTAGCAATCAAATACTAACATTTGCACTTCACCTTAATAGCTAGCTTAGCAAACCTTAATTTAACATATAATTGTTCATAAAACAATTAAAGCATCCTCTCCATTTCGTCAATTTAAAACACATACATTGCCCAATAATATCCAAAATCATATTCGGCCTTAGTACACACTTGTTAGCCGATTTTTCTCCATTTAGTAACTAATGCACATATGTGCTCATTTGCTAGACTCTACTTCACCTAACTACCATTTATCTCTTCCATTTACTACCATGGCCGAATGTTATAACCTAAGCCACACATATTGTTCCTCAAGGCCCTTCAATGACCACATTCGGCACCCTTAAGAACAACCCAATTTCAACCTTCAAGAAGGAAGAAAAATATATGTACTAAGAGCTTCAAACTACTTGGCGAATATCAAACCTCCAATCAATCAAAATTTAATCCATGGAATGAATAGAACTTGAACTAACCACCTTCTTTATACATAATTTTCCAAGAATTTCAAGGTACTTACCTCTTCCTAATCCTCATCCAAGCCAAACATGAAGGAAGAGAACTCCTTTCTTCTTCCTTTCTCCTTAGAATTTTCGGCCATAGATGTTAAAGGATGAACACATTTTTTTTTCTTTTCTTTGTTTTCATCACCCTTCATCTCCTTATTTTATTACTAACCCTTTTATTTTATTATTTCTAACATAAAACATTAACACAACATGTTTATAATATGTTATGACCCATAGCATGGCCGGCCACTAGCTCAAATTTTGGGTAATTTGACATGCAAACCCATCATTTTTATAACATGCATTAATAGGCCACTTTACATTTGCCTAGCACATTTCTAAATTTTCTCACATAAGTCCTATTTACTAAAATTCACTTACAATTAACAAAATTCAAATATGAAATTTTCACACATGCATATATACATATAATAAGCATCAAATATGACGGTTAATTATTTTTATGACTCGGTTTTGTGGTCCCGAAACCACTTCTCGACTAGGGTCACATTAGGGCTGTCACAACAACAACCAATAGGAACCAAATAATAGCATCATATGAATTTTACCATTGACTTTTCTACCAAACGTAATGGAATAGAATACCAAAGAAAGATAAAGCAATGTCGATCATAAACCAACCAGACCAACAATGCTTTCGTCTAGCATTATGTTTAGCTAGCATTCTCATATTTCATCTGAAAATGAATAGCTACATATACCTCTGAGAATAAATGAACACATAGAATACCCAGAAGAGATCGTCGTAAGCTACTCGACTATAACTACTACACTCATAGATCTTTACAATTCAAACATTATTCCACTGACTATTTCTGTCATCAATAATCCCACATTATTCCATTCACTAATGAAATCAATTTAGAAGAAATTCTAGTTAATACCTTCTTCTTTAATAGTAACGTTGCGTAATCCGAATGATCATCAAAACAATCTGATATCTCTTCTAGAACTGTCTCTACTTGCTAACCCATTCTCATATCTGACTGCATTATAAATCATTCAACCCTTAAACTCTTTGATTCCACACTTGTGACCTTATTCAATCTAAATCTTGTGAATGTCATTGTATAACACTATATTGGTGAGGGGGTGAAGGTCGTAAAGCCTCAAAATTTGACTTTCACATATACACACATATAACATAACATTTATCATCAACATAATATTATGAACTTTTATTCATACCTTTATGAGTTTCGACTCATTAAAAGCAACATTTTTACTCAGATGCTTGAGCTTTACTTTCAGCACCATCAAAATCAGCTCGGTTGGAAAGCATCTCTGTCTAATTAAAACAAATCTCATCAGAGTCGGGAGGTATCACACTATCACATGTTATATAATGGCATGTATAGCTAGACTCACATGTGCTACGTTCAGCCTAAAAATAGACTAAACCGTAGCTCTAATACCTATAAATGTAACACCTCTAACCCATATATGATGCTGGAATAGGGTTACGGAGTATTACCAAACTTATAACTTCAACAATCATACATTTCAAAATCAATTATCATTAAAATCAACAACCATTCAAATACATTCATACGGTCCCTAATACGAGCCCTCGTGGCCCCAAATAGACGTTAAAATTGGTTCGGGACTAAACCAAGTACTCAAGAAAATTTTTAGAAAAATATTGAAAATTTTTTCAAAGTGTAAGACACACCCGTGTGGCCAGGTCCTGTGTCTCACACGGCCAAGGAACACGCCCGTGTCTCAGGCCGTATAGGCATTTGAAATGGGATCACATGGTCGTGTCCCAGCTCGTGTCTGACCCCGTGTAACTTACTGACTTGGGTAACACGGCCAACCCACATGCCCGTGTGCCAAGCAGTATACCCCTCGAAATGGCCTCACATGCCCGTGTGCCAGGTCGTGTGCTAGGCCGTGTAAAGCTACTGACTTGATTTCTATAGAAGTATCAGGGGACACACGCCTGTGTCTTTGCTTGTGTAGACAAAAATAGGCCAATTTCTAGGCCATATTCCTCACCCACATTGTACCAACCTATACACATCAATTTGCATATAACCATTTCATAAATAGGTACTTAAAACCAACCAATCTCAAGTTTATAACAGATACTCTCACACATACAACATGATGCTCATAATCACATCAATTGACCACTTTAACATATACCAATTATGCTTCCAAAATATTCCTAAATGGTCACACTCATATATGAGACATTGTGCATAAACTTAAAATGTATGCCATATGTAAATCTCAACTATTTGGTACCCAAAATATCAATTCACAACCAAGGCATTCTTATGGCATTCATTCAACTCATACCAAAGGCTATTTACATATTTACAAAACAAAATATATGCCCAAAATTACAAGCCAATTCAAATGGCTAAAACACAACAAAACATTTGGGCTATCATTAGCCAAAATGACCTATACATGCAATTATAACCAAAATTTTAAAACCATGAGTACCAAAATAGCTGATAGATAGTGTGATGATGTCTCCGACACCTTCCAACCCAAACAAACTTTCGATCTCTAGATACACAAAGAAATTAACACAAAGTAAACATAAAATGCTTAGTAAGTTCGTAATTCAAAAAAATAAAGCTTATAACTTCAATTTATAAGCATAATCCATTTAATTCACTCCAACATGTTTTGTCATTAGCCTAAACAACATTAGCATTTCAATTTTAAATATCACATGAACTAGCAAATTATTACAAAACATTATAACATAAGTTTACATTACTTATGCGCATTCATATATCAAACATATGTCTAAATATATTTCAATCATCCAAAAACTCGTACTTTTCCATGCTTTCATAGCAATTCTAATCAAAGAATTTGTTGATCTTTACCTTTTTCTCATATCAATTGAACCACAATTTAAGTGAGTAAAATGAAGCATATCACAATTCAATTTAGTCTAAAAGCCTAACACATAATCATCAACCAAGTCCATGTATTCATATATCATAAATATATATACCATTTCCACATACTTTGTGTAGATACCTGTACTAGTTCGTATCAAACTCATATATCCTCATAACGAAACTGTGCCCATTGAACCATTTGGAATACTATCGGATACTTGTGTACCTCGCACACTAAGTGCCAATATATGTTCAAAACCATCTCTATCTCATATCTCATATAGATACTCACTCTCAAGCCATCACTGGGTCTGCTTACACAAGCTGACGGTCAAGACGTAACTATACGGTGCTACTCACATAAGCTAATGAGTAACCACAACACATGCTGGAAAACTCAGCCACCGAAAGAACGTACGGGACCAGCACCCAAAACACAATAACCCCTAATGACATGTCATTTGTATCCTATCTATTCTTTAGGTTCAACCGGGATCCATAAGTCCCCGGAACTTCGTTGAGTATTTTCATGGATTTGTATCATCATGAATAAAATAATAAATCATTTAAAACACATATAATTTAATGCTTAATAACATATGAACTTACCTTGAATTAGTACGAAGGAAATTGACCGATAACTCCACTACTTTATCTTTGCCTCGATCTAATTTCAAACATGGATTTTCTTGATCTAAATAATCAAATTTAACTAATTTAATTCACATTTTACTCAATTCAATCCAAAATTCATATTATGGCAAAATTACCATTTTGCCACTATACTTTTGATCTTTTTACAATTTAGTCCCTAAGCTCGTAAAATGAAATTCATGCAATTCCATCCACATATAACCTAGCCGAATTTATTGTATACTTATACTAGCCCATATATTTTACAATTTCTCGCATTTAACATCCAATTTTCACATTTCTCAATTTAGCCCCTAATTGACAATTTCATTAAAAATCACTTAACAAAAGTTGTTTAACTAACAAAAAAAGATTCATTTTCTTCCATTAAACTTAAAAAACCTAACATTTTAATCAATGGAAAAAATCAAACTATTCAATAGTTTTGTAAATTAGTCCCTTAGTTAGGTAGGTTAAGCTACAACGATCCCGAAAACATAAAAATCATAAAAAACGGGCTTAAAAATCACTTACATCCATGAGATGTCATATTCTGAAATTTTGAGCTCTCCCATGGCTATTTCCTTGGTGAAATTTAGTGGAAGATGAAGAAAGATGAAACTTTTTCTTTTGTCTTATTTAATTTATTCATTAATTAACTATTTACTATTTTAACCTTACCAAACATTAAAAATAACCAAATTTCCAAGCCATGGTCATCCACTAACTCATTTAATGGTCTAATTATCATATAAGGACCTCCACTTTAAAGTTCTATAGCTATTTAACACCTTTAGCTATTAGAACACAACTTTCACACTTTACGCGATTTAGTCCTTTTTCACAAATTTAGCATACAAATGATAAAATTTATTAAATGAAATTTTTATAATATGATATTATCATGCTGCAAACCTCAAAATAATATTAAAAAAAATTTTGACTTCAGACTTGTGGTCCCAAAACCACTGTTCCGATTTTACTGAGAACGGGTTGTTACAATTTGCTTCCAATATTCTTTGCCTGTAAAAACCATATGAGGACAATTATAAAAACTATATTTATGTAATTAATGAAAATTTTTTATTAACCAATCCGTTCAAAAAAATTGCTAGTGTATATTAATGAAAATACTACACTTAGGGCACCGAATCCAAGAAAGTGATGATAAAAGAGTATTGCAGATTTTGATTAGTCTTACCTCCAATAATATTGACTTATATGGCATTTTAATGCACATGGTCATTATAGTGTTAAATCTAGGAATGCTTTCAAACACTTCTTTTGTTTTCGTGGCAACAAGTATGGAGCTATAACGTTCATCCCAAAGTTAAAGACCATATTTGCCATGGTTTACATCACTTTTTCCAACTAAATTGTGATTGAGGGATAAAGGGATTTTGATGGTATCCTCATATGTTAGTAAGGACTTAGATCATGTACTTTTTATGTGTGCAAAGGCAATTGAGGTTTGGCATGTAGTAAGCTTACCTTCGAGCTATTCCTCTTCTACGGAGTTTGTAGTTGATCTTTTGAAATTCTCAAATATTTCTTATATGACATGAGGGCTTGTTATTTAATGGAATTTTTGGGTTCATTGAAATATTTTTATTTGAAAAAATTATAGATTTGGGTGCTTCTATTATTATAAGATCTACTATTAGACTTGAAAAAAAATAACCCCCAATAAATTGATTTCTCCCTCTTGACCTTTTCTTTTAATGACACAAACCCTAAGTGATGGAGGATATAATCTTAATCTGTATTTATGTGTGTGTAATTATGTGTGGGTAATCCTAATGGGTAGAGTGAGAATCAATTTATAATGATTAACTTTTAATTTGGTACATCTATAAAGATGAACAAATAGGATTTAATTTTTATTAAAGAAAAACTCTTATTCCTTCTAAATTGGTCCACATTATTTTAGACTTAATTGGGTCCACATGATTGGGCTAAAAATCTTACATGTAGGTGTTGTTGGCTTTGCAGCTATTATTCGAGACTGCGATGGTCGTGTGGTAAGAGGTTTGTTCAGGTTTGAGAAGGGACTTTTTGGGCCTCGCTTAGTGGAGGCTTTTGCCATCTGTGAGGCTCTTTTGTGGTGTGATTGAAATCAATTCATATGGAGAATGTGATTCTTGAATTAGATTGTTTGATGGTGGTGAATGCCTTATTGCGTCTCTGTAACACCCCAAACCCGGCCTAAACGTTATGACCGGATCCGGTGCGCCACATCGATGCGTTCAAAACATTCCGTTTTACTTAGTTTGGAAAACTTAGTTGGGGTTGTAAAAGATACTTTTTAAAGCAGGTTAAGGTGAATAGAAGCTGTGCACCAGGTAGGAAACCAGGAAGAAGAGGAGGTGAGTCCATCGGACTGCTTAAGTACCAAGCTCCTTTCGGATCCAATCCTAGACATGCACACCACCATTGCCACACCCTAACAACTCGTGTAATTTTGAGAAAACTGTTTGGTTATGTCTATCTTAAGAAAATGATTGAGTTTGAAAACGTTTGTTTAGCTGAAGTCTTACTTGTAAACGTGTTATTTTGAAATCCCTTAATGTTTTTGAAAACGCGTCCTAAAGCTAACCCATTTTCCTTAGTCATCATAGTTTTTTCATCATAGTAAAATAAAATAATAAAAGTAAAACAAAACCATAAAAATAATTAAAAGGCCTTATTACACTTAAAACCCAAAACCATAGATGAAATTAAAAGGACGTCCAGTTCACCAGAAAGAAACCAGGTTCGTAGAAACATGTGGCCAGTCCAAATCCCTCACAGCTCCAAGCCCACTATGGTTGAGGATTACCTGCGAGGATGAAAATAAGGGGTGAGTTTTGGAAAACTCAGTGTGTAATTCAACCCAACCATAGCCTAAATCAGTTCAAACCACAGAGACAGAATAAGTTGGCCTCAGCCCAGAACAGATATCAGAATAAAGCCCGTAGGCCCAGAACAGACCAGAACAGATATATCATGCTTATGCAGAAACCCAACCATATCCAACCACATACACCCCCATACCATCCTTTCACCATGTGGGGAGACTACTCGACCCACCCAACTGCTACATGCCACAGAAATATGCAGCATGGCTTCCAGATACAGAAAATGTGACAGAGTCACCAGATACAGATATTTTGTGGCAGTGCCACCAGAACAGATATATGTGGCAGGGCCACCAGAACAGATAATTTGTGGCATAGCCACCAGGACGCTTCCTCCATAATATAACCCATGTCCCCATGCAACAGATATACATTCATGGCATACATCATAAAGATTTAATTCATCATGCTTTTCAGACAAAATTAACCCTAGGGGTATAGAGGTCATTTTGCATACATAGGGGTATAATGGTAATTTTGCATACATAGGGGTATAATGGTAATTCTGCATACATAGGGGTATTCTAGTACATCTAACTATTTCTAAGGTTTTCATGCATATCGTAGCCATTACGTTTACCCAGAAACACTTACCGAGTGTTCTTACCGAATTGGGCCCGTTGGCCCATTAACCTAGTTTTGGCCCATTAAGCCCAAAAAATCAAAACGCACGAAATTGCGCGTATTGCAGTTTTATCACTTTCGATTACCAGTAATATTTACCCATACATCTTACGAGCATTCGCACACTCGCAAGTGCCCAAAATACTGGCTTTTCGACATTTCGGCTTTTCGGCTTTTGCCGATCTAGCCTATGAGAGGGTGTCAGTTACACACCTGATTTGTGACGACTTGCTGACAAGATCCACGCTCGAAATGCCTACAATTACGTTGCTACAATTCTTAGATTGCAAATCACAACACTAATCTCCATAATTACTTACCCATATTCGACTCTGTCCCTAAAAGCCTTTAAAACTTTACCTTCTTACCGAAATCCAATGGCTAGATCCAAGTCTGATCGCTCCAAAGATCCAAGCCTTCGATCCAACCCTTGAGAAGACACTAATCATCAAAATAAATCATCGGTTAAAGACCCTTTATGCCTTATGCCCAAATCGATAGCCTCCCTAGATTTTAGGGACTTCGGCTTTTTCCTAACTTGAAAAAGAAGACTAGATTCGGAGTGATGAGCACTTACCACTTATTCCTTCCTACTTTCCACGTAGATCTGATGTAGATTCAACCTTTAAACGACGGTAAAACTTGAATCTAGAAGCTTTGAAGTTTCGGCTACAAGTCCCTAACTCTATAGTAGTTTCGGCTTTTCTAGGTGATATAGAAAATAATGATTTGAGGCTATAACCCTGGGTAATGTTGTCGACAGATGCTAGGGGTTTAGAGGAGAGGAATGTTGGTCAAAAAGGAAAACATATTGAGAAATATGGCTTTGGAAAAATGGCACAAGAATATAGCTTTCGGGATTTTGAGATTTAAGGTTCGGCTTTAGTCTAAAAAAATTAATGGAGGAAAGTGATGTAGAGTAGGGTGGAGATGGACAAGAGGTTTGAAAGGTTCGGCTATGGAGAAAGAGAATAAGAAGAAAGCAAAAATGGCTAAAGGAGAAGGTGAGAAAAGCGACAAGGCACAACTCCTCCCTATTGCCGAATTTATACTGGCACTTTAACCTAGCCGAATTTACCCCCTAAAGAAACCCTTGGCCGGCCACCTCTTGCTCCTTAAGAGTCCAAAATTCGGCCAACACAGCTCACCCCAATCAGCTCCTAGATTTCCTCCCTTATCTCTATCCTTATTCAATCCCCTTACCCTCTTAAACTCTTCCTGACAGACTTTTATTTCAGTTCCACTACTTCCCTTTCCTGTACATAAAAATTAATCACTTAATTTGCTGTCATTGTGACTTGAACCTGGGTCCTCCCCAAGCTTCCACACGCCACTACAACCTTCCCAGTGGCGTCACATGCCACTTTACCACTTGCTTTGTGACAGCCCAAAATTGACCCTAGTCGGAATGTGGTTTCGGGACCACAAAACCGAGGCATAAAAATAATTCAAAATTTATTTTGATGCCTATAATATGTGTATGCTCATGTATGACATTTTTTGATGATTGATTTAGTGTTATAAAGGTGAATTCCACTAGAAAGGACTTAGTAGTGAACTTTGAAAGTACGATAGGGAAATGTGTGATAACTAATTAAAGCATGCATGCAAAATAATGGACTTGCATGTCAAATTCCCCCTTTTATAGGTGGTGGCCGGCCATGACATGGGTTATGGGCAAAGAAAACATGTTGAAACATGTTTTGTTAATGGAGCATGAAAGAAATGATTAATAATTAGATGTGGGAAGAGAAACAAAAAAAAATGTGTGAGAGTGTAGCATTCCCCCCATTGCAGTGCAACTAAGAAGGAAAACAAAAATTTTTGTTCATCCTTGTTCTCTCCTTTTGGCCGAAAATACTAAGGGAAGAAGAGATTTTTGCTTCATTTTATTTGTTTAGAAGAGATCTAGAAGGAGATTTGGCTAAACTTGCACCAAGATTAAGGTATGTATGAGGTTGTGTCATGAGATTCATGCATGTTTTAGTTGCCAACTTGATGTTCATGTTAGCCATGGTTCAAATCCTTGTTATGCCATGGAAGTGGTATTTGGTCAAAGTTGATATTGTGATAAAGCCATTGCATGCTAAGTGTGAAGCTTGATGATGATGCATGCAATGATGGATTGTCTACTCTTGAAATTTCTTTGTAGCCATCTTGAGTAAGACATTGAGTTTTCTTTTGTTTAACCATGATTGAAGTTGAAAAGGGCATGATTGTGATGTATTCGGCCATGATGCATTCATGAGCATGGTTCATGCTTCTTGCATGTTAGTTAAAATTTGTGTTTTGGATGGCTAGGGACACCTTGAAATTGACCATGCACATATATGTATATATATGTTTGCACATGATGTTTTGGTTATGAAGTAAGTGATGAATATGTTTGTTTAAAGAAGAAAATGTTGAAGAATGTTTGTGAAATTGCAAGTACATTCGGCCTAGTACACATATGATGTGGAAATCTTGGAATTTATTGTTGATTTGGTGCAAGTATGACTAAGTATAATCGGCCATAAGCTAGCATAATGAGGTTTTAATAAATTGAATTTGTTTGAATTAGCTCAAGAGCTTAGAGGGCCACAATTGGACAAGGGGAAGGAAAAAGTGATCGAATAGCCGTAAAAGCCGTTCGACAACATCCGAGGTAAGTCCTCAAGAAGTGACCCTACTTGAATTATGTGAAATGAAATATGGATGTGTAATGATTATTGATTTATGTGTGTATGAGTATTTGAATGATACGGGCTAAGTCCGAAGGCGATTATGCTAGTGATTACATTTGTGTTTGAGCCTTAGTAACTAAAATGAAACATGAATGTCTAATGATTATTGATGTATGTGTGCATGAGCAATTGAATGATATCCGGCTAAGTCCCGACGACATTTATGCTGGAAATTATATCCGGTTAAGACCAAAGGCAATTGTGCTAGTGGCTACATCCGGGCTAAGACCCGAAGGCATTCGTGCGAGTCGTTCTATCCGGGCTAAGACCCGAAGGCATTCGTGCACGTGGTTATATCCGGTTGTATTCCGAAGAAGCTTGGGCTGGAGGTGAGTGTTGGCTGCTGTAATAAATTCCATTAGTACGCTCGAAAAGCCCAAAGAATAAGGTATGATTATATGTGCATTGGAAAAGTCGACATGCTTGAGCAACATTCGCTCAATCGACTAACGAATTTCAGCTATTGAATTGGTTGATACCTTGTGAAAGTATATAATGATGAAGTGTGAAGTAAGAATGATTATGTGAATGTGTATTAATGAAATGATGCATTTGGCTATGTGAATGTATTGCTTTAATTAAAGCTGATTTTATTCCTTGAGACTTACTAAGCATAAAAATGCTTACCCGTTGCTTTGGCTCTCTGTTTTATAGATTTTGCTCGATAGCAATCGGATTCGGGATCATTAAAGTCGAAGTCATCTACACTATCAAAGCCTCCATTTTGGTATAAATTTTGGTTGAACTTTGAAATGGCATGTATAGGACTACCCTTGTTGGTTCAAATATGTTGTGATGTATATGTGTACGGCCATGCGAAAATGGCTCGTAAAAGTGAAGTACTGAACTTAGACTATTTGCGGTTTGTATATATATATATGGTGTCATGATGTGATTATGGATTGGAAATGGGAGTGTTGGTCACATGATCAGCCATTGGTATGGTTAAAATGATCATATGTGAACCTATGTATGGCAAGACTAGTTGGTTCATGGAGACTACAAAATAGGTAAGACCTACCTTAAAACAGATGCTGCCAACTGCAGTGACGTGAATGTGAAAATCACAAAATTTGTAGGAGTGGTATTAAATAGTGAATAAGCTATGTAAATGAACCTTGATGAGTCTACTTTCATATGGAAGAAACGAAACGGTCATAGGAGTCACATGTTAAGAGATATTAAAGCTATTGTGAGACAGGGCCAGAACGGTTTCTGGGTCCCCTGTCGTAACTTTAAAAATTTACTATAAGTTATCCAGAAAGAATTAAGAGTCATTCCTTATATGTACAGATTCCATTTTGAGTCTAGTTTCATTAGAAACAAACGGCACCAGTATTAAAGCCCTGTACAGAGAGATATTCAAGTTGTAACGCGCGGAGGTCAGAGCAGTCGATCCCTGTAACATGGATGACTTTAACTAATAAACTGTACCAATTGGCCCGACCAAAAATTCTAGAAATAAATCCATGGATGGATATATGAGTCTAAATTCAGGGAAAATTTACGAAACCAGTTTCCAAGTTTTGAAACTCGAGATATGATTTTTAAGGCGACAGTGATGCAGTTTTCCAGCCTGACTGGTAATGTCAATTGGTGGGCGAAATATGTGGATTTGGCTTGTTAACCCCTCGTGTCCGACACCGGCGATGGTCTCGGGTTCGGGGTGTTACATGCTTCCTTGTGATCCATTTTTCACAAATAATTCCTAAAAGCCCAATTTATCAGAACCCCTTTCTCTTATAGAATTAAATTTAATTAAAACTACCGGGTTTTATCCTAAGCTTGGGCCTTCTAGAGGCCCACCAACATGATTAATCCTACACATAACAAACAGAACACAGAATTTTAAATTTTACAACTTTTACAGAATTCCCGAAAATTGGGGCGTTACAACTCTACCCTCCTTAAAGAAATTTCGTCCTCGAAATTTACCTGATCCGAATAGATGAGGGTATTGTTGTTGTATTGCCTCCTCTAGCTCCCAAGTAGCTTCTTCTTTGCCATGGTTACGCCAAAGCACTTTCACTAATGGTACCGATTTCCTCCTCAGAACCTTAACGTCTCGATCCAATATTTGTACAGGCTCCTCCTCAAAGGTCAAATCAGTTCGCACCTCAATTTCTGTAACCGGCACAACATGAGTAGGGTCAGAACGATAGCGCCTTAACATGGAGACGTGAAAAACATCGTGAATCCTGTCTATCTCTGAAGGCAATTCCAACTGATAAGCCACTGGGCCTACTCGCTTCAAAACCCAATAAGGCCCAATGAACCGCGGACTCAACTTGCCCTTCTTACCAAACCTTAGTATCTTCTTCCAAGGTGAAACCTTCAAGAAGACCATATCGCCCACTGAGTATTCAATCTCCTTACGCTTCAGATCTGCATATGACTTTTGCCTATCAGACGCTTCCTTTAACCGATCTCTAATTAACTTGACCTTATCCTCAGTATCTGCCACCAACTCAGGTCCAAGAACTTGTCGCTCCCCCAGTTCAGTCCAACAACTAGGTGTTCGACACCTTTGCCCATACAGTGCTTCATAAGGTGCCATTTGAATACTCGACTGATAACTATTGTTGTATGCAAACTCTGCCAGAGGCAAGTAATCCTCCCAACTACCTCGGAAATCAATAACACATCCCCTCAACATGTTTTCCAGAATCTGAATAACTCTTTCCGACTGACCATCAGTTTAGGGATGGAAAGCAGTACTAAAGTTCAATCGCGTTCCCAACGCCTCATGCAACTTTTGCCAAAACCGAGATGTGAATCTAGGATCCCGATCAGAGATAATCGAAACTGGAACTCCATGCAGTCGCACAATCTCCGCCACATACAACTTGGCTAACTTTTGAAGAAAAGTCATTGAACAGGTATAAAATGAGCCGACTTGGTCAACCTATCCACAATCACCCATATCGAGTCTTTCTTCGATGGTAACAAGGGTAGCCCACTCACAAAGTCCATGGTTACCCTCTCCCACTTCCAAAGTGGTATTTTCTTGGTTGCAATAATCCGAAGGTAATCGATGCTCGGCTTTCACTGGCGGCATGTCGGACATTTCCCCACAAATTCGATTACCTCTCGCTTAAGTCCGAGCCACCAATCACAGTTCTCGCAAGTCATGGTACAACTTATTCTCTCCAGGATGCATGGCACAAAGTCCCCCATGAGCTTCCTTCAAAATTGACTGTCTCAAGTCAGAGTCCTTCGGAACACAAATTCTTCCTTGGAAACACAGAACCCCTTCATCATTTATCCCAAACTCAGAAGTTTCCCCTTCCTTAACTTGTTGAAAACGAGGGACCAAAGACTCATCTTTCAACTGCTTCTCTTTAATCTGATCCACCCAGGTTGGCCTTACTTGCAATTCAGCCAACAGACTTCCATCGTCAAACAAACTTAGATGAGCAAACATTGCTCTCAGATTAGATACAGCTCTACGACTTAGAGCATCGGCCACCACATTAGCCTTGCCTGGGTGATATTCGATTGAACAATCATAATCCTCAAGCAACTCGATCCATCTCCTTTGCCTAAGGTTCAGTTCCTTCTGAGTCAGCAAATACTTGAGACTCTTATGATCTGTGTATATAATACACCTTTCCCTATACAAGTAGTGTCTCTAGATTTTAAGCGCAAAGATCACTGCTGCTAACTCCAAATCATGAGTAGGATAGTTCCCTTCATGAGGCTTAAGTTGTCGAGACGCAAAAGCAACCACCTTACCCTCTTGCATCAACACACAACCCAAACCTACGTGTGATGCATCACTGTACACAGTAAAATCTTTCCCAGACTCTGGTTGAATTAACACAGGTGCTTCAGTCAGAACTTTCTTCAACCTTTCAAAAGCTTCTTGCTGCTTCTCCGTCCATACAAACGATACTCCTTTCCTTATGAGTTTTGTGAGAGGTGCTGCCATCACAGAAAAACCTTCCACAAACCTTCTGTAGTATCCTGCCAACCCTAGGAAACTTTGAATTTCTGAAACCGACCTAGGTGGCTTCCATTCCAAAATTGCTTCAATCTTTCGAGGATCCACTCTAATCCCCTCTGCAGAGACCACATGCCCCAAAAAGGTTACCTTCCTCAACCAGAACTCACACTTACTGAACTTCGCATAAAGTTCTTTCTCCCTTAACACTTGTAACACAGTACGGAGATGCTCATCATGTTTTGCTTCAGTCTCAGAATATACCAGAATATCGTTAATAAAGACGACCACGAACTGATCCAGAAATGGTTGGAACACATGATTCATCAGATCCATAAACGCTGCAGGAGCGTTTGTTAGTCCAAATGGCATAACCAAAAACTCATAATGACCATAACGAGTCCTGAATGTTGTCTTATGAATATCTGCCTCCTTGACCCTTAACTGATGATACCCAGATCGAAGATCGATCTTGGAAAATACAGAAGCTCCTTTAAGCTGGTCGAACAGATCGTCAATCCTTGGCAGAGGGTACTTATTCTTAATCGTCAGTTTGTTCAACTGGCGATAGTCAATGCACATGCACATCGTCCCATCCTTCTTCTTCATGAATAGCACCGGTGCTCCCCATGGAGACACACTTGGCCTAATAAAGCCCCTATCCAACAATTCTTGAATTTGCGCCTTTAACTCCACTAACTCCTTTGGTGCCATCCTATATGGTGCAATGGACCTTTAGTCTTGTCCCGAACAGCAGTCGATTCCAAATTCGACTTCCTGATTTGGAGGCAATCCCGGAAGCTCCTCCGGAAAGACATCTTGGAACTCTTTTACAGTTCTAACCTTATCTACTGTCAGCCCCCTCTACATCTGTTTGACTTACAAATGCCAAATAGGCCTCACAACCTTTCCAAATCCACTTTTCAGCCCTCAATGCCGATATCACATTAGACAAATAGTCCCTTCGTTCACCTATCACCATAACCTCATCCCATTCCATGGTCCTTAGCACCATTCGCTTAGCAGCACAGTCCAGAGTTGCCTTATGCTTAACAAGCCAGTCCATTCCCAGAATGAGTTCAAACTCTCCAAACGGCAACTCCATTGGATTGCCAGGAAAGATCCTACCTTGAGTTTCTAAGGGTACATCCTTATACAGCTTGTCTACCCTAACCGAGTGACCCAAGGGACTTAGTATAGATACCCCACTCACTATTTTCTCAGAATGCACTCCCAATGACCCAGATATGGCACACGCAACATAAGAATGAGTAGATCCAATATCCACCAAGGCAGTATACGGTATATTAGAAACTAAGAACGTACCAGTTATGACATCAGGTGCGTCGCCCTCTTCTTGACGACGAGCTGCATACACCAACACTGGCTGTCGAGCCTCAGTATTTCCGGCTCCACTACCAGGCGCTCCTCGACCTCGACCATTTCCATTCCCATTTCTGCCCCTACGTTGTCCACGTCCTCTCGGTGGTTGTGGTCCACCTCTCATGGGTTGAACAACCCTCTGTACAGCAACCTGAGCCTGATCAGCTCTCTGTGGACAGTCCTTAACTCTATGCTCCATAGATCCGCATCGGAAACAAGCACCAGAACGTTTCCTACACTCACCCAGGTGTACCTTACCACATTCCCCACAGATTGGCGGTCTAACCACATTTATCGGAACGGCTAGAACTGGCTCCTCCACTCTCGCCCTTTTGGCATTCTTGTTTGCTCCACCCGAAGGTCCAGAATCCCTCCGGAAATGGTTTCGATCTTTCTCACGGTTCTGCCTCTCAGTACGCTTTACCTCCTCAGCGATCTTAGCTTTTTCCACCAGAATCGCGAAGTCACGCTCCCTCTGCTGAGCAATCAGCACCTTAAGGTCATCTTTGAGTCCATCCTCAAAGCGAACGCTATGCTCATACTCCATAGCAACTATTCCCACAGCATACCTACTCAGCCTCAGAAATTCAGCCTCGTACTCAGCAACAGTTTTGCCTCTTTGGACCAGATTCAGGAATTCTTTCCTACGGGCGTCCACAAAACTTGCCCCGACGTACTTTCCTTTAAAGGCTGTCTTAAACAGCTCCCAAGTAACCCTATCAGCTGGGGTTCCATCCTCACGGTGAGCCACCAGCGATAAGCCTCATCTCGCGACAACGATCAGCCCCCTTCACCGCGCTCCACGAGCAGTCCAAGTCATCCATAATTGCTTCGTGGCCTCCAACCAATATTCGCCACATTCGGGCTACATCGAATCGCCCTAAAGATCTCCGCTCTATTAGCCCGGAGTCGTTCAGAAATCGACCCTCAAATTCCGTTGCCCGAACTTGCCCCGGCAACCCTTTCCAGAACTTGAAGCATTGCCTGCGACAGGGCGTCATCCCCGGCACCATGATCATGAGATTCCACTTCTGTTGCCGAAGGTACCGGTGCTTTTGCCGCTGGTATATGTCCTGAAGACGAAGATCCCGCTCGAGCTCTTCCTCTGCCTCGTCCACGGCCTCTACCTCGAGCTGCTCGCGTACTCATATCGTATAATCTGATTACGAATTTTATGCATTAATTTTAGCATTCCAGTGATTATTACAGATGTTTTATGATTCAAATAGTAATTCAGAGATGGTTTTCGTAGAATCGACGTCTAACTACAGTTTCAGTCTTTTAGCAAGCTTTTCTAGGGTTTCAGTAGCATCCTATCTAGAGTATTCTAGTAAAGTTTCAGTACAGACAGATAATTCAGAATATATTCAGAAAAATTCAGAATACTTACAGGCTTGAGCTGGAGATTCAGAATGCCACCTTTAGAAGTCCAGATTTTTAAAAACTATAATTTTTTTTTGAAAATCTTCGTTTTTGAAAACCCATTCCACAGCCGAGTTGTTGCAACCTAGGCTCTGATACCACTAAATGTAACACCCCAAACTCGGCCTAGACGTTATGACCAGATCCGGTGCGCCACATCGATGCGTTCAAAACGTTCCGTTTTACTTAGTTTGGAAAACTTAGTTGGGGTTGTAAAAGATACTTTTTAAAGCAGGTTAAGGTGAATAGAAGCTGTGCACCAGGTAGGAAACTAGGAAGAAGAGGAGGTGAGTCCGTCGGACTGCTTAAGTACCAAGCTCCCTTCGGATCCAATCCTAGACATGCACACCACCATTGCCACACCCTAACGACTCGTGTAATTTTGAGAAAACCGTTTGGTTATGTCTATCTTAAGAAAATGATTGAGTTTGAAAACGTTTGTTTAGCGGAAGTCTTACTTGTAAACGTGTTATTTTGAAATCCCTTAATGTTTTTGAAAACGCGTCCTAAAGCTAACCCATTTTCCTTAGTCATCATAGTTTTTTTCATCATAGTAAAATAAAATAATAAAAGTAAAACAAAACCATAAAAATAATTAAAAGGCCTTATTACAATTAAAACCCAAAACCATAGATGAAATTAAAAGGGCGTCCGTTCACGAGAAAGAAACCAGTTCGTAGAAACATGTGGCTATCCAAATCCTCACAGACTCCAAGACCACTATGGTTGAGGATTACTGCGAGGATGAAAATAAGGGTGAGTTTTGGAAAACTCGGTGTGTAATTCAACCCAACCATAGCCTAAATCAGTTCAAACCACGAGAGGCGGAATAAGTTGGCCTCGGCCCGAGCGAGATATCGAATAAAGCCCGTAGGCCCGAGCAGAACGAGCAGATATATCATGCTTATGCGAAACCCAACCATATCCAACCACATACACCCCATACCATCCTTTCACCATGTGGGAGACTACTCGACCCACCCAACCTGCTACATGCCACGAAATATGCAGCATGGTCGCGGATCTGAAAATGTGACAGAGTCACGGATCTGAATATTTTGTGGCGGTGCCACCAGAATAGATATATGTGGCAGGGCCACCAGAACAGATAATTTGTGGCATAGCCACCAGGACATTTCCTCCATAATATAACCCATGTCCCCATGCAACAGATATACATTCATGGCATACATCATAAAGATTTAATTCATCATGCTTTTCAGACAAAATTAACCCTAGGGGTATAGAGGTCATTTTGCATACATAGGGGTATAATGGTAATTTTGCATACATAGGGGTATAATGGTAATTCTGCATACATAGGGGTATTCTAGTACATCTAACTATTTCTAAGGTTTTCATGCATATCGTAGCCATTACGTTTACCCAGAAACACTTACCGAGTGTTCTTACCGAATTGGGCCCGTTGGCCCATTAACCTAGTTTTGGCCCATTAAGCCCAAAATATCAAAACGCACGAAATCGCGCGTACTGTAGTTTTATCACTTTCGATTACCAGTAATATTTACCCATACATCTTATGAGCATTCGTACACTCGCAAGTGCCCAAAATACTGACTTTTCGGCATTTCGGCTTTTCGGCTTTTGCCGATCTAGCCTATGAGAGGGTGTCAGTTACACACCTGATTTGTGACGACTTGATGACAAGATCCACGTATGAACTGCCTACAACTACGTTGCTACAATTCTTAGATTGCAAATCACAACACTAATCTCTATAATTACTTACCCATATTCGACTCTGTCCCTAAAAGCCTTTAAAACTTTACCTTCTTGCCGAAATCCGATGGCTAGATCCAAGTCTGATCTCTCCAAAGAGCCAAGCCTTGGATCCAACCCTTGAGAAGACACTAATCATCAAAATAAATCATCGATTAAAGACCCTTTATGCCCTATGCCCAAATCGATAGCCTCCCTAGATTTTAGGGACTTCGACTTTTTCCTAACTTGAAAAATAAGACTAGATTCGGAGTGATGAGCACTTACCACTTATTCCTTCTTGCTTTCCACGTAGATCTGATGCAGATTCAACCTTTAAACGATGGTAAAACTTGAATCTAGAAGCTTTGAAGTTTCGGCTACAAGTCCCTAACTCTATAGTAGTTTCGGCTTTTCTAGGTGATATAGAAAATAATGATTTGAGGCTATAACCCTGGGTAATGTTGTCGACAGATGCTAGGGGTTTAGAGGAGAGGAATGTTGGTCAAAAAATAAAACATATTGAGGAATATGGCTTTGGAAAAACGGCACAAGAATATAGCTTTCGGGATTTTGAGATTTGAGGTTCGGCTTTAGTCTAAGAAAATTAATGGAGGAAAGTGATGTAGAGTAGGGTGGAGATGGACAAGAGGTTTGAAAGGTTCGGCTATGGAGAAAGAGAATAAGAAGAAAGCAAAAATGGCTAAAGGGAGAAGGTGAGAAAAGCAGCAAACGGCACAACTCCCTCCCTATTGTCAAATTTATACTGGCACTTTAACCTAGCCGAATTTACCCCCTAAAGAAACCCTTGGCTGGCCACCTCTTGCTCCTCAAGAGTCCAAAATTTGGCCAACACAGCTCACCCCAATCAGCTCCTAGATTTCCTCCCTTATCTCTATCCTTATTCAATCCCCTTACCCTCTTAAACTCTTCCTGACAAACTTTTATTTCAGTTCCACTACTTCCCTTTCCTGTACATAAAATTTAATCACTTAATTTGCTGTCATTGTGACTTGACCTGGGTCCTCCCCATGCTTCCACACGCCACTACAACCTTCCCAGTGGCGTTACATGCCACTTTACCACTTGCTTCCTTGTGATCCATTTTTCACAAATAATTCCTAAAAGCCCAATTTATCAGAACCCCTTTCTCTTATAGAATTAAATTTAATTAAAACTACCGGGTTTTATCCTAAGCTTGGGCCTTCTAGAGGCCCACCAACATGATTAATCCTACACATAACAAACAGAACACAAAATTTTAAATTTTACAACTTTTACAGAATTCCCGAAAATTGGGGCGTTACAGTCTCTCAATTGATATTTTGGAAGTTGGTATGTTGGTTAATGATTACTTAATGCTCAAGGCACTATTTTGATGTTTTTTCTTCTATTAGACTGGTAGGTGAGCAAATAAGGCAACTCATTCGCTTGTTATGGTGGCCTTATTATATGTAAACCACGTTGAATGTGTTGTTACTTTTGTTTCTACTTTTATTTTTGAGCTCGTATTAAATGTTCATGTTGAATGTGCTAATGAGGATTAAGGACTCTAGGATCAGGCGTATGGGGTGAGCCTGTTGGCTTGGGGTTTATTGGTTGTGTATTCCTTGTTTCTTTTATTAGAAGTCTTGCTTCCTTTATAAAAAATCCTAAATTGAAAAAAACAAGGCTTAAAGGCGAAAAGACCCCTTAATAGAAAATGAAAAAAAAAAAAACAAATCAATTGAGCCCTTAAAAAAAGTGCACCCGATTGAGTCCTTAATGACCAAAAAATTAATCAACTAGGCTTCTCCGTTAACAAAAATCGTTGGTTCACTGGTTTAACTGTTAAAGGTGCTGGCGTGGCTGATAGTAGCCATTAAGAGTGGACATGTGGCATACCACGTCAACAAGATTTTTTTTCAAATATTTTTAAAAACAATAATTTTAAGAAATATTCTTTTTAAAAATATATATAAAATATAATTTACAAGTAATTAATAAAATTACATCTAAAACTTGGACATATGGCTAAGTTCATTTGAATCTAGACAACCTATTGTCCAAATTCATTCAAAACTATAAAAGTTTAAAATAATAAAAAATATTAATGGTTATTTAAAATTATAAAAAATAAAAATAGCAATTTTAATTTTTATTAATAAATTATATCTGTATTTGATAGTGATTATTATTTTTCAAGTTCTAGTAAAAATATATATTTAATATTACTCTACACACGCTTATAATTCTTTTCCTCAACTCCAAATGTCCAAAAACAGTTTCGCATAGTCTCGTCCATTTTTTGTCTCAATTTTCAGTAAAATTAATTAACATAAAATCAAATTCAATTTGTAGTAAGCTAAAACCTTTCCCTAGTGCCAACTCTAGCCTTGCGAGGATTACTTTATTTTTAATTTTCGAAAATATTACGATGTGAGTTGCATTTCTAAAATAAAAATATTTATAGTGTAACACCCCATACTTGACCCAATCACCGGGTCCAAACTACAGGATGTCACATTCATTGTCGGAGCAACTACAATCAATAATATTTAATCCAACGCCATTATACATTTAAACAAACATAAATAAATCATGCGTATTAAACAATACATAACCATTTCTTATTTTTACACAAGCTTACAAAATCCTTTTTGCTAACCCGGGGTCTAAATGGATCAAATTGTAAAGATAAAAATTTCAAGTTGACATCACGGCGTGACTCTCAGACTTAGGTTCGTCATGACCTCGAGGTTATGTTGTCTTCAACCCTGCACTATTTCTCATCACGACGTTGGGAGTATGTCATCAAAACGAAATTCCTGTTATCCAACAAGGTCTGATTTGGTACCTACTTAAGCTTTAATTAAAACCTAGCAATTAAATAACCATTATCCATAGGACTCTGTTTCAACCATTCACTAAATGAGAACACAATTTCTAAACATTTCACTTCTTATATAAACATAAACTTTAAACATTTCATATTATCACAACATGTAAAACTTACCATTTGAAACTTTAAGAAAAATGTTCCTAGGTACATGCCACAAGACTAAAATATATAAGCTATACATGTAATAGCCTACCCAACAAAGTCTCGGTATCTGATTATTGTTTAGAGTGTTTTGTTCAGTTAAGTGTAGAGATGACTAAGTAAATTGTTTATTTTGATTAGATTTGTGGTTTGGCAGACTCTTAGCTTGGCAAAGATCTGTGGTTTGGCAGACTCTTTCCTTAGATGCACGCCACCCAGATGCTTTGGTGAACTCACTTGATTACTATTGAATGGATTTGTTTATTATTTAATAAGGAAATTTAGTTAATTAAATTGAGACTTAGTTAGAATGAAACTAAGCTACTGTAGATGAAAAGACTTAATTTTTTATAAATGCACTTAATCATGAGAATCAAGAGTGTTAGTGGAATTATCAAAATTTTCTACTAAACCTTGTCTTCGTGCTTAAGTATATAAGGATAGTAGTGCATTCATCAAAAATCTTTTTATTTTCTTTGTATTCATCTTCCTCCTTGATCTTCTTTGCATTTTCTGAAAATCAAAGTCCAAAAAACCTATCTGAAGTTGGGTTCATTATAGTCAGCCAACTTATACGTTTGACATAGCTCTTTGGTAATTATTGATAAACCTTAGGTTAATTTTAAGGCTATTTACATGTTTTTGATTTTGCATGCATAAGTGTCAGACTGGTGTGTAAGGAAGGAAACTTCCTGGTTCTAGGTTAAACATTAATGTTTTGTGCATGCATGTTTAGATTCGATGAAATAGTAATATAATATGTTTAAATAACCTTACTTTTAGATCAAGATGCTACTGAAGGTCCAAGTGACAAAAGGCAAATGACCTACTATTTAGACTTTGTTATTTTTCTAGTGAGTTCCTTCTTACTTCCATGTGTTGTGATTATCTTTACTTTATAATATGTAAGGTAAGTATTCTTACTCTTGAAAGGATGATCAGTGTACATGTGTGTGAATAATGCTTGTCTTTCTAAAGTCATTAGTCTGAGTTCTGTATGTTTGGGATAAGAAGTATGGGTCATTTTCATGTTAAGCCACTACCATCTGCTTTTGAAATGAATGATATGATATGATATGAACTGATCTACGAAAAGGGAATTAAAGGAAATATGTTATGTAGCCTCCAGTAGGGTTGATATATACTGCAAATTGGATTGGCATAACATGATTAAACATGCTAATGAATGATTATGAAATGGGAGCTTAAGGAGAGAATGTATATGAATGAAACAAAAACATTTGATATGAATTTGACTTTGAACTCTTGGTATGTTACTAGCATGAAAATGGAATGTCTAAGTTATGTTGTGTTGGTGTATAGTATTCGCCCATGTGACACATCATTGGCGTACTAAGTCTGTCTTAGTTTTGTACATGCCATTGGGTGTACTCTGTAATTTTGAGTGAGTCCTTTGAAAGATTGGATTGTGCTATTATTATTTTGCTTAAGATCTCTATGGAACTTACTAAATTCTTTTGAACTTACCTCATTACCCTTTCCTTCTTAGGCCTATTGTTTAAGGAAGACTTTCTAAAGGACTATGCAAGAGGATATCTGCTATTGTGAGACATCTATTTATTTGTACTATGCATAACATACGAGGGTGATGTTTAGTTGTATTTTAAGATGGAATTGTAATTGAAACTTATGATTGATAAACAATGTTTTAATGAAATTATCTTATTGAATTTTACATGTCATTTGGCTTATACTTTATTGTAATGTTTTATAAAAGGTTTAATTCAAACACTGTAAATTATACAAAGTTTTAACCAGAAACAGTTTTAAAGATGGATGATTTCTAAGTAGTGACATGTCATACTTGGGTTCTTCCAAGAGATCGGATTTGCTATGTTACAATACAAACTTTGTTGAGTCAAAAATGATGGTCTGGATGTCAACTTCACTTCTTGGGGCTTCAAGAAATACCTATACTTGCTCACGTAACAAACAATTGTACGTTGAGCGCTAAAGCTTAGTGGTACTTTTATGATCCAAGATTATTATAATACCCCTCACCCGGTCTGTCGCCAAACATGAGCTACATGATGCTACAACAGTTAACAGAATCAATTACATACATTCAACATCAATAACATTCAATAAATCAACAAATACAAGTCATGTTTCATGATTAATATGAACTACAGTCAAATCAAAGTTTAATCGAGCTTACAAAAGCTCTTAAGTTGACCTGACTACAAATAAGAACTAAAATACAAACTTTTAAATAACTAGGGAAAAATTATAATACAGGTTGTGTAGTGCTAAATTACATAGCCATGTATCAAAACTGGGTTAAAGACTGAAGCCCTGCAAAATAGAGTCACACAGTTGCGTTTCCAGGCCATGTAACAAATTAAAGCCATGTGGACCTAAATGAAAAATCTTGCAAACATTCATATGGTTGTATAGTCAGCCCATGTGAGAGACGGAGGTCATGTTTAAAAAAACACACCTAACCATACAGAGCACACGGTCGTGTCAATCGCCTGTGTGTGACACACAGGTGTCTGTTAGCCCGTGTGTGCCAAAATATGCCTTATAAATCAAGTCACACAATCAATTATTTACTTTTGCCATAAACAAGCCATTAACCATTCATTAGACCTATACAAAATGCACCAAAAGCATACTTAAACATGTCAATTTCCTATTTTTAACCAATATGCCATAAGTCACCATAACAAACATGAAATAACACCACATTTCAATTCAATTCATGCCAAGATAAGAGATGACCATTCATACTTCCATTACAAAAGAAAAACACAACTTTCAACCATCCAATAAGGACAAAAAATGTCAAGTCTAAAACTTCAAAGTTTGATATATAAACTAATTAACATATCTAGCTTTAAAATCCAATTCAGTACCAAAGTTCAATTCCATTTCTTACCAAACTAGAACTAAGCCATACTTGTGCTTAACAAGCAATTAAAATACCTAGTTCTATCATCTTAAAGTTGGCCATAATGCCAACCTAATAACCTATCATTTGACCACAAGCTTATACTCATTTATTTTATTATAACATCCAAAACCAATCATCAAAATTCCATACCACAATCATCAACCAAATCACATATTTCCAATCATTTCCATATGAAAGCTAACTTAACATATCAAATACCTATATGATTCTATCACATACCAAATTCAATGCTCACATTCAAGGCTACTAATTCATGTCATGATCAAATACACTAATATACCAACATGCCACAAACTTTATGTAATCATAAACAAACTTTGCATTTACCGAACACTTATATACAAAAAAACTCCTATTACATGCCACATACCTAAAATAAAACATTTTCAAGATCTACCAAAAGGTGACTGGATAGTGTGATCTTCAAGTTGATTCGATCATCGAGTTCTGTAAATTGATAAATACAAGAAATAGGAAAACGAAATAGAGTAAGTTTCAATTAAGCTTAGTAAGTTCATAGGTTGAAAACAATATAACATACCTTAATATCCAAGTTTAAATAACCAAAAAAATTAACTAACATTTGATCCTGTTACCATAATTCATATCAATAGGTGATGAGTTCATCACACTCAAGTCAAATAACCTTACAACAATATAAGTTGATTCAATACCAAATCAAGTCACCATATCAATAAACACAAATACACTTTCAAGTCAATCATCAGTATGCTATCACAATATACCTGGTTATCAACCATCAAGTCTTTTAACAACAACAATTCAGCCTGATAAACTATTATGAGCATATACGAATAGTCGGTTATCCACCTAAAACATGTCAAAATGCTCAAACGAGCTAGTCCATCCAAGAACATGCTTGGGTATTGAGTGTCAAGCCTCAAGGCTAACATGCCTGGGCCCTATTTGCCAAACCCGAAGGCTACACATCCACCCCTAGAAAAATGACTGAATCACTATAAACATAACTTGACAATCCGCAACAAATGCAGGATTTTGGCACATTTAATGAACATATAAACATATCATCTTCCATCATCTAATCTCATATCAAACCCATACAACGCGCAATATAACCCTATTGGCATGCCAATAGTATCTTATCTCAAGTTCATCTAGGCTTAAAACATATAACAGTGTTCTATTTTTCAATCAAGTCCTTTTTCTCACCTCTGTATCAATTATAACATCTTAGTTTATATTCAAACATTTCATTTATACAATTCAAACAAAAATATTATGAAAATACAAAGAATTATACCATATGAACTTACCAGGAAATAACAACAATAGAAGATGTGCTAGGGACTATTATGCTATTTTTCCTTTCCCTTGATTATCTATTCGTTGATCCTTGATCTATACGGTAATTCATTTCAATTTATCAGTTCTAAACATCTTATAAAATTTAATTTAATGCATATGATCTCCTATTATCATTTTTTACAATATCCCTAAAGTTTTGCATTTTATTCAATTTAGTCTTTAAAATCGTAACAAGCTTATTTTTCACAACTAACCTTGAAGCTGAATTCAGTATCATCCCTTAAACTATAACGATCTAAAAAACCATAAAATTACTAAAAATGAGCTTCAAGATCACTCACATACCAAGAAGAGAGCTTGGTCGAACATTGGGACTTCAAAAATGGTGTTTTGTTTGTAAAGAATAGATGGAGAAAGAAATATGAAAGTCATTTGAGAAAGAAATATGAAAGAAGATGACTTTCGTATTTTATGTTTTTACATACTCAATTAATTATTAATTTAAATTTTAACATATATTTTAATACAAAACCAAGAACTAACCATCCCACTAGCTACAAAGTGGTTAATTTTCCACTTAAATGTGACAGCCCTAATTTGACCCTAGTTGAAAAGTGGTTTCAAGACCACAAAACCGAGTCATAAAAATAATTAACCGTTATATTCTATGCTTATTGTATGTGTAAATGCATGTGTGAAGTTCATGCTTTAATTTTGTCATTTGTATGTGAAATTTACTAAATAGGACTTATGTGAGACAATTGTGAAATGTGATAGGTTAATTTTGAAGTAGTCTATTAATGCATGTTATAAAAAGGATGGACTTGCATGTGAAATATTCATTTTTTTATGTAGTGGCCAGCCATGATGATATTTTATATAGAATATATGTATTATTTATTAGTTAAATGGCTTTATATTTTATAATATTAATAAAAAAATAAGAGAAAAAGGGGTGATGAAAACAAAGTTTCATCTTTGTTCTTCTTGGCCGAATTGAAAGAAAGAAAATGGGGCAAGACCTTCGGTCATTTTAAGCTTGAGGAAGGTTAGTAAATTATGTTAGTTTTTGAAATTTTAAGCTTTTTTAAGTTAATTAGTTAGTTTCATACTTAGCCCATGTCAAAACTTTGAAATTTGGGTGATGATTTGAGCATTCGGTTTTGGTTGATAAGGGAGGGGATTGGATTATTGTCTTTATGTTTTGATGAAGAATTGTTGAAGAGAAATGTAACACCCCTTACCCGTTACCGTCGCCGGAACAGGATATAAGGTATTACCAGAACATAACACATACCATTAAACATAATCGAGATATAAATATGTCATCCAATTTGATAGTGCATTGTATAACATATGTCTTGAACAATATTAGCCCACTTTAATGGCTTGTACAAAGTATCTGGTCGAGTACTGTAACTAATATTTTAACCTAGACAAATATGACACGTAACAAAATAATTAAGCCTACTATACATGCCATAATTCAAAACGTTTAGTTCAAATACCCTAAAGTATGATAGTGCGGGTAGATCTTCACGATCCTTAACTCCTGAGCAAGCCGAAGAACACTATAAGACAAAAGAGAGAAACAAAGTAAGCTTATAGCTTAGTAAGTAAGTATGTAAATACTAATTAAAGAATCTAACATGTTTACACAACAATTCAAGTTTATCTACTTTAACTTCACTATTCATTCCACTTTGATTTAGCTGTCTCTACTGCGTCATATTCACTAAATAAATCATAACTCGGGTTACAAAACTCGAAATTCAAATCTGTAAAATTTCCCTGAATCTAGACTCATAAAGCTTTTTGCTAATTTTTTCTATAATTTTGGTTCATCCGATTAGTACAGTTTATTAGTTAAAGTTTCCCTGTTACACAGCTCGACTGGTCTGACCTCTGTTCACTACGAATTGAATATCTCTCAGTACACAATTCAAACAACCCTGAGGTCTGTTTCATTTAAAACTAGTCTCAATAAGGAATTTAGGCATGTAAACTATATTTCTTAATTTTCTTTGTACAATTTTAATGATTTTTCAAAGTTGGAACAGGGATCACGTATTCATCCTGAGCAAGTCACATACAATTGTAAATATCTCAAAATATAGAATTCCTTTGCTTGCTCTGTTTCTTTTATATGAAAGTAGACTCATTAAGCTTTAATTTTACATCTCATTCAACCTCTAATTATATTCCTCCTATTTTTGGTGATTTTTCAAAATCACGTCACTGCTACCATCTAAAAACAGTTTTAATGCTAATTTCACTCTTTCACACATTCTTTATGCTACCTCATTTTATCTTATATATGTATATACCACAAATCATTTTCACCACATTTCATTCACCATAAGTGTAGGTCCAAACCACAATATCACCACAAAACCATCCCGTTGAACAATTCAGATCAATCCTCGATATTTAATGGTTTCAGCACACAGCCCCACCATCATACTTCGTTTAGTTCGGCTCTCTTGTACACATGGTGAACACTTAGTACCACTCATGTGACCTAACCGATTTGTCTCGTAGCTCTCTTGTCCACATGGTGTCCTTCACTTGGAATCACGCATGCGACCTAGCTACATTTACCTTTCACGTAGCTCTCTTGTCTACATGGTGTCCTTCACTTGGAATCACGCATGCGACCTAGCTACATTTATCTTTCACGTAGCTCTCTTGTCTACATGGGATACATCTCGTATCACGCATGTGACCTAGCTACTACAGGTGCCTCGTAGCTTTCTTGTACACATGATGTGCACTCAGCATCATACATGTGACCTAGCTACGCCCTCTATTTCATTCGATCTCTCAATGTTCAACCGGATCTCTCTCTATATTTATTTCCATTTTTCCAATAGTCGATTTACATTTTAACACCAGCTAGTATGTTTATATAATAGGCTGAAATATAAGAATGTACAGGAAATTATTGTAATATTTACATGCAAACTTACCTTGGTGCAAAATGTGGAAATTTTGCAATTTAGTCCAAAACTTTTTCCTTCCCCCGTTCGAGATCAATTCCGCGTCTTTCTTGATTATGGAGCTTGAAAATTGAAGAAACCCTAGCTATGGAGAGAGGGAGAATTCGGCAGCAACTAAGGAGGATGATGATCAATTTTGTGTTATTTTTCCCATTTTATTTCATTTAATATCCAAATGACCAAAATGCCCTCCTTACTAAACTTTCAAAAATTCCTTCCATGTCCTAATTTTGTCCATGAATTTAAAATTGGTCAAATTGCTATTTAAGACCTCCTAATTAATATTCCAAAACAATTTCATACTAAAAACTTCCGGGATGTAAATTTTGCAACTTATTCGATTTAGTTCCTATTTTCAATTTAAGCACTTTAGGCATAGAATTTCATCACGAAATTTTCACAAAATCATGCAATCATATCATAAACCCCAAAATAATTATAAAACAATTATTTCTATCTCGGATTTGTGGTCATGAAACCACTATTCGATTAGGCCCTAATTCGGGTTGTCACAATTCGCTTCTTTTGAGATTTTCGTCCTCGAAAATCTTACCGTAAAGAGGTTTGGGTACTGTTTCCTCATAGCTTCTTCAGTTCCCACGTAGCCTCTTCTATCCCATGTCCGTGCCACAATACTTTCACTAAAGCTATACTTTTATTTCTTAACTGCTTAACCTCTCGAGCCAAAATCTTTATTGGTTCCTCCTCATAGGTCATATCCGATCGAATCTCAATTTCGTTGGAGAAATCACATGTGAAGGATCGAACGATAACGTCGCAACATTGATACATGAAACACGTTATGAATTCTTTCTAACTCTACCGGTAAGGCCAACCGATATGCCATCGGTCCAATTCTCTCGAGAATCTCAGACGGCCCAATAAAACGCGGACTCAACTTGCCTTTCCGACTAAATCTCGAATCTTTTTCCATGGTGACACCTTCAAGAACACTTTATCACCCACCGAAATTCAATCTCTTTTCTTTTAAATCAGATATGACTTTTGTCGATCTGAAGCGACTTTTAAGCAATCCCAATTACTTTTATTTTCTCTTGGTTTCTTTAACTAGATCAACTCCATGAATCTGCTTTCTCACTAAGCTCGGTCCAATATAAAGGAGTCCGACACTTACGACCATACAAGGCTTCAGACGGTGCCATTTGTATACTTGATTGATAACTGTTATTGTAGGCAAACTCAATCAAAGATAGATATTTCTCCCAACTACCTCCAAATTCTAAAACACAAGATCTAAGCATATCTTCGAGTACCGGATTACTCTTTCTGTTTGACCATCTGCTTGTGGATGAAATGCGGTACTAAAGTTCAATTTTGTACCCAAAGCTTCTTGTAACTTTTTCCAAAATCTCGAGGTAAATCTTGGATCTCTATCGATATTATAGACATAGGTACTCCGTGCAACTTCACAATTTCAGCAACATATAATTCGCTAATTTATCAAGTGAGTAATCGGTGCGCATCGGTATAAAGTGGGCTGACTTTGTTAATCTATCAACCACTACCCAAACAAAGATCCTTCTTTTAGGAGTTAAAGGCAAACCGTTTACAAAATCCATGGTAATCTTGTCCCATTTCCACTCGTGCACCATTACCGGTTGAAGTAATCCTCAAGGCACTTGATGTTCAACTTTTACTTGTTGATGATCAAACACTTAGTTACAAATTCGAAATGTCCTTTTCATACCGCCACCAATACAGACTTCTTTAAATCATTATACATTTTTGTGCTACCAGATGAACCGATAAACAGCCATTGTGCGCGTCATGTAATATTTTCTGAATCAATTTATCGTTTTTCGGCACACATATCCTGTCTCGAAACATCAAACAATCATCTGGTCCAACTCGAAAATCTGAGTCGTAACCTGATTCGCATTGAGTTCTCTTGATCCGCAACTCATTATCATTCTTTTGAGCATCACAAATCAACTGGAGAAATAAAGGTTTAGCTCTCATTTCTGCTAAGATTGACCCATCATCAGACAATGCTAACCCCGTGTTCATGGCTCTCAAAGTAAAAAGAAATTTTCTGCTCAAGGCGCCAAGAACTACATTTGCTTTTCCCGGATGATAATCAATCACTAGATCATAATCCTTTAATAATTCAAGCCATCTTCATGCCGCAGATTCAGATCCTTTTGATTCATCAAGTACTTCAAACTTTTGTGATCAGTAAAAATTCGGCATTTTCACCGTACAAATAATGTCGCCAAATCTTCAAGGCAAAAACAACAATGCCGCCCAAATCATGTGTAGGATAGTTCTTCTCATGCGGTTTTAACTGTCTCAAGCATAAGCTACCACTTTACCCTCTTGTATCAACACACATCCAAGGCCCATCAATGATGCATCACTATAAATTACGAACTCCTTTCCGACTCGGGCTGTACTAAAATTGGTGCTTCATCAATCGTGCTTTCAACTTTTCAAAACTTTGTTGACATTTATCATCCATTCAAACTTAACATTCTTTTGCAACAACTTAGTCATAGGAGAGGCAATCATCGAAAATCCTTCAACAAAACGTCTATAATACCCGGCTAAGCCTAAAAGCTTCTAACCTCGGATACATTTTTGGCGGTTTTCAATCAACGATCGCAAAAATCTTACTTGGATCCACCAATACCATCACCGAGACTATATGCCCAAAAATCGACTTCACGGCCGTAACTCACTTTTACTAAACTTGGCAAACAGCTTCTTTTCTCTCAAGATTTGAAATATAGTTCCCAAGTGTTCGCATGTTCGACTCATCTCGAGAATAAATTAAAATGTCATCTATAAACACTACTACAAACTTATCCAAATATGGCCTAAGATCCGATTCATTAAGTCCATAAATATAGCTGGAGCATTTGTTGTCGAAAGGCATCACAAGAAACTCATAATGTCCATACCTTGTCCTAAAGGCGCTTTCGACATCCGACTCCTTAACTCTCACCGGTAGTAACCGGACCTCAAATCAATCTTTGAAAACACTGTGGCCCCTTTAACCGATCGAATAAATCATCAATCCTCGGCAATGGGTACTTGTTCTTTATAGTCACCTTATTAAGTCGACGGTAATCAATGCAAAGTCTCATTGAACCATCCTTCTTCTTCTGAATAATACAGAGCACCCAGGGAGAGAAACTCGGTCTCACAAATCCCTTGTCTCGTTAACTCCTGCAATCGAGCCTTCAATTCTTTTAATTCATCGAGCCATTCTATATGGAGCAATCGAGATCGGTGCGGTGCCCGCAACAAATCAATAGCAAAATCTATCTCTATTCGGAGGCAACCTGCAATTCCTCCGAAATACATCCGAAACTCACGGACTATCGGCAGACGATTCAAATTTCAGTTAGGGCAACTCAATATTCATTACATAAGCGGATAAGCTTCACACCTTTTCTCATGTATTTACAGTGCAGACATGTGCGAAATCACCATAGGCAATTTATTTGATTCATCTGTTTCAACCCACGAATTTCTCCATTTTCACATTTCAACTCTAGTATCTTTTGTTTACAATCTACCTTAGCATCATACAATGTTAACCACCATTCCTAAGATAACGTCAAACTCACCAAATGGTAACAACATCAAGTTGGCGGAAAACAAAGGACCTTGAATCATTAATGGGCAATTCTTGCAAACCTTGTCAACTAGCACATATTGGCCTAAGGGTTCGACACTTTAATCGTAAACTCAAGAATTCAACAGCAACTTTTTATTGGATACTAAATTCATGCAAATATAGGAATGAGTGGACCGGGATCAATCAATGCAATAACAATAGTATCATAGAGAGAAATGTACCAAGAATGACATCGGAGATGATGCATCTTCTCGCACGTATTGCATAAGCTCTAGCAGTGCTCTAGCTTCGATCTTGCCGTTAAATCTTTCATCACAGTTTTACTACTAGTCCCACCTCCAAGATTTCTCGGTGGTCTACCTCTACTAGCGGTGGTATTCTGCCTAGCACTCAAATCTTTCTTCTTTAATTTTCTCCGGACAATCTCTAATAAAATGCTCACGAGAACCAAGACTTTGAAACAAGCTCGCTCGGTCCCCAACACTCACCATAATGTTGCTCGCCACATTGTCGACACTCGGGCTTTCTAGGTCGCACATTACCCACACTTGCCATCAAGTAGCTTGAGCTTTAGACCCGAATATGCTCTACCACGATCTCTGTGTGAATCCCCAATTGAAACTGTCATTCGAGGGTTTGTCTCTTTGGACCTCTTTGGTTGAGATTGAAATGGCTTGCTTATCTGTCTTTTTCGACGCCTCGGGCCTCAATAGCGACTTTTCTTCTTTCCTTGTTCAATTCTTGACTTTAAGAGCTCGATCAACCAATACTACAAATTCTTTCAACTCCAAAATTCCTACAAGCATTTTAATGTCCTCATTCAGCCCATCTTCAAATCTTCTACACATAATGGCCTCGGTAGACACACATTCCCGAGCATACTTGTTGAGTCTTACAAATTCGCGTTCATACTCGCTATGACATTTTCCCTGCTTCAATTCAAGGAACTCCTTCCGTTTTTGATCAATAAATCGCTGACTTATGTATTTCTTTCTAAATTCTTCCGGAAGAAATCCCAAGTAACTTTTTCTTTTGGCACCATCTGCAACCAAAGTCTTCCACCAAGTGGTAAGTCAATCTCTCAAAAGTGATACAAGACACTTTAAGCATTCCTCGGGTGTACATGAGAGCTCATCAAATACACGGGTAGAATTTTCAAGCCGAATTCCGCTTTCTCAGATCATCATCGACCTTTGCTCTAAACTCTTCGGCCCCTTGTTTTCGAATCTTGTCAACTGGAGGCTTGTTCATTCTTACCAAATTTATACCTTGAGAAGCTGCAGAATCGTCCGAGGTATAGGAGGGGTGGAGGAGGTTGAGCATTTGGATTTGCTCGAAAAAATTCAGATACCAATTGTTCATCATTTGGAGAAAGGCATCCCGAGCCTCATCTCCTTGTCTCAATGTCTCAGTGTCTACTTTCCACAGTAGCGGTCCCTTGTGCAGAGCGGCGACATTACTAAAGATCATCATCGCCGCAGCCTTCTTCAGGATCCATTACTATATTAAAACAAAACACGCTTTAGAATAATCAGAGTCACCACACTATCACAATATTTTTATGGCATGTATAGCTAGACCTTTACACACACTTTATTAGTCCGAGAACCGACTAAACCATAGCTCGATACCACTAAATGTAACACCCTTACCCGTATCGTCACGAACAGATATAAGGTATTACCGTAACATAACACATACCATTAAACATAATCGAGATATAAATATGTCATCCAATTTGATAGTGCATTGTATAACATATGTCTTGAACAATATTAGCCCACTTTAATGGCTTGTACAAAGTATCTGGTCGAGTATCAGTAACTAATATTTTAACCTAGACAAATATGACACGTAACAAAATAATTAAGCCTACTATACATGCCATAATTCAAAACGTTTAGTTCAAATACCCTAAAGTATGATAGTGCGGGTAGATCTTCACGATCCTTAACTCCCGAGCAAGCCAAGAACACTATAAGACAAAAGAGAGAAACAAAGTAAGCTTATAGCTTAGTAAGTAAGTATGTAAATACTAATTAAAGAATCTAACATGTTTACACAACAATTCAAGTTTATCTACTTTAACTTCACTATTCATTCCACTTTGATTTAGCTGTCTCTACTGCGTCATATTCACTAAATAAATCATAACTCGGGTTACAAAACTCGAAATTCAAATCTGTAAAATTTCCTGAATCTAGACTCATAAAGCTTTTTGCTAATTTTTTCTATAATTTTGGTTCAGCCGATTAGTACAGTTTATTAGTTAAAGTTTCCCTGTTACACAGCTCAACTGATCTGACCTCTGTTCACTACGAATTGAATATCTCTCAGTACACAATTCAAACAACCCTGAGGTCTGTTTCATTTAAAACTAGTCTCAATAAGGAATTTAGGCATGTAAACTATATTTCTTAATTTTCTTTGTACAATTTTTAATGATTTTTCAAAGTTGAAACAGGGGATCACGTATTCATCCTGAGCAAGTCACATACAATTGTAAATATCTCAAAATATAGAATTCCTTTGCTTGCTCTGTTTCTTTTATATGAAAGTAGACTCATTAAGCTTTAATTTTACATCTCATTCAACCTCTAATTATATTCCTCCTATTTTTGGTAATTTTTCAAAATCACGTCACTGCTACCATCTAAAAACAGTTTTAATGCTAATTTCACTCTTTCACACATTCTTTATGCTACCCTCATTTTATCTTATATATGTATATACCACAAATCATTTTCACCACATTTCATTCTCCATAAGTGTAGGTCCAAACCACAATATCACCACAAAACCATCCCGTTGAACAATTCGGATCAATCCTCGATATTTAATGGTTTCAAAGACACACCCCACCATCATACTTCGCTTAGTTCGGCTCTCTTGTACACATGGTGAACACTTAGTACCACTCATGTGACCTAACCGATTTGTCTCAGTAGCTCTCTTGTCCACATGGTGTCCTTCACTTGGAATCACGCATGCGACCTAGCTACATTTACCTTTCACGTAGCTCTCTTGTCTACATGGTGTCCTTCACTTGGAATCACGCATGCGACCTAGCTACATTTATCTTTCACGTAGCTCTCTTGTCTACATGGGATACATCTCGTATCACGCATGTGACCTAGCTACTACAGGGTGCCTCGTAGCTTTCTTGTACACATGATGTGCACTCAGCATCATACATGTGACCTAGCTACGCTCCCTCTATTTCATTCGATCTCTCCGAATGTTCAACCGGGATCTCTCTCTCTATATTTATTTCCATTTTTCCAATAGTCGATTTACATTTTAACACCAGCTAGTATGTTTATATAATAGGCTGAAATATAAGAATGTACAGGAAATTATTGTAATATTTACATACAAACTTACCTTGGTGCAAAATGTGGAAATTTTGCAATTTAGTCCAAAACTTTTTCCTTCCCTCGTTCGAGATCAATTCCGCGTCTTTCTTGATTATGGAGCTTGAAAATTTAAGAAACCCTAGCTATGGAGAGAGGGAGAATTCGGCAGCAACTAAGGAGGATGATGATCAATTTTGTGTTATTTTTCCCATTTTATTTCATTTAATATCCAAATGACCAAAATGCCCCTCCTTACTAAACTTTCAAAAATTCCTTCCATGTCCTAATTTTGTCCATGAATTTAAAATTGGTCAAATTGCTATTTAAGACCTCCTAATTAATATTCCAAAACAATTTCATACTAAAAACTTCCGGGATGTAAATTTTGCAACTTATTCGATTTAGTCCCTATTTTCAATTTAAGCACTTTAGGCATAGAATTTCATCACGAAATTTTCACAAAATCATGCAATCATATCATAAACCCCAAAATAATTATAAAACAATTATTTCTATCTCAGATTTGTGGTCATGAAACCACTATTCCGATTAGGCCCTAATTCGGGTTGTCACAAGAAAAGTTTGAGTTAGTTAAGGTTATAAATTGCTAATACTCATATGTATAATAGCCGAACATGGATTTGCTTAATGACTTGAACAAATGCCGTTTGGGTGTTTTGAAATGAATAAATTACATGTTTGATCATCTAAGGGTTAGGCATTGTGCATGATTTTTAAGAGTATGGTTTTGAATAATATGAGTATTGGAATGTGAGTAATTGTTAGAATTAAGTGACCCAAATTCTTATTTAAATAAAATACGATGGAAAATAAAATAAAAGTAAAATCCATATAGAACTAGACTTCTTTTATTTTATTTTAGAATAAGGTTTTTAAACCTTATTAAACTCCATCTATTTTATATTGATTAGGATAAGGTGTTTCAATCCTACTAGAATATGGCTTTGCAAGCCTATAAATAGACATAGTCTATTCCTCTTGTATTTGAGTAAAAAAATTTTTCGACATAGTGAATTTTCTTCTCCTCTCGCCGTGGTTTTTTCCCGAAAGGGTTTCACGTAAAATTTATGTGTTCTTTATTTTTATTTATTTTATTCTATTTTATTTTTCACAAATTGGTATCGAGCTTAGGGTTATTCATCTCGATCACGGTAATGGCGTCTTTGAAGTATGAAATTCATTGTTGGATCGCAACACCGATTTGCGTTGTGGCAAATTAAGATGCAAGCGCTTCTTGCACGATGGATCTAGAGGATGCCTGCTAGGATAGATAAGATGCCTTCGACATTAATGATGAAGAGAAGAAGCATAAGGATCGAAAGGCATTAACACAATTACATCTCGCATTTGTCCAACGAAATTTTGCGGGATGTGATGAAAGAGAAAACCGCATTGCATTATGGAAGAGGCTAGAACAAATATGTATGTCGAAAACTCTAACAAGCGGGTTGCATATGAAGCGGCGTCTTTATGCTCATCGTTTGGAGGAAGGTGCGTCAGTACACGAACACTTAACAGTGTTTAAAGAAATTCTCTCAAACTTGGAGGCCATGGAGGTTCAAGATGATAAGGAAGATCTAGGGTTGATTCTACTTTGTTCGTTGCCCGTCTTATTCAACCTTTAGAGACACGATTTTATATAGCCGCGAGTCTCTCACAGTTGATGAGGTTTATGATTCTTTAACCTCGTATGATAAGATGAAGCATCTTGTGGTTAAACCCAACTCTCGGGAGAGGGTCTCATTGTTCGTGGGAGACAAGACCGGAATGTTGATGATGATCGTGGTAGAACACGAGAACGGAATCCTCGTGGTAAATCTAAGGGTAGATCGAAATCTTCAAACAGAGGTAAAACTTGCAACTTCGCAAGAAGAAAGGGCACATTAAATCTGAGTGCTATAAGCTACAAAATAAGATTAAAAGGAGGCTGCGAATCAAAAGGAAAACAAATGAAAAATTCGGTGAAGGCGATGTTGTAGAAGACTACAATGATGGTGAACTTCTAGTTGCTTCATCAATGATTCTAAAGTAAGCGAGGAGTGGATACTTGATTCAGTCTGCACCTTCCACATGAGTCCCAATCGGGATTGGTTTACAACTTATGAAACAATGATCTCAAGGTGTTGTTTTATGGGAAATAATGCTTCATGTAAAATCGCGGTGTTGGAACAATTAAAGTTAAGATGTTTGATGGAGTTGTCGTAACACTTAGTGACGTGCGGCATGTTCCGAATTGAAAAGAAATTTAATTTCGTTGAGTACTCTTGATTCAAAAGGGCAGATACACAATGAAAGTGGGGTTTTAAAGATTTCAAAGGGTCCCTTGTTGTGATGAAAGGGCAAAGAAAGATTGCCAAGTTATATGTTTCTGAGGTTCTATCATTCTCGGTGATGCAATTGCCGCTTCCTCTTCCTTGTCGATGATGATATTACTAAACTTTGGCATATGCGCCTAGGGCATATGAGTGAGAATGGCATGGCGAAATTAAGCAAAGAGGACTTCTTAATGGGCAAGGAATTTGCAAACCTGAATTTCGTGAGCACCGTGTGTTTTGGGAAGCAAAAGAGAATTCGATTCACTAGAGGAATCCATAACACGAAGGAAACGTTGGAGTATATCCATTCGATGCGTGGGGGCCGTCCGAGTGCCTTCGAGAGGTGGAGCTAATTATATGCTAACCTTTATTGATGATTTTTCCGAAAAGTTTGGGCGTTCTTCCGAAGCGAAAAGCGATGTGTTTTCCACATTTAAGTCTTGGAAAATTATGATTGAAAAAGCAGACGGAAAACAGATAAAATACCTTCGTGCAGCACAATGGCTTAGAGTTACGCTCGATGAGTTTAATAGATTGTGCAAGTCGAAGGATCATGAGACACTTGACGTTCGTCATACTCCACAAAGAAAACGGCGTTGCGAGCGAATGAACAGAACGATCATGGAGAAGGTTCGATGTATGTTGTCAAATGCCAACTTACCAAGTCATTTTGGGCGAAGCGACCTCTGCATGTTTTTGATCAACCGATCTCCATCCGTTGCCATTGAGAAAAAGACTCCACAAGAGGTATGGTCCGTAATCCCGCTAATTATTCGATTTAAAGATTTTTGGGTGTCCTGCGTATGCTCATGTTGATAATGGAAAATTGGAACCGAGATCCATTAAATGCGTTTTCTTGGTTATAAAGCTGGTGTAAAAGGCTATAAGTTATGGTGTCCTGAAAATAGAAAAGTTGTGATTAGCGAGAGATGTTGTTTTGATGAAACGCTATGCTACCTAACTTATCTCTTAAAGACTCTTCCAATAAAGAAAACCAAAAGCGGTGGAGCATCGATTAATACGTAATCAACTCCTCAAGCCAAGACAAAAATTGAGAATAGAGTTGCTTCTTCACCGCAATACTCTATCGCCAAAAACAGGACAATAAGAGAAATTAAACCTCCAAAGAAGTATGCCGAGGTTGATCTAGTTGCTTATGCTTTAAATGTGGTGAAGATATAGATGCGAATCAAGAGCCATTTAATTATTCGAGGCGATTAGCTGTGAAGACTCGAAAAAGTGAATGTTTGCTATGCAAGAGGAGATGGAATCACTCCACAAAAACAGAACATGGGATCTTGTAAAACTTCCTAAAGGTAAAAAGGTCGTTCGTTGTAAATGGGTATTTAAAAGAAAGAAGGGACTCGAGTTGAAGAACCCGGATATAAAGCAAGGCTTGTTGCAAAGGGTTACTGATCAAATTCCGAGTGGACTTCACAGATGTGTTCTCTCCGGTTGTTAAGCATAGTTCGATTCGAGCTTTGCTTGGTATTGTTGCCATGCATGATTTGGAGCTTGAGCGGTTAGATGTAAAACGCATTTTGCATGGAGAACTTGAGGAAGATATTTACATGCAACAACCAGAGGGTTTTATAGTCTCGAAAAAGAGGACTATGTTTGCTTGCTGAAAAAGTCCCTTTACGGTTTGAAACAGATCACCAAGACAAGGGTACAAGAGGTTTGATTCCTTTATGACTTCTCATGATTTCAAAAGAAGTAGTTTTGACAGTTGTGTCTACTTTAAGAAAAATGCGTGATGGTTCTTTTGTGTATCTACTTCTTTATGTTGATGACATGTTGATAGCGAGAAAAGATAAAGAGAGATAAGAAAGGTTAAAGCCCAACTAAGTGAAGAATTTGAGATGAAAGATTTAGGACCAGCAAAGAAGATACTTGGTATGGAGATTCTCGAGATAGAAAAGCAAGTAAATTGTACCTAAGTCGGAAGGGGTACATTGAGAAATTTCTTTGCGGAGTTCAATATGCAGTGCTAAGCTGTTAGTACTCCTTTAGCAGCCCATTTCAGACTTTCATCGGCCTTATCTCCTCAATCGATAATGAGATTGAGTACATGTCACATGTTCCATACTCTAGTGCAAGAGGATCTCTCATGTATGCTATGGTTTGTTCACGTCCGATTTATCATATGCGATCGGTCGATTAGCGATACATGGCGAATCTGGTAAAGAACACCGGAAAGCGATTCGATGGATTTTAAGATACTTACGAGGCACTACTAATGTTTGCTTACAGTTTGGAAGAACTAAAGATGGAGTTATAGGGTATGTTGATGCTGATTTTGCTGGAGACCTTGATAGAAGAAGATCTCTCACAAAGTTACGTCTTTACAATCGGAGGTTGTGCAATTAGTTGGAAAGCCACTTTGCAAACTACGATCGCTTTGTCTACCAATGAAGGTGAGTACATGGCGATTCTTGAGGCTTGTAAAGAAGCTATTTGGTTGAAGGGACTATTTAGTGAACTCAATGAAGACCTTCAAATCAGCACAAGATTTTGTGACGTCATCAGTGCCATCTTTCTTACAAAAGATCAAATGTTTCATGAGAGAACAAAACACATTGATATTCGGTATCATTTTGTTCGTGATATTATTGCTCGTGGTGATATTGTTGTGAGCAAAATTAGCACTCATGAAAATCCTGCAGATATGATGACTAAGTCACTTCCTATAACCAAGTTTGAGCATTGCTTAGACTTGGTTGGTGTTCATTGTTGAAGTTAAACCCTTAAGGGTTTTTGGAAGAGGTGAAGAACTTGTTTATTGAAAGTTCGCGATGAAGAACTTGTTCATTGAGAATTTGTGTCAAGGTGGAGATTGTTAGAATTAAGTGACCCAAATTCTTATTTAAATAAAATACGATGGAAAATAAAATAAAAGTAAAATCCATATAGAACTAGACTTCTTTTATTTTATTTTAGAATAAGGTTTTAAACCTTATTAAACTCCATCTATTTTATATTGATTAGGATAAGGTGTTTCAATCCTACTAGAATATGGCTTTGCAAGCCTATAAATAGACATAGTCTATTCCTCTTGTATTTGAGTAAAAAAATTTTTTTCGACATAGTGAATTTTCTTCTCCTCTGCCCGTAAAAAAAAAATTTATGTGTTCTTTATTTTATTTATTTTATTCTATTTTATTTTTCACAGTAATGTTATGCATAGGTAAAATTATTATGTTCGGCTTTGGTAGTATATATGTATAATTAATCCATTTTGCTAATAATATATAAGGTGATAAATAATAAGATTATTGATGACTTGTGTTTTATGACATTCAGCCAAAGGTCTTATGTGCTAGCAAATTCGGTATAAATGTTTAAGTATTATGCATTTTATATTTGATGTCTTGATGAATAAGTAGTGGTTTATTGAAGTGAAAAAGTTAAATTTTGAGTTTTAGTTAAGTATGTGCATCGGCATTTCTTAATTAACATTAGAGATGAGTGCATGAAATCGGCATGTGTATTTGTGAAAATGCTGAATGTGAACTTGAATAATGATTTGAGCATGATGTGTTGTATTGAGATTATGCTTAAGTGAAATTATAGATATATGTGATGAAATTGATTGGTGATATACATGTTTAAATAATATGAATGCAAAGAGTTGTGAAAGAGTAAATTGTAGTAAATCTGCTCGGGACAGCAGCTGTAACATGAATTTGGAAAAATCACCATAAATTGTGGGAGTGGAGTTGGAAGCTGAATAAATTATGTAATTAAAGCTTAATGAGTCTAGTTTCAAATTAAATCAACGAGAACATATTTTGAATTCTGTACAATTAGAAATTTGATTCATAGTAAAGGGTGGTCAGATTAGTCAAAGAGTAAAACAGGGGAAACTTTAAGAAAAATATGGTATTGATTGGCCAAACTAAAAATTCTGAAAATTTTATGGATAAAAGATATATGAGTCTATTTTCAGGGAAATTTTACGGCAATTGATTTGTAGTTTCGTAGCTCCAGTTATAAATAATTGAGTGACTGTTGCTCAGGAAGATAGCTTATTGGGAGTTTGTGATTTTCTGGTAAACATTGATAAAAAAATTTGTTAAGAGTTGCTTAATGTTTTCTTATAAACTTACTATGATCTATATGTGTGAAAGTCGAATATATATATTATATTCCTGAAGTAATGCTTGAATAGTCGAATAATGACTAGTTTAAAATTTTTGAATTTAAGCTCAAGAGCAAAGAGGATCAAAGTTGGATAGGGTAAAAGAGAAAGTAATTGAGTAGCCTTTCCGCAACCGTTCAAGTATATCTGAGGTTAGTTTTGAGTAGTCACCTGTAGTATATAATTGATGATGCTTTGATATGTATATATATTAGATGAATTGTGACCTTTTGGTTCTACTTGAATTAAGTTGTGTGATAAATAATTTATGTATATGACTTATAGTCAAATGGTCACAATGGGTTAAGCTTGAATGATGAAATGGATATGTAATATTTATGTATGACTTTTGAACCGAAATGTAAATGATGGTGTTCATATGGAGCTTATATCCGAATGTAGCAAATGACTACTAATGTGATATGTTGAATGAGATGTGTTAATGTATGATTAAATATGCATGATATTTGATGTGTATCTGAGCTTAAAGACCCGCAGGCTATATGCTGGAATTATATCCGGGTTAAATCCTGCAGGCTTCGTGCTGGTATTATATCCGGGTTAAATCCCGCAGGCTTCGTGCTGGTATTATATCCGGGTTAAAGTCCCGCAGGCCTAGTGCTGGTATTATATCTGAACTTAAAGTCCCGCAGGTTTTGTGCTGGTGACTAGATTCGGGTTTTAAACCTAGCAGGCTTAACGCCAGTGATTCGAGTAAGATTATGAATTCGAAAGTTCGAGGTAAACTACTATTGATTATCTATGATACATTATGATATTCAGGTACGTATTAGGTACTCGTTTGTGAATTGATTTTTTTTAAAGTGAATTATTAGTATCAAAGAATGATATATGTGTGTGAATGATTATTATATCTACGAATAAGAGCATGACCTATTCGGTCGATGTCTGTCATTACATGAAAGTATGTGACTTAAATTAATTGTATGAGCTATAAAGTAAAGTAAAGTATGTGCTGAAATTTCTTTGTGTATTTATATATTTATATACATATATATTCGGTCAATAGGCTTTTTAATTGGTGTACTTCTGTATATTCGGCCAACTGATTTGTAATTAGAATTTTCATTTTGTGATACTAAATGCTCGTTATAAATGACAAGTTTTAATTGTTTGAATTGCTTAAAACTTACTAAGCCTTGAAAGCTTACTCTGTTCTTTATTTCTCTGTTTTATAGATTGTTGATTTTGGCCACCGACTCGGGGATCGTCAGCAGTTCATCACACTATCGATCATTTTGGTACTATTATATTTTGGAGTTGATGTGGCATGTATAGGTTAGACTATTGAGAACGATATTTTGTAAATGTAAATATTTAGCCATACAAATGTGGCATATGATCTTGAATGTTTGTATAGTTTTCAGCTTGATTTTGGATTGTGTTTAATGACTATATGAATGTGATAATTAAATGTTTAGTTCAGTAATACCTCTTAACCTTAATCCGTCGATTGGATATGGGTTAGGGGTGTTACATTTTATTGGTATCGGAGCTACGGTTTAGTCAATTCTAGAACTAACGTAGTGTATATGAGTCTAGCCATACATGCCATTATGTGATAATACGATAGTGTGAGGATTTCTGACAGTTAAAAATGTGTTTTCGTATAGTAATGGATCCCGATCCCGATCGAGCGGTAGCTGATGATATCGAGAGTGTAGCACCTGCTCCCGCGCACAGGACAACGCCAGTGGACTCTCAACCTATTGTGAGCAATCAAAATGACAAGGCTAGACAAGCCTTTTATAATGTGATGAATGATTGGTTCAACCAATACATTCGAACTAATACGGCTGCTCCACAACCCCCACTTCCGAATAATACACCCCCTGCACCTACGCTACCTCCGATAATTGATCAGATGAGGTTGAAAAAGCCCCCGGTTGACAGAATTCAAAAGCACGGGGCTATTGAATTTAAAGCTACAGACAGTGATGATGCTGAGCAAGCTGAATTTTGGTTGGACAATACTATCCGAGTGTTCGATGAACTGTCTTGGACACCCGATGAATGCCTAAAATGTGCTATATCTTTGCTACGTGATTCTGCCTACTATTGGTGGAATACATTGGTTTCTGTTGTGCCTAGAGAGCGAGTGACTTGGGAGTTCTTCCAAACCGAGTTCTGGAAAAAGTATATCATGTAACACCCCGTACCCGAATCCGTTACCGGAGTCGAATACAAGGTGCACACAAACTTAACTTAATTGTTTTCACAGTCCATAAAAAATATTTCCAGACAAGCTGGTTACTGCATCACTGTCGCCTTAAAAATCATATCTGGAGTTTCAAAACTCGAAAATCAGTTTTGTAATTTTCCACTTAAACTAGACTCATATGTTCATCTACATATTTTTTTCTAGAATTTTTGGTCAAGCCAATTAGTACAGTTTATTAGTTAAAGTCTCCCATGTTACAGGGGTTGACTACACTGACCTTCGTGTGTTACAACTTGAATATCTTCCTGTGCAGGGCTTCAATACTGATATCGTTTATTTCTATAGAAACTAGAATCAAAGAGGAATCTATACATATGTGGTATGACTCATAATTATCTCTGGTTAATTTATAATGAATTTCCAAAGTCGGGAAAGGGAATCCAGAAACCGTTCTGGCCCTGTTTCACGAATACCTAAATATCTCTTAGGATACAACTCATATGACCGTTTCATTTATTCCATATGAAAGTAGATTTGTCAAGGCTCATTTACATAATTTATTCACTATTTAATTCCATTCCTACTATTTTTAGTGATTTTTCACATCCACACCACTGCTGCTGTCAGCATCTGTTACTAAAACAAACTATGCCTATTTCATGACTTTTCCTTGATTTAACTAATAATTCATCATGCATGTCCCAAATTATAACCATGACTTGTGTCCAAACATCACAAAACCAATTCCAACCGAACATTTACGCCATTTTCGCATGGCTAAAAGTTTACATACCAAATTTCAACAAAGCATAACAGCCTATACATGCCGAAATGTACTCCTAGACCAACTACGAAGAAAATACCAAAAGTTGTTAGCGGTGTGATGACTTGAGGACGGTCCTGAATACGCAAAAAGTCGAGTCCAAGAAACCTAAAATAGGTGACAAGCAAACACCGAATGAGTATATAACTCAGTAAGTCAAAAGCAATGCACTACCAACCATTAATAACATTATCGCAAGAGGAAACAAAATGGAACGAGGCTAATTACTCCATTCAAACCGAACTATACCATAGTTCCTTAGACCTTTCGATTCAATCTCATACCAAGTTACACATTCACATTCCATATACTAATCAATAGGATATTTGAAGCATTTTTATACACCATTTTGTTTTCGTTACAATCATACATCTACATGACCTTTCACTTATTCCACAATAATTCTTATGTACGTGACTTCAATTTAAATTGTCACATAGGTTCAAACTTACCAAGCTCAACTCCAAATATAAACATAGCGCCTATTAGCCATGAACTCAAGGTACTTACCCGATCCGCTGTCCGTGATCGACTCAATAATGTCGCACACTCAAGGTGTCAATAGTGATTCAAAAGCATATAGTGAGTCCGCACACTTAGTGCTATATAATCAACTAGCACACTTAGTGCTATATGATCAAACTCGCACACTTAGTGCTGTACAAATTTTAAACCCGCACACTTAGTGCCATTCTCATGATCACAAATGTTTATACCCGCACACTTAGTGCCAAATCAACAACTCAATACATCTCACCTCTTTTCTTTTCATTCAATACTTTCATCACCACATACATACATGTATATAAATTTATCATTCCTTTCGGCATAATTACATAGACATTATGTCTATTTAAATCAATACAAAATATATGCTTAGTGACCTACCTTGTGTGGTGTAAAATAATTCCAAGTCGGCTACTCGATGACCTTCGATTTCCCTTGTTGGACGCCTCTCTTTAGGATCTTGAGCTTAAACAAATAAATTAACTCATTCAACCGCTTTGCTACACATATTGATATTCACATTTTAATGATTTTATGACATACGAACGGCATGGTAAAATTTTTATCTTGCTACCTCATGCTCTTAGCTATTCGGCTCATAACCATATGCTATAGCCCTACTATCAATAATCCAATCACACATGCATATATATATATATGGTCGAATGTACAAAGCATAGACTCATCATCACCTATGCTCTTAATTTGATGGCGAATATGCATACATGTATATACACTATTAATCAATCACTAACATTGCACTTCACCTTAATAGCTAGCTTAGCAACCCTCGATTTAACACATAGTTGTTCATAACACAACTTAAGCATACTCTCCATTCCATCAATTCCAAAACTTAATGTCTTACTCAAAATGCTAAAAAGAAAATCCAAGAGTCATCAATCCACCATCACATGTATCATTAACAAGCTTCATATTTAGCATGCAATGACATTAACACAAAATCTACCTTGGCGAATATCATCCCCATGATATAGCAAAGTTTTGAACCATGGACTAATTAGAACTCAAGCTAGCAACTAAGAACATGCATGAATCTCATGGCACAACCTCAAACATACCTTAATCTAGACACAAGTATGGCCAAACCTCCTCCTAATCCTCTTCCAAACCAAGCATGAAGCAAGAACCCCTTCCTTCTTCCTTAGAATTTCAGCTCAAAGAAATGAAAAAAAAGATGAACAACAAATTTTTTCTTCTCTTTTCTTCAACTCACGGCAAAGGGGGACACTCACCATTCTCTTTTTTTTGTTCCTTTCATTATTAAATTCCCATGCTCATTATTTTATTTTTTTCTTACATACACCATTGTCCCAACATGTTTTATGACATGTTTTTACCCATAATCCCTTGTCATGGCCGGCCACTAGCTATTAGGGGGGGAAATTTGACATGCAAGTCCCCCCTTTTGATTACATGCACTATTAGGTCCTTATAGATTAGCCTATCACATTTCAAAAGTGTCACACAAGTCCTAATAACTGAATTCACATGAAATCGACTAAATCGAAGCTTGAAATTTTCACACATTCATAAATACATATTCTAGACAATAAATATTACGTTCAAACATTTCGGTGACTCGGTTTAGCGGTCCGAAACCACTTCCCGACTAGGGTCAATTTTGGGCTGTCACATATCAGCCAGAGATTCATCGATCAAAAACGGAAGGAATTTCTTGAACTTAAACAGGGTTCCATGTCAATTACTGATTATGAACGAAAATTTGTGAGACTTAGCCTGTATGCCCGAGAATGTGTTTCTTCAGAAGCTATTATGTGAAAACGTTTTGAAGATGGATTGAATGAAGATATAAAACTGTTTGTTGGCATTCTTGAAATCAGAGAGTTTGTAGTACTTGTCGAGCGAGCTTGCAAAGCTGAAGAGCTCAGTAAAGAGAAAAGAAAAGCTGAAGATGGAGCTAGAGAGTTCATCTTCGAGAAAGCCTTTTCAGCAGTCACCGAAGAAATTCCGTGATGATTCGGGCCGATCTAAGAACACTTCAGTTGCCAGACGAGACTATGATAGACCCCCTATGAGTACGCGAGCCACTTCAGTTGCCAGTGTTGGAAATGATCGTCCGGATAGGACCAAGTGCAAGTTTTATGGAAAATGGCATTCGGGGAGTTGTAGATTTCATGACCGCTCCTATTATAAGTGTGGATCAGCTGACCACTTTATCAAAGACTGCCTGAGATTGTCTGAGCAGAATATGAATCAGAGTGGGAAATCGAGTACTACTACAGCATGAGGTAGACCACCTAGAAATACGGGAAATGCTAGCGGCGGTCAGAGAGGATCTAGAGATACTAGGACCAGATCCGAGGCTCGTACCCCTGCTAGAGCTTATGCTATACGCGCACACGAGGATACTTCTTCGCCTGATGTTATTACCGGTACTTTCACTCTCTTTGATACTAATGTGATTGCATTGATTGACCCTGGTTCTACTTATTCATATATATGTGAGACTTTAGCATCTAGTAAGACTCTACCTGTTGAGTCTACTGAGTTCGTGATTTGAGTGTCGAATCCCTTGGGTCGATATGTGCTAGTCGACAAAGTATGCAGGAAATGCCTCCTGATAATCCGAGGTTCATGATTTCCAGCCGATTTGATGCTTTTACCGTTTGATGAATTTGATGTTATTCTCGGTATAGATTGGTTGACCGTACATGATGCAGTTGTGAATTGCAAAAGAAAAACTATTGATTTGAGATGTGCAAATGATGAGATAATCCGAGTTGAGTCTACTGATTTGAACGGGTTACCAGCAGTAATATCCTCGATGTTGGCTCAGAAATATGTAAAAAAGGGGTGTGAAGCATATCTTACGTACGTACTTGATAGTAAAGAGTCAGAAAAGAAACTTGAATCAGTGCTAGTGGTTTGTGAATATTCAGATGTTTTTCCTGAAGAGTTACCGGGATTACCACCTGTTCAAGAGGTAGAGTTTGGCATTGAACTTGTACCTTACTACACCAATTTCAATAGCTCCGTATCGTATGGCACCAACCGAATTGAAGGAATTGAAAGCTCAGTTGCAAGAGTTGACGGATAGAGGTTTCGCTCGACCGAGTTTCTCACCTTGGGGTGCACCAGTATTGTTTGTGGAAAAGAAAGACGAAACTATGAGAATGTGCATCGACTATCGTCAATTAAATAAAGTGACAATAAAGAACAAATATCTGTTACCACGTATTGATGATTTGTTTGATCAGCTGAAAAGAGCCTCAGTGTTTTCAAAGATAGATTTGAGGTCGGGTTATTATCAGTTGCGAGTTCGAGACTCAGATGTGTCTAAAACTGCTTTCAGAATGAGATACGGTCACTACGAGTTCTTAGTGATGCCGTTTGGGCTCACTGATGCCCCTGTGGTATTTATGGACTTGATGAATCGGATCTTCAAACAGTATTTGGACCGGTTTGTAGTTGTGTTTATAGACGACATTTTGATTTATTCGCGAGATGAAACTGAACATGCCGAGCACTTGAGATTAGTGTTGCAGATTTTACGTGACAAGTAGTTATATGCTAAGTTCAGTAAATGTGAGTTCTGGTTGAGAGAAGTTAGCTTTTTGGGGCATGTGGTATCCGCATCGGGTATTCATGTTGATCCGAGTAAAATATCAGCCATACTTGATTGGAAGCCTCCTAGAAATGTTATTGAAGTTCGGAGCTTTTTGGGACTTGTTGGTTACTACAGACGGTTTGTAAAGGGTTTCTCGATGATAGCCACACCAATGACGAAGCTACTTTAGAAAGATGTTAAGTTCGAATGGTCAGAAAAGTGCCAGAAATGTTTCGACCAACTGAAAACCTATTTGATTGAAGCTCTAGTGTTAGTGCAGCCTGAATCCGGTAAAGAGTTTGTCATTTACAGTGATGCGTCCTTACATGGGCTGGGTTTTGTATTGATGCAAGAAGGTCGAGTTGTAGCTTATGCTTTGAGGCAATTGAAGCCACATGAGAAAAACTATCCGACCCATGATCTCGAATTAGCTGCCATCGTATTTGCTTTGAAAATATGGCGACACTACTTATTTGGAGAGAGGTGTCATATATATTCGGATCACAAAAGCCTCAAATATTTGATGACTCGAAGAGATTTGAATCTGAGACAAAGACGTTGGCTTGAATTGTTGAAAGATTACGAGCTTGTCATTGACTATCACCTGGGAAAGGCTAACGTGGTTGCCAATGCTTTAAGTCGCAAGTCACTGTTTTCTTTGCGAGCGATGAATGTACACTTGTCCATTTCATCCGATAATGTGTTAGTAGCAGAATTAAAAGCCAAACCGTTATTGATTCATCAAATATGTGAAACTCAAAAAGTCGATGATGAATTGGTTGCTAAACGAGCTGAATGTGTTTCGAATGTGGATTCAGAGTTTCAAATTGACGATAATGATTGTTTGAGGTTCAGAAGTCAATTGTGTGCTCCAAGAAATTTGAAACTTATTTCGATGATTTTGAGCGAGGCTCATAGTAGCTGAATGTCAGTTCACCCGGGTAGTACGAAAATGTACAACGATCTGAAACATCAGTATTGGTGGCATGGTATGAAACGAGACATTTCTGACTTTGTCTCGAAATGTCTGATATGTCAACAAGTGAAAGCGGAACATCAAGTGCCTTCGAGTTTACTTCATCCGATCATGATACCCGAGTGGAAGTGAGATCGAGTCACGATGGATTTTGTGTCTGGGTTACCTTTGTCACTGAGCAAGAAAGATGTGATATGGGTTATTATAGATAGATTGACTAAATTAGCTCATTTCATTCCTGTACATATGGATTTCTCAATTGATAAGCTAGCCGAGTTGTATGTTTCTCAGATTGTCAGACTACACGGGGTACCCGTTTCAATTGTGCCAGATAGAGACCTAAGATTCACATCGCGATTTTGGAAGAAATTGCAAGAAGCATTGGGTACTAAGTTGTATTTTAGCACTGCTTTTCATCCCCAGATCGATGGTCAATCCGAGCGGATAATTCAAATACTCGAGGATATGTTGAGATGATGCATCCTTGAGTTTAGTGGTTCATGGGAATGGTATTTTCCTTTGATTGAATTCGCTTACAACAATAATTTTCAATCAAGCATTAAGATGGCACCTTACGAGGCTTTGTACGGTCGTAAATGCCGTACACCATTGTTTTGGACCGAGCTTAGTGAAAGTAAAATCTTTGGGGTTGATATGATTAAAGTGCTGAGCAGAAAGTAAAAGAAATCCGTGAAAGTCTGAAAGCAGCTTCAGATCGTCAGAAGTCGTATGCGGATTTAAAACGAAAAGACATTGAATATCAGGTCGGAGACAAAGTGTTTCTTAAAGTTTCACCTTGGAAAAAGGTGCTCAGATTTGGCCGTAAGGGCAAATTGAGTCCGAGGTTCATCGAGCCGTATGAAATATCCGAACGAGTTGGGTCAGTCGTATACAGATTGATTTTACCCCCTGAGCTTGAAAAGATTCACAACGTTTTTCATGTTTCGATGCTTCGACGTTATAGATCCGATCCATCATATATAATTAATCTATCTGAAGTTGAGATTCAAGCTGATTTGAGTTACGAAGAAGAACCGGTTCGTATTTTGGCTCATGAAGTAAAAGAACTACGAAATAAGAAAATCTCATTAGTGAAGGTACTGTGGCTTAAGCATGGGGTTGAAGAAGCTACTTGGGAACTTGAAGACTCTATGAAAGATCGATATCCTAACTTATTCACTGGTAAAATTTTCGGGGACGAAAATTCCTTATGTGGAGGAGAGTTGTGACAGCCCTAATTTGACCCTAGTCGGAAAGTGGTTTCGGGACCACAAAACTGAGTCATAAAAATAATTAACTGTTATATTCTATGCTTATTGTATGTGTAAATGCATGTGTTAAATTTTCATGCTTTAATTTTGTCATTTGTATGTGAAATTTACTAAATAGGACTTATGTGAGACAATTGTAAAATGTGATAGGTTAATTTTAAAGTAGTCTATTAATGCATGTTATAAAAAGGATGGACTTGCATGTCAAATATTCATTTTTTTATGTAGTGGCTTGCCATGATGATGTTTTATATAGAATATATGTATTATTTATTAGTTAAATGGCTTTATATTTTATAATATTAATAAAAAAAAAGAGAAAAAGGGGTGATGAAAACAAAGTTTCATCTTTGTTCTTCTTGGTCGAATTGAAAGAAAGAAAATGGGGCAAGACTTTCAGTCATTTTGAGCTTGAGGAAGGTTAGTAAATTATGTTAGTTTTTGAAATTTTAAGCTTGTTTTAAGTTAATTAGTTAGTTTCATACTTAGCCCATGTCAGAACTTTGAAATTTGGGTGATGATTTGAGCATTCGGTTTTGGTTGATAAGGGAGGGGATTGGATTATTGTCTTTATGTTTTGATGAAGAATTGTTGAAGAGAAAAGTTTGAGTTAGTTAAGGTTATAAATTGCTAATACTCATATGTATAATAGCAGAACATGGATTTGCTTAATGACTTGAACAAATGCCGTTTGGGTGTTTTGAAATGAATAAATTAGATGTTTGATCATCTAAGGGTTCGGCATTGTGCATGATTTTTAAGAGTATGGTTTTGAATAATATGAGTATTGGAATGTGAGTAATGTTATGCATAGGTAAAATTATTATGTTCGGTTTTGGTAGTATATATGTATAATTAACCCATTTTGCTAATAATATAAGGTGATAAATAATAAGATTATTGATGACTTGTGTTTTATGACATTAGGCCAAGGGTCTTATGTGCTAGCAAATTCGGTATAAATGTTTAAGTATTATGCATTTTATATTTGATGTCTTGATGAATAAGTAGTGGTTTATTGAAGTGAAAAAGTTAAATTTTGAGTTTTAGTTAAGTATGTGCATTCGGCATTTCTTAATTAACATTAGAGATGAGTGCATGAAATCAGCATGTGTATTTGTGAAAATGCTGAATGTGAACTTGAATAATGATTTGAGCACGATGTGTTGTATTGAGATTATGCTTAAGTGAAATTATAGACATATGTGATGAAATTGATTGGTGATATACATGTTTAAATAATATGAATGCAAAGAGTTGTGAAAGAGTAAATTGTAGTAAATCTGCTTGGGACAGCAGCTGTATCGTGAATTTGGAAAAATCACCATAAATTGTGGGAGTGGATTTAGAAGCTGAATAAATTATGTAATTAAATCGTAATGAGTCTAGTTTCAAATGAAATCAACGAGAACATATTTTGAATTCTGTACAATTAGAAATTTGATTCGTAGTAAAGGGTGGTCAGATTAGTCAAAGAGTAAAACAGGGGAAACTTTAAGAAAAATCTGGTATTGATTGGCCAAACTAAAAATTCTGAAAATTTTATGGATAAAATATATATGAGTCTATTTTCAGGGAAATTTTACGGCAATTGATTTGGAGTTTCGTAGCTCCAGTTATAAATAATTTAGTGACTGTTGCTCAGGAAGACAGCTTATTGTGAATTTGTGAATTTGTGGTAAACATTGATAAAAAAATTTGTTAATGAGTTGCTTAATGTTTTCTTATAAACTTACTATGATCTATATGTGTGAAAGTCGAATATATATATTATATTCCTAAAGTAATGCTTGAATAGTCGAATAATGACTAGTTTAAAATTTTTGAATTTAAGCTCAAGAGCAAAGAGGATCAAAGTTGGATAGGGGAAAAGAGAAAGTAATTGAGTAGCCTTTCCACAACCGTTCAAGTATATCCGAGGTAAGTTTTGAGTAGTCACCTTTAGTATATAATTGATGATGCTTTGATATGTATATATATTAGATGAATTGTGACCTTTGGTTCTACTTGAATTAAGTTGTGTGATAAATAATTTATGTATATGACTTATAGTCGAATGGTCACAATGGGTTAAGCTTGAATGATGAAATGGATATGTAATATTTATGTATGACTTTTGAACCGAAATGTAAATGATGGTGTTCATATGGAGCTTATATCCGAATGTAGCAAATGACTACTAATGTGATATGTTGAATGAGATGTGTTAATATATGATTAAATTTGCATGATATTTGATGTGTATCCGGCTTAAAGACCCGCAGCTATATCTTTGGAATTATATCCGGTTAAATCCTACAAAGCTTCGTCTTTGGTATTATATCCGGTTTTAAACCTAGCGTGCTTAATGCCGATGATTCGAGTAAGATTATGAATTCGAAAGTTCGAGGTAAACTACTATTGATTATGTATGATACATTATGATATTTAGGTACGTATTAGGTACACGTATGTTAATTGATTTTTTTTAAAGTGAATTATTAGTATCAAAGAATGATATATGTGTGTGAATGATTATTATATCTACGAATAAGAGCATGACCTATTTGGTTGATGTCTGTCATTACATGAAAGTGTGACAGCCCAAAATTGACCCTAGTCGGGATGTGGTTTCGGGACCATTAAAACCGAGGCATAAAAATAATTTAAAATTTATTTTGATGCCTATAATATGTGTGCTCATGTGTGACATTTTGATGATTGATTTAGTGTTATAAAGGTGAATTCCACTAGAAGGGACTTAGTAGTGAACTTTGAAAGTACGATAGGAAATGTGTGATGACTAATTAAAGCATGCATGCAAAACTATGGACTTGCATGTCAAATTTCCCCAAAACAAGCTAGTGGCCGCCATGACATGGTTTATGGGCAAAGAAAACATGTTGAAACATGTTTTGTTAATGCATGATGAATTAAATGATAAAATAATTAATGATGTTGGATGAGAAACAAAAAATCAAAAAAAATAGCTCATCCTTTCCCCATTGCCGTGCAAGTGAAAGAAAAACAAGAAAAAATTGTTCATCCTTGTTCTTTCCTTTTGGCCGAAAATACTAAGGGAGGAGATAGGATTTTGCTTCATGCTTGGTTTAGAAGAGATCTAGAAGGAGATTTGGCTAAATTTACATCAAGATTAAGGTATGTATGAGGTTGTGTTAGGAGTTTCATGCATGTTTTGGTTGCTAACTTGATGTGCATGTTAGCCATGGTTCAAATCCTTGTTATGCCATGGAAATGGCATTTGGCCAAAGTTGTTATTGTGTTAAAGCCATTGCATGCTAAATGTGAAGCTTGCTAATGATGCATGCAATGATGGATTGACTACTCTTGAAACTTCTTTGTACCAATTTTAAGTAAGACATTGAGTTTTTTTTGTTGTTTAACCATGATTGAAGTTGAAAGGGCATGATTGTGATGTATTCGCCATGATGCATTCATGAGCATGGTTCATGCTTCTTGCATGTTAGTTAAAATTTATGTTTTGGATGGCTATGGACACCTTGAAATTGACCTTGCACTTATATGTGTATATATGATTGCACATGATATTTTGATTATGAAGAAAGTGATGAATATGTTGTTTAAAGAAGAAGTTTGTTGAAGAATGTTGTGAAATTTGCATGTACATTCGCCTAGTACACATATGATGTGAAAATCTTGCAATTTATTTTGATTTTATGCAAGAATGACTAAGCATAATTGGCCACATGAGGGGAATTATTGTGCATGCATTCGGTTAGAGGCAAGCTTAATGATGCCTATTCTTGACTTAGGTAATCGGCTACCTTGTTGTGAGCTAAGGCCGAATGTGTGCGTAATTAAAGAAAATTGACTAAAGTGCTTAGTTATGTGATGTTGAATCAATGATATGTGTATTCGCCAAGGCTAGCAAGCGAGACTTTAATAAATTGAATTTGTTTGAATTAGCTCAAGAGCTTAGAGGGCCACAATTGGATAAGGGAAGGAAAAGTGATCGAATAGCCGTCAAAGCCGTTCGACAACATCCGAGGTAAGTCCTCAAGAAATGACCCTACTCGAATTATGTGAAATGAAAAATTGATGTGTAATGACTATTGATTTATGTGTGTATGAGTATTTGAATGATACCCGGCTAAGTTCAAGGCGATTATGCTAGTGATATGTTTGTGTTTGAGCCTTAGTAACGAAAATGAAATATGAATGGGAAATGATTATTGATGTATATGTGTGCATGAGCAATTGAATGATATCCTGCTAAGTCCCAAGACATTTATGCTGGTAATTACATCCGGTTAAGACCAAGGCAATTGTGCTAGTGACTACATCCGGCTAAGACCAAGGCATTTGTGCAAATTGTGAAATCCGGGTTAAGTCCCAAGGCCTTTGTGCGGGTTACCATAACCTGGCTATGTCCCAAGGCGTTTGAACGAGTAGCTATATCCGTTAAACTCAAAGGTATGTGATTTGAAAATTATAAGCTTGCTGGAAAATTTTCAGCTAATGCACTTGTGAAACTTCCCAATAACAAGGTATGTGTTGTGTGTGCTTATGCGCTAGGAGTAAGAGCGTATGAATATTCGCTCCTATGATGGAACGAGTTATCGGCCTTAACGAAGCCGTTATTTGTGTATGAACATAAGAGTTGGGATGGTGAAGTAAGTATGATTATGTGAATGTGTATTAATGAAATGATTCATTTGGCTATGTGAATGTAATGCTTTGGTTAAAGCTGATTTTATTGCTTGAGACTTACTAAGCATAAAAATGCTTACTCCGTTGCTTTGGCTCTCTGTTTTATAGATTTTGCTCGGTAGCAATCGGATTCGGGATCATTAAAGTCGAAGTCATCTACACTATCAAAGCCTCCATTTTGGTATAATTTTGGTTGAACTTTGAAATGGCATGTATAGGACTACCCTAATGTTGAAGGTCATGTACCTTTCGGTTTTGTGTAAGCTTGGATAGCCATGCGAAAATGGCTTATATATGTTTTTAGTATGATTCTATAATAGTTTGTATGATAATCATTATGGGGTATGAAATTGTTTGAAAGGATTAGCCATTGGAATGGTTAATCATAATCAGACTTTGTGCTATGTGTGCAAAAAGGGCCATTTGAATCGTGGAAATCATGAAATAGGTAATGGTAACTTTGAAAACAGATGCTGGCAGCAGCAGTGGTGTGGTTTTGAAAAATCACAAAAATTTGTAGGAATGGTATTAAATAGTGAATAAATTATGTAAATGAACCTTAATGAGTCTACTTTCATGTGGAATAAACGAAACGGTCATAGGAGTTACATGTTAAGAGATATTAAAGCTATTGTGAGATAGGGCCAGAACAGTTTCTGGGTCCCCTGTTGTAACTTTAAAAATTTATTATAAATTATCCAGAAAGAATTAGGAGTCATTCCTTATATGTACAGATTTCATTTTGAGTCTAGTTTCATTAGAAATAAACGACACCAGTATTAAAGCCCTGTACAGAGAGATATTCAAGTTGTAACGCGCAAAGGTCAGAGCAGTCGATCCCTGTAACATGGGTGACTTTAACTAATAAACTTTACCAATTGGCCCAACCAAAAATTCTAGAAATAAATCCATGGATGGATATATGAGTCTAAATTCAGGGAAAATTTACGGAATCAGTTTCTGAGTTTTGAAACTCGAGATATGATTTTTAAGGTGACAGTGACGCAGATTTCCAGCCTGTCTGGAAATGTCAAATTGGTGGGTGAAATATGTGGATTTGGCTTGTTAACCCCTCGTGTCCGACACCGGCGATGGTCTCGGGTTCGGGGTGTTATAGAAAGTATGTGGCTTAAATTAATTGTATGAGCTATAAAGTAAGTTCGGGGTGTTATAGAAAGTATGTGGCTTAAATTAATTGTATGAGCTATAAAGTAAAGTAAAGTATGTGCTGAAATTTCTTTGTGTATTTATATATTTATATAAATATATATATTCGGCCAATAGGCTTTTTAATTGGTGTACTTGTGTATATTCGGCCAAGTGATTTGTAATTAGAATATTCGTTTTGTGATACTAAATTGTAACACCTCGAATTTGGGCCTAAAAGTATTGGGCCTTGAGTGCGGGTCCGTAAGGAGGTTGTATATAGGTATTTAATTGTGCAATGAAATAACACAATTAAATGTCTGCTTTGGTGGTTAATGGCCCTGAGAAGTGTTAGAGAAATCTTGGGTTCAAACTTGGGCTTTAGCAAAAATTTTGGTATTAAGTGAAAAAAAAAACCTGGATGCTTGGATGAGGGTTTTTAAATTATTGCGTTAAATAAATGACACAAGGAAGCTTGTAGTCTAGTGGTTGTGGCGTCATTAAGGTTGTATGGGAGCCTGGGTTCAAGCCTTGGCTCTTGGAATTTATTTTGGTTGTTTTTTAAGGGAACCTGGACTTTGGCCTGTAGACCTTATAATTAATTGGGGATAAAATATGACACAAAAAGGCTTCGGCTTAGTGGCAAGTAGCGTGTGGAGCATCTGAGGGGAGGCATGGGTTCAAATCCCATGGCAAGCAAAGAGCATTTATTTTGCTAACAGGGGGCGGCAAGAGTTGGTGTTGAATTTAAACTCTGATGTTGGAGGAATCCCACATCGGGAAGCCAACATAAGAGTGGTTGTGAAGCTAGCTTTAAATAGAGGGAACCATGAGGAGAATAAAGGTACCTTTTCTTGGCTAATCCCTTTCGCTGTATGGCGTGCTCATTTGGGTTGGGCGTCGGCTAAGAGTGCTCGGAGCATGGATTAACTCTAGTCTCCTATCAGGTGTGTATTTTCTCGCTGCTCTAGCTGTAGGATGGCTACTTCGGGCCGCGATGGGCCGAAAGGGGCTATGTGGGCCCAATGGGCCTACGAGCCCAATTGGATAAGTTGTTTGATTGTGTAGTAAATATTGGACTAGGCTAGGTGAATCTCATATTTGTGGCTAGATTTGGGCTAAAAAGGCCACACGAGCGTGTGGGCCCATTTGGACCGAGAATAGGCTTTAGGCCCATTCATATTGTTATCCCTGTTTAGAATACTTTAGTTTACCAAATTACTGAAATGCCCTCGATTTGTAGAATTACCATTCTACCCTCGATAGAGTTTAACCACCAAGTTCGGGATGGATTGGTGTTGTTCCTCTACGCCTAGGACACCAGAATATCGAACCATGAACGAAGAAAGGTGTGCGAGAAAAGGAAAAGCATATTGGCTAGTGATTATGAGGCCCCAATTCTTGACTGGAGGGGACACCAAAGGCCTCCGCCCTTCCATCCCATGGATAGATAGAGAGAGAGGGCAGAGCTTTTGGTTTTTTCATGTTGTGGCTTATCTTCAATTAATAATTTAGGAAATCCCATATAGATTATCACCTGAATTAGATCCAGTCTTTTTTGAATCTCTATACGTGCAATTCCCTCAACACCAGAAGATAGTCTCATATTTTTTTGTACTACCGTTTTACCCTCGATTTACAAAATTACCATTTTACCCTCGATTGTGAAATTACTGAAATACCCCTTGTAGGATAGAATTACCAAAATACCCTTGGTTTGTAAAATTACCAAAATACCCCTAGTTTGTAAAATTACCGAAATACCACTGGTTTGTGAAATTACCGATAATTTGTAAAATTACCAAAATACCCCTAATTTACAAAATTACAGAAATACCCTTGACCTTCTAAAATTTATAGAAATACCATCGGTTTACAAAATTACTGAAATACCCTTGGTTTGTAGATTTACCAAAACACCTTTGTAGGATGAAATGACCAAAATATCCCTAATAGGTAAAAAGACCGTAAAGCCTCTATAGGGTAAAGTGACCGTAATACCCTTGTATGGTAAAATGACGAATATGCCCTTATGTTCCGTATGACTGATGTGCTTAGGATTTACATATATTGATATTGGATTAGTTAAGTTTGAGTGACAGGTGGTGGTTATAGTAGGTGATTGATTATGGAAACGTTTCAACTTCAACCCATAACAGGTGTGTACTAACCCTCGTAGTAGCTTAGATTAATATCTGCTGAGAAGCCGAAATGCTAAAATACCGACATTTCGGGAACTTGTAATGTTGCGTGTGGGTATAGATACGATAAATACGATAAGATCAGTGTTTGGATCGATGGAACGGGTAAGAACACAATTTTGTGCACGATGGTAAGTTGGGCCTCAATGGGCAAGAATTGGGCCAAATGGGCTTTTGGGCCCATTTGGGTTAAATTGATAGAAAATGGAATTTGGAAAAGTTGCATGTTAACACGGTTAGTATTGTTGTAAAATTTGGATTAAGCAGGCTTAGTGGGCTAAATCAACATTCATAGGGCCCATTAGGGGTTTTGGGCCCAAAAGCCCAAAATTGATAAGTGGGTTAAAGATCATTGTTTAAACACTCGGAAATATTGACAATTGTAATGAACATGGAAAACCCTGATTTTTTGTAAAATTACGAAAATACCCTTATAATATGAAAAATGACTATTTTGCCTTTGTGGGCAAGTGACTGACTTGGACTGTGTGGTTGACGGATTTGATTGTAAATATATGTTGGTGATATGAATGACTTGACTGTGATTGTTTGATTCAAATATGGGCATGACATTCTGCATACATGACATATTGCATGGGATATGGGTTATATTGATGGAGGAAGTGCTAAAAAGGCTCGCTGGGCCATCAAAAGGGCTTTGCCCCAATTTATCGAAAGGGCTTTGCCCAGATTATTAAAAGAGGCTAGGCCTCCGGTTATATGATAAAGCAACTATCTTGCCAAAGGAGAGTTTGGTTGGGTGGGTTGAGTTATTCCCACATGGAGAGCTTGGTTGGTACGGGTGGAGAGTAGCGGATGGTGGGTCGAGTAGTCTCCCCAAATGGGCTTGCATACATTCATTGACATTACATGTGATATTGAAATGGGCCTACATACATTCATTGACATTACATGTGATATTGAAATGGGCTTGCATACATCCATTGACATTACATGGGATATTGAAATTGGCCCAAGGGCCATACCGTTTACAGTAAAGGCTTCAGCCCAGTGATATGATTTATGAAAAGGCTTTGGCCCAGTGATATGATTTATGGAAAGGCTTCGGCCAAGTATATGTCAAGACTAAATAGGGCTTTGGCCCAGATTGTATTGATACTGTGTTATTTACTGTTTGTTTGTTATTGGGGTTACAAACTGAGTTTTCGTAAACTCACCCATTTTCTAACTGTGCAGGTAATCCCTAAGCTTAGATGGTTTGGAGCTGCGAGGGACTCGGAGATGGCCACACTACTGTTTCTGTTTCTTTTAATTGTAATAAGTAGCCGATTTATTTCTTTATAAGTTTTATCTTATTAATATTATTATTTGGTTTTGGGTTGTAATAAGGCCATTTTAATTATTTTTCTGGGATTATTTTATCTTATACCCTATATTTTTATGATAACAATATGAGTTAGACCTAGGGCGCGTTTCCAAAATGATAATTGTTTTCAAAATAATGCAACGATACAATTAATCGGTTTATCAAAAATATCTACTTAAATGAATTCCAACTCATTTTTCTCAAAACCTAACCTCGCACCAAAGTGTGGCAATGGTTGTGGGCATGTCTAGGATTGGATCCATTCGAAGAGCTTAGTACTTAAGCAGCCTTCATGGCTCACCTCTTCTGTTTTTGGATACCTACCTGGTGTGCAGCTTCCATTCACTTGGTTAAGCCTTATCAAATGACGGTTTTTTAAAACACTAAAACAAAGCGTGGATTTTTAACTTCAATGTGGCGCGTCAGATTCGGCCATTACGTCTGGGCCGGGTTTGGGGTGTTACATAAATGCTCGTTATAAATGACAAGTTTTAATTGTTTGAATTGCTTAAAACTTACTAAGCCTTGAAAGCTTACTCTGTTCTTTATTTCTCTGTTTTATAGATTGTTGATTTTGGCCACCGACTCGGGGATCGTCAGCAGTTCATCACACTATCGATCATTTTGGTACTATTATATTTTGGAGTTGATGTGGCATGTATAGGTTAGACTGTTGAGAACGATATTTTGTAAATGTAAATATTTAGCCATACGAATATGGCATATGATCTTGAATGTTTGTATAGTTTTCAGCTTGATTTTGGATTGTGTTTAATGACTATATGAATGTGATAATTAAATGTTTAGTTCGGTAATACCTCTTAACCTTAATCCGTCGATTGGATATGGGTTAGGGGTGTTACATTAAACCCTCAACCATTTATTAATTGAGTATTTTAACTAATAAAAATCAATATACCATTTATTAATTGAGTATTTTAACTAATAAAAATCAATATCGATTAACTTTTACGGTTTTATGATTTAGTCTTTTTCCCTTAATTAACTATTCAAACATTAAAGCTACCAAAGCAAACTTTAATACAACACTTTAATGACCTCATAAATATTAAATAAATAATATTTACAGATTCACTTATCAAAATTGTGGTCGTTAAACCACTGTTTTCGACACCACTGAAAACGGGTTGTTACATATTTTATATTGTAACACAAGTATATAATCAATTACATAAGAAGGTATACAAGTATCAAGGGCAAACTAATTCAACTATCATGGAAAAAGAATGATCAAATCCAATTATATATACCAAAACCTATCTTAAGGCCTTTAGCTATCAATACAAATTCAAAATTTAAAACATTCATAATATATTCATTATGACATTCAATATCAGGCTCATTTCATATAAAAAAATCTATTTAACATATGTTTGAATCTCTTTCTTGAGTCTATCGACTCATTCATATTCATTTCAAAACTATATTCTATTATTAATATATTTCATTACCTTTTCAAGTTTTCCAATTTCAATTATAATATTATGCTCGATGGAACCCTAGTAAAACTGGCTTGGATACACAAATAAACTACACCACATCAGATAACTAGTAAGATTTTAAACTACTCCACACTAGAGCACTGAGCCCGTAGGCATCAAATGCATTCTCATATGCATATATGTAATATCTCGTTTTCAGTGGTGTAAAAAATGGTGGTTTCAGGACCACAATTTTAAAATGTGAGGTCCTATTTTATTATTTAATTAATGAATATGGAATTACATTAGGGTTCTATAAAATTTGGTTGAAGAAATTTTAATGTTTGGTTGTTTAATTAATTAAAAGGACTAAATTGTAAAAGCTACAAAAGTTAGTTTCTATTAGTTAAATGGGTTAAATGGCTTTGGAGATCTAAGTTAAAGGACTTGGATGGTAAATATACCATGCATATAGGTAGTGGACATTTGTGAACATATGTTACTTGTTAGTTAATATACTAAACAAAAAATGATAATTTAGTAATAAAACTTGAGTAAATTAAATTAAAATAGCCATCATCTACTCAGATGGCTTGACTCCACCGATTTTTGAAGGAAGAAAACTCCATTGTTAAACCTTCTAAGTTCAGCCAAGAATTGGTGTGTAACGCCCCGATTTTTGGGCCTGGAAGTATTGGGCCTTGAGTTTGGGTTTGGGTGGAAAATGGCTCGAATAATTTGGCTGTTATTATTATTTCATATGTTTAGTTTAGTAATTAAATAAATTATGAAGGGTTTATGGTGTGGGAAAAAAAGGCCAAGAGTAAATTTAATTCGAGGCAATTCTTGAATTTTAATTTTGGGAGAGAGGGTTCTAGCGATATGGGCTTTTAAAATTGAGGTAGTAAAATAGGACACAAAAAGATCTGTGGTAAAGTGGCATGTGGCGCCACTAGGTGTTTGGGGAGTGATGTGTGGATGTTTAGGGGGAGCCAGAGTTCAAGTCACAAGGTAAGTGTATTGTTACTTTTATTTTATATTTTTGTGCATGTGCCGAGCATGTGATAGAGCTTAAGTGGAAATTCGGTTAAGGCTTTAGGAAGGTTGGGTTGTGGGTCTGCATGGCCATTAGGGAAAGCTTTATTTTCTTTTTGTTTTGCCGAATTAGGGTTAGCCACCTAGAGCCTTCCCTTTCATTCTATTCTCTTCCCAGTGTCGCAAAAAGTTGAAAACGCAAAGTTAGATCTCCTGAGTGCCGAATTCTTCCTTCTTTTAAACTCTCTTCTTCTATTTTCTTTTCTGATTCTTTTCTTCTCTAGCTGAAACATTCCTACCATTCTACTTATCTCCTCTTTCATTCCTATTCTTTTCTAAACCTTATAGCCGATTGCCGTAAAAGCCGAAATCCCAAAAGTTGTTTCTTGTGCCGATTTCTTCTAGCCAAAATCCTTCTATTTTCTTCATCTCTTTTGGTTGATTTTCACATCCTCTAAACCTCAACCCTTGTCGGCAATACCACTGCAAAAACCACCATACCAAATCATCTTCCTCTTCACAGTTCCAAAAGCCAAAAATGCCATAGTTTTTAGGGACATATAGCCGAATCTTTAGATCTCTAAGATTCGATTTCTGCAAGTGTTTAAGGGCTAGATCTGCATTAGATCTGAGTAGAAACTGAAGTGGAATCATTTTGGTTGAAAGAACATGAGGTAGGTACTCAAATCTATTCTTTATTTCGAGTTTTAGAAAAGCTGAAATCCCTAAAGGCATAGAGAGGCTGTCGATTGGAGCTTGAGGCTCTAAGGGTTGTAACAATTGATTTGTTTTGGTGTTAGTGTGATATAGAGGCTACTGATCGAAGGCTTGGGCAAGTGGAATGACTAGATCGAGATCTAGTCACTAGTTTTGGCAAAGGTAGGATCTCAAGGGCTATATGTATTGATGGCCGATTATGGTAAGTAAGTTTATGATGGTTACCATTGTATTTTGGATCTGATATGTCTAGTGATGATTGTAGGATATCATGGGATATTCCGGTAGCAGTTGTCACAAATCAGGTGTGTAAACGACACCCACTAGTAGACTAGATCGGCAAAAGCCGAAAAGCTGAAATGCCGAAAAGCTGGCATTTCGAGAACTTGGGAGCGTGCGAGCGCTCGTGGGATTGTTTGTATTGATAATTTTGGTAACTTCAACGGTAAGATTGCAGAGTGCACAATTTTGTGCACTTCGGTATATTTGGGCTTAATGGACCAAAATTGGGTTAAATGGGCCAACGGGCCCAATTCGATAAAAACGTTTGGTAAGTGTTTCTATTAATACGTTAATAACTGTAATAAGCATGAAACCCTAAAAAGACTTATAAAATTACTGAAATACCTCTGTAAGGTAGAATTACCGTAATACCTCTAAAGGGGTAAGTTTACGATTACACCCCTCGAGGATAAATACCTATTCTTACCCTATAATCTAACTGTCTTTCTGAAGCATGCCTTGTTAATTATATATATATTCTGCATACATGTCATACTGCATGGGGTTGGGTTTTGTTATGGAGGAAGAACCGGTTCTGGTGGCTATACCACATATTCTGATATAAACAGCTTTGCAGAGGATTATAGTTAGTGCCGCAACCGATGCTAACACTGTAAGTGTAGGGATGGCGTGGGTGATTTATTCCCCACAGGAAGTGTAGGGATGGACGGAGGCAAGTGTAGGGTTGGATGGGGTTATCATGTATTAATCATATGAGACTGTTTTGTTATGGGCCAACTGTATTAAAATGGGCCCAACTGTGTTAATATGGGGAAGGCCCAACATATCTTGACTTGTAATAGGGCTACAGTCCAGATTGACATTGATATGGGCTAGGCCCAGTATACTCTGATACTGTAAGGGGCTATGGCCCAGATTAATATTGATATGGGCTAAGGCCCATTTAACTTTGATTTCTGAATAGGGCTTAGGCCCAGTAGAGCTTGAACTGATTTAGGCTCTAGTTGGGTTTACTTTACACACTGAGTTTTCCAAACTCACCCCCTTTTTCCCTTCTTTGTAGGTGAGCCTTACATCGGTGGACTTGGAGCTACAGGGATTCAGAGTGACCATGTGGACTGTTTAAAATAAGTGTTTATACCTTCACTTTTATTTTAGATTATTTCCTTTATGTTTTCGAGTTTTAATTTGTAATAAGGTCGCTTTAATTATTTTTAACTGTTTTTACTTGATTTCAAAATATCGCGATAACAAAGCAAGGCTTCCGCAACGAAAACATTTTCAAAATTAATAACCTTTTCAAATGGTTTTAAACGAATTGGTTTTCCCTGAACAATCACTCAGTTAAAGTGTGCCAATGGTTGTGTGCATGTCTAGGATTGGATCCGTGAAGAGCTGGGTACTTAAGCAGTCTAATTGACTCACCTCCTCTTTTCTAGCATCCTACCTGGAGCACAGCTTCCATTCACTTTAATCTTTAACGAAGATATTCTTTAAACACTAAGAAAGACTTTAGATAAAACATGACTTTTCTAGTAACGCTTCAATGTGACACTCCGGATTCGGTTGTAACGTCTAGGCTGGGTCTGGGGTGTTACATGGTGTTTGCATGGTATGATTTTTAGACTTAATATTTAGTAACTTTTATGTTTTTGAGATCGTTGCAACTAGGTCTAACTAACCCATACCTTCTTTTTTGAAATTTTCAAAGATTTTAGATTTCACCATTGATGAATTCTTAATTTTTATGACGTTAAATGGAGAACTTGAAGTTTTAGTAGTTAATTAGAAGTAGTTTATTTAGTAATTTTGTTAGTTTTTGAGTTAAGGATTAATTTGTTAGAAAATTAAAATTTACATGGTATTCTTGTGAATTTTGAATAACCATGGACTATACTAATATGGAAATAGATTCAGTTAGCATGGGTATTTGACAAATTTTTCTAAATTTGGAGATTTTAAGTTAGGGATTAAATTGTAAAAATTGTAAAAGTTTAAGAAAAATGTGTAATTAGTGAAAAGTTAAGGGTCATATGCATTGAATTGAGTGTGAAATGTTTGTGAATTTATTAAATTGTATTTAACTATTATATAGATGAATACTTGAATAAAAAAGACAATAATCGAGGAAAGAGGAAAATTACAGAGTAGGTCCTTGTGTTTTAATCAAAAGTGATTGTAAGTAAGTTCATAGTGCTTTTGATATATAGATGTATGTTCTTGTGATTACATTGTTAAATTTCTAGCTAGTTATATATATATATATATATATATATGTATATATGTATATATGAAATTTTGTTAGTTGTTATACATAATTGATTATTGCAAATAAGTACATACAAAAATGAATAAATGGATGGTGTTAATCCTTGTGGTTGCACAATTTCAGTATGAATGTACAAAACTTATGTTATGTATATGAAAAAGATGAAGTGCCTCTGAATGATAAATATGTATAAGAGTAACAAACTTATGTATAATGCTTGGTTGAACGTAGTAATCGTTAGGATATGATTGGCATGACAATAGGGTTAGTATGCACACTTGTATAGGATTTGCACTTTGGTGCCTTTGGTTGCACATCGGTGCCTCTTTTAGCACATTCATGCCTCTGCTTACACTTCAGTGCCTCTGTTATGCATCTACAATGCCTTTGGTCTGTTGTAGTTACCCGAGTATCCGAGTTGAGTTACTTAGTTCGTCGGGCTAAATGTTAATGGAATGTATGTTGATATATGGATGTAAATGTTAATGCATAATCAAGATACTAGAAAGAATCAAATGTATAATGATTTACCTGTTTATATATAAGCACATTTATATTGATGAAAAGATGTTATGGATTTGATGTGTTATTTGAGAAGAAGAATATTATGATTTATGCTATTATGTGATCAAGATCTAATGTGAAATATGAATGTGAATTTGGTTATCAGGAATTGTGTATTATCTTTTTATACTTTGATGTCAATTAGGGTAAGTTGAGTTTAATGAGTAAAGCTATGAACTTACTAAGCTTCTTATGCTTATGTGTTTTATATATGTTCATTTGTAGTTATCAAAGTTGCAGATTGATTGGACGGATCGACTGAAGGCTCACACTATCCAGTCATTTGGTAACATTTGGTATTTTTGTTTTGGGATGTGGCATGTATATAGGCTTTATCTTGTTAATGTGTCAAATGTTTTGTTGCAAGGTTATATTTAGTTGAATGGTTAGCTCTGGATGTTTTTTTAATATGTTTTGTCGTTAGATGAATCTTTAAGGTTAAGATATGATATTAGTGCTTTGGTATGATAAGCTTTTATGCATACTTTTATTTGGTCATTTGGTTGATGATTGAGTCATGAATTGGTGGCTAATGTTAAATGTTTCTAATAGCTTAGTTATTTGAATGAATAATCTTGATTGTGGTGCTTTTGAATGGCATGTTGGTTAGTTATTTAGGTGTTTGAATAGATAAAATTAATTTTTTTGTGGTTAAGTAAATTTTTGGCATGAATTGAATTTGCTAAGATGAGATTTTTACCATTATGGGGATAAGTATCGATACTTTGGCACTTGGTATCGATACTTGACCAAATGAACAGTACTTAAACAAAACAGAATGCCAAAATGGTACCAACTTTCAATTGAGTATCGATACTTTTTCATAAAATATCGATGCCATCAACTAATTATCGATACCATTTTTTTACAAAGAAAACATAATTGAATTTTGGTATCGATTTTCCTGAAAGTCTCAATTGGGTATTCATACCAACTGCGGAACTTTATGTTTTGTTTCAATATAATCCCAGTTTATTCCTAATATGTTTTAAGGCATCTTAAGCCCAATTTATGGCCTTAAGAGTATTTTTATTATGAAGGAAACTATTTATTGTATGTTTTTAAATTATTTGAATAATTGTTCTGAAATGATGTGAAATGTCTTGTTTTGCTTGGTAACACTCTATAACCTTAATCCGGTATCAAAGGTAGGTTAAGGGTGTTACAATATACATCCCTCCACCACACCAAGGTCTTTGTAGATACATATAATACTCAATTATTAGCAACAATGCTAGATCCTGATATAATCTATAATGATCTACATATAATCACATATCTCGTACAAGCGCGCATATAACCCTATTGACATGTCAATCGTATCCTAGCCTTTTACTAAGTTCACATGGGCATAAATTATACACATAAGCATTTCCAAACTTGTAACCAATTACTCACATATTCATACCCTATATTCGATCACATATGCACTTTCGCACACTATACACTATTCTATCACATAACAATCATTTATCACATTCCGCTTTGCAATTTAGTACATATATCATTACTAGATCATAATCACAACTATAATCCAATTCATCATCAAATCACATGTACTACTTACCATACAACATATTTTTTTTATCCATTTACCATTCCACATAACACAATTCAAGTATTTAATGCTATTTTTCATTTTATTCATTTTAGTCCTATATTTCTATATCTGATAAGTGTCAAAAGTAGTATATTTTAATCTCATTCTTAATGCATTTTTGGGGTGATTAATCAATGCAAAATGGTGAATTTTATTCTCCTAATCCTTTAAATTCAAGTTTCTATACTTACGAGAGCATCTGGGAGCAAAACGAGTGAAAATGGAGCAAAAATCAGATAATTGGAGTAGATTTCAAGAGCCACTCGGTAATATGCCAGACCGTGTCTATTTCGCGAGTTGTATTCTAGACACAGAAAAAAACGAATTTTTTATGGTTTTTAGACATTTTAAGACCTATAAATACCAAATATAAGAAGAGGAAAGGAAGTCTTTATAGAATATTGAAGAAAACAACTCGAAAAATGCCATTGAAGTCGACTTTGAAGCAGATTTCGATCAAGATTGAAGAATCCTTTTAATTTCTTTAAAGTTTATAATGAGCTTCTTTATTTCTTGTGGTTATACTAACTTTGAGATGTTTTTATTCGCGATTATGAATTAATTTTGTAAATACCTAGGGGAGATGAACCCTATGATGACTTCTATATTTTGATTTCTGTTTTACGCAATAAATACTTGATTCTTGTTCTCAGTTATGTGTGCTTAAACCTTGATTTAATATATATGGATTATTAATTCATGTTTGATGTGTTTAATTCAGAGGAGGAATAGACCTTGTTTAAGAGCAGATCTAGCATAATTGAGTGGAGTTGCATGCAATTCTAGAAATAGGACGACATAAATCTACCAAATTAGAGTAAAATCTAATAAGGGAATTCATAGATCGAGTTAATACGATAATAGGGGTTTTAATTAGAACGAAATTTCAATTAATCAACCTAGAGTCAGCTGCTTTTAGTCTTGAAGAGAGATACTAGCATAATTTAGAGATTTCTATGGATCAAGATATTAAGTGAATAAATTGATTAATTCATATTTATAATGACATATGCAGTCTAGGTGGCTTGTAACACCTCTTACCTGTATTCGACACCGGAATAGGGTACAAGGCATTACCAGATGTAAATGTAATCAAACACACAAAATCGAACCATAAAATTTCGTTCCAATTAAGGTCATTCAAACATATACACAACATCCCTTGTACGGGCCTACAAGGCCCAAGACATGCATTGGAAAGGATTTAGGATAAATCAAAAACTTCTGGAACTTTTACAACACTTAGAAAATTTTCATGTGTTGGAAAGTCACACGCCCGTGTGGGTAGACAGTGTGGTCACACATGCCTGTGTGGCTTGGGACACGCCCATGTCCTCAGTCCGTGTAACTCTGTGACATCCCTAAATCGACCCTAGTCGGAAAGTGGTTTCGGGACCACCAAACCGAGTCATAATAATAATTAACCATCATAATTGATGCTCATTATATGTATATATGCATGTGTGAAAATTTCGTGTTTGGATTTTGTTAATAGTAAGTGAATTTTTATCAAATAGGACTTATGTGAGAAAATTTAGAAATGTGCTAGGCAATTGTAAGGTGGCCTATTAATACATGTGGGAAAATAGTTGTCCTTGCATGTCAAATAACCCACTTCCTAAGGTGAGTGGCCGCCATGACAAGAATATGGGCAAGGGAACATGTTTCCAACATGTTTAGTTAGTGGATTATGTAGAAAAATAAAGAAATGAAAAAAAAATGAGCATGGATGCCCCCCTTTGTTGCCGTGAGTAGAGGAAAAGAAAGGAAAAAATTGTTCATCCATTCTCAAAATCTTGGCTGAAAATACTAAGGGAAAAAGGAAGGATTTTTGCTTCATGCTTGGTTTAGAAGAGAACTAGAAGGAGATTTGGTCATACTTGTGTCAAGATTAAGGTATGTTTGAGGTTGTGTCATGAGATTCATGCATGTTTTAGTTGCTAACTTGATGTTCATGTTAGCCCATGGTTCAAATCCTTGTTATGCCATGGAAATGGTATTTGGCCAAGGTTGATATTGTGTTAAAGCCATTGCATGCTAAATGTGAAGCTTGTTGATGATACATGTAATGATGGATTGACTACTCTTGAAATTTCTTTTAGCATTCTTGAGTAAGACATGGAGTTTTCTTTGTTTAACCATGACCAAAAATTGAAAGGGGGATGGTGTGGGATGTATTCGCCATGGCATGCTCATAAGTACGATTTATGCTTGTTGCATTATAGGTAAAAATTTGTGTTTTGATATATGTGTATATGTGTTTGTACATGATGTTACAAATGGATGTGAAAATATGCTAGATTGGGAAAATTTGATTAAATGTTCATGAGATGAAATTAGGTGATTAAAAGATGTTAGTTGACATTGTACATATATATATATATTCGGCCATTAAAGTGAGTATGTAGGTAATGTTGAATCAAGTTTTTGGTGCATATTCGGTTAGGTGTATAATCGACCAAATGGACGATTAGTAAGAATGGTTGCCGAATATACAAGCATACATATGCATGTGTAGTTGAATTATGAATGTTTAGCAAGATGGTTAAACTAGTGATTTATTGATTAAGCTCAAGGAGTTAAAGAAGGAGAATCAAGCAAGGGAAAGACGAAGGTCATCGAGTAGCCGACTTGGAACTATTTTACCCAACACGAGGTAAGTCATTAAGCACGTATTTGATATTGCTTAAATGATTGTAAAATTTCGCAATTGTGTTTAATGGGATGATATATATATATAAATGAAAATGTATGTGTATGGAGTGATGACAATTGTTGAATGTAAAAGAAATAGTGAAATGTGTAGAAAGTTTGCTTTCGGCACTAAGTGTCTGGGCAATACGTGTATGCGGTGATTTAGATTGGCACTAAGTGTGCGTCTTTGGAAATATATGGCACTAAGTGTGCATGCTGGAAATATATGGCACTAAGTGTGCGAGCTCGAAGGGCATGGCACTGTGTGTGGGCCTAAATCGCATGGCACTAAGTGTGCGAAATCGAGTATTAAGCACTTGTGTGTGCATACTCTATATATATATAAATATCTCCAATCGAACAATTATATGGAGGGTGTGTCTCCATCGAGTGAGTATGGACAATGGATCGGTAAGTACCTTGAGCTCATGACGAATAGGTAATACGTTCATGCTTGGGGTTGAATTTGGTAAGCCTTAAATCTATGTGATGATTGAAATTGTATGGTTGTCTGGAAAATGAGTTAATGTGTAAAAATGCTTGATTATCTTGTTGTGTAGAATATGAAATGTGGATGTATGAATTGGTGCGAGATTGGACCAAAAGGTCCGAGGTATTATGGTATAGATTCGATATGGACGAGTACCTAGCCTCATTTGTTGTACATGTAGTAGTAACTTTATCGATGGATTGACGAATGCTTATGACTTCTCGAGTTGTAAACTCACTCGGTGTTTTCTTGTCACCCATTTTAGGTCTCTTGGACTCGTATTGTTGCATGCTCGGGCCGTCGTTGAAGTCATCACACCGGCTGAAATCTTGTGGTATTGTTTTTTGTTGTTGAAGAACATTTGGCATGTATAGGCTATTATATTTTGTCGAATTGTGGGTTGTAAACTTTAAGCCATGTGAAAATGGCCTATGTGGTCGTCGAGTGGGATGCTAGAACCTATAGCCACGAGTCATTAGAAACAAACGGCACCAAGATTAAAGCCCATGCATGTAAAGATATTCAAGTTGTAACGCGGAGGTCGAGCGATCGATCCTGTAACATGGGTGACTTTAACTAATAAACTGTACCAATTGGCCCAACCAAAATTCTAAAATAAATCCATGGATGGATATATGAGTCTAAATTCAGGAAAATTTACGAAACCAGTTTCCGAGTTTTGGAACTCGAGATATGATTTTTAAGGCGACGGTGACGCAGTTTTCCACTGTCGAAATGCCAAATTGGTCGGTACTTTAAGAGGATTTGTCTCGTTAACCCCTCGTGTCCGATAAACGGCGTCGGTCACGAGTTAGGGTGTTACAATTTTATTGGTATCGAGCTATGGTTTAGTCGGTTCTAGGACTACCATAGCGTGTGAGTCTAGCTATACATGCCAAATTGATAGTGCTTAATAATGTGATGGCTTCGACGGTTGAAATTTTGTTTTGATTAGCGATGGAACCCGGGTAGAGACCCTTGGCGGATGACGTTGAAAGTGTAGCGGCTGCTCTGCGCAAGGGACACCGCTGTTTGAGCCTCGGTCATCCGCGAATAATCAAAATGAAGGGGCGAAACAAGCCTTCTTCACTATGATGAATGAGTGGGTCGCGCAATATGCCCGAACCAACCCGGCTGTCCAACCATTCCCGAATTTAAATACTCCACCCCAAGACTCGCAATGCCTCCATTCATCGATCCTGTGAGGTGAGTAAACCACCGTGGACTTGATTAGGAAGCGTGGGGCGAGGAGTTCAAGGCCATAGTTCTTGATGATGCCGAAAAGGCCGAGTTCGCTCGATAACACCATTAGAGTGTTAGATGAATCGTCATGCACACCGACGAATGTCTTAAGTGTGCTATATCCTTGTTATGAGACTCACTTACTATTGGTGGAGGACTTTAATTTCCATAGTCCCAAATGAACGAGTTACTTGGGATTTCTTCCAATCCAATTTCGAAAGAAATACATTAGTCAACGGTTCATCGATCGAAGCGTAAGGAATTCTTGGAACTCAAGCAAGGCCGGATGATCAGATGTCGAATCTGAACATGAGTTCGTAAGACTTAGTCGGTATGCTCGGGAGTGTGTGGTGATGAGGTTGCGATGTGCAAAAGATTTGAAGAAGGATTGAATGAAGAGTTAAAGTTACTAGTGGGAATTTTGGAGATAAAGGAGTTCGTGACACTAGTCGAACGAGCACGCAAGGCGGAAGAACTTGGGAGGAGAAGAAGAAGGCTGAATTTGAAGCAAGAGATTACCGTAAAAGATCGACGAGTAAAGCTCCGTTCTCGGTGTAAAGAGGTTCGGGGAGGACACCAAGAAGTCGAGGACGATGCGGGAATTTCCATTAGAGCCCGACCATTGACGGACTCGAGCTACTTCATTAGCTAGTGTGGGCAATAATCGTCAAGAGAGACCCGAATGCCCCAATGTGGAAGACGACACCTAGGTGAATGTTGGGGTAAGTCTGTTAATAGGGCTGTTATGGATGCGGTTCAAGGACCACTTCATTAGAGATTGCACGAGCTAGATGAGAGGAATAAGACGCAAGGTGCAAGACCTAGTGGAGCGACGGCTAGAGGTAGGCCCCGAGAATCTCTGGAGGTAGGGGTGGTAATCGAGAGGAGCCTCTAATCTGGCCGTCCGATCCGAGACCCGTGCTCTCGCTAGAGCATATGCCATCCGCGCATGCGAGAGGAGGCATCCTCCCCGACGTTATCACTGGTACTTTTACTCTCTTTGATACTATTGTGATTGCATTGATTGACCCCGGCTCTACTCACTCATATGTATGTGAAACCTTAGCATCCAAAGAAGACTCTACCGTTGAGTCTCTCGAGTTCGTAATTCAGTGTCAAACCCTTTGGGTCAATACGTGCTTGTTGATAAAGTGTGCAAGAGATGCCCCTAATAATTCGAGAATCTGTTTTCCTACCGATCGATGCTTCTACCATTTCATGAATTCGATGTTATTCTTGGTATGGATTGGCTGACCGTACATGATGCAGTGGTGGACTGCAAAAGGAAAACCATTAATTTGAGGAGTGCAAATAATGAGGTAGTCCGAGTCGAGTCTACTGATTTAAAGGGAGTGCCAGCAATAATATCTTCTATGACCGCTCGAAGATATGTGAAAAAGGGGTGTGAAACATACCTTGCGTATGTGTTTGGGAGTAAAGAGACGGAAAGGAAACTCGAATCGGTACCAGTGGTTTGTGAGTATTCAGATGTTTTTCCTGAGGAGTTACCGGGATTGCCACCGGTTCGAGAAGTGGAATTCGGCATCGAAGTTGTACCGGGTACTACGCCGATTTCAATAGCCCCGTATCGTATGGCATTAACGGAATTAAAGGAATTGAAGGTTCAATTGCAAGAATTGACGGATAGAGGTTTCGCTCGACCGAGTTTTTCTCCATGGGGCGCATCTGTATTGTTTGTGAAGAAGAAGGACGGAACCATGAGGTTGTGCATCGACTATCGTCAACTCAATAAAGTGACGATAAAGAATAAATATCCATTGCCACGAATTGACGATTTGTTTGATCAATTAAAGGGAGCCTCGGTGTTTTCAAAGATAGATTTGAGGTCGGGGTACTATCAGTTGAGGGTCCGAGAATCGGACATACCCAAAACCGCTTTTAGAACGAGGTACGGTCACTACGAATTCTTGGTGATGCCGTTTGGGCTCACTAATGCCCCTGCGGTGTTTATGGATTTAATGAATAGAATTTTCAGGCCATACTTGGATCGGTTCGTAGTTGTATTTATCGATGACATTTTGGTCTATTCGAGAGATGAAATCAACATCTTGAACACCGAGGCTAGTGTTGCAAATCTTACGAGATAAGCGATTATACGCAAAGTTCAAGAAATGTGAATTTTGGTTGAAAGAGGTTAGCTTTTTGGGGCACGTGATGTCGCATCGGTGTCGGGGTGGACCCGAACAAAATTTCGACCATAGTCGATTGGAAACCACCAAGGAATGTTACCGGGTTAGGAGCTTTTTGGGGCTTGCGGTTATTACCGACGATTTGTAAAGGTTTCTCGACGATAGCCACGCCAATGACGGCTACTCCAAAAGGATGTTAAGTTCGAATGGACGGAGAAATGTCGAAAAAGTTTCGATCAACTGAAAGCTTATTTGATGAAGCCCCAATTCTAGTGCAACCCGAATCGGGCAAAGAGTTTGTCATTTATAGTGACGCATCCCTACTTGGGTTGGGTTGCGTATTGATGCAAGAAGGGCGAGTTGTGGCCTATGCGTCGAGACAATTAAAGCCACATGAGAAAAATTATCCGACCCATGATCTCGAATTGGCTGCCATCGTATTCGCCTTAAAGATATGGCGACATTACTTATTTGGTGAGAAGTGCCATGTGTATTCGGATCACAAAAGTCTCAAATATTTGATGACTCAAAGAGACTTAAATCTGCGACAAAGACGATGGCTCGAGTTGTTAAAAGATTATGAACTCGTTATTGATTATCACCCGAAAGGCCAATGTGGTTGCGGATGCCTTAAGTCGGAAATCACTTTGTTTGCTTTACTGACGATGAATGTACACTTGTCTATTCTACCCGACAATGTGTTAGTAGCCGAATTGAAGGCCAAACCATTGTTGGCTCATCAAATTCGGGAAGCTCAGAAAGTTGATGAGGAGTTGCTTGCAAAACGGGCTGAGTGTGTTCTGAGCAAGGAATCAGAGTTTCAAATTGATGATGACGATTGTTTAAGGTTTAGAAGTCGTCTGTGTTCCAAAGAATTGAACTTATTTCGATAATTCTAAATGAAGCCCATTGTAGTCGAATGTCAATCCACCCGGGTAGTACTAAAATGTACAATGACCAAACGCCAATTTTGGTGGCCCGTATGAAACGAGACATTTCAATTTGTTTCAAGGTGTCGATATGTCAACAAGTGAAAGCGGAACATCAAGTGCCATCGGGATTACTTCACCGATCATGATACCCGAATGGAAATGGGATCGAGTCACAATGGACTTTGTATCCGGACCGCCATTGTCGTGAGTAAGAAGGATGCGATTTGGGTCGTTGTCGATAAACTAACTAAGTCGGCTCACTTTATCCCGTGCGCACGGATTTTCAATGGACAAATTAGCGGAATTGTACGTTTCTCGATTGTGAGATTACACGGGTGCCTATTTCTATCGTGTCGGATAGAGACCCAAGATTTACGTCGCGATTTTGGAAGAAATTGCAAGATGCTTTGGGTACCAAGCTGCATTTTAGCACCGCTTTTCATCCCCAAACCGATGGTCAATCCGAACGGATAATTCAAATACTCGAGGATATGTTGAGATGTTGCATCCTTGAGTTTAGTGGTTCATGGGACGGTATTTACCTTTGATTGAATTCGCCTACAACAATAGCTTTCAATCAAGTATTAAGATGGCGCTTACGAGGCTTTATACGGTCGTAAATGCCGTACCCCATTATTCTGGTGAACTTAGTGAAGGTAAATTCTTGAGGTTGATTTGGTTAAGGATGCCGAGCAAAAGTTCGAGTAATTCGTGAAAGTTTGAAAGTCGCCGGATCGCCAAAAGTCGTATGCGGATTTGAAAAGAAAAGATATTGAATATCGGGTTGGAGACAAGGTCTTTCTCAAAGTTTCACCTTGGAAGAAGGTGCTTAGATTTGGTCGTAAGGGCAAATTGAGTCCGAGGTTTATCGGGCCATATGAAGTATCCGAACGAGTTGGGCCATCGCATATCGATTAATTTTGCCCTTGAGCTCGAAAGGATTCTAGCGTTTTCATGTCTCGATGCTTGACGATATAGGTCGATCCATCGCACGTAATTGCTCCATCCGAGATTGAGATTCACCTAATTTGAGCTATGAAGAGGAACCGTTCGCATTATGAGGCGTGAAGTAAAAGAGTTGCGCAATAGGAAAATCCCGTTAGTGAAGGTGTTGTGGCATAAACACGGAATGGAAGAAGCCACTTGGGAACTTGAGGACTCTATGAAAGAGCGATACCGAGCCTATTTACGGTAAGATTTTCGGGACGAAAATTTCTAAGTGGGGAGAGTTGTGACATCCCTAAATCGACCCTAGTCGGAAAGTGGTTTCGGGACCACCAAACCGAGTCATAATAATAATTAACCATCATAATTGATGCTCATTATATGTATATATGCATGTGTGAAAATTTCGTGTTTGGATTTTGTTAATAGTAAGTGAATTTTTATCAAATAGGACTTATGTGAGAAAATTTAGAAATGTGCTAGGCAATTGTAAGGTGGCCTATTAATACATGTGGGAAAATAGTTGTCCTTGCATGTCAAATAACCCACTTCCTAAGGTGAGTGGCCGCCATGACAAGAATATGGGCAAGGGAACATGTTTCCAACATGTTTAGTTAGTGGATTATGTAGAAAAATAAAGAAATGAAAAAAAATGAGCATGGATGCCCCCTTTGTTGCCGTGAGTAGAGGAAAAGAAAGGAAAAAATTGTTCATCCATTCTCAAAATCTTGGCTGAAAATACTAAGGGAAAAAGGAAGGATTTTGCTTCATGCTTGGTTTAGAAGAGAACTAGAAGGAGATTTGGTCATACTTGTGTCAAGATTAAGGTATGTTTGAGGTTGTGTCATGAGATTCATGCATGTTTTAGTTGCTAACTTGATGTTCATGTTAGCCCATGGTTCAAATCCTTGTTATGCCATGGAAATGGTATTTGGCCAAGGTTGATATTGTGTTAAAGCCATTGCATGCTAAATGTGAAGCTTGTTGATGATACATGTAATGATGGATTGACTACTCTTGAAATTTCTTTTAGCATTCTTGAGTAAGACATGGAGTTTTCTTTGTTTAACCATGACCAAAAATTGAAAGGGGGATGGTGTGGGATGTATTCGGCCATGGCATGCTCATAAGTGCGATTTATGCTTGTTGCATTATAGGTAAAATTTGTGTTTTGATATATGTGTATATGTGTTTGTACATGATGTTACAAATGGATGTGAAAATATGCTAGATTGGGAAAATTTGATTAAATGTTCATGAGATGAAATTAGGTGATTAAAAGATGTTAGTTGACATTGTACATATATATATATATTCGGCCATTAAAGTGAGTATGTAGGTAATGTTGAATCAAGTTTTTGGTGCATATTCGGTTAGGTGTATAATCGACCAAATGGACGATTAGTAAGAATGGTTGCCGAATATACAAGCATACATATGCATGTGTAGTTGAATTATGAATGTTTAGCAAGATGGTTAAACTAGTGATTTATTGATTAAGCTCAAGGAGTTAAAGAAGGAGAATCAAGCAAGGGAAAGACGAAGGTCATCGAGTAGCCGACTTGGAACTATTTTACCCAACACGAGGTAAGTCATTAAGCACGTATTTGATATTGCTTAAATGATTGTAAAATTTCTGCAATTGTGTTTAATGGGATGATATATATATATAAATGAAAATGTATGTGTATGGAGTGATGACAATTGTTGAATGTAAAAGAAATAGTGAAATGTGTAGAAAGTTTGCTTTCGGCACTAAGTGTCTTGAACAATACGTGTGTACGGTGATTTAGATTGGCACTAAGTGTGCGTCTTTGAAATATATGGCACTAAGTGTGCATGCTGGAAATATATGGCACTAAGTGTGCGAGCTCGAAGGGCATGGCACTGTGTGTGCGGGCCTAAATCGCATGGCACTAAGTGTGCGAAATCGAGTATTAAGCCTTCGTGTGTGCGTACTCTATATATATATAAATATCTCCAATCGAACAATTATATGGAGGGTGTGTCTCCATCGAGTGAGTATGGACAATGGATCGGTAAGTACCTTGAGCTCATGACGAATAGGTAATACGTTCATGCTTGGGGTTGAATTTGGTAAGCCTTAAATCTATGTGATGATTGAAATTGTATGGTTGTGCTGGAAAATGAGTTAATGTGTAAAAATGCTTGATTATCTTGTTGTGTAGAATATGAAATGTGGATGTATGAATTGGTGCAGATTGGACCAAAAGGTCCGAGGTATTATGGTATAGATTCGATATGGACGAGTACCTAGCCTCATTTGTTGTACATGTAGTAGTAACTTTATCGATGGATTGACGAATGCTTATGACTTCTTGAGTTGTAAACTCACTCGGTGTTTTCTTGTCACCCATTTTAGGTCTCTTGGACTCGTATTGTTGCATGCTCGGAACCGTCGTTGAAGTCATCACACCGGCTGAAATCTTGTGGTATTGTTTTTTTGTTGTTGAAGAACATTTGGCATGTATAGGCTATTATATTTTGTCGAATTGTGGGTTGTAAACTTTAAGCCATGTGAAAATGGCCTATGTGGTCGTCGAGTGGGATGCTAGAACCTATAGCCACGAGTCATTAGAAACAAACGGCACCAGTATTAAAGCCCTGTACAGAAAGATATTCAAGTTGTAACGCTGGAGGTCGAGCAATCGATCCTGTAACATGGGTGACTTTAACTAATAAACTGTACCAATTGGCCCAACCAAAATTCTAAAAATAAATCCATGGATGGATATATGAGTCTAAATTCAGGGAAAATTTACGAAACCAGTTTAGAGTTTTGGAACTCGAGATATGATTTTTAAGGCGACGGTGACGCAGTTTTCCAACTGTCCGAAATGCCAAATTGGTCGGTACTTTAAGAGGATTTGTCTCGTTAACCCCTCGTGTCCGACACCGGCGTCGGTCACGAGTTAGGGGTGTTACAAACTCTCTGGCTATGACGTCATCAACCAAACAAAGTCACAAGGCCGTGTGGCAGATTAAATTCCAAAATCAGGTGCAGACTTCACACGACCTGAGCACATGCCCATGTACTAAGGTCGTGCCTCTCACACGGCTGAGACACATGGCTATGTCTCTAACTGTGTGTTTACTATTAGACATTCTGTTTGGTTTAATTAGAGTGCAGGGGACACACGGTCGGATCACACACCAATGAGGCAAGCTGTGTGTCACACACGGTCTAGACACATGCCCGTGTGTCTACCCGTGTAGACAACTTTAAGGCTATTTTCCAAGCCAATTGCCACCCTTATTTAAACAAACACAGATGTACAAATAAACAATATCTCTTAGACTTGCATGTAACACCCCCTACCCGAGATGTCGCCGGAGTCGAGCACGAGGCGTTACCTGTGACAGCCCAAAATTGACCCTAGTCGGAAAGTGGTTTCGGGACCACAAAACCGAGTCATAAAAATAATTAATTGTTATATTCTATGCTTATTGTGTGTGTACATGCACATGTGGAAGTTTCATTCTCTAATTTTACCAATTGTATGAGAAATTATTAAATAGGGATCAATGTGAGACATGGTGAAATATGATAGGCTAGTTTTAAATGGCTTATTAGTGCATGTTAACACAAAGGTGGACTTGCATGTCAAATTGCCCAATTTATTAATGGTGGCCGGCCAAGATGGGATATTGATGGGCAATATATATGTTTAATTAGATTTTAATAATAAGGAATGGGTCATTGGAGATAAAAGAATGTTAGTAAAAGAAGAAAAAAAAAAAAAAAGAATGCTCATCTTTTCTCCATTGCCGTGACTTGAAGGAGGAAGAAGAATGGAATTCTTTGGTTCATGATTTGGCTTGGATGATGCTTAGGAAGAGGTAAGCACTTTGAAATCCTTGGAAATTTAGGTATAAATGAGGTGATTAGTTCAAGTTCTACTCATTTCATGGATTAAATTTTGTTGTTTGGAGGTTTGATATTCGGCCAAGTAGTTGAAGCTCTTGGTACATATGTTTTTTTTTCTTTTGAAGGTTGAAATTGGTTTGTTCATAAGGGGGGGCGAATGTGGCCATCGAAGGGTCTTAATGAACAATATATGTAGCTTGGGTTTATAACATTCGGTTAAGGAATGTTGTGTGCTAGCAAGTTTGGTTTAATATTAGATGTAAACCACTTTGTATTTGATGAATTGAAGAAAATAGTGGAGGCAAATTAAAAGATGTTGAATGAATTTTGGCTTAGTTGAGCTTAAGCATTCGGTCAATTATGGGCATTGTTGTAACCTAATTGTAATTTGCAACTCTTAATTTTGAGATGTGAAGCTATGCTAGAAGAGAAAGAAAATTCGCCAAGTGTTCATGGGAGGAAACTATGTGCTTGAAAGAATAAAAGTGACACTATAATTGATAGTATAGGTATTCGCCATTCAATCAAGTGTATAGGTGATGTTAGATCAAATTTAGCACATTCGCTATATAAGTATACCCATTTATGATATTGCCTTGATTGTATAAAATTGACTAAAATGGGTAATTAGTAAGGGTGGTTACCTAATATACGAATATGTATATGTGTATGTATGATTGGATTATTGATAGTATGGTAATTGCATAAGGCTATTAGCGAATAGCTAAGAACGTAAGGTAGTAAGATAAAAATTTTACCATGTCGTTCGTATGTCATAAGATCATTAAAATGTGGATACCAATATATGTACCAAAGCGGTTGAATGAGTTAATTTATTTGTTTAAGCTCAAGATCCTAAAGGAGAGGTGTCCAACAAGGAAATCGAAGATCATCGAGTAGCCGACTTGGAATTATTTACCCAAAGACAAGGTAAGTCATTAAGCACATATGTTTGATATTGCTTAAATGATTGGAAAATCTATGCAATTGTGTTTAATGGAATGCTATATATATATGTATAAATGAAATTGTATGTGTATGGAATGAGGATAATTGTTAAATGTAAAAGAAATAGTGGAATGTGTAGAAAGTTTGCTTTCGGCACTATGTGTCTGGGCAATACGTGTGTATGGTGACGAGATTGGCACTAAGTGTGCGTGCTGGAAATATATGGCACTAAGTGTGCGTGCTGGAAATATATGGCACTAAGTGTGCGTGCTGGAAATATATGGCACTAAGTGTGCGTGCTGGAAATATTTGGCACTAAGTGTGCAAGCTAGAAAAATACTGACCTTTGGGTGTGCGAGTTGGAGGGTATGGCAATGTGTGCGAGCTTAAATTACGTGGCACTAAGTGTGCGAAATCGAGTAGTAAGCACTGTGTGTGCGTACTCTATATATATGGAGGTGTGTCTCCATTGAATTGAGTATGGACAGCGGATCGGGTAAGTACCTCGAGCTCATGACGAATAGAGAATTCGTTCATGCTTGGGGATTGAAATTGGTAAGCCTTAAATCTATGTGATGATTGAAATGTGTATGGTTGTGCTGGAAAATGAGTTAATGTGTAAAAATGCTTGATTATCTTGTTGTGTAGAATATGAAATGTGGATGTATGAATTGGTGCGAGATTGGACCGAAAGGTCCGAGGTATTATGGTATAGATTCGATATGGACGAGTACCTAGCCTCATTTGTTGTACATGTAGTAGTAACTTTATCGGTGGATTGATGAATGCTTATGACTTACTAAGTTGTAAACTCACTCGGTGTTTTCTTGTCACCCATTTTAGGTCTCTCGGACTCGTATTGTTTATGCGTGATCGGGACCGTCGCTGAAGTCATCACAACGGCTGAAATCTTGTGGTATTGTTTTTGTTGTTGTAGAACATTTGGCATGTATAGGCTATTATATTTTGTCGAATTGTGGGTTGTAAACTTTAAGCCATGCGAAAATGGCCTATGTGGTCGTCGAGTGGGATGCTAGAGCCTATAGCCACGAGTCTTAGAAACTCTAATTTTGATAAGGTGGCCATAATTTGTGTCATGTATGATGGATGATTAAGGCCAAGGAAAATTCATGAAATTGGCATAGTCTACTGCAGTAACTGTTGCGGACAGCAGCAGTGAGATGAGATTGAAAAATCACTAAAAATAGTAGAAGTAGAATTAAATAGTGAGTAAATTATGGAACTGAACCTTGATGAATCTATTTTTATATGGATGAAACGAAACGACCATATGAGCAGTATACTGAGAAATATTAAAGTTCTCGTGAGACAGGGCCAGAACTGTTTCTGGGTCCCCTGTCGCGACTTTGAAAATTTACCATAAATTATCCAGAAAGAATTAGGAGTCATGCCTTATATTTACAGATTCCATTTTGAGTCTAGTTTCATTAGAAACAAACGACACCAGTATTAAAGCCCTGTACAGAGAGATATCCAAGTTGTAACGTGCAAAGGTCAGAGCAGTCGATCCCTGTAACATGGGTGACTTTAACTAATAAACTGTACCAATTGGCCCAACCAAAAATTCTAAAAATAAATCCATGGATGGGTATATGAGTCTAAATTCAGGGAAAATTTACAAAACTAGTTTCCGAGTTTTGAAACTCGAGATATGATTTTTAAGGCAACGGTGACGCAGTTTTCCAGCCTGACTGGTAATGTCAAATTGGTTGGTATCTAGAGAGGATTTGGCCGTTAACCCCTCGTGTCCGACACCGGCGTCGGTCACGAGTTAGGGGTGTTACATTACCTAACTTAACTTACTAATTCGGGGCATAAAATTTTCTTTTAAAATTAATTTATTTACATTCATTCAAAATGGCCCTAAAAAGGGCCCTCGAGATCCTAAAACATGCAATTGAAACAGTTCGGGGCCAAACCGGAAACATTAAAAATTTTCCGAATACTTAGACAAATCAAAACAAATAAATCACTAAATAAATATTTCATTATTCCTTATAAAACTGCCCACCTGCATCATAGTCACTAAATAAATCATAACTCGAGTCACAAAACTCAAAATTTAAATTCGTGAATTTTCACTGAAACTAGACTCATATATCTTCTTACTAATTTTTTTTTCCAGAATATTTGGTTTAGCCAATTAATACAGTTTATTAGTTAAAGTTTCCCCTGTTACACTATTTGACTACTCTGACCTCTCCTAACTACGAATCAATTTTCTCCCTGTACAGAATGCTGTTTGTTTCTTTTGAAAGTAGATTCACTAAGAAGTCTAGAAATATAAACTATAATTCCTAATTATTTTTTTAAAAATTTTAGTGAATTTATAAAGTCAGAATAGGGGATTCAGAAATCGCTCTGACCCTGTCTCACTAAAATTCAAATATCTCTTAATATACACTCATTTTGCTTACTCTATTTCTTTCATATGAAAATAGAATCAATAAGATTTATTTTATATCTCATTCATCACCTAATTCCATTTCTACTATTCTTGGTGATTTTTCAAGTTCACGTCACTACTGCTATTTAATACTATTTTAATGCTAATTTCACTTTTTCATAATTTCTTTGTATTAACTATCATTTAGGCATACATAACACCGAAACATGTTCTTCATTAGCCATTTCAATAGCTAATCATTATCAAATATTTGCATACCATTATTTACCCATATCATAAGGACATACACACAAAATGGCTAAGTCCCTATACATGCCATAAACTAGAACGTTTGTAAACGAAGATACCCATTTGGTAACTTGATAGTCGATAGTGTGAAATGATCTCTAACGACCTCTAACCCGAGCTTGCTTTTAAGTACTCTAAAACATGGGAAAGTGAAAAAAGTAAGCTTATAAAGCTTAGTAAGTTCACATGTAAATAATAAGCATTAGCAATCAATTTAGCTTACTACTATGTTGTCATAATTTGCTTAAATAATGTTTAGTTCTTACTTTCTAATCTTACTCATCGGTAACCTTACCAAAGGCTCAGAATACAAAAGGTACCTTACTTAATAGCTTGCTCACATACCTGCAACATCTCACTTAACACATGAGTACTCTTTAATAATATAGGCATGTTGCCAATCATGTCATAAAGTGTCACAAGCATAATTGAAAAGTCATCACTTACTTAATACTTGATAATCTCAATTACATACAATCTCAATATAAAATAAGCCTTAAATGCATACCTGTACTCTTCCTTCATGTTCTCACCTTGTCGTTTCTTTGACTTACTCTTTGGATTACTCGGGAACCTTTTCCTTTTTGAACTTACCATTGCCATGTCTTGACATGGTCTTACGTGGTATCATTGCCTTATGAACTCACCAATGCCATGCCTTGGCATGGTCTTACATGGGACCTTTGCCTTATAGTAACTCATCAATTCCATGTCTTCACATGGTCTTACATGATTTTCTTGCCTTATAGAACTTATCAATGCCATGCCTAGGCATGGTCTTACATGATATGCTTATCTTACCAAATGTCATGTTCCAAACATGGTCGTACATGGTATCCTTACCTTATGAACTCACCAATGCCATGCCTTGGCATGGTCTTACATGGGACCTTTTCCTTATAGTAACTCATCAATGCCATGTCATGTTCTTACATGATTTCCTTGCCTTATAGAACTTATCAATGCCATGCCTTGGCATGGTCTTACATGATATCCTTATCTTACCGAATGCTATGTTCCAAACATGGTCTTACATGGTATCTTTGTCTTACCAAATGCCATGTTCCAAACATGGTCATACATGGTATCCTTGTCTTAGTGCCAATGCCACATCTTGATGTGGTATTACATGGAGTCCTTAATCAATGCCGATGCCATGTCTTGACATGGTCTTACACGGGATCCTTTCCTTACCAATGCCATGTCTTGACATGTTCTTACATGGTATCCTTAACCGTCAATTCCTCCTTAAATGTCACGTTATGAACATGGACTTTTCTGTCGATTCTTCTTTAATTGCCATGGTACAACCATGGACTTTGAGATATCAATGCCTTGCCAGTTCATAGCTGAAACATACTTGCTCAAATTCTCAAGGTTAGTCGCATAACTCAATAATAACAATACTAATAACAATAATTGCATAATAATAAAATGCTACTTAAAATGCTACTCAACTTACATACTTACATTCTCAATCTCATCATATCATCAACTTAACTTATTGTCATCAAACTATGCTAGTCAATACTTTATTGTTATCATACAAAGCCATAATAGAAAATATGGTCTGACATATAAATTATACAAGTTCTCTTTCCAATATCGAATTATTATCAAACATTAATCATTATATCTGAAACTCAATACTAAAGTATTTATGGCAAAAATATCAATTTATCATTCAAATATGCATAATTAAATGCTTATTAAACATATGAACTTACCTCGATACCAAAACGACCATTTTACCAACTTTCCCAATTTTTTATTTTTCTCCCGTTCTAGGTCCAAATCTCATTTTCCGGGATCTAAAACATCATATTTCACTTATTTAATTAATGTACTATTCAAAACATTCCCTAACTGAAACTTTGACAAAATTACAATTTTGCCCCTAAACCTTTGTAGAATTACGATTTTGCCCCTAGGCTCAGAAATTACAATTTATCCATTTTTATTATGTTTTATGACACGCTGAACATTTTTCCCTTCTATGGAAACATCAAATTCCTACTCTATCATGTACTTATAAACATTAGGTATTTTTACCGATTATGTCGTTTTACTCGTTTTCACTTAAAATCGCTTAGCAAAAATTGTTTAATATAATTTCAAGCCTTCATATTCTATCATAAAACATCAAAATAAACACATTTAACCTATAGGTATTTTTCAAAATATGAACTCTAGCATGAATTATTGCTAGAATAAGCTAAATCTAGTTACCGGGACTCCAAAAATGTAAAGAACATTAAAAACGAGGCTAGAACGGACTTACTATTGAGCTTCGAAAGCTTGGAAACCCTAAACATGGTTTCCCCCATGCTATATTTGGCCTCCATGAAGAAGATGGACTAATTTTGGCTTTATTTTCTCTTTTTAATTCTTTTAATTACTAAATGACCAAAATGCCCTTAAAGGCTTTTCTTTCAAATTTGTCCTATTCTTGCCCATTTTTGTCCAAATTTAAATATAATGGTCTAATAAATAAGGACCTCCAATTTAAGAACCCATTTCAATTAAATCTCCTTTATTATCTAGAACACACATTTTGCTAATTTTAAAATTTAGTCCTAATTATCAAATTAGGCACTTATACATAAAATTTCTTCACGAAATTTTCACACAATTATTCAATCAATGAATAAACCTTAAAACTTAATCGGAATAAATTTTTTTTTTACCTCAGATTCATGGTTTCACAACCACTATTCCGTTTAGGCCCTATTTTGGGATGTTACATTGCATGCATGCATTCCCATAACATATCATACACTCACATATCATTTATCAACATTCAATCATCCATAACCATAGGCCATATCCTAATGAAACCGACACATACATACATAGATGAATAGGTTTACAACTCAACAATCATCATGAGGCAAATCTCATGGCCATACACAAAATGATTAAACTATCATTATAAGCCAACACATCTGGCTAGACCAATATGACATATAACATAAAGACCATGTCCCCATACATGCCATACTCATTCCCAAAAGATCCAGTCGATAGTGTGAATGAGCCTCCGATGTCCCTTGATCCCTGAGCTAGCTTGGCGATACTAAAGGGAAATGGAAAAAGAGAGAGGGTAAGTATAAATCTTAGTAAGCTTGCATCTAATTAATAAGCAATAAAAATATGCATTATCATACACATATATATCAAAATTAAATCATCTCATTTTCAAAAATCATGGTAATCATCTCCTATCTCATTCAAGTTACATAAGGTTCAATAGGACATCAAGATCGTAATGACTTCATTCTCATCTTACCGCAGCCTTATCATTTCATAATCTCAATAACTACAAGCTTGGTGTGCATACCTGTACCCTTTCAACATGATTATACATCGTCATTTCTTTGACACATCCTCAGGCTACCCATTGAACAACTTGGAATACTAAGGATACTCGGGATTATCATACACACAATAAGATGCCAACGCCATGTCCCAGATGTGGTCTTACATGGGATCTCACATTGATGCCATATCCCCAATATGGTCTTATACGAATTCTCATTTCGATGCCATGTCCCAGACATGGTCTTACATTAAATCTCATATCAATGTCATATCCCAGATATGGTCTTACATGATAACTCATACTGATACCGATACCATATCCTAGATATGGTCTTATACGGGATCTCATCAACCCAATGTCATAATATTTGTACTTTAAGTATTCTTAAGGTTCAACCAACTTTTATCACCTCAAATATTTATCAAAAAACATCAATAATATTCATGAGACAATTATTAAATGCTAAATGCATAATAAAAAGTTGTATCAACCACACACAAACTTACTTCGGTATACCAAAAGTGGGAGACTAGATTGAATTAGTCTACTAGCTTGGTCTTCCCCTAGTCTGGGTCTGGACACTATTTTTGTAACACCCCGAACCCGTGACCGTCGCCGGTGTCAGACACGAGGGGTTAACGGGCCAAATCCTCTCAAGGTACCAACCAATTTGGCATTTCCAGACAGGCTGGAAAACTGCGTCACTGTCGCCTTAAAAATCATATCTCGAGTTCCAAAACTCAGAAACTGATTCCGTAAATTTTCCCTGAATTTATACTCATATATCCATCCATGGATTTATTTCTAGAATTTTTGGTCAGGCCAATTGGTACAGTTTATTAGTTAAAGTCACCCATGTTACAGGGGTCGACTACACGGACCTTCGCGCGTTACAACTTGAATATCATCTCGTACAGAGCTCTAATGCTCATGCCGTTTGTTTATAATGAAACTAGACTCAAAGGGGAATCTATTCATATAAGGCATGACTTCTAATTGTTTCTGGATAATTTATGGTAAATTTTCAAAGTCCCGACAGGGGACCCAGAAACAGTTCTGGCCCTGTCTCACGAGAACTTTAATATTTCTCAGTATACTGCTCATATGGTCGTTTCGTTTCGTCCATATAAAAATAGATTCATCAAGGTTAAATTTCATAATTTACTCACTATTTAATTCTACTTCTACTATTTTTAGTGATTTTTCAATCTCATCTCACTGCTGCTGTCCGCAACAGTTACTGCAGTAGACTATGCCAATTTCATGAATCTTTCCTTGGCCTTAATCATCCATCATACATGACACAAATTATGGCCACCTTATCAAAATTAAAGTTTCTAAGACTCGTGGCTATAGGTTCTAGCATCCCACTCGACGACCACGTAGGCCATTTTCACATGGCTTAAAGTTTACAACCCACAGTTCAACAAAATATAATAGCCTATACATGCCAAATGTTCTTCAACAACGAAGACAATACCAAAATATTTCAGCCGGTGTGATGACTTCAACGACGGTTCGATCACGCAAACAATACGAGTCCGAGAGACCTAAAATGGGTGACAAGAAAACACCGAGTGAGTTTATAACTCAGTAAGTCATAAGCATTCATCAATCCACTGATAAAGTTACTACAACATGAACAATAAACGAGGCTAGGTACTTATCCATATCGAATCTATACCATAATTCCTCGGACCTTTTGGTCCAATCTCATACCAAGTCATACATCCACATTTCATATTCTACACAACAAGATATTTGAAGCATTTTCACACACTAACTCATTTCCACCACAATCATACAATTTCAATCATCACATAGATTTAAGGCTTACCAAATTCAACCCCGAGCATGAACGTATTTTCTATTCGTCATGAGCTCGAGGTACTTACCGATCCGCTGTCCATACTCAACTCGATGGAGATACACCTCCATATATATAGAGTGCGCACACAGTGCTTAATACTCGATTTCGCACACTTAGTGCCACGCAATTTAAGCCCGCACACATAGTGCCATACCCTTGAGCTCGCACACCCAAGGTCAGTATTTTTCCAGCATGCACACTTAGTGCCATATATTTCCAGCATGCACACTTAGTGCCAATCTCGTCACCGTACACACGTATTGCCCACACACTTAGTGCCGAAAGCAAACTTTCTACACATTTCACTATTTCTTTTACATTCAACAATTGTCATCACTCCATACACATACAATTTCATTTATATATATATATATAGCATCCCATTAAATACAATTGCATAGATTTTACAATCATTTAAGCAATATCAAACATATGTGCTTAATGACTTACCTTGTGTTGGGCAAAATGGTTCCAACTCGGCTACTCGATGTTCTTTCTTTTGCCTTTGCTTGTTTCTCCACCTCGAGCTTCTTGAGCTTAGTCAATAAATTAACTAGTTTAACCGTCTTGCCAAATATTTATACATATATACATGACATCAA